>NC_136061.1:387444004-388044004 GCF_964261635.1 Lissotriton helveticus | reverse complement strand
CTATCCAACTGCAGACCCAATAGCTTTCTGGGGTATGCAGGTATAAATAAAATGGCTTGGCATATAAAAAGTTTATTCTAATAACCATTCAGCCAATACAATAACCATGAGTGTGAGAACATTTTGATGATATTAGACTGGGAGTAGACTAATTTAAGGGGGACAGAGAAGATATGTACGATTAAAAATGTTTATTTTTTTACTATTCACCTTGTATTATATTATGCCTGCTGAGCTTACCGTTAATAAATGGCATCATTCTGACACATAAGTATGTATGCTTAGTGCATAATAAATACCTTTTTATTGTAAAATACCAAGAACTGTGCGTGTTTGTTGTTTCTAGTGGTCAGTTTGGGGATTCAGATCTATATGCAAAACTACTCCTCAGCCGAGAGTTACTCTGAAAGGGTACTTTGACTCCTAACTCTCCTAATTTATAACATCACTCGCTGTGGTGATGAGTGAGAGCAACAGCACATTCTCCTCTTCTCCAAACAGGGTACACTACATATTATTCTTTGTGGAGCTTAGGAGATCTAGGCAGATGTGCCCCTCATACCCCAGAAGTGGAGTCACAACACTTTATGGTGCTATCTACTGCAGGTGCCAATTTAGAGCTAGAGGCACCAAACATGACATTTTGCCATTTATAGAGAGGCCTCCAACTAGCAAAAGGCAAATTTGCCAGTAGCAACATAGAACAAGCTACTTACCTTCAGTAATGTCTTATCTGGTAGAGACTCTTATCTGGCCACATATTTCTTACCTTTGAATATCCCCAGGCGGTAGACTGGATCCGGAAGTTTTTCGAGCAGTACCCCTACATACCGGTAGGTGGCGTAGTTCAGCTCTGCATTGTCTGCGCCAGAAGTGACTTACATGGTACCCATATAGGTGCCGCCTCAGCGCGCTGATGTCAGTTACTTTAGCAGCTTTCCACACCAGGAGCCACTATAGGAACTGACCACTAGTGTGGAAAAGACTATGGCCCTGAAAAAGGTGTCTCAAATACCTGAACTAGTTTGTAGAGCGAGAAGGATCAGTAAGGAAGGCTCCATATCAGGGAATAATTTTTACGTCTTGCCTACAGCCGTTACTTACTGTTGACTGGCTTTCTTCTTGGTCATATTTGTTTGCTTTTTGTTCATTGGTTTCCTTCCCCATCTTGCGTTGGTCACTTCCCTAGTATAGCTTTTTTTAAATCTACCTTTTGTTTGGATGACTTGTATCTTTCCACTTCTTGCCTTCAGGGAACTACTTTTTCTTTTTATTTGAGCACTCCTTGGATGCATACTTTTTCTTGCTCTCTTCCTTGTTTGCGGCCTCCTCTCTCAAATCTCCTCTCCCCTGTGTATTCTATGTTGCAATCTCCCTCCCACCACACCTTGTCAATTGCTTTCCCCATTCCTCCCCATCTGGCTTTTATTTCTAAAGCCACCATGCTCCTGCGTTGCTCCCGTGCCACCCCTGCCTCCTCCTCCTCCTGCATTGACTGCTCCACCCTCCCACCTTCACCTCAGTTGCTTGCTGCCCTTTACCATCTTGGTCTATTTTTTGGAGGGCTATGCAGCTGCAATTTTCTGGTAGATTTATCTTTAAAAAAAAGCCAAACGAACTGTAACACCTTGATGCACTTTGTTTATGCAAATTAAGACTACAAATAGGCATCCACATCTTGGAGCTGTAAATTAAAACAAAAAAACAAAATTGCAGGCGAATCATTATGCATGCGCTGTGACGTCACAGCCGCCATAGAATCATGATACATACGCAGGACTGCATATGCAAAACAAAAACCCACAAATGAAACATATTGGCTTGCCAATGCTTGTTTTTGTATGTTGCTCACACGGGCTCATATCATCACATATATGTGTGTACCTTTTTATTATGGTGCACTCACACATTTATCTATTCATTTATGCAAAGCCTAACACTGCAGTTCATAATCCTTTGATTTCTGTGTACTGCCACTGAATCACTACTGAAACCTGGGGATTCCAGCATAAGCAATTTCTACTATAATTAGAGAGACGAGGCACTGAATTGTTATACAGGTGTCTGAGCATATCACAATAGTAAATGATAAACAAACCATGATGGCTAGCCACTTCTCGAAGGCGGGGTACAAAATCCCCTCAAACGGACTGGTTTATCCACCTGTTTTTATTGCCGAGAGCGCACACATGTCGCTCGGCCCCCTACACTTCCAGGGGTGCCACTGCCACCCAGGGCCCTGACAGCGAAAATCCTGAATTACTGTGCTATGGACCTTATCCTATAACAGGCCAGAAAGGAAGTGGAACTGGATATGAGAATTCTACGATCAGGATTTATCCAGACTCCACTCAGAAGGTTCAAAGGCTCAGGAAATCCTAAGAACCAATGTAGCAAAAACTCAGGGCAGTGAACCTTAAATACAAGTTTTGCAGCGTGAATCTTTCTGGATTCACTATGCTGTGCATATTCCGCAATCTGGTGGTTGGTTCCGGAATCGTAGTCTTTTTTCTCTCTTTTTTTTTTTTTTTTTTTTTGTCGTAGCCCAGGTGGGCGTCGACGTCCCACCATTTGGTGTCCTTTCGGTGACGTCGGCGTGCTTCCGGCGGAAGCTACCACCCTTGGGCGCCATCTTCAGATTCTTTTTTCCGCCGTTGGGTCTGGATCGTCGCGTGAAGCTCCAGAGGTTTTGGAGGAGGAAAGAAGAAAATACAGCAAAAACTCACAGGTGAAGGCCTGAGAACATCGACAGAAGAGGACCTTTAGCGAGGAGACGACGAAGAAAGGAGAGAACTTCGAAATCTTCGACGCCCTTGAAGGAATGCGCACACAGGGGGCCCCCTGAGCGCAGGGATGTACAAGACGCCGTTTAAATTCTGCAAGAACTGCCACCACAAGTTCGCACAGAAGGACCAGCACCCAGTCTGCAACCTCTGCCTGCCAATCGACCACGAGAGCAGAGACTGCAACGCCTGCTCCGTCTTCAAGCCGAAGACACTCCGAATTCGAGAAGGACAGAGGACGGCTCACCACACGATGCAGGGCAAAGGCCAAGCCCCGACGCTTTATGAACTTGGCCTCTCCACCGACGATGAGGACAACATCGCCGAAGGACCAGATGACTTCACGGTCGTTGAGACCGATAAGAATACGCCTGATAAGGTAGGAGAGTCTACGACCCCGAAAACTCCCACAGGGCCTCGAAAACCTGAGGCAGACTCTCGAAAGTCAGAGCACAGAGCCTCGAAAGGAGCACCGGCGCCGAGCAAATCGACGACCGAAGCTGCATCCTCCGAAAATGAGCCCAGCGGATCCTCCGAGAAGGACTCCCGGAGGCAGAAGACCAGCGAAAAGCAAAGGTCATCGAAGCAAGCCCCCGAAAAAGGGCCTTCGACTTCGACGTCGAAAGAAAAAGAGCCGAAGAAAGCTTCGACGACGACGCCGAAAAGGGCGGCCGAAACGCTCGACGACGAACAGGCCGCAGAAATGCAGAGAAAAAAGAGAAGGCTCGAGGCCGAAATGGAGAACATCCTTCAGAGAAAGAAGGACTTCGACAAAAAAATTAAAAGTTACAAGATTCCCCCGAAGCCGGCACCGACCATCGCTGAGGTACAGGCGATCGAAGAGCTCGACATCGAAGAGCCGCCGAAAACTCCGGAACCTTCGGAGCACGAAGAGGAGGAGGACCTCTACTACACCGAGGGGGATTACGGAGAACAGCAGTCGTCCTTCGGTTCAGGTTCCTCGACGGCCCAAGACCAGGAATGGCAGGACATCGAGGCCGAAAACCCAGAGGAGGCGGTAGAAACATACCCCTCGAGGCCTTCGCCACCGGATGACATTGGGGCATACAATGAGGTGGTAAGAAAGGCGGCAACAGCTTATGGAATTAAGCTGGAAGAGGAGAAGCCAAAAGCAGACTTCCTGCTCGAGACACTGCTCCCCATACAGACAAGGAGCCAGTTCCTGCCCATGCTCAAGAGTATCACGGCCCAGGGAAAGGAGGCCTTCAAGGACCCGGCTACATGCAGATCTGTAACGCCGAGGACCGAGAAGAAGTACAAATTCTCCTCCGAAGACCCAGCTTACATCAAGGGTTCCGTCACAGCGGATTCTATCATCGCTGCAACGGCCAGGAAAAGGGCAAACGTCCCAACAACGTCCAGACCCCCACCTGACAAAGAAAGCAGGAGGATGGACCTTTAGGGGGAGGAAGATTGAGAGGAACGCTGCGACGCACTGGCGGATGGCGAATTCCAACGCCCTCCTGAATAGGCATCAATACCAGCACTGGGAGGAGATGGGACAGTTGCTCAAACACCTCCCGGAACAATACCGTGACAGAGGAGCACACCTGGTAGAGGAAGGGAAGAGCATCGCCAACTCATGCCTGAAGACAGCCTTGGACGGGGCAGAAACATCCAGCAGACTGATGGCTATATGCATCACTGAAAGAAGGCAAGCATGGCTCAGGATCTCAGGATTCAAGGCTGAAGTCCAGAACAACATCCTGAACACACCCTTCAGCGGTGAAACATTGTTCGGAGCCCCAGTTGATGATAAGCTCACCCAACTGAAGAAGGACAACCCTGCAGTTCAGAGGGATGAGAAGGGGCACTCCGTCGCGGAGGCCGAACGGCAGAGGTGGAAGCCAGCGAGGAGATTCTCACCAGAGTTTCCACCAGGGGCAACAGAGTGACAGCCAAGGCCACCAGGGGCAGCAGAGGCAAAACTGGAACTACCAAGGCAGGGGCCAGTCCTTTCGATCGAGAGGAAATGGACGGGGCCAGAGAAGAAGAGGCGGCGAACAGCACCCCTCTAAGTGACTTCACACGAGAGAAGGTGCTCTACCACCCACACCCTCCGGGGGAGGAGCACGGGAAAACAAAGAGGAGAGGGCTACACGGACAAGACACAAAGGAACATGCAACTCCGGTAGGAGGAAGATTGAGATTTTTTCTCCAGGAGTGGAGAAAAATAACAACAGACAAGTGGATACTCAATATTATGCAGTTCGGGTACTGCATAGAGTTGGAAAAAAGGCCACCAAACAGAAAACCAAGGAAAAGACAGCACTCCGGAAGAGAGCTGCAACTACTGCAAGAGGAAGCCCAAGAACTCCTCCTCAAAGCGGCCATAGAACGGGTCCCCTTCAAAGAACGGAACATGGGAGTGTACTCAAACTACTTCCTAGTGCCAAAGGTGGACGAAAGCCTAAGACCCATCCTGGATCTACGGTTCCTGAACAAATACGTCAAAACTCAAAAATTCAAAATGACGTCCCTACAAGAGGTCATTCCTCAGATAAAAGCAGGGGACTTCTTGTCTACCATAGACCTCAAAGATGCATACCTGCACATCCCCATGAACAAGCAGCACAAGCACATGCTAAGGTTCACGGTAAACAAGGATCACTACCAATTCACAACCCTAGCTTTCGGCCTAAAGTCCGCACCAAGGGTGTTCACCAAATGCCTTGTGGCAGTGGCCTCACACCTAAGGAGAAAGAGGATACACGTGTACCCCTACCTCGATGACTGGCTGGTGAAGGCAAACTGCTACAGGACATGCAAAGAGCATGCAGAACAGGTGACAGGAACGCTAGCAAACCTGGGTTTCTCCATACACTGGGGCAAAAGCTCGATGGAACCAGAGCAGGTGAAGATCTTCCTGGGAGCTCAGATCGACACCATACAATGCAGAGTCTTACCGAGCGAAAAGAGAACGCTCAGCCTACTGAGGGAGAAACGTCACTACCAGAAGGGGCGATCTCTGACAGTGAGGACTGTGAGCAAGATCTTGGGGATGATGGCATCATGCATCCACCTGGTCCCCAATGTACGCCTACAAATGAGACCACTCCAAGAGTGGCTGCAACAACAATGGTCACAAGCTACAGGAAGTTGGGAGGATCTAGTGGTTGTAACGCACAGGGTGCAGGAAGAGATAAGGTGGTGGACCAAGGAGAGAATAACAGAAGGGAAACCTCTAACACCACCGGACCCAACAGTGACCATCACCACAGACGCATCCCAGAAGGGGTGGGGCGCACACATGAACAGGCTCAGAGTGAGGGGTCTGTGGAGCCCTACAGATGCAATCAGGCACATCAACTACCTGGAACTGAAAACTGTGTTGCTAGCCCTCAAGGCCTTTCAGAAACACCTACACAACCGGAAGGTGCTAATACAAACAGACAACACCACAACGATGTTTTACATAAACAAACAGGGGGGAACTCAATCGTTCCCGCTGTCAAACTTGGCACAAGAGATCTGGAAATGGGCCATACCACTAAAAATAGACCTGCTAGCCATACACCTGCCAGGGAAGGACAATGTGGAAGCGGATTGGCTCAGCAGGCAGACTTCAGCATCCCACGAGTGGGAACTCAACAGTCAGGAACAGAGAGTCTATTCAGGAAGTGGGGCACCCCAACGATAGACCTATTTGCAACACACCGGAATGCAAAATGCCAATACTTTGCATCCAGGCAACCAGAGGCACGGTCCCAGGGGAATGCCCTATGGATAAGCTGGTCAAAAACATTTGCCTACGCTTTTCCCCCTGATACCACTGATCCCCAGGGTGCTCAACAAATGCATGAAGAGCAACATGACGCTCATCCTGGTGGCACCACAATGGGCCAGACAGACGTGGTATTCTCAGATAATGGAGATTGGGCAGGGGCCTCCCCACAAGTTCTCAAAAAGAAGAGACCTACTCTCCATGGAAAACGGAGGAATCCTACACCCAGAGCCAGAGAGCCTCAACCTCTCAGTCTGGCTCCTGAGGACTTAGAATTTGCACACCTGAAACTACCAGAGAGCACCCTGCGGGTGCTGCGAGAGGCAAGAAGGCCCAGCACACGCAAGTGCTATGGGGAAAAGTGGAAAAGATTCACTCAATGGTGTTGCAAAAAACAACTCCAAAGGAGACTGACCAAGGAGTCCACGGTGCTAAGGTACCTCACACACCTAATCAAGGCAAAGCTAAGCTCATCCTCACTGAGAGTGCACCTAGCAGCGATTGTGGCATACACAAGAGGAGAAACAGGGAGAAGCTTCTTCACATCTCAAGTCGTGAAAAGATTCCTGGAAGGGGCTAAAAGAATAGCGCCGCCAAAGAGAATGCCGCCACCGGCCTGGAACTTAAACGTGGTACTGACAGAACTCATGAAAGCACCCTTCGAAACCATCCACAAAGAATCACTGCAAATGTTGACAATGAAGACGGCCTTCCTGGTGGCGATCACCTCACTACGAAGGGTGAGCGAACTGCAGGCACTCACACTGCAGGAACCCTACATCCAGATACACAGTGACAGGGTCGTGATGAGAACTGACCCACACTTCATGCCAAAGGTGGTGTCAAGGTTCCACATGAATCAGAGTATTCAGATCCCTAGCTTCTTCCAAAACCCCACTACAAGCGCTGAGAGGTCGCTCCACACCCTAGACGCAAGAAGGGCTGTGATGCACTACATTGAAAGAACGAAGGACCACAGGAAGACGAAACAGTTCTTTGTGTCCTTCGCTAACAGTTACATGGGCAAACCAGTTACCAAAAACACCATAGCCCGATGGATCGCACAGACAATTCAGTTCTGCCACAAGCAAGCTGGCCAGGAGCTAACGGGAGGGGCACGAGCCCACTCCACCAGGAAGAAAGGAGCAACAATTGCCTTCCTGGCCAACACACCGATTCAGGATATATGCCTGGCGGCAACATGGGCTTCAGTACACACTTTCACGAAGCACTACTGCGTGGATGTACAGATGAACAAGGAAGCACAAGTAGGACAAAAAGTGTTTCAACATATTTTTAGCAACCAACGCTCATCTTCCACCCAACCGCCACAAAAGTAACGAAAACCGCTACAAAATCTATGCACAGCATAGTGAATCCAGAAAGATTCACGCTGCAAAACGAATAGTTTCTTACCTGTCGGTGTAGTTTTGCAGCTTGAAGATCTTTCTGGATTCACTAGCGAACCCACCCGCCTCCGCCAGAAAGATGAGGCTGGAAAAGAGGGTGGAAAAACATGGAAAAGAAAGCAAGTTGGAACAATTACAAAATACGTGGAAACACTAACGTTGAAAAAACGATTAACATGCATAGCCATGGATTCACTACAAAGACAAACAAGGAAAAGAGACAGAAAAAAGAATCCGAAGATGGCGCCCAAGGGTGGTAGCTTCCGCCGGAAGCACGCCGACGTCACCGAAAGGACACCAAATGGTGGGACGTCGACGCCCACCTGGGCTACGACAAAAAAAAAAAAGAGAAAAAAGACTACGATTCCGGACCCAACCACCAGATTGCGGCATATGCACAGCATAGTGAATCCAGAAAGATCTTCAAGCTGCAAAACTACACCGACAGGTAAGAAACTATTCGTTATTGTTCCTAGGAAAGTTGAAAGTGCTCCACAATAGGACAGTTTCATTTTTTTTATATTATGTGACAGCTGTGGAGGTATGGCAATGACTGTAGCTTTGAGAACAAAATAAGGGTCCTTTGGAGACGGATCCTGTTAAGGACCAAGGCTGGAGCAATGTCTCACCTATGGAATGTGTATGGAGTCTGGAGGGGAGGTCGAGAGTGATGGGGTAACTCCTGCACAGGACGCATAAAGTAAAAAAGTAAATCGAGAGCTCTATGCACGCAGCCCACACACCATAATTATTTCTTATGAGAGGCTGGTGCGTAAGGTCTTTGTTCTGATCCCTACCGTACCCTGAGGCTGCAGATTGGGGACCCTGAACCCCTGCGGAATACACAAGAATAGGATCGTTTATCATTTGTTCTGGAATGCACCATTGTTTCTTTGAGATTGCAAGAGGAAACTGAGTTTTAGTGGGAAATGTTTATTGGAATATATTGATGAATCCATTTAGGGACCAGATTGGAAAATAGGAAGACACATAAAGTCTTGTTGAGTTTTTATCTGGGGTGGAAGGAGGTAGTAATTACTGCAGGTTTAGTTTACGGGTTACCAAAAAAGGGCTACCTGACATGGGGCGGTATGGACAGTCCTCCCTATAGGGACTTTTCATGTTAAAAAAGAAAAAAGTACAATATTTCTCGACACAGTGCACGGTTATATGGGCGCATTGATTATCCTGATTAAATAGAATGATGGCTTTGTTAAAAGACAGAGTGCTCTCATATCCAAGACAGAACAAAACTGGAATAGCATTTCTCCAAGAAACGCACCTCACTGACTTAGAAGACTAAAGTGAATGAAAAATGTAGGGGGCCAACATACTCAACCCCATACTCTGCATACGTCAGGGGGACTCAATGTGGATATTACCAGGTACACCTTTCCTGATGAAATGTAGCAGGACGAATGTAGAGTGGAGATATATATTTGTTTTGTTGTATATCAGATGGCAGGGAGCTGTGCCTCATTATCATATATATGCCCCAATGCTGAGGCAAGAGGCTTCTATCAGGAAATCAGGGAAATGCTAATACCATAGCTTGATATCCTTGTTATATGGGCGGGGGATTTTAGTTTTATTTTAGATGGGAGTAGAGTTGGGTATCCTCCCTAAGCATCACATGAAACCCTGTATGTAGCGGCATTGATGGTAATCATGAATAACATGGGCTGAGTAGATATCTGAAGACCGCTACATCCTGTAGAAAAAGTGTTTCTGTCATCCAATAATGCACAACACATACAGAAGATAAAATCGTATACTGGTTTCTTTTCAATTACCCACTAGAATGCAGGAAATTAGGTACCTTAACAGGTTTCTATCCAATCACTTTCCTCCCCTGTTCAGGTGTACCTCTAGTGGTGCCAGAACTAGCCTTCCACTATTGAAACTGAGTCCAGATGTTCTCACTGACCCCATCTGCCATACCGAAATAGGCATAGAATGAATACATGCTTTCAAACCAGTAATGGTTCCACAGAGAACAGAGTGCCTGAGTGGGAAAGCGATGAAGGTTGTCCTGAGGGACGAATGTATAGGCGAGGTGTATGGAATTAGGGAGAAATTACAGGCAGAGCTCAGCTAACAGGAGAGAAGGGTAACTTATTTTCAAACTGAGGAGACGGTATCCCCTTGCTAAGTAAATGCAAATCATCCGTCCAGAGGATTGCCTCTTTAGAGTGCCATGTCACGATTTGCGTTGCCTTTTCATTTGTTCTTGAGCAGGTCAAATAAAACTTGTGGCATTGAGAGCATGGAATTTCATAGGATACATATCAATTGTTCCTTGTTTCATAAAAGCGGTTGCATGTTTTTTATTAGTGACAGTTGACTCTTAAACAGTCACAGCCCAGAATTCTAGAATGAGTGGAAACTTCATCATGACACGTAACAGATATCTGTCACTGCTGGGGAACGCCAAAGATTCTCATGGTAGCATCTGGAGAATGATCTAGTGTCTGATCTTTGCCTTTATATTCGTCATGGGGGATCAATTAGGCCTGCATTTTAAATCATTTGTATTTGTTTACAAAGCTTTGGAATTGTTGCACCCTTTGTATGCATTCTGCAAATAACTGCATTTAGAAACTACCATCTAGCATGTTCTTTATAACACCCCAAATGCATTCTTTTTCTGGGACACTAGTTCAAGAGTTGTTAAGGAAAGTCACAAAACCATTCTGCTTAGCTGAATGTTCTCTTTTACAAAGCTGGATATCTTTGTGCACAAGGTAGGTAGGGCATGAGTACAAAAATTATGGATGGCTGCAACTTCCATGCAACATTTTGCAGATGGTTTCTGCATCAAGGTATATAAATGCTCATGCGTAGTGCACTGGCAAGCTTTTGCTGCTTGTTTGCATTGTTGGTGCACGCCCTTTATTAACAAAACGCTGTTCTTCGCCTGCCTTACTACATTCCTAAATCACAAAAAGTGCTTTAAATGCACAATTCTGCACTATTTTTCAAACAAATTCCTGGAAGTCTCTGAGAGAACGCATCTGAAATCCTTATACGGTAGTGTTTATGGCTTTCCATGCCTTTTCAAAATTAGAATTCCATTGTGCCTTTAAATTGCACAGTATACTACTGCCGCTCCCAAAAATACATGGGAGAGCCCCCTAACAACCGCATATAAAGTAGTTTCCAATCCATCCATTCTTTTGCAAATATTATTTTCCCAAAGCACTTTCTTCAATCTTTTTTGTACATCCGCCATTTACATACAGGAATGACAACTTTTGTTTCGGGAAGGAACCTTGTTGGCAATAAAACTGTGCCAGTCCATTATTGTACCCTTCTTAAACCAAACCTGGCCATAGCTGTGAGTCATATAGACCCCTCTCATTCATCAAATGTGGTGTGAAAATCCAAACTAAGAATAGTATTAACAAAGTAGTATTGATGATGGTGGAACTAGTCCTGCCAGACCAATCCAGGATTTGTCCCCATGAGGCCCCCCCGCACAGACGAAGCGTGGGAATACTGCTGCTCACAAACAGGTGAGCTTCTGCCCAGCAGCAGATCGTACCTGATACATTAAAGATGCACACATAGAGTATACTGCTCCCCAGAGGTGCTACATATTGGGAATTAAGACCGAATTTCAGATGCGATCTAGATCTGGCCGTTGAGTGCACTAAGATCTTGGAATTCTAGGGGGAAAAAACAACAGGCACTTAACAGAAAATAATTGTTAACCCTTTACAACTCTCCCTGCAGTTTTGGGATGGGTGAAGAACATTTCCTATATTAATTTCAGTAAGGGAGCAAGGCTGGTCCCATACACTAAAACAATGGTTGACAGAAATGACCAATTTGCCACTAGCAATTCTAACTTTATACAAATTAATCTCAGAAGCATCTCACCTTAAGGACCTTTGGGTGCCATTCCAACACTTTACTACAGAATGCTGAGGCTTTTGGACAGAGAGCAATCTGCGATGCAGGTTTGGTAGGGTTTAGAGTTGAGGATCATGGCTATAATACTTAAACTAATATGTGAATAAGTAATCTACCAACGTGGACTGTAATTACAGTAAGTAATGTGGTTTGATATGTTGTGTTTTATTTTCCCAACAAACCTTTCTTGGGAGGGAGGGGAAGATTGAACAGTGGCTGGTCAGCTGTCAGTGTACCCTTTGTCACATCCTGGCTTGTAGATCACAGCAAAAGGTTTGCGGGTTCTGCTAGCCTCCCCTGTGTGAGTATGCACAGAAAGCCTGTGTGGTGTTGGTAATTGGTTCTCTGTTATATACTGTGAGGACTGGGGTTGGGATAAGGAGGGACGTCACGACTTGAGGTCTATGGATAACCGTTTTATTCACAGATACAGTATTGAGACTCAGGGGATTGAAGTGGCACAACATCCACTAAGGCACACAACACAACAGTCCGGGATTTCCTCCTCCGGTGAACGTCCGGGGTCTTCAATTCCTGGTCTGGGACTTCTCAGGGGGAAGGTCACGGGTCCAGACGTAGGCTCGAGAGAAAGGAAAAGAGACAGCCGCATTAGTGGCTGGGACTGAGGTTTAACGAGCGGGAGGGGGCAGGGGAGTGAGGGATCACCAGGATACTACCACCATCTACAACAGCCTTTTGAGTGTAGGCAGGAAACAGTGCACAGCGCTAGTAACCACCCTAGGCTACCCCGTCCCACCCCTTGGTTTAAACAATCCCTGTAAACGCCCTCGTACCTTGTGGAGCCACACTTCTCCCCTGGAAGTGTGGCAGGGCGGCTCGTGATGTCGTTGGCCTCCTGGCTTGTCGATTCTCGGCTCCGGGGGTCCTAGAAGCGGTTCTTCGGCACTTCCTCCTTCTCCTTCCTTGGCGTCTTCCTCGTGGATCGGCTGGTCTCCTGGAGGTTCCGCGCCGACACGCAAAGACGGGGCTTCCTTAAACGCCCCCGGCCCTTCTGATTGGTCTGACGCGGATGTCGTCCGCTCTCCTGATTGGCTGCTTGACGGAAACTCCGGGGAACACACCCCCAGCGTCATGGAAGGCAGGCGCAGTGACGGGGACAACGAGGGAAGAGCCGGGGAAACCCAGGAAACGTCCAAAGGATCCAGCGGACGGGGTGGAAACGGAGAAATGTTAGCAGGTACACCCCGTCCGTCCGAGTCAGGGACCTCGACCTCGGGACATATACATACAAATTGACTGTCTCTGTCCACTTGCAGGACCCTGCATAGTTTTTTAAACTGAAAAACCTCCAAATAAATAAAAAGAAAATGCCAATATAAAGCCAACATCATGTTTCCATTTTTTATCTTTTAATGGTAAATAAGTACAAGCAAAAGTCTTTGTTTTCTAATATGCATTAGAAAACAAAGAACATGCTCAGAACACACAACTGTGTTTCCCTCGTTTGAAACAGGAAATTTTTTTTTTAAAGGGCTCCTATTAGCTGCTGTCTCAAATACAATGAAAATGTCACTGCCTATTCAAACTGTCACGGTCGTGCACAGTTGTATCAGGCAGTAATCCCACAGGTCATTTCAGCAGCCCACTGAAGGATGCAAGATATAATTCCTCGATCCTGCTTTCATTCTTAGGGTTACAGTGAGGAAGAGGAAAGTGTTTTTATGAGTTTAACGAACATACATGTAATTGTGAACTAGTGTTATAGGTAATTGGCTTTCCCAATTCAATTATGAAATATTCATTAGTATATAAATAGTGAATAGAATAGTAAACCGCCTTTCTTAAAGGAGGTGGGAACGCTGTAAGAATGGAAGCAAGGGAATCCTAGTAAGTAGTTTCTTTAAGATTATGGTGAAGCGGACCGTGTGCTTTGTATTGAAATCAAGAGTACCATATGAGTCTCCATTGACAGAAACAAAGATTTATGCCTAACCACAATTTCCTGTAGTACAATTGGCAGCAACAAAAGGTGCTGGTGAAAGAATATACAGCCACGTGGTTGGTAGAGGGAATACAATGTCTGTATATGAAACCCAATAGGAAAGTACCTAGAGTTATAATGTAAGTAAACGGAAGCAGGAACAGCAGAAGAATTTGGAATTAAAAAGGGCGATGCTTCAAGCAGAGGGAGAGTTGAGTGAATGTGCTGCATCTGGTGGATCGGTGGAGCAGGCAGTTAATAAATTAGCGAAGATAAGAATGGATGCAGAGGAGGATTTAGCAAATAAAGCGGCTAAAACATATACGGCAAATAGGGAAAAATGCCATGAGGTCAGTGAAACGGTGGGGCGCACTTTAGCGGTAAGGGCGAGGCAAAAGGCTGCTGTGGGAGAGGTAAGGGAGATTAAGGATAGGTTAGGGAATGTAATCACGGATCTCCAGGGGGTCAGAGAAGTATTTAGACAATTTTACACAGAACTGTATAATGAACAACAAGGGAAGGATTTAGGGGAGATAACATTGTATCTTCAGAATGTGTCGCGGGTGGTTTTAGGAGAACAGTAGCGAGAGAGATTGGATATTCTTTTGGACCCAGAGGAGATAAAAGTAGCTATGATGAGCCTCCCGTCTGGTAAGGCAGCGGGACCAGATCAGATACCACTAGAGTTCTTTAAGGTTTTTTGGGAGGTACTTGCTAAGGATATGATAAGTACGATGCAAAAAGCACAAATGGGGGCATCTGTCCCAGGCTCCTGGGCCGGCACCGAAATTGTTATCATCTTAAAAAAGGGGAAGCCGGCTTACGAACCTGGCTCTTACAGGAAAATAACTCTGATGAATGCTGACACTAAGATCTACTCAAAGGCACTTGCAATAAGGTTCGCAAGTGTTATAAGTGCATTAGTTAGCAGTAACCAGCATGGTTTCATACCAGGGAGGGGGTCTACTCATCACACCCGGAAGCTGATTACTTTATTTGACACCATGGAAGTCTCAGGGGGCCCGATGGCGGCAATGCTTTTAGATGCTGAGAAGGCGTTCGATCGGGTCTCCTGGGACTATCTATGGTGTGTCTTAGTTCGAGCCGGGTTTGGTGAGGGGTTCGTCAATGCAATAAGAGTTCTGTACAGAAATCTGATGGCATCTGTCAGGGTAAATGCAGGTGTAACTATGCCAGTCCAAATTAAGAGGGGAACTAGGCAGGGGTGCCCATGCTCCCCCCCTGTTGTTTGCTATGTACCTAGATCCTTTGATCCGGAGGATGGCAGCGAATGAGAATATAGTTCCCTTAATAACGTACAGGGGGGAGTGTAAGATACTTGCATACGCTGATGATGTGGCGGTCCTCACATCAAACCCCATGGAGGCTATTGGACACGTAGAATTGGAGGCAAAAAACTTTGGTAGAGTCTCAGGGTACTCTCTTAATACCACTAAAACACAAATAATTAAGAATAAAAATGTGGTCTGTCAGGATCACCGTGTGGTGCAGGAAGGTACATATCTGGGGATTACAGTTACTTCGGAGTTAGATAAAATAGTGGAACTAAATATAACCCCTATTATAACTAAAGTAAGAAGGGACTTAGATAGGCTTCATAATTTGCACCTGTCAATAGTCGGCCGAACTAATATAACAAAAATGTTGGTTCTGCCGAAATTTTTGTATATTTTTAGGGCAATACCTTTATTTTTAAAAAATATATGGTTTAAGAATTTAGAAGTCATGATTAATAGATTTATTTGGTCAAAAGGTAAAACTAGGAGGGCACTGCGCTTTATGGCATTGCCCAGAGAACGTGGTGGTTGGGCATTACCAGATTTGAAACTTTATTATTGGGCTGCCGCTCTTCAGTACATGGTGGGTTTGATAGGTGGAGCGGAGGCAGAAGGGGAGGATGACTTAGGAACCATAGCAATATATGCCTTACTGTTGGGGGGGGGGGGGGCGCAAAATGTGTTGCTGAGGCAATTCGATTCAAGCTACTTTAAGAGAACTCGTTTTAAGACTATTATGGCAGCACATAACATCTGGAAGGCATTTACCAAGAGATATGGCTTAGGTAAATATAACAGATACACGAGAATGATCAATAATCCAGCATTTCCTCGGGACATTTTTTCAGATGCCATTTTTAATGAATGGGCTAGAAAGGGAATTATTAAGATTGGAGATGTTATGGGGACGCAGGGTTTACTGCAGTTCTCTGAGATCCAGTTAAAATATGGTGTTGACACAAGACACTTCTTTAAGTACCTGCAAGTAAGAAGCTTTTTAGCAAATAAAACAGGGGGGGCCTTGGGATTTGCAAAAAACGCTATAATGGAGGTGGCACAGGGTGGAGTGAGTTGTACTATTAAGAGGTTTTATTATGAGCTAATAGAAACTAAACAGGATGATTTGGAGAAATGGGGGGACAGCTGGGCAAATAAGCTGGAGGTAGAAAGGGACTGTTTTAAAATGTCATTAGAACTAGGCCAGAACGTTTTGTGTTCCGCAGCCCTCCAAGCGCAACACTATAAAACACTGTACCGGCTATATTATACCCCGGCGAAAATAGCCCAATGGGGGGGGAGTAACAGGCATTAACTGCCCAAGATGTGGAACTTTGCATGCGGATATCATACATATATTTGCAACATGCCCCCACTTATCTATGACGTTGAAAGGAATTGAGGCATTTATGCAAAGCGTGTTATATGTATCGTTTAACTTAACGCCTTCAATAATAATGTTGGGTGTGAACGCGGATGGCAGTCAGAGGGATGATGGGTATTTCATTTTTGTGGCTATGGCAGTATTAAGATTATGCATTGCCTCAGCATGGCTCGACCCAGTGCCACCAACATATCAACAGTGGTTAGCCACGGTACTCAGGATATATAATCTGGAAAGGGCGATTTATGTAAGAAAAGGGAAGAGGGGGAGGAAGCTGGGATTAAAAATTTGGGAACCAATAACTAGATGGAAAGAAGAGAATAATGAAATTTAGTTTTGTTTTTGAGGTTTCCCCTTTTTTTTTTTTTCTTTTTTCTTGAAGGCGCTCTAAATTCAAGAAGTAATGTACAATTGTAGCGCAGGGGAACTGAGAATGTATATTGAGATGTATGATATATAGGCTGATCTTTTTTTCTTTTTCGTTATAGTATGTTGTTTTTTCTCTTTGTTTGTGAAGCTGAATTTATGTAATGTTGTGCTCTGTAACCAATAACAAAAGGGGGTAAAAACTCTAATAAAAATACTTTAAAAAAAAAAAAGGAAAGTACCTAGTTGACTGAGAAGGCAAACACTCTGGTATCTTTTAATGCTACAGTAACCGAAATCTACAAAAGAGCCACAAAGCGGTCACAGAAGAAATGTTTTTGTTACAGATGCCAGAGCAGAGTCATACATTTGACGGGTATACCTAAAAAAAATCTAGCAAAAACAGCCTATTCACCTACCACCTAGAACTTAATTTCCTTGCATTCAGTTCCAACAAGTTATGTAAAAATAATCCATTGCTGAACAAAATGTCTTTTCTTTAATTGTAGCTCTCTATTATTAGTTTCTTGCGTCAAATTACTCACAGTTCTTCCAGTTTTCCTGAAGGTAGGGTACCTTGAAAGGTGTAGTATATGTTCTGTCTGTAACTTGAAGTGGTGGATGTGATCGAGTTAGTGTGAAGGAGTGTGGAGAAAATGTTGTAGCCCAGTTTGCTAGTGTAGTGTTTTGTTCCAAAAAGATCATTTATTCTATTTTTAAAAAACCCAATGCTTTTACCCTGCAGCTTCAAGCAAATAAAATAAGATCAACTGCCTTGTGGAAGTCTAGGAGAACTAGAAACTCTTAGCTAGATACATAGGTACACAATTTGACCATTGTGTTATGTAGACTTAAGAAAATAATGAGTTAAAGACAAAAAATACTGGCATAACCCATAACACCATTTATGCCAGATCTGTTGTTAAAGCGCATAATATACAGGCGCTTCCAGGAAAATAATTAGAAGGCATTTCTATTTTGGTTTTCATCGACCCACGGTATGGTGTCCTAGTGATTCTGCATTTTTGTTCATCTACTTATCAAATCCATTTTGTTTTTACTGTGCTATGCTGCATGAATCCGCATTAAAAAACCAGGATGTTATCCTAGTTAGGGCCTTGGACTGCAATTCCCTCACCCTTGTACTATAATACTAGATCTTGATTTAAGAAGAAAGTACACCCTCTTAATAATTTTTGACAGATGCAAACCTTCTTTTTAAATATGAAGTCACCCTTTTGTAGATCTAGTAGCCCACTAGGAAGGGTGCACGGCATTTAGAAATAGAATATGTAGAAATTTAAAGTCCCCCTGTCCTTAAAGGGACTAGCACCCAAAAGCTATTTTCACTGTAGGAAGGCTGGCTCTTAGAGAAACACTGGAAAGAAATGTTTAATATTAATAGTGTATCTAAGGAATGGGACCAGCTAGAAATATAATTAAACAATAGGTTTTAATAATTATCAAAAATCCAATTAAACAATGAATTTGGATTTAAATAAATATTAGGGGAAAGTAACTTTTAGAAAGTTACCTTTTCCTACCTGGAGTACCCAGAGCCAAATTTGCATTAACTCTCGAGCAGTAGCTCAGTCAGTGATTAGCCTTGAAAAAGTGTGACATGCCTCCCAGGACCACACATTAGACTCACCTAAATGAGCAGAGGTGACGCCTATGAACAATACAGAAAATTCAGGCTGGGGTCTGTGAGTATCCTTTTCAGTATCAGATCCTGCTTGACCGATCTGTTGAGCCACATGTATAATACTTTGGGCATGCTTGAAATGGAGTGAGCAGGTTGTCAAGAGAGTTCTCATCGATCCTCTGTCTGGTTGCTGAAGGACCGCTCTTTTGCCCAGTAAGAAGTTTGTATCTCAGTTAGTTGTGGGTACAGTGCCTGCCTTAAACTGGGTTTTAGTGTTAATGTGCATGGCAGTAGGATACCATAGTACACTCCTCGCACACACCCACAGCCCTCAGAGCCCAAGTTTAGTGTGGCTGAAGACTTTCACCATCTTGTATTTGCCCTTGCATATTCCATTTTGTTCCTGTTTGCAGTAAGGTAAACAGGAACTGCTGAAAAATTCGTACAGTTGACCTGGGGAACCTATACCCCGTTGGTTAGGGAATGCCCAGAACTGTTCCAGCCACCTAACTGGTTCCAGGCTGAAACGTGGCACCCACTTCAGAACACTTCTAGATCTGCAACGAGGACTGGACCTGCTGTTGTGACCTGTGGGGTGCTCAGAAGGAATGAACCGGATCCCCCTTCAACCCAGAACAAAGAAGTACACTCCAAGGATTAGTTGACTAACTTCCTGTGTGGCTACAGGGACACAACAAGCTGCAAGAGACCTTATCCTAATGTGCCCGGCTGACTATTGGCAACTGGACTTTGCTGTTGGCCTCTGTCTGATACCCTTGAAGTCTCGAAGTGCCCTTTCCTGAGGTCCTGAGAGCCGTAGAAGTCTACTACTGTTCTTGATTGGAACTTAAAAGACTAAGGACTTGATTTTATATTTCCATCGTATAATGGATTCATAATATGGCAGACGAGATATCCGTCACATTGTGTGACGGAGTATCCTGTCCATGGAAATATAAATCCGTCCCTAAATCAGAAGGTAAAATCTTTGACCAGGATGAACCTGGTTGGTGTATCCGGCCCGCGCTCCATCTGGCTCAGGCTCAAATCGCGACTAGGTCCCTGTCTACTATGACCATTGATTATTATTAGCCCTTTGTGGTTTTTTGGCTATTATAATAATAAAAATTAAATAATATTTCCGGTTCCCTCTATTGTTTTTTAGTAATTTTGGTGTATTTCTGTTTTTCTAATTTGGTTTGGTATTTTCTTGTTTTGTATTATTTTACTTTATTTCTGTTTTGGTACTCCATATATACTTTACACATTATCTTAAGTTAAGCCTGCCATTTTGTGCCATAGCTCCAATAGTACATGGCGATTAGTTATTTTGAGGTTTCACGCTGACAGGGACTGTATTTATTCCTTGAGATGGGTGGCCACTCCTCCAAAACATAGACCAATTTCTTACAGATGCTATGCGTGAAAAGGTGCACCTGTGATTCACTAACACGTGAAATCCCCCTTGGCTCCAATAACCTGAAGTAAATACTTGCTATAAGACTTTATCAGCCTCTCACATTACCTAGGAAACATTCAGACCAATTGGACCGCTCAATACACCTTAAGTTTGGTGATTTTTAAGTACTTTCTTTTAAGGTCCCACCACAGCACCTCAGTGGCCTTGAGGCATGGACTTAGAAGAGGTCATTCCAAAACCCTAATTGATTTCCTTTTCAGCCATTCATTGTCCTGTTGTGACAAGTTTTGGGTAAGCTTTACCTTTTGCACTGGAGCTCTCCCATTTGTGGTAGAATGGAGAGGAATTCATGTTGGATTCAGTAACGTCTTCTGGCTGTCAAGCACACGCAAACCATTACCCCATCATCATGCTTGCATGTCGGGAAGAAGTTCTTGTGTTGATACACATTGTTTGGTTTTCACCAAACAGGCTATTGTGCATCACAGTTAGACAACTTTTGGTCTCAACTTTCCAAAGGACATTGTTCCAGACGCCTTATGGTTGATTCAGGTTCTGTTTTTCTAAACCTAAGCTGTGATGCAATTTTAGTTTTGGAGAGAAGGTTTTTTCATCTGGCTGCTCTCCCAAGAATTTCTTTTTCTTCTCAGTCTTGCAAAGTA
Organism: Lissotriton helveticus; assembly: GCF_964261635.1. Lineage (NCBI taxonomy): Eukaryota > Metazoa > Chordata > Amphibia > Caudata > Salamandridae > Lissotriton > Lissotriton helveticus. Next base: position 388,023,438 of record NC_136061.1, on the reverse strand, counting down.
GCTCCTGAACTATCTTAAACTATATATTACTGCAAAACCCGGCATAATTGTGCCACTAACTTGGAAGCAGTAACAGACGGTTGTAACATTGATGACGAAATGGCTGAAATCTGAAATGGCTTTCTTGAAGAGTAAGCTACAAATTAGAACATGCATTACAAGATGCAGTCTAATGACATAAAGTGAGCTAAGAATCATTAACTTAAAGAATCTTTTGAGCTTCTAATTCCAAAAAAAGGCTATTCATAATTGTTCGTGAAACGAAAAGATCCTTAGTGCCTAATAAAAACTCCTATGTCGTACCAGCTCTGTGTAAACCACACAACATTTTTTTCATTCAAGATCACAAACATGATATACCAGAAAAGATTCAAACTGCAGACAAATCACAGCACAACATTAAGCACATTGTTGCCAGCATTAGAACAATGTGAACCTTCTACTGTGAGCACAACAAAGCAGCTAAGCTTTTAGGAAGACTACAAAACACCCTCGTATTCTAAAGAGGTTTCATCTGCTCGCTCTTTCTTGTGCCAGGACTATCTGCATCCCTTCCACCCAAACCTCCTGTTCTGATGGATACATCTGGCAGTGGATTCCTCACCTTGTGAATATCCCCCTTGCGGCAGCAACGTTCGGAAAATTCTTCGTAGCACGCCGGCGTGGACGACGTCATAGGAACGCGGCATCGCGCGCGACTCCGTCTGACGTCACCGACTCCGTCTGACGTCACCGACTCCTTGTTAGGCCTACGTCGGCGTGATGACATCAGGTCCCTTTTTTCTGCGTCGTCGACGCTAACGGTTTCTGGGATCTTCTGTGATTCAGATAGTGACTTTGTAACTATTTGTGTGTTACTGTTTCTTTTCTTCGTCGAAGATGTCGTTGAAGAAGACGGGATTCAAGCAGTGCGGCTCGTGTGCCCGGATGATGTCGATTACCGATCCACACGAAGATTGCTTGTGGTGTCTGGGTTCGGATCATGATGTCAAGGGCTGTCGATCCTGCTCTAAGATGAATCCTAAGGCTCTGCGAAACCTTGAGGCAAAACTTCTACTGGTCTACTGGCCAAAGTTAAAGGTAAAGAAGCCAAGAGATCTTCGAGGTCAAGATCTAGACGCTCCCAATCGAAGCCGAAGTCAAGATTGAAATCGAGGTCGAGGGCCAGATCGGAGTCGGCCTCGAAGTCGGCTTCTGGACATGCTTCGGGATCCTCGAAGAGAAAACACAAGAGAAAGAAGCATAGTTCTCGGCATCATTCGGGGTCGTCTGACTCGAAGAGGAAGTCTTCTCGAAGACATCATAAGGACTTTGTTTCTCCTTCTCCTGCTGGTGAGCCTGAAGGTGGAACCTCGCCGTTACAGTCTCGAGAGCATTCTCCGGATCCGGAGTTAGAACCGAATCCGGTTTCGGGTCAGTCTTCGGAGCATAAGGAGGTCGTGGAAGTTCCTCAGACACCGACTCCGGCGGATGACCTGGAAGGTCAAAAGGGTCAAGAGGAGCCGAATCCGGAGCAGCCTCCTTCGGAGCAGCCATTGGGTTCGTACTCTCCCTTTCCTGGTCCTGGTCAGGACCCTTCGCATTTCCTAAATGCCATGTTTGGTGTTTATGCGATGGCAATGTACCCCATAGAGCACCTGCGGGTCCCATGGGTCCTTTGTCATAAAACTTGGGTGTCTCCCAAGCTTATGCTCCGGCGCCTTTTCTACCATTTATGCCGGCGCCATATCCTCCTTGGCTCGGTACGGCGCCACCGAGGTCATCGACTCCGTTCACGGCTTCGCCGGCTCCGGAGCGACCTCTGGATTTGGATCGGGGCTCGACGCCGGTTCCGGCTTCTCATCCTCCAGTTGTTCCAGTTCCTCGTTCGACGCCGGCTCAGACTCCGTCGGAGTCGTTACCGGATCCGACGACTTCGATTCGTCTGGAGTGGTCGAGGCGTAGAGCCCAGCGTCTCTTGGAGGAGAAGGAATATGGGGAACCTGAAGTGGAGGAAGGCAAGCTTCAGGAGCACGAGGATTGCTTTGAGGGTCTGCATAGTGCAAGTAGCCTGGAACTTTCTCCAGAATAGGGGTTGCCTGTCGTTTCGGATGCACCCTCTAGGTATTGGGTGCCATACCATGTAGTTATCAAAAAGGCTGCTGAATTGCTAAATTTGACTTTGCCTACAGTGGAGTTCAAATCTAATATCCTCACGGAAGTCTTACATTCGCCTTCTTCAGTTGTTGAGCCGACTCTGCCATTCACTGAGGCTCTGACTGAACCGATTTTAGAGGTCTGGAAAAAGCCTTTGTCTGCACCTGCGGTGTCCAGATCAGTGGCGAGACGATATAGGGTGGCACCTGGAGACCCTGAGTTCTTGACTTCTCATCCTTCGCCGGAAAGTCTGGTGGTGCAGGCCGCTTGTTCGAACAGGTCAGCAGGCTCTTCTCCCCAGGGTCCTGGAGATAAGGACTCCAAGAAATTGGATCAAGCTGCTAAAAAGGTTTTCTCCTCGGGTAGCATGGCTTTGAAATCCACAAATGCTGAATGCCTACTAGGAAGGTATGTGCATGCCTTAATGAATTCAGTTAAGCAGTTGTCAGCTAAGCTTCCGGAGGAAGACAGGAAAAACTTCAACGAGGTTGTCTTGGACACTCAGGCGGCAGCCCGCCAGGTTATTCAGAGTGGACACAGCGGACTCTGTGGCTAGAGTGATGGGTTCTTCAGTGGCCACCAGAAGAGCCGCTTGGCTAAAGTCTTCAGAGTTTTCCGCAGACGTTCAGGCTACTCTTATGGATTTGCCTTTTCACGGCATTGGCCTATTTGGAAAGAAAGCGGATACAGCTTTGGAGAGGTTAAAAGATAGCCGGGCGACGGATAGATCTTTGGGCCTGTAAGCGAAAGGCTCTACCATCAGGAAGTTCAGGGGCTTTGGCAGGTCCTCCTTTCGTCCCTTCAAACAAAGCCAACAACAGAACCCTCTGTACAAGTCATACAGAGGTAGACAAAGGGGTCGTGGACGTCAGGCCTCCTCCTCTACTTCCTCCTCTAATACCCATCCCCCACCTACAACAGCAAAGCAGCCCTAGATCCGCCATGCCGGATCATACAGGTCCGGTAGGGGGTCGGCTTACTCATTTTCTACGGGATTGGGAATCGGATCCATCAGATCTTTGGGTTCTCAATCTCGTAGAAAATGGGCATGCACTGCCTTTTCAGGAGTTCCCTCCCTATTACCCTCCTTGCCAAGGTTATTGTTCGGAGGACCACCTGCTTCTCCTGCAGGAAGAAGTCGTGGCACTGTTCAGAAAGGGTGCGATAGAGGTGGTTCTGGAGCAGGAGAGGGGTCAGGGGTGCTACTCCCGGTATTTCCTGATCCCCAAAAAGGATGGCAGACTTCGGCCAATCCTGGATCTCAGGATCTTGAACTTGTATCTGAAACAGGAGAAGTTCAAGATGCTAGCTCTTGTGCAGGTTCTTCAAGCGCTGTTGGAAGAAGACTGGATGGTGTCGATCGACTTGCAGGATGCTTATTTCCACATCCCCATCCTGAAGTCGCACAGGAAGTATCTCCGTTTTACGGTAGGGTCGCAACACTACCAGTTTGCGGTCCTTCCGTTTGGACTTACTACTGCGCCTCGAGTTTTCACCAAGGTGATGGCAGTGGTGGCAGCACATCTCAGGAGGTCGGTAATATCTGTATTCCCGTATCTGGACGACTGGCTGATCAAAGCGGAGTCGCCAAAGAAGGTGCTCCATCATCTGCAAGAGACAACTCAGTTGTTGCACAGGTTGGGTTTTTCAATAAATGTACCCAAGTCTCACCTGGTGCCCTCCCAGCGCAACCTGTTCATAGGTGCGGTACTGGACACTACTGTATGTTGTGCATTCCCTCAACCTCAAAGGATTCGCGACGTACAAGAAATGATTCCTTTATTCTACAATGGAGCGGTTGTTCCAGTCCTGAAGGTCCTTCGTCTGCTCGGTCTGATGGCTTCTTGCATTCTGTTGGTCAACCATGCACGCTGGCATATGAGGGCACTCCAGTGGTGCCTCCGCAGGCAGTGGTATCAGCACAACGGAGATCTCAGGGAGTCAGTGAGGATCTCCAGAGAAACTGCAGTGGATCTGTCTTGGTGGGGCGTGGAAGGCAATCTGTCTCAAGGAAAGCCTTTCCAACTGCCTCCATCGGTGTCCTCAGTGATAACGGATGCATCCACTCTCGGGTGGGGTGCTCATCTGGGGGATCTGGAGGTCAAAGGTCTTTGGTCTCCAGAGGAAAGGTTGCTTCACATCAACCTTCTAGAGTTGCGGGCGATACGTCTGGCGCTCAAGGCCTACCTCCCTTCCCTTCGCAGTCAGTCGGTTCAAGTCCTGACGGACAACACGACCGCGATGTGATATATCAACAAGCAGGGAGGAGTAGGGTCGCAGTGTCTCTGCAGAGAGGCTCTGCGTCTCTGGTCCTGAGTTCAGGACCACCAGATTTGTCTGATGGCAAATCTGGCCGGAGTTCTGAACGTACATGCAGACATTCTCAGTCGGCAGTTCTCTGCCGACCACGAGTGGAGGCTCCATCCAGAGGTTGTTCACGACATCTTTCAGATGTGGGGGACTCCTCAGGTGGACCTGTTCGCCACTCGCGAGAATGCTCACTGCCTGTCATTCCGCAGTCTCCAGTATCCGATGCAAGGAGCTTTGGGGGACGCGTTTCAGTTGAGTTGGGGAAGTCAACTCCTTTACGCGTTTCCTCCCATACCCTTGATTCCTCAGGTTCTGAGGAAGATTCACCAGGACCGGGCCCAAGTCATATTGGTCGCCTCGGATTGGCCAAGAAGGGTGTGGTACACGGACCTACTCCACCTCTTCTCTCACCCGCCGCTCCGTCTCCCTCTCAGGGTAGATCTCCTCTGTCAGATGGAGGGGCAGGTTCTACACCCCCACCTCCAGACATTACACCTTCATGCCTGGAGATTGAACGGGGCAACCTGATTTCCTTTTCTCTCCCTCACAATGTGGTGGATGTCATTCTTTCGGCCAGGCGTGACTCCACCAAATCCATCTATTCGTATAGATGGTCTAAATTTGTTGTTTGGTGTAGGAAGAAGGCTATTGACCCTTTGAGGGCTCATCTGGCCGATATTTTGCAGTTTGCTCTTTCTTTGGCGCAGCAAGTATTTGCTGTTGCCACAGTCAAAGGTTACCTTTCGGGGTTGTCGGCATTTCTCTGTTTGCCGGATCAGCCGTCTCTTTTTAAATCTCCAGTAGTTTTGAGGTTTCTGAAGGGCCTCACTAATAAGTTCCCTCCTTCTCCATGTATCGTGCCTCAATGGGACTTAAATCTTGTCTTAACATTCTTGATGGCTTCTCCCTTCGAACAATTACACAAGTGTCCTGTGAGGCTTTTGTCTTTCAAGACGGTCTTCTTAGTTGCGATCACCTCGGCAAGGAGGGTGAGTGAGCTTCAAGCTCTTAGTTCTAAGCCCCCATTCCTGACCATTCATGCTGATCGAATGGTTCTTAGGACCAGGGCTGCTTTTCTGCCTAAGGTGGTAACTCCCTTCCATCTAGGACAGTCCATTACCCTTCCTACCTTCTATCCTCCCCCTCACCCTTCCAAGGAGGAAGAGAGACTGCATTGCCTGGACCCTAAGAGGGCGGTGTCTTTTTATCTGGACAGAACAAAAGACTTTCGCATGGACGACCAGCTGTTTGTTGGTTTTGCTGGCTGTCGGAAGGGTAGAGCGGTGCACAAGCGCACACTTTCTAGATGGATAATTCTGTGCATCAAGATCTGCTACTCTCTGGCGGGTAAGGACCCTCCTGAGGGTATAAGAGCTCTCTACCAGGGCAAAGTCTGCTACTTCTGCATTGTCTAGAGGTGTTGAGGACATTTGCAGAGCCGCGACGTGGGCCTCCCTCCACACTTTCGCGAAGCATTACTGCTTGGATACCGAAGTGAGGGGGGACGGCCACTTCGCGCGCTCTGTCCTCCAAGATTTCTTGGTGTAGCAGGGTGGACACCCTCCTCCGGGAGTGGGGACTGCTGTGGGACTCTATTCACAAGGTGAGGAATCCACTGGCAGATGTATCTATCAGAAGAACAAGTTACTTACCTTCGGTAACGCTTTTTCTGGTAGATACAGTATCTGCCTGTGGATTCCTCACTGACCCACCCGCCTCCCCGTTGTCCACTCTGCTATACCTGGGTTTATGTATTCTTATGTATATTTATGTTTATATTTGTTTATATATTGGTTTTTTTATAACTTTGCTACACACTATGTGTGCAGTTCTGATTTGTATGTACTACGTACACTGTATAAATGTGTTCGAGGCATGTGGGCTGCTAAATTCACATCTAGTGCATAGATCGCCGCCTAGTGTTGGGTCCGGATGATTGCACATTGTTGTCCTGGAAGAGTCTTCGAAGTATCACGAGATAGGTGGCTCCTCCCCTGGACTACAGTGCGCATGGGCATCGGCTCCATCCCCAGATTGTTTTTTTCCGCCATTGGGTTCGGATGTGATTTCGACGCCTCCTTGTCGGAATCGAAAAAAATAACTTCCTTAAGGCCAAAAGGCCTTCGATACTCGCGTCGGTATTGTTGCGAACGGTCCCGAGCATCGTCCGACTCTTCGTGTCGGAATTCTGGGGAGTTGCTACTCTTCGGACATCGAGGCCCTGTACTCGCAGCGAGACACCGACGAAATCATCATGGAACGGAGTCCGTTCAAGCGCTGCCCCGTGTGTGGGTCCAAGTACCCACACATCGACGTGCATCCAGTTTGTAATAAATGTCTCTCGCCGGATCACGACGAGGGCAACTGCATGGCCTGCTCCAAATTCAGGTCAAAGAAGACACTCAAGCATCGGCGCGCGGCGCACCTCGAGGCCTTGCACGCAGCACCGGCACCCGACGACATATTCGACGACCCCGCAGAAGACGGCCAAAGCCATCATCTTCAAATTTCACCACCATCAACGGAGGTCGAGGCCGATCCTGAAGAATACATCGATGGACAGAGCCAAGACCTTGAATACGTCGATGAGGTAGGGGACGACGAAGAAGTCTATGGGGCCGCGGAAGATAGCTCAGAGGAAGAGCTATGCCCCGAAAGTTACTCGACTCAGGCTCAGGTCACGGGATCGCCACTCGGCCTTACCCACGACCCTGCACCGATATCCCCAGCCCCGCCCACGGATACACCGGAGGAGCCGTTGTTGCGCGTATCGAAACTGAAACCGCAACCAGTACAGTCGACAACATCTAAGATGGCCGACGTCACGCCTAAACCGAAACCTACGGCCTCGACAACATCTAAGATGGCCGAAGACACGTCGAAAACGAAACCGAAACAAACGGCTTCGACGACATCTAAGACGGCCGACGTCCCGTCCAAACTTACGAAGCCGGCGAAGAAGGCCGTCGAGTCACCGGCGCCACACGCGGTGGCCAAGGACACGTCCTCGAAGAAGGTAGTCCATCACGTCTCGACGTCTGGGGCGTCAACCTCCAAACAGACGTTCGAAGCAAAGGCCACTAAAGGCCCAGATCCGAAAGCTGGAGCCACTACTCCTCGCCACAAAGACACTGGATCTGCAGTGACGGCGTCGGCGCCTAAGACAGCTGCAGGGCAGCGAACCGTTGGAGTCGAGGATTCATCGGTGCCTTCTTCTGCCACGCCGAAGGCCTCCAAAGCGGACGAACATGAAGCATCGGTCGTCAAACCCTCGGCTTCATTTACAAAACAGGTCACCGAGTCGCTCAAGAGGATTCGGGAGAAAGCCCTGCCGTCGACAAAGACTGCGCCATCGGATCCGAAACCGATGGAGCCACCTGCCAAGAAGTCGACGAAACTTATCTACACACTACCACCAAAGGTGCCACCAAAGGCGTTTGCACCCCAAACGGTGCCGAAGACCTCGGGGACTTCGGATTCCACGTCCAGTGCTATTTTGCCTCGACACACAGCATCTGAGGACGACTGTGAGCATTACATCGATGCCCACACAGGGAAGATGACACTTTATAAGAGAAAGATCAGTTCCCAGCCACTGGAGTCATTTGTAATTCCACTGAAAAAGAAAAGGCAAACACAGGACATACCTGCCCTTGTTGAACCTCTGCAACCTCCCCCAAGGAGGAGTCCAACCCCTTCCCCCACCCAATCAGGGGGTGAGGATGAAGACCAAGATGAACAATACAACTTCCCTACTGGCAATGACCCTGATGTGCATCAGGACTCATATGACGACGCTGGGGACCAGGGAAGTCATCAGGTGGTGCAGGACCCACAAGGTTTTGGGGCACGTACTTCACCAACTGAGGATTCAGCAGCTTTCAATGCTTTAATTGAGAGGGCAGCTGCAAATCATAATGTAGATATGCATGCTGACCCAGTGGAAGAGGATTTCCTGTTTGACACTTTCTCTGTCTCCGAAAGAACAGTCAAAACACTTCCTATGTTGAAAGGTGTCCTTAAACATGCGCCAGAGATCTTTAAAGAACCTACAAGGGCGAGAGTGGTAAACCCACGAATAGAAAAAAAATGCAGACCTGCACCTGGGGACCCTGCCTATATTCGGGGACAGTTGCCTCTGGATTCGTTGGTGGTCGCGAATGCCCGCAAGAGGGCAAACTCCCAAACAACTGGTGAAGCTCCTCCCCCAGACAAGGAGTCGAAAGTGCTTGAGGCATCTGGCAAGAGGGTCGCTGCGCAGGCTGCTAATGTATGGCGTATCGCAAACACACAGGCACTGTTAGCGCGTTACAATAGGGCGCATTACGACACCCTAGAACAGCTCCTTCAACATCTGCCTGATGAGTATAAAGAAGCTGGCGAAATGCTCATACAAGAGGGAAAGCTTATATCAAACGCTGCAATAAAATGCGCACTTGATGTAGCGGACACAGCGGCTAGAGGAATTAACACTAGCGTCATGCTAAGGCGCCAAGCCTGGCTTCGTATATCTGGATTTAAGCCTGACATCCAAACTACAATCCTCAACCAGCCCGTCAATCCTGACAGACTGTTTGGCCCAGATGTAGACACCACACTTGAAAAGATTAAAAAGGACAACGAAACTGCTAAGTCCATGGGGGCACTTCAATCACAACAGTTCAGGGGCAACACTTTTCGTCGCTCAGGAGCGCGTAGTGTTACCAGAGGACACATGGGACAACAATCACAATTCACAAAAGGTGGTGCGCAATCCTCGTATCCCAAGCAAGGTAGAGGGGGTTACCGAGGTAACAGTGCCAAAGGCAGGGGCAGAGGGAACACCAACTCCCGTTCCTCTGCCGCAAACAAACAGTGACTCCCTGTCACTGCCCCCCGACCATCCAACACCTGTCGGGGGAAGACTCCAGCAGTTCCTGCCAGTCTGGTCGTCCATCACCACGGACAGGTGGGTGAGAAAACTAATCCAGTACGGTTATTGTTTGGAGTTAACATCCACTCCTCCCAACATTCCCCCAAGACACCGTCCTATGTCGGCAGAGCACTTGCACTTATTGCAGCAGGAAGTGCTAGTAATGCTGCAAAAAGGAGCAATCGAACTCGTGCCAGTGGAGGAGGAAGGAACAGGGGTCTATTCCCTGTACTTCCTCATCCCAAAAAAGGACGGATCCCTCGGACCCATTCTGGATCTACGCCCTCTCAACATGTATATACTGTCAGAACATTTCCACATGCTGACACTGCAAACAGATAGTTCCCCTTCTAAACCAAGGGGACTTCTTGGCAACCTTAGACCTCAAGGATGCTTACTTCCACATCCCACTCCACCCGTCCCACAGAAAATACCTCAGGTTTACCATTCACAACAAGCACTATCAGTTCAAAGTGCTACCCTTCGGAGTGACTACTGCCCCCAGAGTGTTTACGAAGTGTCTGGCGGCGGCGGTGGCGGCGCACCTCAGGAGACAGAACATACATGTATACCCGTACCTCGACGACTGGCTCGTGCAAGCAAAGTCGGAAAGACAGTGCGCCTCACACATGTCCCACACTATTCAACTCCTTCACAGTCTGGGGTTCTCGCTGAATTACCCAAAGTCGCACCTTCAACCAGCCCATGTGCGGCAGTATCTGGGCGCGACAATAAACACCCTGACGGCTATGGCTCAGCCAAACACAGTCAGAATCGACAGCATTCTGTCACTGATCCAAAGATTCAGACCGCAACACTCCCTGCCAGCGAGAGTGTTCATGCAGTTGATAGGCATGATGGCCTCCTGCATCTTCATAGTCCCTGTGAGAAGTTGGCCTGATGTGCAGTGTTCACTATTCTAGTGATCACTATATATCAGTCCAAACAACCCTTATTGATGATTGGTTGTAAGTCAACCTTATAGACCAGCTATCCTAGTAGCATGGATACGAGCAGTCTAAGGCTAAGACTCTAGAGGGCGTGTTAAGCCAGCTGTTTTACCATCACATTACCCCTTGAACACCCAGTGAAAGGACACCACACAAGTGTTATGAAAATAAACAATGTATTTATTAGAATCACAGCAAATCAAAAGGGAGAGAGAGGACTAGGTAAGCCAGTCCGGGTCCCCTGGTTATATGTAGAAATATCAATATAGGACTAGCTACGTTGTATTTAGTGGAACTCAGAAGGTATATCTGCGGGCAAACCCTTAGGTTTGGACATGAAGCCCTCACACACCAACCTAGTTGGTGTCATGCTTCATCATCGGGCCCACCACAGTGACACCGAATGTGTCCCGGGTGTGCTGCGACTCCAGATTACTGAGGAGCTGGTATTCTTGCTGAGTGTGCAGTGCTAGTGAGAATGAGAGTGAAAGGTTAAAAGCTATACAGGTGGTCCCAGTTCCCGAGGGTAAAAGGTAAATTTAATACCTGGGCCCCTGTTAGCAAGATAAAAAGGCTGTGGACGATGTGGAGTGTATTAAGAGCTCCTACGTCCTTGTGGTCTACATGTTTCAGCCAGGCCTTTTGATTAAAACTGGCTTTCCTCAGGACCAATGAGTATGTGTGAGTGATGGTAAACTATATTAAGTGACAGTGTGTGATAAAAAAGTGTTGCACTCGCTAAGGTGCCGTACGTGTAAGAGGGGGATTCCCTCTACTTTACTGTACATAAAACACAAAGACAATACAGACATACAAGGAGAACCAATGAGAATGGTATATACCAAAACACAACATAAGGCCGACTTCTAGTGTGCGTGAGCGACCTAGAGCGGCAAAGAACTTGGCCATGAGTGGTTGCCATGGCTAAGGTGAACTATGGCGGTAGAATATTAAACGTGGTGGCAGTGGTGGGCTACACAGCGAAACAAGCATAGCGTGAGGTACAGGTAAGTATGGTACATAATTCCTCACACTTGCTACTTGCTGTTAAAGCCTCAAGGGTCACTTGGCAGGGAGGGAGAGGAGACCCTAAACGTTGTAAAAGGTCATAGTTAGGATGGTACCTGTGGGGAGAAAATGCTGCTTACCCAGAGCGTCGTGTAGAGATCACTCGTTTACTCACGGTATTTCCGATCAGCGTGCTCCTGCGACCTATCGTCCTGCTCCAGTGTCCCGAGTGAACTGTGCATGGATCAGGTAAGGGCTTAAGTAGCCGGTTCAATTGGTATCACCTGGAGAGGGGAGAGGGTGCGGTCGCGCTGGCTAGTAGTGCGCATGCGCTGGTAGCTAGCGGCACTAGCGCTGCGCATGCGCAATGGGCGGTTGTAGCGCATGCGCGATGGGAGGCATTAGCACTATTCATTCGCGCATGTGCCTCGGTACCCGGAGTGGTACAGCACTGATATTAACATGTGCACTCTAGTGCGTGCGCCATGCGGGGGAATTAAAAAGGCCCGTGAGGGACCAATGAAGTTAAAAAAGTTAAAAAAGCAACAATAGCGAATGGAGGCATCTGGGCAAACAGGGGAACTACAGAGTAGGGACAGACCACGAGTCTGAGCGCAGACAGGGACACGGACCGCTTACATAGAAGCGTTTATCTTGCTAGAGCATTCCACGGGATAGAATCATTGAGCCCCTCTGTATGGGTAGAAAGGCGATAAATCCAGCGTTGCTCTTTAGAGAGCAGAGTTTTCTCATCGCAACACGAAGGTGCGAATTGTTCGATGACTGTCCAGGTGAAGTCGTTAGGAGTGTGATTTTGCACGATGAAGTGTTGGGTTAGCTTGCTGATATTTTTGCCACAGCGCATTGTGCTTCTGTGCTCGGTCATCCTGGTTCTGACTTTTCTGGTAGTCATACCGATGTATCTCAGACCGCAGCGACAGGTGATGAGGTATATTAAGTTAGACGAGTTACAATTAGTAAATTGCCTTTGTGTCCAGGTTTTACCAATTTCAAGTGACAATGTTTTGGAAGGGGTAGTCAGGTGGCAGACGCTGCAATTGTAACACGGTTGATGGCCTGTTAGTTCAGGTAGACCCCATGTGTTCAAAATTGTCTGGCCTATAGGTTGTGTCTTTCTGGGTCTCGTGGAAACCAGCTGGTCCCTCAGATTTTGTGCTCTCTTGTATGCGAACCGGGGGGGATCCCAGTTCCTTGTGCCCGAATTGATGATCTTCCAATTTTTGCGAATTATACTGGAGACCTGGTTTGAGGCGGTATTGTAGGTGGTGACGCATGTCATCAAGGGAGTTTCTGGTGGTCTGACAACAGTTTCAAGGAGGGCCTCCCTGTTCTGGTTGCGTGCTCGCTTGCAGGATTTCGAAATGATTCTAGTTGGGTAACCACGGTCTTCCAACTTGTGGACCAAGGCTTTGGACTGGTGTTTGAAGTCACGGAGGTTGCTGCAGTTCCGGCGTATGCGCAGGAACTGCCCAAAAGGCAGATTCTCCCTCAAGGGTCTGGGGTGGAAACTGTCAAAGCGTAACAAGGAGTTCCTGGATGTTGGTTTGTAATGAGTGGTTGTCGTCAAACCCCCTTGATCAGCTCTTATGTTGAGGTCTAGGAACGCTAGTTCCGTAGGGCTGCTAGTGCAGGTGAACTTGAGGAATGGATCAAGGTTATTGATCCACGTGAGGAAATCTTTCAGTGTCTCCTCATTGCCCTCCCAGACAATGAGAATATCGTCAATATATCGACGCCAAATTGTTATATTCGCTGAGTAGGGGTTCGTGGGGGCTTCGATGTTGGTCTGTTCAAAATGGTGGACATATAGCCCCGCCACGCTCGGCGCAAAGACACTGCCCATCGAGGTACCATTAGTTTGTAGAAAGAATGTGTCCTCATATTTGAAATAGTTCTCTTTTAATGCCAGAGTGGCGCAGTCCAGAATGAAGTGACGAGGTGTGTGGTGTTGCCAGTCAATCTCCATCAGGACATCGTGGAGTACCTTCAGTGTGGCATCCTGGGGGAGGCTCGTATAAAGACTCTCCACGTCCAATCCAACCAAAAGGTGTTTTTCGCTGTCGAAACTAACATCTTTGATGATGTTAAGGAGATGCTTTGTGTCTTGGATGTAGGATCGAGTTTTCTGGACTAACGGGTTCAGGTAGTGATCACAGAACCGTGACAGCGGTTCTAGGAGGGATTTTATCCCTGACACTATAGGTCTGCCCGGTGGTGGGGTGACCCCTTTGTGCACCTTGGGCATGATGTAGAAGTAGGGTACCTTCGCATCACGTGTGTTGAGATATTCAGCCTCTTGCTTAGAGATGTATTCTGCGTCAGAAGCCTCTTGCACTAGTTCTATGATCTTTTTTTGTAGATCTTTAGATGGATCTCTCTGTAATTTCTTGTAGTTACGAGTGTCGCTTAAAAGTCTGCGGCATTCTGTGTCGTAGTCGCTTTTGTTCATAATGACTATCCCGCCACCTTTGTCCGCTGGTTTTATAATGCGAGTAGGGTCATTTTGGAGTTTTTTGACGATTTCCCTGTCTCGGAACGAAAGATTATTGAAATGGTTTTGGGGTTGTAATTTCTCGACTTCTGAGTATACTGCCAACTCGAAGGTGCTGATCTCTACTGGCACGGTGGCAGGTGGCGGGGTGAAGTTGGATTTGAGTTTCAGCCCTGTTTCGTTAGTGATTTCTGGGTCAGTTGGTTTCTCTTTATTCTCAAAAAACGCTTTTAACCTCAGTTTTCTGAAAAACTCGGTCAGTTCGACGTGGAGTTTGAAAGTATCTAGTCGGGTGGTCGGAACAAAAGACAGCCCTTTGTTCAGGACATTGGTTTCCTCATTGGTGAGGGGTATATCAGAAAGATTGAATACTAGGGTGCCAGTATTAGTTGGTTCAGTCATTTGCTCGGGCCCGCTTGTTCTTTGGCTTTGTTCCTTGTGTTGGCACTGACCGGGTCTTCTTCTGTTGACCACTGTGCTGGTTGGGGCGCCCACTGTACCTGCTGTGGCGGATTCCTTCTCTTGCCACGAGGTCTGCGGCCTTGGCCTAAAAAAGGATACCGTTGGTTTGGGTTGTTCTGGTAGTATGGCATCTGGCCAGGCGGGTATAATGGTGGATATCCATAGTATGGGGGCATTGGTCCAAACGGAGGAGGTCCGAAATTCTGGAATTGTGGGGGGCCTTGCCATGGTTGTGTTTGTTGTTTCCCTCCACGGCCTCTCCCTCTAGTTTTGTAGGATCCATTGCTGGAGCCGCTAGAGATGGAACTGTTGTCGCCCGAGCTATCAGTGTTCTGGCCTCTTGTGGGTGCAGTATACGCATCATCAGCATAAGGATAAGTTTTTAGATAGCTGAAATTTTTGAGGTCCTTTTCAAATTTCTTTATCTTGGTTTGGGTTAGGTATTCTTTGTAATCGTTCATCTCTCGATTCTGATCTTCCAATTTCTTTTTGTATCCTGTCAGAGTAGTTTTGAAATGCGTCTCAGTAGCTTGGATCTCTATTATAACTGCGTCTGAAAGACGTTTGGCAGTTTTTATTATCAGGATGAGCCAGTCCCTGGTGCAGTGCCAGGCTATCTGGGCCCAGTCTTTCCTGAAGGTGACATCGTCAAGGAATATTCTTGGGGCGTTGGTGACAAGTAAGAATCACAACAACCCTGTACTCTTTATGAGGACAGGGTGCTAAGCACACAACAAAACTCTTATGAAAATACTTAAGTTAGCACGTTACACACAAATGCCCGAGGGGCACGAAAAACCATATACTCTAAAAGTGGAATGCGAGGTTACTAGCAGGTAAGTACAGTACTAATAGGCTTTGGAATCGCTAGGACTTGACTAGGGAATCGTTAGATTACTTCTAGGAGACCTAGGGGACTCGGGTGCAGAGTGTGCACTCTCACGCGGGATGCGGGACAAAGTCTATGGAAGCTAGTAAAGGCAAAGTTAGTGTTCACGGGCGAACCCGACCTGGTATGGAGAAAACGACAGTGGATCCTGACCCTTGGATAGTGAGGCTATGCTGGGACACCGAAGTGCCGAAGTTACCTAGCCCAGGGGCTGCAGCTGCATAGGTCTGAAAAGACGTCGGGAATCTCGTTGCCGGACCAGGAGCCTGGAAGAAGGAAGTTGCTGGCAGGCGACCAGTGAAGGAAAGTTCGATGGATCCAAGCCTGGATCAAGGAAGAAGAAAACCTGAAAGCAGAGGGGACCAAGTTCTTGAATCACTAGCCAGTGATTAAGTGGGCACCAGGATGGCACCGGGCGAAGTCACCGCAGTCAGGTGAGTGGGCGCTGCTGGGCTCTGCAGTCTCTCGGACCAGGAGGCGTTGTCGGCGACCAGGATGGAGGTGCGAGCTGTCCCACGAAGGTTCTTGCTGTCGACGTCGCTGGACCCAGGATTGGGCAACAAGTCTTGGCAAATGCAAGGCCCACGCGGTGGACCTAAAATGGCGTCTTAGCCGGACCAGGAGGGTCCAGGGTACTTCTCCGATGGAGGGAAGCAAGGGCCAGTCTGGAGCAACCAGACTAGCAGCAGTGTTGTCGTCGGGCGTCGTTCGGAAGGCCACAAGCCAGCGGGCTAGTAGCCAAACAACGCGGTGAGCAGCAAAAAAGCAGAAGGGCCCCACGCCGATCGTGGAGATGCTGGGGGGCTGCTCTTCGGTGCTGGAGCTGCTCAGGGTGGGGGCTTCTCGGACCCCAAAGCACTCACCAGGAAATTACTCGGTGGGCTTGCTGTGCAGAAGTCGTGCAGTCTTGGCGATGGCCGGTCCCTCGAGGTCTCGTCGCACCCACGGTTCTCAGCTGTGCTGTAGAGGTGGGTAGAGGTCAGAGGTGCCAGGGAAGCCGGGTCTCGTCGAGCTGGGCAGTCGGATTCCGGAGGAAGGACGTGCAGCAGACCGCAGTGTTCTTAGATGGTGCCTGCGGATGCAGGGTGACTACTCCTTAGCCACAAGGGAGAATCTTGAGGAAGAAATCGTGAAGTCCTTTCGTGGAAAGTGGTATCTTGATTCCAAAGATGATCTGATCTGGAAGGGGGCCAGTCTCTAACTTTATCTTGGAAAAGGGGGCTGGCACGCGACTAAGTCCTGCCCTAGGGGTGGGACCAGGAGGGGGGTGGTTACACCCACTTCCTTGGCGGGCTTTTCCCCAGCACAGGGTCTGGAGTGACCCTGGAACTGGTTCCAGCCAGCCTATGCACAGTGAGCACCGGGGTGCCACGTGCAGTCACCTTCCTCTGAAGCCCTGCCTACTTACAATACACAAAACCCTGTCTGGGACGGTGCTGGCACCGCCCCTGGCAGGAAACCCTTTGTCCTTATCTCCTGCTCTGGGAGGACTCCCAGCAGCAGGAGGGCAGACTTGTGTCTCGGTGGCAGCATCCATTTTGTGGATGCTAAGGCTCTGTCTGACTTTAACCGGGGTTAGGGGTTACATACATGTCGTGTCCCTCTAGAAGGGTGGGATGCTAACCCCGTCGCCAGAATTGGCGAGGGGTTAGTATTCCAATTCGTATGACACCTTACTCGACATGTTTTGATAAAGCGATACCAGAGTTGGCATATAACCGCGAGGATTATAATGCACTTAAGAGTATATGGTACGCGATATCATGGAAACGGCTAAGGGATGGATCCCGAAAGCCGCAGACAGGCTCAGCTCATGCCAGAGCACCATCTCACACGATTCCAAGCACTCTGCCTTCAGGATTGTTAAGGCCTGCCATAGGAGTGACTGATAGGAGATCTGTGTGTCCATTTTAGGGTTAGATATAGGTATACTATATCTAAAGCAAAGGGTGATTACACCACCTTGCCCCAGCTGTCAAGCAGCCAGTTGTGTCAGATTTGGATGGCCAGCCAGGGGTGGCATAATACATGCTGCAGCCCCTGGTAGGCCCTGGGTACACCTATGCCCTGGGTACCTAAGGTACACTGTACAGGGACTGATAAGGTGACTCAGTATCCAATTTAGATATGTACCTAAGGTACATGGAATCCATTTTACAGAGAGAGCAGTAGGCCTGGGGCCCTGAATAGCAGGGTCCCAGGTCAACTAAGTCAGAAAACCAGCAAAACACCAGGCAAAAAGTTGGGGGCAACCATAGTCAGGGTTCTACCTTCCTACAGTCCCGCACGCAAGGTTGCACATGCGCCCCCTCCAAGAATGCCTGGCAAATCAATGGACACAGGCTCAGGGACAACTGACAGACCTAGTGTTGGTGACCGGTCGAGCATACAACTCTCTGCATTGGTGGAATCCACACAACCTTTGCAAGGGACGACCGTTCCAAGAGCCTGTGCCACAGATTGTCCTAACAACGGACGCATCTCTCCAGGGGTGGGGAGCGCATGTGCTACACTACACGGTGCAGGGACTGTGGTCAACCCAGCAACAACGATTGCACATCAACTACCTGGAATTGATGGCAATCTTCATGGCGCTCAAGTCCTTCAAAGTACATTTGTGCAACAAGGTCGTGTTGATCCGGACGGACAACATGACAGCCATGTACTACATCCAAAAGCAGGGAGGTACTCACTCGCCACAGCTGTCTCTTCTAGCTCAGAGCATGTGGAAGTGGGCCATTCAGAGGAACATCTTCCTCATGGCAGAACACCTCCCGGGCAAGGACAATCAGATGGCGGATCTGCTCAGCAGGTACAGCCATCAAATGCACGAGTGGGAGATACATCCATCAGTGCTCCACCCGTACTTCCAGCAGTGGGGTCATCCGGAGATAGACCTATTTGCCACAAGGGAAAACGCAAAATGCCAAAGCTTTGCCGCCAGGTTCCCTCACCCGGAATCGCAAGGGAATGCGATATGGATGAACTGGTCAGGCAAATTTGCGTACGCTTTTCCCCCAGCGCCTCTCCTTCCGCTGGTGGCAAGAAAGCTAAAGCAACACTCGATGACTCTCATCCTGGTTGCTCCAACATGGGCACGCCAACCATGGTACACCACGTTTCTAGAACTTTCCGTGGTACCGCATCAAAGGCTACATCTCACATCCAGGCTCTTGACGCAGAACCATGGCGACATTCAGCATCCAGATCCGCAACAGCTCAATCTGGCGATCTGGCTCCTGAGGTCTTAGAATTTGGCTACCTCAACCTGCCTCCAGAATGCATGGACATCATTCGGGAGGCAAGAAAGCCCACAACCAGAGCTTGCTATGCGGCGAAATGGAAGCGGTTTGTCATCTACTGTACTGACAACAATATCAACCCGCTAGATGTATCCATTCCTAACATCATCTGCTATTTGTTACATCTTTACAAATGCAATCTGGCATACGCTTCCATTCGGATACATTTATCCGCCATAGCGGCTTATATCCAAAATAGGCAGCACCTCTCCGTTTTCAGGGTGCCTGCCATTAAAGCCTTCCTGGAGGGACTGAAGCGAGTCATTCCTCCGAGAACACCACCAGCTCCAGTGTGGAACCTCAATGTGGTCCTCACGAGGCTGATGGGTCCGCCCTTCGAGCCACTGCACTCCTGCGAAATTCAATTTCTTACATGGAAAGTGGCTTTCCTCATTGCTATTACATCGCTTAGGCGCGTTAGTGAGCTGCAGGCGCTCACAATCCAAGAGTCTTTCATCCAGATACATTCAAACAGGGTGGTGCTACGCACTAACCCCAAATTCCTTCCTAAGGTGGTGTCACAGTTTCATATCAATCAAACTATTGACCTACCCGCATTCTTCCAAAACCCACAAACGGTAGCTGAGCGAATGCTCCATACACTGGACGTTAGGAGGGCGTTGATGTACTACATTGACACAACACAACACTTCAGGAAAACACAACAACTTTTTGTTGCCTTCTCAGCACAGCACAAAGGCAACCCCATTTCCAAAGCGGGAATAGCCAGATGGATTGTTAAGTGCATCCAAATCTGTTATCAAAAAGCTAAGCGCACTTTAACAATACCCCCAAGGGCGCACTCCACACGCAAGTTGGGGGCGTCCATGGCTTTCCTGGGGAACATTCCTTTAGAGGACATTTGCAGAGCAGCCACATGGGTCACACCGCACACATTTACCAAACATTACTGTGTGGACGTGTATTCCAAGCAGCAAGCAGCTGTAGGGCAGGCTGTTCTCAAGACACTTTTTCAAGCTTCTGCAGCTGGCACGGGCAACCGCCCTTAATGGAGGGACTGCTATGTATTCTATGCACTAGATATGAATTTAGCAGCCCACATGCCTCGAACTGAATATGCTACTTACCTGTATGCATCTGTTCTTGGCATGTAGGGCTGCTAACATTCATATCGCCCTCCCTCCTCCCCGGTGCCCGTAGCGGCTGCAGACACTATCTTGCATTCATCATTAGCATGGACATCCTTTACACTATTTCACTCCATCTCTGCCACAATGGCTAAAAACAATCTGGGGATGGAGCCGATGCCCATGCGCACTGTAGTCCAGGGGAGGAGCCACCTATCTCGTGATACTTCGAAGACTCTTCCAGGACAACAATGTGCAATCATCCGGACCCAACACTAGACGGCGATCTATGCACTAGATATGAATGTTAGCAGCCCTACATGCCAAGAACAGATGCATACTGGTAAGTAGCATATTCAATATTTGCTGTCATTGGTCCGTCCGGGTGCCTCGAAGGCACGGAAAAAAGGGCGGAACTGATGTCATCACGCCGACGTAGGCCTAATAAGGAGACGACGGTGACGTCAGACGGAGTCGCGCGCGATGCCGCGTTCCTATGACGTCGTCCACGCCGGCGTGCTATGAAGAATTTTCCGAACGTTGCTGACGCAAGGGGGATATTTACAAGGTGAGGAATCCACAGGCAGATACTGTATCTACCAGAAAAAGCGTTACCGAAGGTAAGTAACTTGTTCTTCTCCAGTATTAGGGGTGTCTTTCATAGATTCACATGCCTGAATCATTCCCCGTCGTCAGAGTGGGAGTCACTCGGTACATAAAATAGCAATAATATGCCAGAATACCATAGTAAGAACCAGTAATTCCTAACCAGGAAGTAAAGTAGCCCAAGCTACAGGAGAAAAAACTTCCACACTCATGACTATCCTAGTCATTTTGTATAGACCAAACTGCAGCCAATCAGGCAACAGCACCCACCAGAAGGTTCTCCCCAGAGGCTCAGGCTCTCAGATTTTCTACCGCATGTCGTGTGAAGGGAGTCTCCCTGAGCTCTGCTCAGTACTTCTCTATTTTCCTTCTGGAATCTAGTGTTTTGAAGATGTCTACCAAGAAATCTCTATTCAGGCCTTGTGACTCTTGTGGAAAGCTCTGGCTTTTTAAAGAAGACCCCCACAAGAAGTGCATTTACTGCCTGTATCCTCAACATCAAGTGAAGGACTGCACGATCTGTAGGACCTTCCCTCGGAAGACCCTCAGGGACAGAGAGGGCCGCCTACTTTTGTGGCTACAAAAGCACAAGGATTCGGATTATCCTGCTTCTGAGGTAGGCAGTATTGCCTCTGGGTCTACTTCAGCCTCTAGGAAGAGAGCTGATGATGAGTGTAGGAGAGTAGGGTCTGCAATCCTATGATCACCCAGATTTTTGCTTTTTGCTTCACTGGTTTACGACTTTCCCTGGCTGTGGGCCTGCTAATCAGACCCACAGCCTAGCTGTTCTCTCTATTCCAAATTGTACCCAGGTACTGAATTGGCACTGGGCCCTCTCTGAGTCCCTGTACCCAGGGCTGAGGTGCACCCAGAAGTCCCCCAGGGGCTGCAGCATGTATTATGCCACCCCTGGGCTGACTAACCAAACAGACACAACTGGCTGCTTGACAGCTGGGGCAAAGTGGTGTACTCACCCTTTGCTTTAGATATAGTATACCTATATCTAAACCTAAATGGACACACAGATCTCCTATCAGTCACTCCTATGGCAGGCCTTGACAATCCTGAAGGCAGAGTGCTTGGAATCGTGTGAGATGGTGCTCTGGCATGCGCTGAGCCTGTCTGCGGCTTTCGGGATCTATCCCTTAGCCGTTTCCATGATAACGCATACCATATACTCTTAAGTGCATTATAATCCTCGCGGTTATATGCCAACTCTGCTATTGCTTTATCAAAACATGTCGAGTAAGGTGTCATACGAATTGGAATACTAACCCCTCGCCAATTCTGGCGACGGGGTTAGCATTCCACCCTTCTAGCGGGACACGACATGTCGGTAACCCGTAACCCCGGTTAAAGTCAGACAGAGCCTTAGCTCCACAAAATGGATGCTGCCACCGAGACACAAGTCTGCCCTCCTGCTGCTGGGAGTCCTCCCAGAGCAGGAGGCAAGGACAAAGGGTTTCCTGCCAGGAGCGGTGCCAGCACCGTCCCAGACAGGGTTTTGTGTATTCTAGGTAGGCAGGGCTTTAGAGGAAGGTGACTGCAAGTGGCACCCCGGTGCTCACTGTGCATAGGCCGGCTTGAACCAGTTCCAGGGGCACACCAGACCCTGAGCTGGGGAAAGCCCGCCAAAGGAGAGGGGTGTAACCACCCCCCTCCTAGTCCCACCCATAGGGCAGGACTTAGTCGCGTGCCAGCCCCCTTTTGCAGGATAAAGGTAGGAGCAGGCCCCCTTCCAAATTAGATCAATCTTTGAATCCTGAACCGACCTTCTACACGAAGAACTCAAGACTCTTCTCAAGATTTCTCCCTTGTGACTAAGGAGTAGTCACCCTGCAGCAGCAGGCACCAACCAAGCATCGCGGTTTGTTGCCAGTCTCTCCTTCGGATCAAGACTGCTCCAGCACGACGAGAACCGGCTTCCCTGGCACCTCTGACCTCTACCTACATCGTCAGTTACGCTGAAATTCGTGGGTGTGACGAGACCTCGAGGGACCGGCCATCTTCAGAACTGCACGACGCTTGTCCAGCACGACCACCGAGTGACCCTCGACTGAGTGCTTTGGGGTAAGAGAAGCCCCGACCCTGAGCAGCTCCAGCACCGAAGTTCAGCCCCCCTGCATCCACGAGATCTGCGTGGGGCCCTTCTGCTCTTGGCTGTTCACCGCGTTGTCCCGGTCACTTGCCCGTTGGCTAGTGGCCCTCTGACGACGAACTTCAACGACAAACACCGCTGGTCTGGTTGCTCCAGACTGGCCCTTGCTTCCCTTCTTCAGAGAAGCACCCTGGACCCTCTTGGTCCACTCAAGACGCCATTTTAGGTCCACCGCGTGGGCCTTGCATTTGCCAAGACTTGTTGCCCCAATCCTGGGTCCAGCGACGTCGACAGCAAGTACCTTCGTGGGACAGCTCGTACCTCCATCCTGGTCGCCGACAACGCCTCCTGGTCCGAGAGACTGCAGAGCCCAGCAGCGCCCACTCACCTGGCTGAGGTGACTTCGTCCGGTGCCATCCTGGTGCCCACCTAAATCACTGGCTAGTGATTCAGAACTTGGTCCCCTCCGCTTACAGGTTTTCTTCTTCCCTGATCCAGGCTTGGATCTCCACGAACTTCTTCACTGGCCGCCTGCCAGCAACTTCTTTTCTTCAGGCTCCTGGTTCGACAACGAGGGTTTCCAACGCAACTTGAACCCTATGCAGCCGCAGCCCCTGGGCTAGGTAAATTGAGTACTCCGGTGCTCCAGCATAGTCCAACACCCTAAGTGTTCGGATCCACTCTTGTTTTCGACCCACCTAGTCGGGTTCGCCCGAGAACAGTAACTTTGCAATTGCTAGCCTCCATAGACTTTTTCCCGCCTTACGCGTGAGAGTTCCCACTCTGCAAACGACGTCCCTAGGTCTCCTGCTAGTAATCTAAAGGTTCAGTAGTCCAGTCCTAGCGATTCTAAAGCCTATGAGAATAGTACTTACCTGCTAGTGATTTCGCATTCCACTTCTTGTGTATATGGTTTTTCGTACCCCTCGGGCATTTGTGTAAATTGTGCGACTTTAAGTATTTTTATAAGAGTTTTGTTGTGTGCTTAGCTCCCTGTCTCATAAAGAGCCAGGGTAGTCTTGTTAGAAATAAATATACATTTATTTTCATAACAACTTGTGTGGTGTCCTTTCACTTGGTGTTCAAGGGGTATATGTGATGGTAAAACAGCTGGCTTAACACGCCCTCTAGAGTCTTAGCCTTAGACTGCTCGTATCCATGCTACTAGGATAGCTGGTCTATAAGGTTGACTTACAACCAATCATCAATAAGGGTTGTTTGGACTGATACATAGTGATCACTAGAATAGTGAGCACTGCATATCAGGCCAACTTCTCACAATGAGGTTTTAACTTCTCCTGGGGCTAAGGTTGCGAGGAAGCAACAACCTGTTAAGGGGTCTGAGAGGCCTTCCACATCTAAGGCTACTCCCCCTGTTAAGGAGGAAAGTGGTTCATCTACGCCCCCGAGAAAATCCACAAAGAAGTTACCTCAAACATCTTCTGAGAAGACTTTTCCTCAGAAACAGACCCTGTTGTCGACGACGCCGTCGTCGACTCCTTCATCGAAGATCTCCGTCGACGCTACATCTACGTCAACTGTAACTTTTTCCTCTCCTAAGCCTGAGATGATTATGTCGACGGCGTCTTCATCGCCGACGATGGTCTGTTACTGTTAGAGGTCTGTTACTGTTAGACCTATCTCGTCGATGGCAGAGTCTTCATCTTCTGTCATCGTCGGCACCTCGTCGACGGCTAAACTAAAGAAGATCCCGTTGACGACACCGTCGACGCTTGTTCCCCCGTCGACGAAGAAGCCACCGTCAACGGGATCAATAACGGCTACCACACCGTCGACGAAGATACCATCGTCGACGAAGCCATCATCGTCGACGAAGACACCACCGTCGACGGAGCCATTATTGTTGACGACGATAACTGTACCGTCGACGACTACCTCATTGTCGTCTACCGTCAAACCCAAGTCGACGAGTTCTTTGGTAGAACCCCCGTCGACGCCACAGCTATCTTCTTGTACCACTTTGCAAGTGTGGTCGCCGTCTACGGCTTTTCTGTCGACGCCAAAACCGTCTTTGCTTCAGAGACGTGGTTCAGCCTTGGAACCTTTATCTCCTCTACATATTTCACCGCAGAAAATACCTCTACAGGTTCCAGACAAGCTTCCGGATTCTGAGGACAGTGAAGAGGATTCTGTTATTGAGGAAAAATTTGGAACGGCGACAAGTCCTTCCGAATTGAATATAAAATATAAAGAGGACGACCAAGAAGATCAGCATTCGCCTGAGCAAATGACATCAACTGTGACAAATGTCCCTTCAGCTCAGGTGCCAATAGCATTGCTCACCAACCTTCAATGCATACTAGATGACTATTACAGGCGTTTTCCGTCATCAGAGTCAGCAGGCTCTGTACCTCCTACACCTGTGGTTAAGACGCCTTTGCCTGACCTCAGACCTCCGAGGTCTCCTCCACCTGCATCATCCAATCAGCCGGACGAACAACGTTCTTCAGACGAAGAAGAAAGAGAGGTCGATAACAAGTCATTGATGTCGGAGTGGGATGATTACCAGGTTCAAACTCCTTCTCCGTCGCCACCGGCTACTTCAGATTCACCTCCAGTGGACGTGGGAGGATTCCACCTTTTAATGGAGCGGGCTACGAAATGCTTCCACATTCATATGGAGCATTCAGAACAGGAATGCTTCCTATATGATTTTAAAGACCAGCCAAGGAAGCAAGCAAGGTCTATACCTATTATAGATTTCATTTGGAAGGAGGGGATTAAGGTCATGTCTAACCCGGCTTCCATTACTCCTGTCCTGCCAAGGATTGATAAAAAGTATAAGGCTCCGGAGAAGTCCCCTGCTTGCCTTATAAGACATCCAAAACTGGATTCAATAATCATTCAAGCTGCACAAAAGAGATCTAGGAACTCTTCATCTCCAATCGCGGCTCCACCTGATATAGACGGTAGGCGTCTGGATGCCATTTGCAAGCGTGTTTCAAGGATGGCGGCTACCACGTTCCCAGCTGCTAACTCATTGGCCATCCTGGGCAGATATGACCGGCAAATGTGTTCAGATATCTCGCCATACATAGACCAACTTCCAGAACCTTCTAAGTCTGAAGCGCAAAAGATCCTGCAGGAGGGTGAAAGGATCTCGGCTGAGATTATTGATTGTGCTGTTGATGTGGCCTCAACTGGCTTCAGGCAATTGGCAGGTACTGCTGTCCTGCGTAGGCAAGGTTGGCTACGCTCCACTTCATTCCGTCAAGAAGTGCAAACAAAGGTATTGGATATGCCTTATGACGGAGAGTTTCTGTTTGGTCCGCAAGTGGAAGAAGCCCTGCAGACAATAAAAAAGGATACTGAAACGGCTAAATCCATCGCACCCTGCAATTTCGTAAGCCGCCCTTTCTAGGAGTGAAAGGACGTGGATCGTTCTCTAATCGAGGCAGATATTCACAACAGTCCTCTTACAGGCAGGGAAATCATCGCTATCAAACACAGCGTTATCAATCCTTTGGTCAACGAAACAATAATTATTCCCAGAACAAGAGGAGACCGGCCTACCGCGGAAAGGATAAACGACAATGAGCCTTATCACCTGCCACCGCTTCTGTCCCAATCTCATACAAAAATTGGTGGACAAATATCAAAATTCTACTCAAAATGGTCATCGATAACATCGGACAGGTGGGTCCTGGACTTTGTGGCCAAGGGCCATGCCCTCGAATTAGAACAGTTTCCTCCGAACGTTCCACCAAGGGGACCACCTCCAGCTCATCTAAA
This sequence comes from Lissotriton helveticus, assembly GCF_964261635.1. NCBI lineage: Eukaryota > Metazoa > Chordata > Amphibia > Caudata > Salamandridae > Lissotriton > Lissotriton helveticus. The sequence continues at coordinate 387,997,412 of NC_136061.1, read as the reverse complement.
GGAGCTGTTTACCCAAATCAATTTGATGTTGAACAAAGGAGCAATCGAGAAGGTTCCTCAAACGCTGAGGGGAACAGGATTCTACTCCAGATTTTTTCTAATAAAGAAGAAGTCCGGAGAATGGCGTCCAATTCTGGATCTCCATGCCCTAAACAAATATCTGAAGAAGTTAACGTTCAGAATGTTATCGCTACAGGAAATACTGCATCTCCTATCGGCTGGAGACTACATGGCCACCTTGGATCTCCAAGATGCGTATTTCCACATCCCCATCTTACCTCGACACAGAAAGTTCCTGCGATTCAGACGTGCAGGGATTATCAATTCAAGGTCCTTCCCTTTGGACTGCACTCGGCACCCATGGTCTTTACAAAGGTCCTGGCTCCAGTAGTAGCACACCTCCGGCTGGAGGGAATACAAATATTTCCATGTTTGGACGACTGCCTTATCAAGGCCAGTTCTTACGCAGACACAGACAACCATTTACAACAGCGTCTAGCTCTCTTTCAATCTCCTTTCCATCAAAGTCCCAGTTGGTACCATCTCGAAGACGAGCTTTCTTGGGTGCGACCCTAGACGCCCAGCTGCTCCCCAGGGACTGACAATCAGCGGCAAATGGAGCCCTCAGCAGAAACGTTGGCACATCAATCTGTTGGAGCTGAGAGCCATCTTCCTTGCCCTCAAATCATTTCGAGCAATCATTCAAGGAGCCACTGTATTGGTTCGCACGGACAATACGACAAGTATGCACTATGTCAACAAACAGGAAGGGACAAGATCGTCTCTCTTGACTCAGGAAGCCCAGGAGCTATGGGCATGGGCAATACGGCACCGAATCAATCTTCTGGCGGTTCATGTACCGGGAACAGAGAACGTTCTTGCAGACACTCTCAGCAGGACAACAGTGTCCACTCACGAGTGGGAACTTCATCAGCAGACGGTGAATCGGATCTTTCGGCAGTGGGTTCATCCAGATCTAGACCTCTTTGCAACCAAGAAGAACAGCAAATGCCGGTTCTTTGCAAGTTGGCATCCCCACAAAGACACTGGTCTCAAATATATGCCTACGCTTTTCCACCGATACCGCTAGTTCCCACAGTCTTGCGGAAGATGAAGAAAGAACTGTGTCTGCTGATTCTTATTGCCCCCAGATGGCCTCGCCAATATTGGTTCACCGTGCTCCTTCTCCTATCGGGGTGCGAACCAATCCAGTTACGTCCAACTCCGGACCTGCTTTCCATCAAGGACGGTCAGATTTACCATCCGGACCCGACATCTCTGAAGTTAGCGGCCTGGCGCCTGAATACCTTGAGTTTGCCCACCTAAACATTCCAAGGAAGTACTAGCCAAAGCAAGAGCACCTGCTACTATAAAGACGTACAGTCTCAAATGGAAACGTTTTTGTATCTGGTGTTGTTCAGCTGGAATTCATCCTCTTTTGGCTAAACCAGAGCAAATCTTACCTTTTTTCTTACATCTGGCGAAATCAGGATTGTCTCATGCAACCCTAAAGGTTTTCCTGGCGGCGATTTCAAGATACGGACAAGATAGCATCACTTCTCTTTATTCTTCAAGGATTATACAACAATTCTTCAAAGGTCTTTTCAGAATGTTCCCTCCGGTACGTCGTCCACCACCATCGTGGCATCTTAATGTAGTGTTAGCGCAGCTCATGCGCCATCCTTTTGAGCCTATCCACAAAGCCGGTTTGAAATTCCTTACGTGGAAGGTGTCACTTTTATTGGCTTTGACTTCCTCTAGAAGAGTCAGTGATATCCAGGCTTTCACAGTTCATCATCCTTTCTTACAGTTCACAAATGACTCAGTGGTGCTCCGCACAAATCCAAAGTTTATACCTAAGGTGCCTTCGGACTTCCACCTTAACGAGCCTGTCATCTTACCTAATCCATAATCCCCTTCAGAAAGGGCATTGCATACACTGGACATTAAGAGATGTTTAAAGTTCTATTTGCAGAGAACTTCTATGTTGCGCAAATCTGATCAACTATTTATCACCTATGGTACGATTCGTAAAGGCCAAGCAGTATCTAAGCAAACAATTGCGAGATGGATCTCTGCAGCTATTGACTTTTGCCATACACAAGCAGGACGACCTTTGCAAGCAGCTCCTAGAGCGCACTCTACAAGGGCAGTGTCTTCCTCAACTGCTCTTTTCGCTGAGTGCCTCTCCAACACATCTGCAGTGCGGCGACCTGGGCCAGTCGGCATACTTTCACCAAACACTACTGTTTGGCTAAAGCCAGTGAAACCGATTCTTCAGTTGATCAAGCAGTTCTGCGTAATCTTTTCAAATAAGGTGAGCCTCTGTTTCCCACCGCCTATTACTGCTGTCAGACGCTTGTTATGCTTATTTTGTTGTGCACATGCTCAAGTATTTGCATTTTATCATGCTTTTAGTGATGTGATTATTTATATTTATATATATATATATATATATATATATATATATATATATATATATATATATATATTCCAACTCAACCTCGACACAGGATACGCAGAGGAGACGACGCCAATGTGGTGAAAATATATTTCCTTTATTGCCGCTTTCAACGCGTTTCGCCTGACCCAGCAGGCTTGGTCACGAATAAAGTTTTGTGAATACAAACAACATTTTTATATATATATATATATATATATATATATATATATATATATATATATATATACACACACATATATATTTCATGGTTATGTGCATCTCATATTACAAGCTTATGCTGCAAAGAGCGTCTTCCAGAAACGGATGTGTACTGCGATCTACTCTGATTCAGGCATGTGAATCTATGAAAGACACCCCTAATACTGGAGAAGAACAATAGTTACTTACCTGTAATCTGTGGTTCTCCAGTATTGGTGTCTTTCATAGATTCACATGCAACCCGCCCACCTCCCCTCAGAGGCTCTTAGGCTACATTGGTTTACCATCACTCCTTCCGAGAAAATCTGAGAGCCTGAGCCTCTGGGGAGAACCTTCTGGTGGGTGCTGTCGCCTGATTGGCTGCAGTTTGGCCTATACAAAATGACTAGGATAGTCATGAGTGTGGACGTTTTTTTCTCCTGTAGCTTGGGCTACTTTACTTCCTGGTTGGGAATTACTGGTTTTTACTATGATATTATGGCATATTATTGCTATTTTATGTACCGTGAGACTCCCACTCCGACGACTGGGAATGATTCAGGCATGTGAATCTATGAAAGACACCAATACTGGAGAACCACAGATTACAGGTAAGTAACTATTGCTCTTATTCAAAAGGACGATGCCTCATCACACCCAGTCATGTGAGATCATTGGGCGATGCATACTTAAATAGTGTTCCCTGTTGCCAGCCCGCACCCAGTTCAGGAAAAGCATGTCCCCATGATGCGCGTATAAAAACAAATTCAAATTGAATGTTACGCTGCTGCTTTAAAATGTACACAGTGAAAAGATGACTTTATCGAGCGCACTTCCCGACTTTGTAGTCATTTTCACGTAATTCCTCTTCCCCAGCTATGAGTGGAGCAAGTACTTTTTTCAACACAGGGTCTATGAAGATTTTTCCCCAGAGGTATGTACGAATTGCATTAAAAACTAAGTTGCACCAAGTAACGTGGGAATCTTATACACACAACTTTTGTCCTGTGGAAAGCCACCGACCCTCGTTGGGCGCTAGTTGGCTGAAACTTGTTGACCTCCTGTTCTTTTTAGTAGATGTGTAGGGTGACCTATAGTCTTATGCACATCTGTCTTTTTACCTTTAGATTAAAAGCATTTTTCTTAGAGAACAGTAAGCAATTTTAACTCCACCTTGCACAGATCCCGCCGTGTCTCAGAGAGTAAAGACTTAACCTCCTGGTGAGTGAGAGATCCAATAATGATCACCACAAGTACGCCAGGAGGAGAGTCGTCAGTGAGGGACTTACTATTACTGTTTTTGGTACCTAACGAATAGATCTTAATGATACAGAGAACCTTGTGGACGCACTCCTTAGTTTTCAACAACGTGGCGTTGTCAGTTGATCATGGAGGTCATCTCAGAGGCTGACATTCATCATTATAACACATAATCAACAGCCACACGGAAAAATATTGTTTTCGTCAGAAGTCATTCAAATTGTGTCTATATCCAGATTATCCTCAAAAACCTCATTCCGCCATTACCCTGGTCCTATCCATGTCTAGGTCTTTGCTGTGTTTTTGGGCTGACTGAACTTCCTCACAGTAAAGATTATATTAACTCCAAATTTCTGCAGCTAGTGCAGTGGCAGGAATCTTTAGGAAGCTCTACATTAATGTTTTTTGGCAAAACATATCCAATATATTATGCTAAACACAATGTTTTGTTCAGCCAACGACCTAGCACCACCGTTTCTACACTAAAAGAAACTCCTTATATCGCTGCTTAGAGTCTTTACACAGCTTGAGCGCACATGATAACGATCCCTTGAGTCTAGAGGTAGTGTCCTTGGAGATCTTTCAAAGTGGGTGCCCCACAGCTGGGAAAAGGCCTATTGACTAGTCTAGGATCTATAGCTAGTTTTATATAGTTTCAAAAGACACTTACGACAGATCCTTTTCTGTGTATTACTCATAACAGTGTCAAGTCACCACCAAATGACTGAGTTCTATACAAAACCTGAACACATTTTGCACTTGTGACTCTGTACACTGTTTGCTACTGTAGAAACCATATTTGTGGCGTGCTGTTCAATTTGTGTTTTTTGTATCCCTGTGTGCAGAATGTAAAGTCTAACGTTATTGCTCTTATTGTACTATAGAATTCAGTTTGTCTTTCTGTTCAGGACTGAGAGCACTGCAAGCCATGGATCTAAAGAGGTGAAGGGAAATACCCATACCTACTACCAGGTGCTCATAGATGCCAGAGACTGTCCACATATCGTGAGTATCATTGGCAAGATCTTAAAATACTTGAAGGTCCTACCTCAAGCCTTCCTCTTTAGAGTTTGTTCCTCTATCCCTTGTGGCAGGTGTACAGTGACAACAGTGCCTCCATTTATGCAGGTGTACCTGTTATGGTCAACGGTGAGACTTCATATGACCCAATTTAAATTGCCATCTCAATAAGTAAAGTTACACCATAAGTAGCCAATAAGTAACAACACCTAGAAGAACTCCATTATTAATTAATAGCACACACTCAAACCAATAAATAATGCTACATTGATAGTGGTCTCATTCACAGTGTTAATTGTAATGTGATAAGAAATCTGACCTGGATGATCATTTTCTTTAGCATCTGTTACATCAAAGTTGAGGTCTCGAGCACTGCATTTGGCGTGTGAGTTATGGATTGCAGAACTAACAATAAATGGTGAATTTCTGTGTTTTTTATGTTTTATGTTGTAACTAACTTCACACTTCCACCGTGGTTTTAAGTGAATTTCATAGTTGTTTTTTTTATGCATACGGTAACGTGTTCTAACCAGGGCCTCTGGAATTATGCATCAATGAATGGCAAAATTATGCAGCAGATTTGAAAAAACTATGCACCAAGAAAACGCAAAAATATATATGTTTATTTTTTATTTATATATATATTTATAGCTTCACAGATGCTTGCTTTACAAGGCTCCATCCACCTAATGGCATCTTGCAAGCGACGTTGAAGTTCAGTATTCCATTTCAAAGCTCATTCCTTCTTATTTTTTTTTTTTTTTGCGGGTTTATAACGCGCTTGAATCGACTCCCGGAGGAGTATCTCCGCTCCCTAGGAACACCACAAGCACAGTCAGAGGGGAACCAAAACGAATTAATATTGAAACAGAAAAGTTTTAAGCCGCTTCCTAAACACCAGATGTTCTGAACATTGTCTGGGAGCTAATGGGAGCCTATTCCATAATGAGGGCCCAGCAACAGATAGGGCTTTACCTCCATGTCTGGCCCTCTTTGCACGGGGTACACACAGTAGAAACTGGTTGCTGGATCTAAGGGAGCGCACAGGGGAGTAAGGTATGAATTTGTTTTTTAAATATGCAGGGCCTAATTCGTTTAGGCTCTTGTGGATTAGGCAGCATGTTTTAAACTTAATTCTTTGCCCGACCGACAGCCAATGTAATTTGTCCAAAAGAGGTTTGGATGCAGATCTTGGAGGGGCGTTCAAGACCAACCGGGCCGCAGTATTCTGAACAACTTGGAGTTTGGCCAGTACTCCCTCATTTGCAGATAACAGCAGGCCATTACAGTAATCGATACGGCTAAGGACAAGAGCCTGTACCAATGTTTTCCTGATGCAGTCAGGGAGTAGGGGGGACACTTTGCGTAGAAGGCCAATGACGTGGAAACAAGAGCCCACAATGTAATTGCTGTGCTGCTTCAGCGAGAGCTCATGGTCTAGTCCAACTCCTAAGTTCTTCACAACATGTTTGGGGTCAGGGACTGGTCCGAGATCTTGTGGCCACCAGTCCGGAGTCCATAAGATTTTAGCCTCCCCAAACAGCATGATTTCGGTCTTGCCTACATTACACTGTAGGCAATTTGATGACATCCACTGAGCCACAGCTTTCATGCCCTGAAAGAAGGAGGCTTTAACCTCGGTGGTGAGAGATTTGAAAGGAAAGAGGAGCTGCGTGTCATCCGCATAAGATACTGGGATGAAGCCAAAGGCTCGCATAATTCTAGCCAGGGGTGCCACATAGATGTTAAAGAGAGTTGGGCTCAAACAGGAGCCCTGTGGCACCCCCTTAGAAATCTCTACCTCCTCTGACCGATATTCACCCATGGTGACACATTGGGTGCGGTTGGATAGAAAGCGCCTTAGCCAGGCCAGAGCCTTATCCTCAAGACCGATGTTTGCCAGCCGACCTGTCAAGATGTTATGTGACACAGTGTCGAACGCTGCCGAGAGGTCTAATAATATCAGGACAACGGAGTAGCCCCTGTCCTGATACATATGCAGATCGTCCGAGAGTATCTGCTGTGTATTTCTTTATTTAGGGCAGCTGCTCACGCTTTCCAGTTCCTATGGAGCTTTTCTCAACTTAATTAGTGAGACTGTCCTCTTGCCAGGTATCCTTTAAACTGTTTTGGTTAATACAGGAAATATATACTGCGCTATCAAATACAAGAAAACAGACTAGTACTTTTCAAACAGATATGGAAAATAGCTTCACATCCCTATTAAATGCATTTTGCAAAAATTTAAATAATCTATTTCAAACAATTTCATGACGATTATCAAAACGTCATACTGAGTATCAAAATTTGTTAACGCCAATATTTGATTGTCTGGAGTCGTCAATTCATATTATCTAAAATGAATATGCTTCATGAGGGTGTTAAAGGGAATGCTATTATAAGGATAACAATATTTACATCCATTCCACAGTTCGATAGTGGCCTTATCAAAGTAGCCTTTAATTTCATTGTATAATTCTATAACGCCCAAGTGGCCTGTGCCTGCTGTTAGTGTTCCTTGGCATGTATCAATTATCAAATGTAAGCTATTGATCAATATTTAATCCTGAATGTTTAGTGTTCCCGGTCAAAGAAATCTGGATTCCAGTCTCCTCTATAATATCGATCTCGTCCTTGTACATTCTTGACAATCCTATCAATGCCAAATAATGTTAAGGTATCGCTCTGGCTGTTAAGATTATCCTTAAAATACCTGACTATTCGATATACGAGTTAAATATTTCTGCCGTTTGAATGTTCTAAAAATCCTCATCTTTCCTAGGAAAATAGTACTCCGTGTATACCTTTTTGAATGAGTATTTTAGAACATAGGTGGAGAAATCGGATGTGCAAGTAATGGGTGTATTGATCTTCTAGTTATGAAGAAGAGTTGTAGGTACAGTGGCTCTAGGTGTACGTGCAAGCTTTGCAGTTCCCACAATCTACAAAACATGTCTGTGGTCTGAGCCATTTCTGTTTGTCTGAGCTCCTAAAATAACTATGTGCTAGTAACCATATTTAGGATGTGCCGTGCCTATAGAAAATTAAACGTCTTAGATCCACCTCTCCATCAAAAAACATTACCTGACTAGATGCTCCAGTCTTGTTACAATGCCTCTAATCTTATTGACTTCCCTGTTTTAGGTAGTGGTAGATCAGTCTGATGGGCAGGTTGAGTAATACAGGTTTATGTATCCCTTTTGTTGGCATGTGGTAAATTCTTTATCAATTTCTTGTCGGTTTTGCCGGGCTACCTTTTATACCTTATTAATGTAGCCCCTCACTCTGAATCAATGCAGTGGCAATTGGTTCTCATCCAGATACTTGGGTGGGCATCTGCTGCATTTACATTTGGATTATAATATCTCTCATAAGGGATGCACGACTTAAAGTTGATTGGATGATAACTGTTGTGTATACAAAAACAAAAGCAGTCCTATATCATTACACCCCTTGTGGCGTTTCAGAAATAGAGCAATCGCTAGCCACAATTTCTGCACTGAGTATTCTTTTGTTCTTTATGATTGTCAGTGGTGGAAGTTAACTTACACCTGATATTTGTATTTTTTTTTTTTAAATGTCTTTATTGCATTTTACAAGAAAAAAAAACCAGCGAGATGGGTTAACAAGTCCCCTTCCCCTCCCGCCCATAACCGTTGTTGCCTTCCACATAAACAGCGTTAGTGCGCTATGTTAAAAAATGAGAAAGAGTATACACAGCCGTTCAGCCAACATCCCAAATTCGGGCAGGCGGCGTATCTTCACAGCTATTAAAGATTTTGCCTCTAAGAGGCATTTCACATACCAGCCTGCACAATACAAAGGGATCCCCCCTGAGTCCCGTCCCCCTCGCTCCTGAAAGTAAACACTCCCATAGTCTATACGCGTACGGATTCAACAATACTCTCCTTGCCCGACAAAAAAGTGTGGTACAAACCCCAGAAATTTTTGGGCCTACTAGTGGGGGGTTGCAGTTCACTGTAGTTTTCTGACTGTGTGCAGCAATAAAGCATGTCATGCGCCCAGCGTTTCAGAGTAGGCAGCGGGCCCTTCATCCAGCAGCAGGGCAGAACTCGGCGGGCCATCAGCAGGCCCATGTCCACTAGGCGTCTAATCGCTCTAGGCAGTTGTTTAGTGTACCCAACAAGGCTAGTAAGGGGCTGGGCGCAATGTCTACCTCCGTCAGCTTACTTATGTCTGCGAATATCTTTTCCCAAAAGTCCCAAACACCGGGACACTGCCAGGCAAGATGCAAAAAGTCAGCCTCTGGGGCGCTACATCTCTCGCAGCGGGCAGAGTCCCTCAACCCATATCTGCAGAGTCGAGTCGGAGTGTAGTATACTCGGTTCAAAAATTTGAAGTGGATCAGCCGATGTCGGCCATTAAGGGAAACTTTCTTAGTGATATTGCAGCAGTATCGCCATGTGTCATCGTCTAATACAGTGTCCAAGTCAGTCTGCCATGACAATCGTGCCTTAGTGTAGGGGTATCGTGTGTCTGTCTGCGTCAGTCTGTATAAACTGGATAGTAGCTTCCTTGGCGATGTGGTTTTGATTACATGTGTGAGCTCAGGGACCTCCGGCGGCTCCGCCATATCACTACCCAATAGGTCGCCCAAGGCACTGCGCACTCTGTGGAATTGGAATCGTGTCAGTAGAGGGGGCTTTTCACTGTCTCCCAGCGCCTGCTCCCAGGTTTTAGCCACTCCGTCAGCGAACAGATCGCCCGCCGTATGTATGTTCAGTTTATGTAAGGCAGCAATTACTCCCTTTTCCATGAGCGGGGGCAGCCATCTGGCCCAGTCCACCGGCATTACCGGTGAATACAGGAGCGCACCGTTTTGCATCTGTAACAGACTGTGCCATGCATGATTAGTGGCCGTCAAGAGTCTAAGACACCCGTTCTGCGATCCTGCGGGCGAAAAATCATGTGGGGGAGTGCCTTAGGGTCAGCAAAGAGGGTCTCCATGCGCACATGCGGGATGTCACGGTCTCCATGGAGCCACGTGTGCAGATGTGACGCCTGGGCTACACGGTAGTATGCCTCAAAGTCAGGGAAGGACAATTGGTAGGGTCATAAACAGGAACAAAAAACGGGGGGCATCAACCATTTTCATTATGGATATGCGCCCCATTAATGACAACGGAAGCTTGCTCCAGTTTATTGCGTCGTCCTCCAGTTTGCTAAAGGCCGTGCCATAGTTGGCTCTAAAGAGGATTTCTGCATCGGTATGCAGCTGTATCCCCAAATAGCGGACCGCGTCTGTGGTCCATTGGAGGGGATATTCCATTGTCGCTGGTTGCGTAATTGGCGTGAGTGGAAAGGCCAGCGACTAGGTCCAGTTGGCTTTCAGGCCAGAGAGCGCCCCAAAGCGGACCACTTCCCTAAGGACTGACGATAGATTGTTATCCGGGTCACGCACATATAGCAGGGTATCATCTGCGTACATTGAAACTATGATCTTGTGCCCCGGGAATCCTATGCCCTCGTTCCCATGGTATTCTCGCAGGGCGCATGCCAGCGGCTCCGCCCCCAGAGCATAGAGGAGAGGCGAGAGGGGGCATCCCTGCCTAGTCCCTCTGCTAATAGGAAAGGAGTCCGTAACCAAGTCTCCCATGCGTAGCCGCGCCCTCGGTTCATGGTATAGCGCCCCTAGCATTTGAAGGAACGGCTGCCCCAGGCCCATACGCTGCAGCACTGTGTGCATGAAGGGCCACTCTACAGAGTCAAAGGCCTTCTCCATATCTAGGAAGACGGCCAGCGCTTTTCTGTCAGGCCTCACATGTTGGATCACCCCCAAAACCGTTCTTATGTTGTAGACCAGGTTTCTGCTAGGGATAAATCCTGCCTGGTCCGGGGCTACCAGGCTGCCAGCAAGGAGCGCCAACCGGGTGGCCAGCACCTTAGCAAAGAGTTTTGTGTCAACATTTAAAAGCGACAAGGGTCGATATGAACTGCACTCATCGTGCGGTTTCCCTGGCTTCAAAATATTAACCCGAAGTGCCTCCCTCATTGATTGCGGCATACTGCCCTCTAGGCAAATGTCATCAAATAGTGTCGATAGGTGTGGGAGCAGTTGGTCCTTAAATGTTTTGTAGAAGGCAGCAGTGAGACCGTCAGCACCCGGGGCACTCCCCGATCTCATGCCAGCCAGGGCGTCTAGTATTTCATCCTTATCTATAGGTTGCATGAGGAATTCCCTATCCGAGTCGGACAGGACGGGGAGGTCGATGTGACCTAGGTAGTCCTGGATTTCCTCTTCCATAGCGCCAGTTTTAGAGGAGTAGAGGTCGGAGTAATATCTTCTAAAGACCTCGGCTATGTCCCTCTCGTCTGTGGTCGGTTCTCCCTCTGGGGTGTTAACTGGCGTGACGTGTTGGCGCCGTCGCGCTCCCCTCATGAGGTTTGCCAGTACCGCACTTGGCCGCTCCCCCTCGCCATATACCCTAGCAGTGGAGTACTTGCTCATGTGTTTGACCTCCCTGTCTGCTTCATCATGGTACTCCGCAAGGAGGGACTTAATCTCCTCTCCCACAGTGTCGTCCGCAGGGCCACATTGCCTGCGCTCCAACCGACCCAGTTGTTTCTCAAGGTCCGCTAGTCTAATCCGAATGGATTTAAGTATGCCCGAGTGCTTTGACATCGCAACACCTCGGATATAGACATGGAAGGCCTCCCACACCACCTGGAAGCTCTCTACCGAGCCCACATTGTGTTCAAAAAATGTATCTACAGCCTCAGCAAGCTCTCCTCTAAACACCGGGTCAAGTAGGGAATTAGACGGAAATCGCCACTTAAATGCCGGTACAGATTTACCTGGAATACTCAATTCCAGCAAGACAGGTGAGTGATCAGACAATGTTCTGGGCAAAACCTTGCAGTCTTTTACCCGGCCTATGTGGGAGGAGGAAGCAAGCCAGTAGTCAATCCTGGTGTGGATGTTATGATATGCAGAGTAGTGCGTGTACCCACCCCGATGTGGATTACGCGACCGCCATACATCCTCCAAACCCAGGCGAGTTAACGCGCCGCGGAGCTCTAGTGCAGCGAGCGTAGGCCTACGAGCAGGGCCGGCAGGCCGGTCCAGGGTCGGGTCCAAAACCAGGTTAAGATCGCCTCCCCAAAGTAGCGGGCTCCTCTGGTCAACCCGCCTGACTTTAGCAGCAAGGGTTTTATAAAATTCCGGCGAATCAAAGTTCGGGCCATAGGTGTTTACCACTGTGACTTCCACAGCAGGGCCGCAACACCTGGATATCACGGATCTGCCTTCAGTGTCCGTCTCCAGGGTCTGTATCTGTAGTTTGGATTTAGGGTTCACCCACGTCAAAACTCATCTGGAACTAGTGGTAAACCCCGCTACCGAGATGTTACCCTCGAGCCCCCTACTTCTAAGCATGTGACTGTGTGCAGGGAGATGCGTTTCCTGGAGCAGGGCTATATCTACGTGTTGGCGTTGCAGGTAGCTGAGGACCTTTCTGACCTTGCGGTGGTCATTGAGACCATGAACATTCCAAGTGATGGCTGTTAGTCTAGGCGTGTGTACACCTCCTTTTCCAGTATCCGTGTCAGTCATCACGCACCGCGGTTGTGAACGTGTGTAGCTGTTTAGTAGCAGCGCAAGCAAAGGACATAAAATGCAACATCAGGCTGGGCGGGGCCTCTACAGACATGCAACAAACTTCTCCCAACTTATTTATTTATTTATTTGTTCTAAGTTTTGTATAGCGCGAACAAGATCCTTACAGATATCAGAGCGCTTCACAGAGACAGGGGTAGGGGCAGCAGGAAAGAACAGAGATAATGGGAGCAGTATAATAGTCACTAACATAGTAGGATAATAATAACGTACAGAAAACATATCAATATACAATCAGGTAAACAAGTAATATAAGACGGCGCAAGTCATTAATCCCACTACAGAAGTGTTCAGGTAAGCCTTGGATGTGTGGATGGCTTATACCAAATTCTTAGGCTAGGGAGAACACTGAGTGGGGGCATCGGGAGGGTGATTCAGTGAACCAAAGTGTATCATATATTGGTCGGTAGTAAGAGGGTGGCGTAGTAGTGTCACCAACAAGTAGAAGTATAGTGCCAAAGGACAAGGTGAACAGTGATACAAAGCGATGCAGAGTCTCTGATCCAGTACCTATAGAGTTCAGGAGATCTTGGCCAGAAGGATGGTTTTCACCTCTTTCTTGAAGAGTGCAGTGGAAGAGATGAGCCTGGTTTCAGGAGGGAGCGCATTCCAGATCCTGGGTGCCATTCCTGAGAAGGAGCGCTTGTATGTTTTCTCTTTCCGGAATCTACGAGGTTTCAGGAGTAGATTTTTTGTACTTCTATTGGATCTCGAACCTCCTGATATAGACAACTTTTGAGCGAGGTAGTTGGGTGCATTGTGGTGCACGGCCGCGTGTGTCATAACTGCAATTTTTAGCTGTATTCTGGCTTCAAAAGGCAGCCATTTTAGAGACTTTAAGTCTGGGGATATATGCGAGTGTTTTCTTGAGCCAGTAATGAGTCTCGCGGCAGCGTTCAGGGAGGCTCTTAGGGGTGCCGTTGTGGATAGCGGGAGTCCGCTGAGGGCCACAATTCCGTAGTCTATTCGAGGGATGACTAAAGCTTGTACAGCAGTTTGGAAGTCTTCGGCAGGGAGGAAGGGTTTAATTTTCCTCAGTGTGTTGATTTGGAAGTTAGCTCCTTTTGTGGCTTTGCTAACGTGCTGTTGCATGTTGAGCTTGGCGTCGAGTGTGATGCCTAGGGATTTCGCCGAATCCACGATGGTAGGTTGGACATTGAGTGCTGTTAGGTTATTGAGCCAGGTTTGGGTGGTGGAAATTTTCACCGGGGTGAGATGAGTAGGAACTCAGTTTTCAGAGCATTTAGTTTGAGGTGATTATCGGCCAGCCAAGATTGAGTGTTAATAAGTGTGGAATTCAGATGTTTGATATCTTCCGGGGATTGTAGCTTTAGGTAAAGTTGTGTGTCGTCGGCGTACATATGGAAGCTTGGAGCAAGGTGGCGAGGGGTTCCATGACGAGGTTGAACATTGTGGGGGAGAGGGAGGATCCTTGTGGAACACCTAGGTTCGAGGCATATGGGCTGCAGATGGTACATTTATGAATAGATCGCCATCTGGTGTTGGGCTCGGATGATTGCACTTGTTTTTGTTCTGGAGAAGTCTTTGTCGTCATCGATGACTCCTCCTCTTGGTGTTAGTGCGCATGGGCATCGGCTCCATCCTTAGATTGTTTTTTTCCGCCATCGGGTTCGGATGAGGATCGAAGCGCTCCGGACCGACTTCGATAAAGAAGGTTATATTCGGCGCGTAAACCTTTCCAATTCGACGGTATTGTTATCGAACGCGACTTCACTTCCATCTCGACGCGTTTCGAAGAACGACGACTACGAGAAGACCAGCTCGACGTAGTCCAGCCCGGAGTCCATGGAAAGGACTCCATTCAAAAAATGTCCAACGTGTGGTGCTAAGTTCCCACACAAGGACCTACACGAGGTGTGCAACCTCTGCTTGTCCCCTGAACACGAATCCAGGGACTGTGAGGCCTGTGCAGCATTTTCCTCAAAATCGACGATTAGAAACCGTCGAGCCCGAAGACACGAGGTATCGAGAATGCAGTCACAAGCAATCCCGGAGCTGTTCGAGGACCAGCACCCAGAAGAGGAGGAAGAGGAGGTCGACGAAGCGGGGTCAGAAGCGGACGAGTCCGACGTCGAGGAAATCGACGTCCAGCAAACGGTGAGTGACGACGTCCCTTTACCAAAGAACAGACCCCGCACGGTGTCGACCCCGCCCTCGAGCCCGGTCAGACAACCGAAAAAAGTTTCCGACGCCCCGCCTTCGGGCCCGGCAACGAAACCGAAACACTCGGTGTTGGAAATGGGATCCCTGGCTGGCCAGGGCTTTCGCCAAAGTCAGTCAGAGACCACCACTCCCAAGTCAGGGCAAGGGAGTTACACGCCAAGATAACCCCTACTCACCCTCTAGGTGGCGCGAGCAGCAAGGCTAAACTTGGAGGCGATGTAAGTTAAGTATTTGCGCACGCACCCCAGCAACAACACCCAAAGGCCCACCACAAAGGAAACTCCACACAAGGTTATATAAAAATAGCCTTTGTATTACACCAAACACATTAGATAAAACACACTTTACAATGTGCCAGAGGCACGGGCAGAATTTACAAGGGATTATTTACAAGACAGGGCCACCTGGACCACTGTCAGGAATCAGCACCTTTAGAAGTAACAATACAATACTTGTAGGCCTAGAACTTAGAACATAGCCTATCAGACAGTACCTTCCGTCCTGGTTGCACGGGATAATGCGAGTGACCTCCTTAGTAAGCTTGAGCGCGCGACCCAGCGAAGCGGCGCGGCTCAGGGGAGAGCGGCGCTGCTCGAGGCTTGGACGGGCTGCCGGCACGGTACAAGCGTTTCTCTGGGGCGACCAATGTGTGCGGCTCAGAAGAGGAGGGGGAGGCAGGATGCGGGCGACCCAGCGAAGCGGCGCGGCTCAGGGGAGAGCGGCGCTGCTCGAGGCTTGGACGGGCTGCCGGCACGAGCTGCCGAGGGGAACGAGCGAGGCACACTTCAGCGAGGGCCCAGGGAGATCAGACAAGTCCCATCAATTTGGCAGGGAAGGCACCATAGAGTCCACTGGTCCTGGGACTCTGGTCAGGGGGCAAGCTTAGTATCAAGCCCTTGGGATCACTTATAACAGAAGATCACTGTAACACAAAATAGGACATAAAGCACAAAACCAGTACCCACTGGTAACTGGTAAGTCCCCCCCTACGCAATCCTAACCACCCTAGGAACAGGTCACGCAGGGAACCAGGACCTTACTAGCACCACCTGCACTAGCAAGAACAACCACCTCAGTATCACAATACAAGTAGGGGCATAGACCTGGGGACAAAACACATGATGCAGAACCTACATTCAGCGGTGTAAGGAACACATGACGCATCAACACACGTTCAGCGGTGTAAGGAACAGGGCACATAATGTATCAACAACACATTCAGAGGTGCAGAACACAGGGTGCGCAAAACATACTACACATTGTACATTTCCTAACACCCAAAAGCAATAGGACATAGATCATAACAGCATCTAAACCTTTAGCGTAGAACTCACAAAGTCCAGGTTGCGCCACTGCGCCAAGACCTAAACGTAGCAGCTGCCCACTACTTGCTGGGCAGCTGAGGGACAGAACAGGGGGGCCTAAACGCTGCAGCTGGCACTAAGTGCTGCGCAGCTGGGGGAAGACCAGGGATGAAGGAGTGCGCCTCACTCCTCAGTTCACAGTACATGTCCCTAGAAAAGAAACAATAGCACCAAAAACGATGTGGGAGCCTCCCAGGCTCTGCACAATTATGCAAATGATGGAGCCTCTCTGGCTCGAGAACAGGAATACACTCAAGAGCCTCTCTAGGCTCGTAGAATAAAATGGCACCCTAAGCCTCTCCGGGCTTGTCACGAATGTGGGCAGGGGGTGTAGTGTAGCTCCTATTTTCCCAATAGGCTCTGCGCATTGGAATAGTACCTACAGCAGTAAAGGCCTAGGCCAGACGTTAACTAGGTCTACTACTGTCGATACTAGACTTAATTTTTGGGTTTGCCAGCTAAGCTCAGAGTTCGCTAGAAACTTTCTCGAATGTTCAAGGAAGGATTAACTCCCCTGATTAGACAAGAAGGGATTTAGTTTCTGACAACCATAGAACATGACAACTTTGCTCTCCCCTAATCAAGAGTCAATCTCAAGAGTCGTGTGAGCACAAGGCAATTATTTTACTCAGTCAGTACGTGCATTCTTAGTCTCATCAGAATGTAGAGAAAAGGAAGAGACGGGCGTGTTCAATAAAAGATGTTATTTATTGATCAGTCTCTTTTCTCGTACAAGAGAAATGGATCGATATTATTGCAATACTTATAGTTAAGTAAAGTGCATACATTAAAAGCAATAGTATAAAATAATACTGTAAAAACATTGATATGGTTTCTGAGCCATATGATGTTTTAAAATGATTAAAATATATTTACATACACATATACATTTGACTAAACGTACTCAACTGGTGTTTCTAAATACGCCTACCCCGTGTACCTGACCTAAGTCTAATGCGTGGGCGGGAATAGAAAGTTACAGTTTAAGTTAAGTTTGTTTTTGCCAAGTGAATAACTAAGGAATTCTCTGTGAGGGGTTATTCAGTTCTGTACCTGGAATTTAGGATGGATGAGGAATGGTATCTCTTTCTCTGCTCTCGATATTCCAGGCTGCCTGCGAGGGCTGCCCAGAAGCGCCGGTGCTGGGTCTCTCGGTTTGAGATAGCAGCGCGTCTCTCAGCGCGTCAGGAAGGCGGGGCTGCTGCCTGCGGGGTCTGCTTCTGCTCTCGGCTTCGGCAAGTATGGCTGCTCCGTGTTGTCACCACGCGTGTGTTTGCATAGGGCAAGGTCGGCAATATTTATACCTTAAAGGTGCCGGGATTGACGTAAGGATGGACATAGGTACGTCAATAAAGATGTCATACGACTTGCTCGTTAGCACATTCTTTACTAAAGTTCTCTGTGAAATCAAAACAATGGCCGCACGGATTATCCAGGTTGTCATAGGTTTGATTTGTTATGAGAACGTCGTATGCCTTATCAGGGGCTGGAGGAATGTCGCTTGTCTAATTAGATCTCAAGCGTTATGACCTAATCAGATAACACGTTCCTGTGCCGTAGTGTGACTGCGTCAGATAACGGTATCTGCATCATGGGGGTTTTCTTGCCTCATGGGCTGACTGTTAGTTAACTAGCTAGGTAGTTTAACCAGAATAGGGTCAGGAATAGGGGGATCGATTCAGAACCTATAGAAATACACGACACCCACTCCACGCTAACTATGGTCATATCTACTAATCTATGCATAGTATAACATAGTACAACATACTATAGAGTATAGTGTATACCTTACCACCCCAAAATACATAAATGCATTTTGAAATTTTCAAATATACTGAAAAATTGCAGTCATATATTGTATGCACTTAAGCTATGAATTAAATGCAAAAGTAAGCACGCATTTTATGCATTATTGCTTGTTGGTATATGAGAAATACACATGAAATGGCTCTTAATATGGCTATACAGAAAGAAAAGTCGAAACCATTTCATCACATAATATATTTTGTGAACATACCAGCGGGCAGCTAAAGTCTTTATAAAGTATCTAAAAATAGAAATCTTAGTTCTCTAGGAATAGTTTCTTACTTTAAGCAGAAGATCAGTGTCCCGGGGAAAAAATATATAGAAAAATATTTTAAGGGCTTGCTGAAAAAAGTTGCTGTCCGTGAACTGGATTGTAATTGTTCATGTGACTTTTATTTTTAAAGTTGAAGGCCGAATTCAGGGAACGCCGTGTGCGAGTTTACTCAAAAGTCTCTATTTCTGTTCCGGAGAGAACATCATATCATTCAGGCTTTCGAAAAAACTGTCAACAGCTTCATGGGAAAGTTCCACTAAGTCGGAAATAGGGGTAACCATGCATTCGTGCGCATGATTGTCTTCATTGACATTCTGATTTGCATTGCTGACAGAAGGTCGTACCTGTTCGATGTTGCTTTCATCTTGAACTTCACTACTCTTCAATCGCAGTGGTGAAGATTCCAGGAATGCCGTCATCAGAATTGGCAGCCTTTGAGGGCAGCACAAAGCGTGAACCTTGGTAGGAACCAGCAGTGTATCTGCATCCACCGGCGCATCCGATTGTAGCGTCAGACAGGTGTCTAACACGCATTCTTCTCCGCATAGCAGACACCTTAGTACAGGTAAAACACACCTTTGCCACATTGGTCGAAATGATAGAAACCAAGTCATGTTTAGGTCTCTAAGCCGGGAGAGTCCCAGGATTTTTGATATCCGGTCCCGGTATCCAATGGCTAGGATCGTATCTTCCATTGTCGCGAGAGTTTGATCTGTGACATGGGTTGCCATAACGAAAAATAAGGACTAGGAATAGGATTCCTGCAATTAGTCCCAGGATCAGGGGAAGTCCGCCAAAAATCGAATGGACGAAATCTGGAAAAATACCCAGTATGGCTTTGAATGGTGTTAATGCCATCGAAAATACTGTCTTAAATACCTTTGAGACCCCAGTGGTATCAGAAATATTTAAGATTTCGCTCAGGATTTCCGCGAAATGTACGGGGGAATTAGTTGATAATAATGTATGTATCTCTGCAGTCGTCCTTGCGACTTGTAGATCATACGTTTCTTTAGATGACGTGAGCCTTGTAGGCGTCTGAAGAAGCACTGTTTTCATTCTGCTTAAAGTGTCTACTCGAATAGAAGTAATTTTCAAACTGGGCCATGCCCTTGCCTCCCTGTCTGGTAAGGAGCTGGGGAACAAAGAACGTCCACAGCACTTGACCTTCGCCGTTGTAGTGACGAGATAAGGAGTCCCGGTTATAAGACTACAACATCTGCGGTCTACAATAAGAATGTAACTCCCATTATAGAGTCTTTGAAAGAATGGTTCTATTTCAGTTGCAGGTGCGCCTTGTTGGTGACATGAAAGGTTGTATGAATTCCCTTCACAGGCTCCGTGCAAACTAATACCGTTACACAGAAGCGTGCCGCTTAGTGACATAGCACAATTGTTGCCACTAAGAAACACTTTCTGTCCTTTGTTACTGACACATGCATGTGAATAGGGCAGGTTCCAAGTTGTTTTAAGGTACCCCTTTCCCAATTTCTCGTACATGCCAGCCTGTATATATTTTTGGCAGTATTGAAACCTGAAGGTTGAGATTGGAATATTTATGATTCCGTGGATTATCCATTCACTGACAGGTCGTTCTGACATTGTCATTGGTAATCTTTCTAGTTTTTCAATGCTCAAGATTGTATAATCAGCACCCTTCTGCGCCATACCGATTAGTCTATCAGTAAGGTTAAAGATTTGGAATAGTGACGTTGTGCTGATTAAACGCCATAGCACATAGCCTGAACGCAGATTTTGTAACGTCCAGCCAAGCTGTACAATAGAACGCAATTGTGACTGACCATGTTGTAATAACAGTAAGTCTTGCGATAATATATCGATTGCTGAAGACACAATGCTGTCCAATGAAAAAATTCTGGAGGACAGAGTCATTAACCCATTGTCCACTACAGAAAGTGATTTTTCCAAATTAATACGATCAATTTCACGTATTCTCTCTGCTGTCTCAATTTGAGTAACCTTCCAGGCCTCGTTGTATGCTGCATATACAGAGGCTGCTATGAAACGCTTTTGACGCTGTTTGCGTGGTCCCAGTATGAAATCACGCAAGTCAGCACCATCAGTAAGTAAAGTTAGGTGTTGCTTAATTTCAGGTAGTGTGGAAGTTTGTAGCCATTGAAGGCATAATTTGCCCACACTGTAGGTTGTTATTATCCCTGGGTGATGTCTTTGAGGATATCTAGGGTCTGGCCTGGTCATTTTGAAACCCTGTGTTTTATTTAGGAATCTATCTTGACAGTTATTTGTATCTGTGGGCCAGATCAACCATTGTTTCCAATCAGGATGTGTTCTGTTTTGGTTAAGTATATGGCTTATGTCTATTTCTTCATCTGTATCAGAGTTATTGCTAAACATTGTTGGCTTTGGAATAGACAGGTTATTTAAATCTTTGATTTTGGCTAAGCCAAGACAGGTGGTTTGTTGAACAGTGTCATTTAAAAATATCATTTGTTCTGGGATCATGCAGGCTCTGAACAAAGCTTCTATACCCTGTACTTGCCATTCTTTTGTACCCCAAACACTTTTCAAATCAACATTTTTGTCCCAATAATCAAATCCAAAAGTATTCATTTTTTCAAAGAACGAATCTGAATAAATCAATTTTGTGTTGGTTATCATGGTTTTCATCCCTGTCTTGTTTGACAATTTGTAATAAAATGTTTCAGCATTAGTTATGTTAAAACCTGAAAAATATGAATATTTGTCATACACGGTTCTAGAGCTCCCTTTTGGAAGTGTAGCACAATGTTCCCATTGATTATAATTTAAAACATTTCTAGGTTGTGCAGATTTATGCAAGAAATGGTTACCATAATGGTTATAGCAATACATACTATCATAATTTGTAGAACCCTGCAAATAATCATGTTTTGTAAATTTAGCAGACATTACTAAGTCAGACATCATATTATTTATACTTTCAAAGTCCCAATCATCAGCAAATGAGTTTGGTTTTGCAAAATCACTCAAGGAGATCTTGATTTGGTGTGGATATTTCAGGATCTCGACCGGACCATAAATTTCATAGTCAGTGTTGTCCCAGGCTACCCCACCAGGTATTGGAATTGCTGTGAAGTTGGCTGAAGAAAGTTCTGAAGAAAGTTCTCGTTTCTCGACGTGTGAAGATGTGTGTGGTTTGAGGACCAAGTTGATGTTCTGACTTGCTGTGTCCATTTTAGCATATTTTCCCTCAATGAAGCGTCCCAAGGTAAATACCATGATGAGCCAAAGTATGAGGATAAATGCACCAAAACCCACCCAAAATTCAATCCATGGAGAAATCAGATATGTTTCTTTTAGTTGTTTCAAAAGTTCCTTTGCTTTGTCTTTAAAGGATTTTGATGATGGCTGTGTCTTTTGTTCACTGAAGCCGTCAGAGGAATCATCGAAGTTGATGAAGTAACCAGATGCAGTTCTGTCAATTGTTCCAATTGGTTCAGGATTTTTGTTTTTTGCATTTTCACTTGGTACTTCAGTATAGATTGGTGTCTCTCTGCTAAATGTCTTTATTTGGGTTTTCAGAGGTCTTAGTTCTATTGCATTGTTGCATAGTCCTTGTTGGTCTTCTGTAGGCGTTTCGAATGTGATGAGCCTCTTTGATAGGACCTCTGTACTGGTAGCAAACCTTGGTGTTCTGCTACTCATTGGGAGTCCACTTGGTCTACTGTTTGTTATCGGCCACATGTTGTGGTTTTACCAGGTCGATGGATACAACTCGGTTCTCCTTTTTTCCAGCAAGTGGCGGTAGTACAACTGATCTTGTCCCGTTGACAGACAAGACAGGAACTGCTTTTCTGTAAGAAGGCCCAAATTCCTTCTTTACCGCGATCTTCTCCCTGACTAGATCCCCGACTTTTGGAATCCAGACAGGTCTTGCTGGGACAGGTGGTGATTCTTCAGTGGTTGTTGGCTGTTGTTTCAACTGTATGTTGCTCAGGTCTTTTCTTGTTTTGTTTAAGTCCTGCAAAATAGCCAAACGGTCTTTGACATCAAAGGTTTTTTCTATTACCACTGAAGTCTGACTATCAAGGTCAGAGATCAACATCCTAGTTCCGAATAATAATTCGTACGGACTGAATCCCTTCAGAGAATTTCTTGGCAAGTTATTTAGACTACGTTGGACACTTATTAGATGTTTGACCCACCCAGCTCCCGAACCTAATATCCTTTCCATTATAGATTGCTTTCTGCCTTGGTTTTTTCTTTACACCATCCCGTACCCTCAGGAAGGAAGTGAGAAGATTCCCGCTGGGCTGTGCTCATTTGGCCATGTTTCCCCCCCAGGCTGGTTTGCCTGAGTGAGAGAAATGGTCGAACGTAGCATGCTCTTAGCGTATATGCCATTTAGACTCGCAAATCTTGTATAATAGTACGGACGTCAGCCGAGTGCTGTGGATCTACATTATAAGTGGAAACTAGCCTGTATATGTTAATCGCAAGCCATTCTTTTTGCTGGTAATATTATCTGCCTTGATACGACGAGGTATTAAACTGCTTCTCTCCCCACTGCGATCTCTGTTGCAGTTTGGGCAGTTCTTTACAAACATGGTGTAGTGCAGGCTCATGCCTGGCCACCAGTACCGTGATTGTAATTCTTCCAGAGAATCTTTTAATTTAAGGTGTCTGAGACCCTCGCCCATGTGTGCGTCTGCGATTAACAAGTGTCTCCTGTCCATGTTTGGAATCACTCTATCCCCCACTCCAGGGATTCGAGCAAAAGGGACGGAGTTTGCATCGATTATGTATGTATAATTGAGTGGATAGTTGATCGGTAACGCTGAGCAGTCGCCTTTTGATGACGTTTTCACCGCCAGCAATGTTTCACCGTCAATGTATTTTAATGTACGCTTTTTTCGATCTACGGGAGCCGGTTTACTGGCTGCCGCTGCGGCTGTTTCAGCCAATGAATTCCCTACAACATGAACGCCATCACGCTGGTGACTCAGTGAGTGTGTCACGTGAGTCTTTGGTAGTTCTTTTTTCAAAAGAGCTACTTGTTCCCAGAGCAGTCTCTGCTTTATTGGTGCATCTGTGTCATCTTTGTAACCGTTCTGAATCCATGTCTGCAAATCCTTGTTATATGCTTTGACGCAGTAATATGAATCTGACACTATAAGTGTCGGGAATTCGCGATCCGCATTATCTAGCGCCATTTTCAAAGCTATTATTTCAGTTTGTAGTTCTGAATTAGTTTCTACTGAGTGTGTCTTTGTTAATAGAGGTCTTAGTTTACCTCCGCGCCACACTTCTTTTGTAATCTCACATGTGGGGTTGTATGCTTGTTCTCCCCAAACGGAGGGTTGAGCATGTCCGTCTGTATAGATTACACAGGCGTAATGTCGTAGAGGCAGAATGTCGATTGGCAGAGGATACGTCTTTTCATATTTTAGATTTTTCAATTCTTCTAGTTCTGGATCAAAGTAGTAGTATACTTTGTCCGTTGTGATTGAATTCACCCATTGTATCCATTCCGGATTCAATGTTGTTGTTGGTAAATTACACGGTGTTGTTAGTGCCTCGAAGGCTGATTCAGCTGTTCTGACTGTGATATGTCTACCATCAGCTATGTCTTTTTCTCTAGCTATTGCGGTTTGAACTGCTTGAACCATTTTTCCTTTGTTGCTGAATCTCTGTTCAGCTTTTGTGTACAAATGTGATTTGAATGCAATTGGTACCTTTTCTCCCTCATTAGAGGTTAGGTATGTGAATCCGCATCTCCCTGGGATGACTCGGATCACAAGGTTGCGTGTATTATCACGGGTTTCTAATTTTGTTTTAATTAGCATGTCTGTTTGTAAGGATCTCAAAATTTCTGTGTGTGCTTGAGTCCAACTGGATCTTTTAAAGTCTGGTTTAATTAGATCATAAAGGGGTTTGACCCTTTCTGCGTAATTTGCAATATATGTTCTTCCGAAATTTAGGAAGCCTAGAATTGATTGTAGGTTTTTTTAGTGTTTTAGGAGCTTGGATTACGGCACATTTCTCTAGGAAATTGTCTGCCAGGCTTTTACCTTCACTTGATAACTCATATCCTAAGAATAGGACCGTCAGATGGGCAATTCTGGACTTTTTGAAGTTGAATTTGTAACCCTCTGCAGCGAAACCAAGTATTATGGTGTTCACTCTTTTCAAGTGAGTCTCCAAGTCATCATCTGTTAAGTAAATGTCATCGACATAAGATAATGCTTCATCATCATATAGTTGTAGTAATTCTGTTACTCTCGCTGAGAATACCCCCGGGCTGTTCTTGTACCCCTGGGCTAACCGACAGAATTGTTTTTGAGTGCCATTTACTGAGAAAGCTGTTAAATATCTGCTCTCTGGTGCTATGTTTTGACAAAAGAATCCATTGGAGATGTCCAAGGTTGTTTTGTATTTTTTGCGCACTATGTTATTCATTAGTGCAGCACTGTGTGAGTTTTGCACTGCAAAGGTTTTGCAACATGTGTTAAGGTGTCGGTAATCCAAAACTAGACGATATGAGTTGTCTGGTTTGGCGACCGGAAACAAAGGATTGTTCATTTGTGAGGTGCAAGTTTCAATCACCCCCTGGTATTCTAGCTGATCTAGTATTTCATTTACTTGTTTTTTAGCTTCTTGCTTAATTGGGTACTGCCTTTGTGCAGTTGGTTGTGATTTTAACTGGACTTTGTGAGGAGGAGAATCCTCATCCCATCCTACATGATTTTTATATAAAGCAGGTGCTAAGGCCACTGCCCACTTTCTAGCAAGTGTATATTTTTTATGAATCGGTATTTGATTCGAGAAGGCAGGCATAATTACTTCTTCGCCATGAGGGCACTCCCTGACAAACTCTGGTGGCCAGTCTTTTTCAGCTAGAAGGATGTCATAGCCTTTGGAGAGGTTATTCCAAAATAGTCCCCTAATTTTCCTAGTCTTATCTCCCTCTATACGTAATGTTATCTCGTATATTTTGTGGGGCTTGCTAACTCTGGTATCTGCAGTTTCCACTTGAAGGTATTCATTCGTGTCCACTGTCTCCAGATGATTCATAAGGACTTTGCGAGCTATGCTCACCTCTGCTGCGCTGTCTAGCATTGTCTGAGCCCACTCTCCGTTTTTCAGTTGTGTCCTCAGTATTCTCGGTATTGTTAACTACCTTGATACTGGCTACCTTCTTTTTTGGAAATTGTGATTTCTTTTTCAGTTGAGCAGGTTCCTTGTCTTTGGACTTGGCGTGCTCTTCTGATCGTCCTCTTCTTTCCGATTTCTGCGAGGAATTCTGAAAAGATTGAGAGGGACGTGTATCAATGTCTTGATATCTATCAGGTTTTTTAATATTATCCCTATTTCTAAGGTTATATCTATTCCCAGAGGGGTCACTCTGGGGTGACCTTTGTCTCGGGTTTGGAGATTTCTCTCTTCGCCTAGGAGACCTTCCTCTGGACTGGAATTTCTTTTCTTTAGGATTGGATTGTTTATTTCCATCCCAGTTCTTTTTTGGTGAATTATTATTATTATTAAAAAACATTTTTTCTGGACTTGTAGTCAGTTGCGGTTTTACTGGTATTCCACCTAGACTATCTCTGCCTAGTTCTTCATAGGATTTTTCTATGATTCTGGCAATTTCAGCTGGTTGGTCTGCTATATCTGTCTCTTTTAACCTCTGGCGGATCGCCACGTTTGCTGCTTCACCTTTTATGTTGGCTAATAATATAGCCGAGACCTGCTTGAAGTCTTTCAGTAATTTCATACCAAGAGTTAAAGCAGGTTCTGGACCGTATTCATCTTGAATTTGTTTTAGCACATCTGGTATTACCGAAATGGATGGAACACCGTGCGTTTTTGTATAGATGGAGGCAAAGACTGTACCCCAAGTGTCACAGTCCTCAATGTGTGGTGCGATTCCCATTGGGAGACATATAGTCAGAATCCTGTGTTTTTCCAGCGGGGTGGTGTCAGGAAACACCGCCTCTATTTGGGTAATTTTCTGTGCCAACCAGAATGGTATCTGTTCCCGTTTAGCTGGAACTTTACCTAGGCAGGATTGGATGTTCTGTGGTGTAATTTTATTTGTGTTCCCCTGGTGAGGGGTCAGCTGTGGAAGTTTAATCGCTGGCTGAATTGTTGAAGTCCGCATTACATACTGAACTAATTGTCTATGAATTTTTAGTAGTTGTTTTAGCTGTATTAACAGCTCTGCTGCAGGCATTCTTTCGATGTCTGGATGTGGTGTGTATCCGGCTAAGACCGGCCACGTTGCTCCTGGTCTTCCTAAGGGACCGAGCCTTGTAATGTGATTGTTATGTATTAGGGCGCCATCAAATAAGAGCAAATGCTCTTGGAATTTGAGTGGTACTTCCACCTCCTCGAAAGGAGTGTACGTTTCAGGAGGTTCCTCTACTTTGTAATAGTGGAAGTACTTTGTTACAGCATTTGCTGCTGGAAAATGTATCCATGTATAGTATACCTCTGTCTGCCGATATTCGTGTGCCTCAATTACGAATATGACTGTGCCACCTCTAGGTGTCAGTCCATTTTCTATAAGTTTTAAGGTTATAGATCTCCTTTTAATGACCGGAATGAGTATTATATCCGCGTCTGCTGCTTGCATTGTAGCACCAGCATCTGCTATTTCAGTTGCTAATCTAACTGCCTCTCTTTCATCATCACTCTCTGCCATTTTACCGACAGGAAGCTTATTTTGTTTGTTTGCAGATCAGGTTTCTTATGGAAACAGAGATTAGATGCACAATATTTTTGGAACTGTTTATCCTTCAACGTTGACTATACCAAGAACCATACATAGGAGTTCCCTCCTGCAAGGTCTGGCGGATATAACCTTTCACCCACTCCAGACGTCTTTGGAGTATGTGGGAAAAGGGGTCTGAGTGAGAAAGCACGACTGAGTTACTCTAAATGTCTTACGTTAGTTTTATCGCCCTTTCCAAACGCGTTGGGCGCCATGTAGTGTAGTTCCTATCTTCCCAATAGGCTCTGCGCATTGGAATAATACCTACAGCAGTAAAGGCCTAGGCCAGACGTTAACTAGGTCTACTACTGTCGATACTAGACTTAAAGTTTTGGGTTTGCCAGCGTAGCTCAGAGTTCGCTAGAAACTTTCTCGAATGTTCAAGGAGGAATTAACTTCCCTGATTAGACAAGAAGGGATTTAGTTTCTGACAACCATAGAACATGACAACTTTGCTCTCCCCTAATCAAGAGTCAATCTCGAGAGTCGTGTGAACAAAAGGCAAATTATTTTACTCAGCCAGTACGTGCATTCTTAGTCTCATCAGAATGTAGAGAAAAGGAAGAGACGGGCGTGTTCAATAAAAAGGTGTTATTTATTGATCAGTCTCTTTTCTCATACAAGAGAAATGGATCGATATTATTGCAATACTTATAGCTAAGTAAAGTGCATACATTAAAAGCAATAGTATAAAGTAATACTGTAAGAACATTGATATGGTTTCTAAGCCATATGATGTTTAAAATGAATAAAATATATTTACATACACATATACATTTGACTAAACGTACTCAACTGGTGTTTCTAAATACGCCTACCCCGTGTACCTGACCTAAGTCTAATGCGTGGGCGGGAATAGAAAGTTACAGTTTAAGTTAAGTTTGTTTTTGCCAAGTGAATAACTAAGGAATTCTCTGTGAGGGGTTATTCAGTTCTGTACCTGGAATTTAGGATGGATGAGGAATGGTATCTCTTTCTCTGCTCTCGATATTCCAGGCTGCCTGCGAGGGCTGCCCAGAAGCGCCGGTGCTGGGTCTCTCGGTTTGAGATAGCAGCGCGTCTCTCAGCGCGTCAGGAAGGCGGGGCTGCTGCCTGCGGGGTCTGCTTCTGCTCTCGGCTTCGGCAAGTATGGCTGCTCCGTCTTGTCACCACGCGTGTGTTTTCATAGGGCAAGGTCGGCAATATTTATACCTTAAAGGTGCCGGGATTGACGTAAGGATGGACATAGGTACGTCAATAAAGATGTCATACGACTTGCTCGTTAGCACATTCTTTACTAAAGTTCTCTGTGAAATCAAAACAATGGCCGCACGGATTATCCAGGTTGTCATAGGTTTGATTTGTTATGAGAACGTCGTATGCCTTATCAGGGGCTGGAGGAATGTCGCTTGTCTAATTAGATCTCAAGCGTTATGACCTAATCAGATAACACGTTCCTGTGCCGTAGTGTGACTGCGTCAGATAACGGTATCTGCATCATGGGGGTTTTCTTGCCTCATGGGCTGACTGTTAGTTAACTAGCTAGGTAGTTTAACCAGAATAGGGTCAGGAATAGGGGGATCGATTCAGAACCTATAGAAATACACGACAGGGGGGCCCCTCTCGGGGAACCCCAGAACAACTGGAGAGCCACTCGGGGCCCCAAGAACAATGAGGCCGGGTCGGAGCCTCTCCGGGCTCAAGAACAAACAAACGGAGTCCCTCTCGGGGGACTCTGCATCAGGGGAGGCCCCACGGGCCTCCGAGCACCAAGGGTCTTGCTCTGGAGGGGAGGGGCGGGCACCGACAGTGTGCCCCGACGCCCCCCTCCCTTCCGCACTCACTCACCGGGTCTCTTCTCCGGCGCTGCTCTTCTCCTCTGGGCAGGGCTCTCCGGTGCTGCACTTTGCTGGCTGCCCCGGGGCTCTCTCTCCACATCACGGGAGCCCCGGGCGGCCATCGCTCAGCCTCATTCTCCTCCCGGTCGACGGCGGCAGGCAGCCAATCGTGGCGCGGTGGCGGGCGGGACTTCCCTCCAAAACCGGAAGTCCCGCCCCGCGTCAGGCACCGTAGTGCCTGGCTTCCTGTTTGGCGGCGCTCGGGCCGCGACGGTGAAAACTGGGCATTTAAGAGGGGTGGACACCCTCGAGACCAAAAGTAACCAGTGAAGCGAGGTGGGCACTCGCAAAGGGCGCCATAATCGGGGTGGCACCCGTCAATTAGGAATAAAGTGCAACGAAGCACTCGGGGGTACCAAAAAGGGCAGGAGCGCTTCCCTCAGAGGGAAAACGACAGCGCTCTGCCCAGGCAGGCAAATAAAAGCGCTCCCAGCGCTAAAAGAGAATAAAAGGGCTCTCAAGCCCAAGTTGAAAGCGCTCCTCCATGCTAGGGCCTCACACGTCCAGCAAAGAGTCCTTCATGAAATGCAGCAGGTAGGGGGGCAAGGCTTCCAGGCCAGGAAGCAGGGTCCACCAGGAGTCCATCAGCAAGCCAGGGGCTGGGCAGGGCCCAGGGAGGCAAGCCTTGCCCTGGGCCCAAGCAGCAGCACGCCCCTGGCAGGATTCAAGTCAGCAACCAGAACATTTTCATGGGGTCACAGCCCCTCTTTTTATACAGAGCAATCCTTTGTCTAAGGGCAGGGTGGGGGCAGAACCAGTCGCAGCTGGTTCTTGAGCCCTCTTGATGGCCCAACCACCCATTCTATTCACTGGCAGGGCTTGGGTCATCAGTCACACCTCAGGGGGGCGGAGCCAGCATTGTGTGGGGAAAACCCAGCCCATCCAGGACACAGGTACACTCCTCCCACACATCACTCATGCTAACCTCTCCATTCACCACCGGGGCAGACCCACACAGACTTCCTGGAGCCTGGCAACCCAGCCAGCTCCAGCCAATCACACGCCAGGCATATTTTACACTAATATGCCAACTCCTAGAAGGGGCGCTTCCGCACAAGACACATACACGCCGCACATACCGTTGCGCAGCATTCACTCTCACGAGTTCGCACATACCAAACTTAAGCATGCACGCCTCACGCATCAGGAACTACCAGGGACACAGACATTCCCCATGCATTCCTATGGGAGGGCAGGCCAGTCTCACTCCACGCACTCAGGGAGCGCACGCACTTTACACTGCGCCACAGTGTCAAAGTGCGCAAAGACCAGAAATCACTACACTTCAAGGCAAAAAGTTCAGGGGTGAACCTGCCACAAGGCCCAAGTCCAACACTCGGTCTCCCATCATGGTGGTTCCGATAAACGACCCACATCGACACCGAAGCTCCATACCAAAGAAAGCTCGAAGTCGAAACAGTCCACGTCGATACCGAAACACGTTTCGATGTCGAAAACACCATCGACACCGAGGACATCCTCGACGCCGAAAACATCGGATCCGAATAAAATCTCGGTACCGAAAATACAAATGGACAGTCAGAAAAAAAAACACCTTTCGGACCCGAAAACTGCGGTACCGACACAGGAATATAAAACCGATCCTAAACAAAAGACTCTGTTTATTGATCCACAAACTGGCAAGGTAGTCACAGAACTACCTAAAAAGAGGAAGAATGAACAGTCGGACGACAAAACTCCTCCGAAGAAGAGAACAATGGGGACAAATACAACTCCCCCCCCCTTCTCCACAACCTAGAGACACACCCTCTTCTCCTCTTCCTCACAATAGGCATACTATTCCTCCCACACGACCATCTACACCTACAACAGATGTAGAAAGTGACACAGGGGAGGGAGAGCATCCTGGGGATGATGAAGACACAATCCCAGAGGAGGCAGACCCATTGGAACAGTACAATGTAGGGTCAGATAACGATAACGACCCTGAATTGTATCCGTCAAAACCTTCACCTCCTGATGATAATACTGGGTTTGCGCAACTCATTAATAGAGCAGCAAAATACCATAAGGTAGAGCTACATGCAGAACCTCAAATAGAGGATTTCTTATTAGAAACACTACCTACTGCACAGAGAACATCAGGAACACTACCAATGCTTAAGGGCCTTCTCAATCACACATCTGAGATATTCAAAGACCCGGTGAGGGCTAGGGTACTGAACCCAAGAATTGATAAGAAATATAGAGCAGCTCCAAAAGACCCAATATTCATTAAAGGACAAATTCCTCTAGACTCACTAGTGGTCACAAACGCTCGTAAGAGAGCAAACTCTTTATCTACAGGAGAAGCTCCACCTTCTGACAAAGAGTCTAAGCTAATAGATGCCTCTGGCAAGAGAGTAGCCTCTCAAGCGGCAAACAGCTGGTGCATAGCTAATACACAAGCGCTACTTGCAAGGTATGACAGAGCGCATTATGATGAATTAGAAAAACTCATCACACATCTCCCTAAAGAACATCAAAAGAGGGCAGATCAACTCATACAGGAAGGGAAGTTAATTACTAACACTTCAATCAAGTGCGCCCTAGACGCGGCAGACACTGCAGCAAGATCCATAAACACAAGCATCATGTTAAGGAGACATGCATGGCTCAGGGTTTCAGGGTTCAAACAAGAGGTACAAACATCATTACTGAACCAACCTTTTGATGAGAAAACACTTTTCGGTACAGGGACAGATGAGGCATTAGAAAAGATGAAAAAGGATACGGAAACGGCTAAATCAATGGGAGCATTGCAACAGCCGACACAAAGAGGTTCCTTTCGTAGGTCCACCTATAGAGGAGGATCCAAAAATACAGGTACAAGCCAGCAACAAACCTCTTTTACACCTACATCACCCAGAGGTAATTCTAGAGGTGGTTACAGAGGTAACAACAACAAGGGTAGAGGTCGCGGAAACAACAACAACCGCAACTCTCCAACCCCAAAGCAGTGACTTCATACAGCTCCCCCCAGACCATATAACACCGGTCGGGGGACGCCTATCACAGTTCCTACCTGTCTGGGAAAACATCACATCAGACAGGTGGGTGAGACAAATTATCCAACATGGTTATTGCCTAGAACTCACAGCTACCCCACCAAACATCCCCCCCAAACAGCGTCCAATGAAACAAGATCACCTGACACTGTTAAAACAAGAAGTACTATCCCTGCTAGGAAAGCATGCCATAGAGAAGGTTCCACAGCACCAACAAGGAACAGGAGTATACTCCCTATACTTCCTAATTCCCAAAAAGGACGGGTCTCTAAGGCCAATACTGGACCTAAGACCTCTCAACGCATACATAAATTCGGAACATTTCCACATGGTCACGCTCCAACAAGTACTTCCTTTACTGAAGAAAGGGGACTTTCTTTCTACACTGGATCTAAAAGACGCTTACTTTCATATCCCAATTCACAGAGCACACAGGAAATACCTCAGGTTCGTGGTAGAAGGACAACATTATCAGTTCAAGGTCCTTCCGTTTGGTGTCACAACGGCACCAAGGGTGTTCACAAAATGCCTAGCAATGGTGGCAGCTCACCTAAGAAGACAACAAATACATGTCTTCCCCTACTTGGACGACTGGCTAATAAAGGCCAAGTCACAAGAGGAATGTCTTCAGAACACACAAAAGACAATTCAGCTGCTACACCAGCTAGGGTTCACGGTGAACTACACAAAGTCACACCTGCAACCAAGCAAGGTTCAACAATATCTGGGGGCTACTATAGACACAGAAAAAGCCAAAGTATACCCCAATCAAGTCAGGATCCAAACAATGCTTACAATCATTCAAAGATTCTAGCCACAACACTCACTAGCAGCAAGAGTGTTCATGCAGCTATTAGGGATGATGTCATCCTGCATACTGCTAATACCATATGCCAAACTACAAATGCGTCCGCTACAAGAATGTTTAGCGACACAGTGGAATCAGGCTCAAGGACAGATTACAGATCTGGTGTTGGTAGACGACCGCACACACCGCTCTCTGAAGTGGTGGAACACAACAAACATTGCCAAGGGGCGGTCGTTCCTAGAACCAATTCCACAGGTGACAATAACAGCGGACGCATCGCTCACAGGATGGGGAGCACATATGGAGAAATACACAGTACAAGGAAGGTGGAGTGTGCAGGAAAGAAAACTGCACATCAATCATCTAGAACTACTAGCAGTGTTTCTAGCATTGAAAGCCTTCCAAATACATGTTACCAACAAAGCAGTCCTGATCAGAACAGACAACATGACAGCAATGTATTATATTCAAAAACAGGGGGGGACGCACTCTCTCCAACTATCCAGACTAGCACAGGAAATTTGGAGATGGGCCATTCCTCAAAACATCTATCTGTTAGCCGAACACCTACCAGGAGTCCAAAACCAGATAGCAGACATCTTAAGCAGACAGTCGGAACAAATACACGAATGGGAACTGCACCAACAAATACTGCAGCCATTCTTCCAAAGATGGGGACAACCAGAGATAGACCTCTTTGCCACTCATCAGAACGCAAAATGCCAAAGCTTCGCGTCCAGGTACCCACACCACCTGTCGCAGGGCAATGCGTTATGGATAAATTGGTCCAACAAATTTGCATACGCTTTTCCCCCTCTCCCACTAATCCCATTAGTGGTCAGAAAGCTACAACAACACTCAATGACCATGATACTAGTAGCACCCACGTGGGCACGACAGCCGTGGTTCACCACGCTCCTGCAACTCTCACAAGTGCCACACCAAAAGCTAAGAATTCTACCCATGCATCTTACACAGAACCATGGAGAAATAATGCACCCAGATCGCACACAACTGAACCTAGCGATCTGGTTCCTGAAATCCTAGAATTTGGGTACTTAGATCTACCCCCAAATTGCATGGAGATAATTAAACAAGCGAGACGTCCCACCACCAGAGCATGCTATGCAGCTAAGTGGAAGAGGTTTGCTATACACTGTACCACTAATAATATCAATCCTCTGGACGTATCAACAAGGGAGATTATTTGCTACTTACTACACTTACAGCAATGTAATCTCGCGTACACATCTATCAGAGTACATCTAGCAGCTATAGCAGCGTACCTACAAAACAGGCAGCATATATCCCTGTTCAAAGTTCCAGCGATAAAAGCCTTCATGGAAGGCCTTAAAAGAGTCATTCCACCAAGATTACCACCTTCCCCGGTCTGGAACCTCAACGTAGTACTCACCAGACTAATGGGACCACCTTTCGAACCTATGCATAGGTGCGAAATACAATTCCTTACATGGAAGGTGGCTTTCCTTATAGCCATTACCTCACTCAGGAGAGTAAGTGAATTACAGGCATTGACAGTACAAGAACCATTCCTACAGTTACACCAGAATAAAGTGGTTCTTAGAACAAACCCAAAGTTCTTGCCTAAAGTAATTTCAGCATTCCACATCAACCAGCCGGTGGAACTACCAGTCTTTTTTCCAAAGCCACAGACGGTAGCAGAAAGGGCCCTACATACACTAGATGTCAAAAGAGCCATTTTGTACTACATAGAAAGGACACAAAACTTCAGAAAAACTAAACAACTATTTGTAGCATTTTCCCCAACACATAAGGGCAATCCTATCTCTAATGCGGGCATCGCTAGATGGATTGTAAGATGTATACAAATATGTTACATTAAAGCAAAGAGAACATTAACTGTTCCTCCTAGAGCTCATTCTACACTGAAGCTAGGAGCATCTATGGCATTATTAGGG
The DNA here is from genome assembly GCF_964261635.1 of Lissotriton helveticus. Lineage (NCBI taxonomy): Eukaryota > Metazoa > Chordata > Amphibia > Caudata > Salamandridae > Lissotriton > Lissotriton helveticus. Next base: position 387,962,860 of record NC_136061.1, on the reverse strand, counting down.
AACATTCCCTTAGATGACATATGTAGAGCAGCAACTTGGTCTACACCACATACATTTACAAAGCACTACTGTGTTGATGTGCAGGCTACACAACAAGCCAGAGTGGGCCAAGCTGTATTAAAAACTCTATTTCAAACAGTTGCGACAGACACTGGTGACCACCGCTAGGGAGGTAACTGCTGTACAATCTATTCATAAATGTACCATCTGCAGCCCATATGCCTCGAACGGAATATGCTACTTACCAGTATGCATCTGTTCTTGGCATAGAGGGCTGCAGAGTGGTACATGCCCTCCCTGCCTCCCCGGAAACCTGTGTCTGTCCCAACATTATCTTATTTAGATACACTTACATAGGCATATCTTTATGTATTCTACTACACTACTCCATCTAAACCTACTATGGCAAAACAATCTAAGGATGGAGCCGATGCCCATGCGCACTAACACCAAGAGGAGGAGTCATCGATGACGACAAAGACTTCTCCAGAACAAAAACAAGTGCAATCATCCGAGCCCAACACCAGATGGCGATCTATTCATAAATGTACCACTCTGCAGCCCTCTATGCCAAGAACAGATGCATACTGGTAAGTAGCATATTCCTTCTCTTCCAGGGGATCCTCATCAATAGTCATAAGCATTAGAATATTCCCGCCCATGTGCGGGACCCCGGAAACACTATATTATATGTGCCCCACATATATATATACTCATATATATATAAATACATATATATATATAACATGCAATAGCAGCCAATAGAATCAGAGCTGAAATATGCTGAGTAGAATTTCCACCATACATGTAATAATAATAAGCATTAGAAACATGAGAAACAACAAAAAATTTGTTTAGAAATTGTTTTAATGCTCAGAAAGCATTAGAAATTCTTATAACTCACTGGAAGCATAGAAAAGCTCCCAGGCTGCATTGCAAACACACAGTCTAAAAAGACTGAAAAGCTAACCTGTAGCTGCATAGCAATAAACTGACACCGTGCCTTTAAGGCACCCATGACCCCCAGTATCCCATCATGCCTCAGGGGTGACAGTTAGGTCAGTTGTTCTTTCCGGCTCCTTCAGAGAAGGACCCTGGTTACACAGCTCCACTAATTTTCCTGTTTTTTGACAGAAAAACTCTTCACTTTTGACAATTTTTTGTTCTTACTCGACATTTAACATCTAGTCAAGTAAGATACTGTCTTTTTCAGTCAATTTGGTGAGCATTTTCTCCTGAAAATGCCTTCACTCTTTGACAAATGCCCTTCTTGTGGCAACAAGAAGGCCAAGTCAGACAACCACGACGTCTGTATCCTGTGTCTGCCTGAGAAACATGATCCAGGCACCTGTCCTCATTGTGAACACCTGTCAGGAAGAACTTTAAAAGACAGGGAGAGGATTTGCATTTATGGCCTAGCTCATAGGTCATCAAGAGGAAGATCTCCGGTGAGGAAGGGCTCCAAGAAGACTCATTCATCTTCCAGAAAGAAGTCTTCACACCCCTCTCCCTCAGCGTCGGGCTCGGCGCTGAGAAAAGAACCACCGGTGGATCATTCATCGTCTAAACTACCGTCGACGGCGGGCTCGCCGTCGAAAAGAAGACCAGGTACGTCGACGACGTCGAAGGATCCAGTTCCATCGTCGAAATCCCCTCCGCCGGCGTCAACCGGGCGACGTCCGACGTCGAGGAAGGGAACTCCGCCGCCGTCAACCGGGCGACGGTCGGCGTGGAGTTCCAAGACCCCTCCGCCGTCGTCAACCAGGCGACGACCGGCGTCGAGGGAGGTCACCCCTCGGCCGTCGTCATCCAGACGTCGACCGGCGTCGAGAAGTGTGACCCCTCCGCCGTCGTCGAAGAAGCGACGTTCGGCGTCGAGGACCAAGACCCCTCCGCCGTCGACAGGGAAGAGTCGATCGGCGTCGAGGAGGCAGTCTCCGTCGGTGTCTCGTCAGCTCTCGGCATCGAGGGTGTCCAATACCCCTCCACCGTCGTCACAGACATTCGACGTCGAAGCAGAAAACTCAGTCGACGGCTGATCATCACCGTTCGATGTCGAGAGAAAGACCTCCGTCGACGATTGGACATCGTCACTCGACGTCGAGGCAGGGTGCTTCGTCGACGACAGGACATCGTCGTTCGACGTCGAGACTTCCGTCGACGACTGGGCATCGTCGTTCGACGTCGAGAGAGAGGGCTCCGTCGACGGCCGGTACTCGCCGTTCGACGTCGAGACATGGAACTCCGTCGGCGGCTGCTCATCGCCGCTCGACGTCGAGAGACGTTGAGATGTTCAGATGTGGTGATGGTAACGGAGTCAGCTTCCCGTCATTCCACCTCAAGGTCCTCTGGCTCCTCAACTGCATCTTCGAAGTCCAGAAGTCCGGTACGCAAATCACCTGTGCGTCGGACGGACCCTTGGGCGGATAAAATCAGACTGTCACCTAGATGGTACAGGTCTTTGGACCATTGGAGAGATTCTGGGGCTGCAAAGCGTATGCAAGACTATGCCAGCTCGCAGCACAGGTCTCCTCTTCAGGATCTGGTGGAGGAGATGGACAAACATAGTCCTCCCAGGCGCAAATCTCCTGTGAGAACACCAACCAGATCTCCCAGAAGGACCCGATCTCCCAGAAAAGAACCAGAGGAGCGGGCCAGGTCTCGCTCTCCTAGACGAGAAGAGCGTTCGAAACGATCAAAAGAGAGGAGGCACAGTGTTCACCGTAGACGTCGACGAACTCCGTCTACTTCATCTACCTCTTCTACCAGGTCTTCCAAGAGGGACTACTCCCCTACTTTGACGGACAGTCCTACGTCCCGATCCTCCCCAGTGGATGACATTGGCACGTATCTGGATGTCTTGCAAAGAGGAGCTCAGAAGCTGAGCATTGAAATGTCTGTCCCTCAGGTTACAACGACAGTCATTTTTGAGACTTTACACAAAAAGGCGATCACCCGTCCTCTTCTACCATTAGTCCCGGGGATTATGGATCCTGTCAAGGAGGTATTCCTAACTCCGGCGGCTATCAGAGCTGTGCCAGCCCGCATCCAGAAGAAATACAAACCGGCCTCTTCTGACCCGGTTTTTGTAAGATCTGACCCTCCAGCAGACTCTGTTATTGTGGCGGCAGCGAGGAAGACACACGCAGTTGCCGGTTCTTCTTCAGTCCCACCAGACAAGGACAGCAAGACTCAAGACTCCTGGGGTCGCAAAGTTTGCAACTCAGCAGCGTCGACTCTTAAGGTTTCTAGAGCTGCTGCACTTCTGGGTCGATACGACAGAGCCTTATGGGACTCTATGGAAAGGTTCAAAGCCAAGCTGCCAAAAGAAGACCAGCAGGACTTTGAAGAGACCGTGACGGAAGGATTTCTGGTGGCGAATCAGATAAGTACGGCTGCGGATGGTGCTGTCCTGGCGGCGCACTCCTATTCTCATGGGGTTTGTGCCAGGAGATCGGCATGGTTGCGCCTGACAGGCCTGAAGCCGGATGCTCAACATCGCATCCTTAATCTCCCCTTTTCGGGTTCCGCTCTCTTCGGGGAGCATGCTGACGAAGAAATGACCCGAATGAAGACGGAACTGGACACAGTGAAAGCGGTGGGCTTGGAAAAGAAGAAAGAGTTCAAGCGCCGTTTCAAGCCCAACAGGGGGAGAGGGGCTCAACAGAGGGTTCAAACCCCTCAATGGTCCCAAAGTAAAACCCAAGGGAAACCCCAGTTTCGAGGTAAACCTGGCAGAGGTAGAGGAGGTCATCAGCAATTCTCTAACACCACAAGAGGAGGTAAAGCCTGATCAGTGGCTTCCTCTGGCGCTGTTGCCCACTCCAGTGGGAGGAAGTGCTTCACAACACCTGGCAGAGTGGGTCAGCATCACCAAGGATCAGTGGGTGCTGAATATACTGCGCAATGGATACAGGCTACGTTTCCGTGCCCCTCCAAAGAGCATTCCTCCAAAGAGCGCTTACCCTCACCAACTAAGCTTGCTCCGAAGAGAGGTAAAAGTCCTACTACAAAAAAGAGCGATAGAGGAGGTTTCTCTCGCTCAAAGAGGAAAGGGAGTTTACTCCAGGTACTTTCTTGTCCCCAAAAAAGATCAGGAGGACAAGTTCAGACCAATACTCGATCTACGACTTCTAAACAAGGTCATCGTCAGAGAAAAGTTTCGCATGTTGGCACTTCACCAAATATGCCCACATCTTCAAGTCGGAGATTGGATGTGTTCGGTGGACCTACAAGATGCGTACTTTCACATCCCTATTGCTCTACAACATCGCAAGTACTTAAGGTTTGTCGTAGGGAACAAACACTATCAGTACACAGTGCTACCCTTCGGTCTCAAGTCCGCACCACGAGTCTTCACCAAATGCATGGCAGTGGTGGCGGCTTTTCTTCACAAGAAGGGGCTCTTCATCTACCCGTACCTGGACGACTGGCTCCTGAAAGGTCCATCTCCAGTGCAGGTCCAACACGATCTACATCTGTGTCTACTCCAGTTGCACAGGCTCGGCCTCCATGTGAACCTGGAGAAGTCAGTCCAGCGGCCTACTCAATCAATTCACTACCTAGGCTCCGTTCTGGACACAAAAGTGGGAAAAGCGTTTCCTTCGGAGGAGAGACTTTTTTCCATGAGCCAGAAATGTGGAATCCTGCTGAAATCTCGGCTTCCAACAGCCAGTCAAGTAGCATCCCTGCTAGGTTCCATGGCGTCCTGCATCTTTCTCATCCCAAACGCCAGGCTGAGAATGCGTCCTCTACAGCAGGCTCTGGAGGACCAGTGGGACCAGGCGACAGATCTTTGGGAGGATCGCATCAACCTATCCCAAGCGACAAAAGATGCCATCAAATGGTGGACACGGAGAAAGAATCTGCTGGTGGGGGTTCGGTTTCACCAGCCTCCTCCAACCCAGTCGATAGTGACGGATGCCTCTCTGCAAGGTTGGGGAGCGCATATGGGTCCGCTGCAGATTGAAGGCCTGTGGTCTGCGCAGGAGCAGACATACCACATCAATATGCTGGAACTCAGAACGGTATTCCTGGCTCTCAAAGCTTTTTTACCAGCGATAGAGTCCTACTCAGTCCTAGTTCAGACGGACAACACGACCACCATGTTCTATCTGAACAAACAAGGAGGCACAAGGTCTCGCCCTCTGCCTCGAGAGGCTCAGGCAATCTGGCATTGGCTCCTCTCTCAAGGCCTCACGATAGTGGCGGTGCACCTTCCAGGCGAGTTGATTGTAAAAGCAGACGCACTCAGCAGGCACTTCGAAGATCAGCCAGACTGGGTGCTAAACGACGAAGTAGTGGACAAGCTTTTTCGTTGCTGGGGTCGTCCAACCATAGATTTGTTTGCAGACGACGAAAACTCCAAATGCCACGCCTTCGCGTCCAGGTTCCACCGGCCAGGGACTCAGGGGAATGCTCTGCTGATGATTGGTCAGGGTCATTCGCTTACGCGTTTCCTCCCCTGGCTCTGATTCCGAGAGTAGTTTCCAAGCTCTGCAGGTCGAACATGGAAATGATCCTGATAGCTCCGGATTGGCCGAGGCAGTGGTGGTACCCGGACCTTCTACATCTGTCTGTGTGTCCACACAGACGACTTCCTTGCAGGCCGGACCTGTTGAGCAAGATGAACGGGAGGATAATGCATCCCAACCTCCCATCATTGAACCTAACAGCATGGCTCCTGAGGTCCTGCAATATGGACATTTGAACTTGCCTCCTGAGTGCATGAGCATTTTAAAGGAGGCTAAGAGACCTTCCACGAGAGCGTCCTATGCGTTTAAGTGGAAGCGGTTTTTCCTATGGTGTAGGGATCATCACCTTGATCCGACTAAAGGGCAGGAGGACGTCATCTTGCCATACCTCCTTTCCCTAGCTACTGCTGGTTTAAAATACGCTTCTATTAGGGTGCATTTGTCGGCCATAGTAGCATACAGAAAATCACCAGATCAGGTTTCTTTCTTTCAGGTTCCGGTGGTTAAGGACTTCCTCCAGGGGTTGAAGAAAGTATATCCCCCTGTGCGAAATCCTTCTCCTCCATGGGAATTAAACCTGGTGCTATCCAGGTTAATGTCACCACCTTTTGAGCCCATCCACAAGGCCTCTTTGCAACATCTCTCTTGGAAGGCGGCCTTTTTGGTGGCGATTACCTCTGCTCGCAGAGTCAGCGAGATTCAAGCTCTCTGTGCGAAAGAACCATACACTATCTTTCATCACAATAGGGTAGTCCTAAGGGCTCATCCAGCTTTTTTACCTAAAGTCATCTCTGATTTTCATATAAATCAGTCCATTTCCCTCCCGTCATTTTTTCCAAATCCTACGACCCCAGCCGAGCGGTCACTTCACTCCTTAGATCTTAAAAGAGTGCTCAAGTTCTATTTGGAAATGACCAAAGGGATTAGGAAAACGGATCAACTGTTTGTGAACTATGGTTCAATGCGAACAGGTTTTCCAGCGGCCAAGAGGTCCATCGCGAGATGGATTGTCTCTTGCATTAAATTGGCTTATCAGCTGGCAGGCAAGCCTTTGTTGCAGTCACCCAAAGCGCATTCCACTAGAGGGAAGGCCGCTACAGTAGCCTTCTTGCACGACATTCCGATGTCGGAGATATGCAAGGCTGCGACTTGGAAATCAGTTCATACCTTTACGAGACATTACTGTCTCGAGTCTGATTCCAGGGCCGATACTCAAGTAGGACAAGCCTCTTTGAGGAATCTATTTGGGTAGCCTACGGCCTGTACAAGCTTAGTGGTTACTAGGCTTAATATGGTTTATTACTGTATTGTTACTCCTTTGCCCGCAGGGAGATGAGGTGAGGCTCGCTATTCTATTCTAATGCTAATGACTATTGATGAGGATCCCCTGGAAGAGAAGGATTAGTTACTTACCTGTAATCCTAGTTCTCTTCCAGGGGTATCCTCATCAAAGTCATAAGCAACCCTCCCGCCTCCCCGGGCAAAGGACATTCTTTAATAAGGAGATATGGTTAACCTATTTGTTATTGGGTTTATTTTCAGTCTCCGAAAAGAACAACTGACCTAACTGTCACCCCTGAGGCATGATGGGATACTGGCGGTCATGGGTGCCTTAAAGGCACGGTGTCAGTTTATTGCTATGCAGCTACAGGTTAGCTTTTCAGTCTTTTTAGACTGTGTGCTTGCAATGCAGCCTGGGAGCTTTTCTATGCTTCCAGGGAGTTATAAGAATTTCTACTGCTTTCTGAGCATTAAAACAATTTCTAAACACATTTTTTGTTGTTTCTCATGTTTCTAATGCTTATTATTATTACATGTATGGTGGAAATTCTACACAGCATATTTCAAAAGATTCTATTGGCTGCTATTGCATGTTATATATATATATATATATATATATATATGTATTTATATATGTATATGAGTATATATATATGTGGGGCACATATAATATAGTGTTTCCGGGGTCCCGCACATGGGCGGGAATATTCTAATGCTTATGACTTTGATGAGGATACCCCTGGAAGAGAACTAGGATTACAGGTAAGTAACGAATCCATCTGCAGGCACAGGTGTAGATAGCACATTGTCGATCTTGAACTTCTGAGACCGGTTATGAAGGAAGGACGAAAACCATTTGAGAACAGTTCCCGATAGACCCATTCTAGTGCTTAGCAGCTCCAGCAGGTTCTCATGTTTGACCGTGTCAAATGCTGAAGAGAGGTCAAGAAGGATGAGGAGGCAAGACTCATTGCAATCAAGGATTTGGAGGGCGTCATCAATTATGTGTGTCATAGCTGATTCCGTGCTATGTTTCGCTCGGAAGCCTGATTGATGAGGGTTGAGGAGGTCAAATTGGTCAATGTGTTTAGTTAGTTGGAGTTGGACACATTTCTCCAGCAGTTTGGCCAGGGTGGGGATATTGGTGATGGGACGGTAATTGTTTAGGTCAGACGGATCAGCTGTAGGTTTCTTGAGTATAGGCGTGACTTGCCCCACCTTGAGGGAGTCTGGAATGAGACCTTGTTGAAGGGAGCTGTTGATGATTTTGGTCCAGAGGGGAGGAGCAAGGGGATGAAGTCTTTTACAGCATTAGCAGGTAGGGGGTCAGTGAGGTGATTAGAGGGCTTCAAGGTGCAGAGCACTTTGTGTATTGCTTCTTCCGAATAGGTATCGAAGTACAGCCAAGATGCATTGTTTTTAGGTTGAGTGTTAGACATCCTGGTGTGGTTGGGGAATCGGCTTACATCCATGATGAGATCATTTCTTATGTTGTCAGTCTTTAGCTTAAAGAAAGCAGAGAAGGCTTCACAGTGTGGGGTGTCGCTTGTTGTGCTGTTTGATTGTACGGGTTGTGTCTTTGTTTGAGTCTTGATTAGTTCGAACAGCTTTCTTGGCCTGTTTTTTGCTTGGTCCAACTGGCGGCTAAAGAAGTCCGACTTTGTGCGCTTTATTTTTCTGAAGTAGGCATTTCTCTTGTTCTTAAGCCTTTTGAGATGCAGTGATGAGGGGTCAGATCTCCAGGTGCGCTCTGCCATTCGCATAGTACGCCTGTCATCATTGAGTCTGTCATCATACCAAGGGTTGGAAATTTTGGTGGAGACTCTCTTCAGTTGCAATGGGGCGAGTTCATTGACTATTGTATTCATAGAGACAAGGTACTGGTCGGTCAGTGATTGAACATCCGAGGCACCTGAAGGGGGAAGGAGGAGATTGCCGATGTGGGGAGGCAGGGTAGAGGGGTTAAGATTCTACAAGTCCCTTTTCCAGGTTTTGGATTTGGTTGGTTGAGCTGGGTTAGGTTTAACTTTTTCGTTGATAAAGAAGGTGATAATGTGGTGATCTGACCAGTCACAGGGTTGGATCGCCTCCAGTTGGGTAGAGTTCTCTTTGGCGATGATGAGATCGAGTATCGAGCCTTTGTCGTGTGTTGGTCTATCGCATATTTGGGTGAGGTCAAGCGCGTTAAGGAGAGTTTTGAGACTATTCACCACTGTGTCTTTCTGATCGTTCCAGTGGAGATTGAAGTCACCCAGGTAGACTTGGGTGGTCTGCCGACCGGCATTGGATGTGATCATGTCCATGAGTTGTTGGGTGAATATGAGGTTGTCAGAAAAGTTCCCCTCACCCTTCTCTCTCCCAAACTCAAATGCATCCTACTCAATTGCAGATCGGCCCAGAGACACTCCTCCGACATCGCTGATCTCGTCTCAGCAATGGATCTGGACCTAGCCATTCTGACTGAAACGTGGCTTACTGAAGCCTCTACCCCGATTATGGACATACTAGTCCCCCCCCAATTATCACATCACTAGACTGGACAGGCTCCGGGCAAGACGGGCGGGGGAATTGCATGCATTTTTAGGAGCAACCTCTCCGTTACTAAAGCCACCTCCCCCTCCCCTACCTCCTGTGAACTCCTCTGCCTCGACATCACCAGCGCAACAGAGCAAACCGTGGTTGTTGTGGATCCAGTGTATCATCACTGAGTACATAAGGAAAGTCCCTCCCCCCAACCTCCCAGCCCCTCGCCGACCAACCCCAACTTGGCCTCTAGCTACCCCCAGAACCCCCCCAACTCCCTCCCACAGCAGACCTACCCCAATTTGGCCTAGCATGTGAATGTCTCCCTCCCTGTGGTCTCCCAGAAAAACTCAAGTAATCCCAAAGGGGGATCCAAGGTGCTCACAGCGCAGGGGCCGAGGTTGCCAGGTGTATCAATCCCACCTTCGTCTGTTTCGTACGCATACAGCCCCCCACCGCCAAAGCCAAGTGTAAACATCCCCACGAAAGTCGTCAGGGGATCAGGCAATTTCAATACCTAAACTTCAAATTGGTGCTCACACCGTCAAAAATGTCCCAAATATAGTCCAATAAACAATCCATGCCCGCTGCTATTTACCAGCAGCAGCCCATCAAGCGTAAACAGCTTACCCGTGGCAGCAATAGGAAAAAACAAAACAGTCTCACCAGCAGGTCCAATCGTCCGGGCCCCCACAGACCCCCCTTCAGTATCTCTGATTCCACGCACGCAGTAGTTGGGCCTCACAGTGGGCACACACTCCTGGTCCAAAACAAGACAGCTAGCGAGCTGACGGATCTCCGTGCAGAGTGTAGCTCCCGGTGCATGTAGAGTATTTAGTCCTGTTTATTCAGCTGGCTACTGGTTTCCTCCTCGTCGTTCTGGCTCCTGCGGCTGCCTCTGCTTTCCTTTGTCCATACTTTCAATGCTTTGTGGAGGTCCTTCGGGTCCGTAAAGATGTGTGAATTGCCCTGCCGGTGGATTCTCAATTTTGCTGGATACAGCATGGCATAGTCCAGTCCGAGGTCTCTAAACTGCCTCTTGTAAGGAGCAAAGTGCCTTCGTTCTTCTTGCACCTTCGCAGTGAAATGCGGGTATAAGTAGATGTCAGATCCCTCATATTGCAGCATCTTCTTTTCTCGTGCAATTCGGAGGGCTGTGTCTCTGTCTCTGTAATTCAGCAGCTTGGCAATGATTGGCCTCGGGGGGAGCCCCCGAATTCGGACGCGGGCCCAGCGATCGGTGCGCTCTCTCCACTATGAACATGGGGGAAAAAGCATCGGCACCCAGAAGTGTGGTCAACAGCTTCTCAACGAATAGCTCCATCTTTCCCGTCTGGGTGGTCTCCGATACTCCCGTAATGCGTATGTTCGATCTTCGGGAGCGGGCCTCCAAGTCTTCTGACTTCTCTTGAATCACTTGCAGGAGTCTATCATGCTGCTTACGAACTTTGTCCTGTTCCGTTTGGGCTTCTTCCACCTCCAGTATGCGTCTTTCCGCCATGTCCAGGCGCTCCGCATGTTTATCCACTCTTTCGGACAGACCCCCTAGGCTGCGGAGCAGGCTCCATTTCTGGCGCTTCTGGGGCCTTAGTGCGGCGTTGTTCATAGGGCAATTTCGTTTGGGTTTTGTCCCCCTTACCCATGCTGCATCCGTTTCGCTGGGCAGCTCCAGACGGGATCGGCCAGGGCGTTCAGTTGATATCTTGTTTACCCTTCCAGCAATCAGCTGTTGGACTTGCCACCCTCTCTGCTGTCTTCGAGTGAGCAGGCCCACTCAGGCCCAGGGACACAGCCCGTCCACCCCTCCAGGGCCGTCAGCACCGCAGTTGTGAAGGTCTAATGGGCTCCCCTGCCGCACCCTCAGGACGTCGCCAGGGCTCACCGCCAAAGATCCACTAGGGCGGGCAGCTCTCAACGCCCGTGTTTGGAAAATGCGGCCGCAACCCCAGCTGCGCAGCAGAAATACCTTGAAAGATCGAGCTCTTCCAGCAGTAGTCCACGACAAGTGACTCGGGGGTCCGTGCAGTAGCTTTCAGGAGACTACGCCGCCATAGTTCCAATACGAGCACCACAGTGCGCGTGTATCAAGTCCTGCAGTGCCGAGAAGGGTGCCACGTGTCTCCGCAAAGCAGGGGGAGGCTGCGGGAGCTCCGGGTACACAGGCCCTAGGGCCACTCAACAAAATGCCGAGTGAGAGCACATGTACAATCAAAGAGGGGGCTCTCCTCTGCAGTGAGGCAGCGCCGCACGGGCAGATTTGTGTGGGCCGCCTCCTTCCCCCGCCGCGTCGCGGACACTCGCTCTCCCCCAGTCACCTCCGTCTCAGCGGGCCAAGGTCATCACGGCCGCCGCACGTCAGTGCACGCACGCCGGGCTGCGTGCAAAATCCAGGCCGGGGAGGAGCGGCCCAGTGAGTCGGCACTTTCACTCTCGCCGTGAGCAGCTCTGCGGGTCACTGCGCCGTCAATTTTACTTTCAGCCGGTTGCGGTGGGTTGCAGCGGTGTTAGCGAGCCTTGTTGTCCCCTTCAGGCTTCGTGGTGTCAGTATTAATGCAGGATTTTAGTGGCGATGGCTCAGAGCTCTGAGATTAGGCGTCCGCCATCAGCGCTGGCAAGCTTCACCCCCTGATATTTGTATTTATACTCTGTTTTGCTATGCTCATTCTGGTTTTTCATAGACCAAATACTTAGTTCTTGTTTCGTTGTGCTGACTGTTTCTTAGTCCGTTTTGGTCATAGCACGTTTAAATAAATGTGTAATTGTGCAGCTTATAGTGTCTCCCTACATTGATAAGCTAAACATATTTTGTTTTGGTCTCCTTTTATAGTCTCAGAGGTCGCAGACTGAAGCAGTAACGTTTCTTGCCAACCATGATGATAGTCGAGCCCTCTATGCAATACCAGGTAGGTCACTACATTCCATCTCCTCTAAAGCTTTCATCCGCTACAGTTAACAGAAAAGGTTGACTATTGAGCATTGGCGAGGAGGTTAGAAAGCTAAAGCTACGTTTCTTCCATAAACTGGTTTACTAAAAAAAAAAAAGGGCAGTCATGGCGGCTTGCTGTGGCAGAAAGCAACGTTTAAAGCACCCTTTCGAGAATGCACCATAAATGTTTTTTTTGAATGTATAGGAACATGTTTCCAGCAGGACCTGTGGGACGGTTGCTGCAAGCCAAGTTAGCCATTGAAAACCTTTTAAGAGTTTGGGTCATATTGATCTTTCCAGATCACTTGACTTTAAAACCATTTATAGGTTTTGTAAATAGATCCCAAGGACACTGGATAACAATCTTGGATAACAGTCTTGACTTCATTTCCCAATTTAAAGTAGTGTTTATGTGACTGGATATTTAGGAACATGACATGGTATGCAAGTGTTGGAGCAAAACTTCGAATAGTGCAGCATTTCAGTTTTTAGTGGAACTTATGCCAGTAAACTGCCTTTTGGCGTTTCTACTTGTAGGGCGACTGAACGAGTGGAAATAAGTGTTCAAGAGCATTGATTCTGTCATACGAAGTTATCATGGCTGATGACTTTAAAATGGTGTGCGGGTTGACATTTTAAGGTCTGGGTGGTCCAAAACAGTTGTGTACTAGGATTGATTATAAACAAAGCTTGGTACTGATTTGGTTATCTCTCTAAGCACAGCCCATCATGATGTGAAGAGACCAAGTTTGATGAGAGGAAAGGAGCAGGTGTTTTTTTTTATTCTAAGAAGGACATGACCATGGTTATCATGCGAGCTCCATTGGGGGGGCCATGGTGTGGAAGTGGCTGTTGCGTTTTGTTAAATCGTGAATTCTTTATCTGATAACATGCTCATTTTACTATCAGGCTTGGACTACGTGAGTCATGAAGATATTCTTCCTTATAACTCGACTGAACAAGTGCCCATCCAGCATGAGCTGTTCGAGAGATTCCTTTCCCATGATCAGACAAAAGGTAATGCAGGCTCCTTAAACCTCCTATTCAAACTTATATTGTCATAACCTCTGATTTTCGAAAATAATATTAAAACTGTAGACCTGCTGTTGGCCTGTATGTTCTTATATGGTGTCAGTAAATGAAAGCATAGGTTCACAGTATGTGTAGTTTTAAATCTCATGCTTTGCAAACTCATGTCATTTAGACTGAAACTGGACTCGATACCTGTTGGTAACACTTCACTTATAATATTTGGTACAAAATAGAACTACTCCTTCTTGTATGTTTATCTGACATTTCTAATTTACAGGTTAGATTTGAATAAATAGCATTGCTGTCTCTAAACCCAAACATACAGATGAGCTGAACTTTGTCAGACGTTTGGCACATTGTCATGCATGACCTTCAAATTCTTATTCGGTTAATGTAATGTGATTCTTCAAAACTCTGTTCGGAAACTGTATATTGGAGTGCTCTCGGAGACTACTTGCTTGGCTTACCTTAAAATGCTTCTGAAATGTTTTTCTTGTACCCTTTTTTTGGAGAGAGAATCACACCGTGTTTACAAGGCTGGGCAGCTTTCAGGTGCATACAGGGTGCTAGACATTACCAACAATTATGACTGAGTGATAATTTTAATATTGCACGAGTGGAAGCTAAGAGAGAAATGTTGCGTTCTCTGACTTTTGCACTGCTTGCAGATCCCAGTTGCAATCTAACCATCTAATAGAGGCAGGGTTCTCAGCCTCTATTATACAGTGATATGACTTTTCTTTTACAGTTCTTAGTCTTTTGTTCTTATAGCTATTAAAAAGAATGTCGGCATATACTTCATCATGATTATGCCAGTTTACTTCATTCCAGAAGAGGCAGAACTTAGCTGACAGGTAAGTCTAAGAGCAGGCGAAAAACAAAATGGATGAGGCAAGGAGAACAATTTACCCATGTCATTCTGCATACGTTTGTTCCATCGGGACAGCCATGGTTTGAGGCAACTGTGAGAACTGCACTATCTTCTGCACAATATACAATCTAAATTCTAGTCATAGTCTGAGAAATACAATGGGTATTTGACGGCTTGTCGGACAAGATTCCAGTGGTAAAAAAAAACCTGCTGTATGTAACAGGTATTTACCACGGTAGGCGCCCTTGGAACTGGTCTCCCTACCTCAATCCACGGACACCATTACAGTGGAAAGGCAGCATGGTATGTACATTAACCTGGAAAACATAACAATTCACAACAGCTGAGTAAGGAGGGTATTGTGGAGAGATACAGGCCTCCTCAGTAGAAGTTAAAACAACCTACAGTGTGAACCACCTCCATCACATGGATGTTCATCCATTCTTCATAAATTGCCGGGTTAGTCCTGTGAATAGAGGGCGTGTGACTTATTAATTTGATGGCAAAAATCTAGAGCAATACTGGGGACCTGCCAGAGTATGTCACAATAAGATAAAATCTGCAAGGAATTATGCAGGAAATGAATTATCATGATTAATTTTTTCGCGTCAAATAATGTACACTTAGATAAAGCAGCACAGAGTCGTATCGCAGGTGTGTGCCTGCAGAAAGATTCAACATCATTCTGATGGATGTAGGGTTTTCTTTTCCGTTTTTAGCGGGGTTTTTTGTTTGTTTTATATAGTGCGAACTAGACCCGAAGATATCAGGTATCAGAGCGCTTTACATGAGCACCAGTTTTGTTACAGATTGTCACATTCACTTTTGTTAGGCATGGGGGAGATTAAGTGATTTGCCCAGAATCACAGGATGTTGAGCGTCGTTGCCGAGACTCGAACCCGGTTCCCCAGCTTTGAGATCGACTGCTCTGGCCGTAAGGCTACATCCTCTCTCCGTTTAATCACTAAAATACTGATCAGTTTTCAGTGGGGCATTTTCTTTATTTTCCTAACAGTTGGTACTGTTCCAGTTTTACAGAGATACATTGAAAACATTTCAATGCCAATGAGATCTACTCCAACTGGAGGTCATCACTCTCTTGATTAAGAAGAACATTTGTTTAACCTCTTCTTGGCTGGCTTGCTTATAAAAGCATCCACATATAAGGCCCAACATCATTTCATTGTAACAGTCTCAGGGGCTGCATCATACATTCCAGTCTCCCTTAGTTGCACTTGGCAGCTTGGCTCCTGAATTGTGTGAGAAGATGCCATCTTTCTTGCATGGTATGCCCTCACTTTTTGCTGGATTGCTGATGTGCTTTGACTGAGTGTGCCCTGGGCCAATCAGGTACCCAGTGCCTGTGTTCCTTCCCTAAGACTGCATTGAAGCCTAAATCCAATTGGCAACTCTGGCCACATGTCAGTCCCTAGTAGATGGTACCCTAGGTACCCAGGGCACTGTGACCAGAGAAGGCCCCTAGGAGCTGCAGCACTTATTGTGCGACCCTTAGAGGCCCTGTACTCGACACACACACGCACACGCACACGCACACACACACACACACACACTGCCTTTGCTGGCTGAGTGCCTTGGTGCAGAACAAAACATAGAGTTGACATGGCACACATCCCTGTGCGCCATGCCCACAAACACACTGCCCGGACCCTCCCTCAGTCACCCCTCTAGCTGGGTGCCTTATGCCAGTGGTGTGGGTAATGATGCATGAGCCCTGTACCCCTACAGTACCCAGATATTTTCCTGGGCACTGTAAGTGCAGTGCTGCCATTAAGAGTATATGGTGCTGGGGGTTGTCATTATGAACTCCACAGCACCATGATGGCTACACTGAAGACTGAGCAGTTTGATATCAAACTTCTCAGCACATTAAACCCACACTGATGCCAGTTTGGGATTTAATCTCACATGCACGACAGAGGGCAACTTAGAGTTGCTCCCTGAAAATAACCCACAACCCGCATCCTGACGGATAGGCTGCTTAGGCTGCCACCCAGCAGATATGTTGCTGGACCACTGGGTAGAGCCACCCGCTCTAGTAGGCCTGCAATAATGCACATCCTGGGGCGAGGTGCTAGGCCTCCTCCCCCAGGATGGGGAGGGGGAAGCTTCAAAGGCATGCCGCCTTTGTGAGCCTCTCCAGATCTCAGCAATTGGTCCCCACCGGTTCTGGGCACCACTCTATCGGGAAAACCGGCGGGAAAACCCAAGTGAGGAATGGAGATGTGCCAGCCTCTGCCAACCCCACCCCTCAGGTGGGGGAGGCGAGGTGAAGCACAACTCCGGGCTCTCGCCATATTGAGGATAGAAGGCCCTACCCTATCAGGGCTAGGCTCCTGTCCGACTGGAGAGTGGCAGAATAGGGGGTGTACTCACCCCAGGAAAGGGATCCATTGGTCCCTGACCTTTTCCTACCTGTAACGCCCCTAAATTTAGCATTTAGGGCCCCCCTGAACATTTCTTCCTCAGATCCCGATTCCGAAACTACAAAGAAAAACAAAAAGAAATAAGACCTGCAGTGCAGCTGCTAACAAGAGGACGACACTAACTAACTTGGCCCCAGCCCTACCGGCCTGTCAACCCTTGAACCTGCTCCTGCTAAATCCCGGCATCTCCAGTGGTCAGCAACCTCGAAAACTCCGGAGGACCTGACTGCCTTGCTCATCAAAAGACTGGGACTCCCACGAGCAGTGGTTCTACAACCTCTGGTGCAAGCCAGGAACCGCAAATCCAGCACACTCTGCACCCGCCAAGCCCGGTCCGTGCCTGAGTGAACAAAGACCACGAGGACGTCCCCCCGGCGATTGTGACCAAGAATCCAGCACCCAAGGACACTCCTCGACACTCCTGACAACGCCTGTAGCCTCAACACTAGGGACCCCTCCAACCGCAACAACAGAGGGTAAGATTTCCCGACGCCTAAAGACACCCCTGCACCCGGCGCCCCACAGCCCCCTGTGCCCAACTCCTGGGTGTTTACCCAAGCTACTGCTTCCTAACTTACCTCTCGAAGTGGTGGTCACACCTGAAGAATCTCCGTCCCCGAGCTTGCAGCCTTTGTTCGTCACGCAGCTTTCCCATTGAAAACCAGTGGGCGCCTGGCAGGCCGGAAAGCACCCTGCACCCAGCCGTCCCAGTGTCGCTGGAAGTGCACCATCTGTTTTGTTCGACTTCCCCACTTGCCCTGAGCAAGTGACCAAGAGCCCTGCCCCCACAGCCATGTGGCCTGCCTGCTAGCAGCCACCAACCGAAAGCCCCCTACCCACCATAGGCTAACATTGAGCCTAATCGCTCTGCACCCGGCTGCCCCTGTGTCGCTGAGGGTGTAACTTACTGTACCTACCTGAACCTGGGAGACCCCTGAGTCTTACCCCAGAACCTTAACTC
Source organism: Lissotriton helveticus (assembly GCF_964261635.1). Classification (NCBI taxonomy): domain Eukaryota; kingdom Metazoa; phylum Chordata; class Amphibia; order Caudata; family Salamandridae; genus Lissotriton; species Lissotriton helveticus. The sequence continues at coordinate 387,945,348 of NC_136061.1, read as the reverse complement.
AACCAGTCGAGTACTTACCTAAAGCTGATAACGTACATTTTCCCCATAGGGTAACATTGACTGGTTCTCACTTGGAAATTCTTCTAAGTGTCGAGTTTTGAAACGTTGAAATATTTACTAAAAATCATCCGATCAACAAAAACGAAATTACTCACCTGTTTTCTGGAGAGATGCCAGTGCTGGATCTGGATGCCCAGCACTGCCCCTAAAAAGTAATTACAACTGTGATTTTCCAATAACCTGATTTTCCTCCATAGGATAACATTGCCTGGTTTTTACCAGAAATTCTTCTGTCGATTACTGCAACTTTGAAATATTCCTTAAAAATCGCCTGTTTTACAAAAACGATTTCTTTCAACTGTTTACAGGAGATGCACCAGGGCTGAATACAGGATCCAGCCCTGAGTAAGAAAAACATACGTAAAGTAACTGATATTGCATTTACTTAAAATTCCCATTGAACTCAATGTTATTATTGTGTTAAGTTTGTGTTGCATATCGCGACAACTGTATCTATTGCATCTACAAGTCTATTGCTCATTGAAAGTATTCAACTGTAGCATCTCATTCTGAGAAAGTATTTTTATACCATCCTGTGTTTCTAAAATAAAATTATTTTTGTATACAAAACAATTGACCTAGAGTTCAGTTCTTGAGTGTGTGAGACCATTTGCTGACTGAGTGTGTACATCAAATGCTTTACACTGTCCTCTGATACTGCCTTACTGCTCGACCAAGCTACCACTTTAGAGAGTAAGTTTATATCTAACTTTAACCTCTGCCAACCCTCTGGAGACTGTTGGTCTCTGTACACACTGTACCTTACTTTGGTGCAGTATATACAGAGCCACTTTCTTACAAATATACACAATATGAAAGAAGTTGAGACATCGATACACCTAAGCATCTTCATCTTTTAAATTTGTGGTTCTGCATCTCATGTAGGCAAAGGAATATCAATCCTACCAGATGTTAAGAAGTTGCGGTACTTCCATCCCTTCTAAATTTGCCTATAGCTGGGCTGCAGTTTTCGTATGACTATTACGAAGATTCCCATAGAGGTGGACTAGGATTTCAATAAACTATTTTTTTCATTTTCTCTGAGGTAATGTTCTGATATTAGGAAATGTTGTTATCATTAAAAAGGTAGCATGAAAGTGCGAGGCATGTGTGCTGTAGATACACATGCTTTGCATACTCCTGCCATCTAGTGTGTGGTCCGGATGTTTGGAAGTTGTTTTTCTGCGAAGAAGTCTTTTTCAGTCATGAGGTAAGGTGACTCCTCCTTTCGTGATAATGCGCATGGGCATTGACTCCATTGTTCGATTGTTTTCTTTCCGTGATCAGGTTTCGAACGTGTATTGCGGCACTCCGATTCGACATAGTCAATCGGGATCCCTTCGGTTCGCAATTCACTTACCCTCTTCAGTATTGTTTCTGATCGTGTACTCACCTGTGTAACATTGATTATCCAATACAAAACTCCAACCCTGGCCTTCGGGCCTAGCACGTTTTCTTCTATCTACTTTCAATCGAAGATCCATCATCAAGTGTTCTGCCGATGGAACGGACGCCTTTTTAGTTTTGTCCTTTGTGCCATTCCAAATACTTGCACACCGACCTTCATAAGGTCTGTAACTTCTGTCTCTCTCCAGAACAGAGAGAGGAAGACTGTAACGTGTGTCGATCATTCTGCTCCAAATAGACTCTGCGGGACCGTCTGGCTCAACGAAGAGACATGCAGAGTATCAAGGACACCTCTGATATCTTCGGAAAAGGCATCGAGCAAGAAGAGATGGAAGCGTCTGCAGCTGAATCGGAAGAGGAAGAGGCCTCCTCCCGCCAGGACTCCGATTCAAAGTTGGGGTTCGAACTTGAGTCCCAGCTGGACAGGGTGCCGTGAGTAACAAAGCCCCTTCGCCCACTAAACCCACTCCAACCAAGAACAAGCATTTACAATGCAATGGTCTCAGCATTCTTAAAGTTAGAGCTATTGGCATTGCTCATGACATTATTTTTATAAATGGCATTGTCATTTATAATGCCAATAGCAGGGCAAGAGAGCAAGCACAACCAACGAGGGGGCGGGGGCAGGAGAGCAAGCACAAGCAACGAGGGGGCGGGAGCAGGAGAGCAAGCGCAAGCAACGAGGGGGCAGGGGCAGGAGAGCAAGCACAAGCAACGAGGGGGGCAGGAGAGCAAGCACAAGCAACGAGGGGGCAGGGGCAGGAGAGCAAGCACAAGCAACGAGGGGGCAGGGGCAGGAGAGCAAGCACAACGAACGAGGGGGCAGGGGAGCAAGCACAGCGAAGGGGCAGGGGAGCAGGCACAGTGAGGGGGCAGGAGAGCAAGCACAAGCAACGAGGGGGCAGGGGCAGGAGAGCAAGCGCAAGCAATGAGGGGGCGGGGGCAGGAGAGCAAGCACAAGCAACGAGGGGGCAGGGGCAGGAGAGCAAGCACAAGCAACGAGGGGGCAGGAGAGCAAGCACAAACAACGAGGGGGCAGGAGAGCAAGCACAACGAACGAGGGGGCAGGAGAGCAAGCACAACGAACGAGGGGGCAGGGGCATGAGAGCAAGCACAACCAGCGAGGGGGGGCAGGAGAGAAAGCACAACGAACGGGGGGGCGGGGGCAGGAGAGCAAGCACAAGCAACGAGGGGAAGGAGAGTAAGCACAACGAACGAGGGGGCAGGAGAGCAAGCACAAGCAACGATGGGGGGACAGGAGAGCAAGCACAAGCAACGAGGGGGCAGGAGAGCAAGTACAAGCAATGAGGGGGCAGGGGAGCAAGCACAACGAACGAGGGGGCAGGAGAGCAAGCACAACGAACGAGAGGGCAGGAGAGCAAGCACAATGAACAAGGGGGCAGGGGCAGGAGAGCAAGCACAACGAACGAGGGGGCAGGGGCAGGAGAGCAAGCACAACTAACGAGGGGGCAGGAGAGCAAGCACAACGAACGCAGGGGCAGGAGAGCAAGCACAACAAACGAGGGGGCAGGGGCAGGAGAGCAAGCACAACAAACAAGGCCGAGACCATTGCATTGTAAATGCTTGTTGGAAGGGTGATACTAGGTGCAGAGAGGGGTAAATTGAAGGGGACAGGTGACGGGGGAGGGGGCAGAAGAGAGATCGGTGGAGGCATAGGGAGGGGGTGGTAAAGGCCGACCGTGATGGCCTCGGGGTCTGCGGGATCGGATCTGGATGGGGTGTGCCCAGGTAATGCAAGCTTGGAGTGGATTCGGGCCAGGTAATGACATCCCCTTGTGAGGCGGGGGAGGGGTATATGATAGGCAGGCTTGTGTTGTAGGAGGGGTTAAAGGTCACGGGGCCTGTGATTCCTCGTAGGGGGGGTTCTTTCTCTTGACTGCACATCGACAGAGGGGTTAGGAGGAAGGGGGCACGGAGATAATCCCGTGCACCTCTGAGGGATAAGCATGTGGGTATGGGGTGATGCGAGCTGGAAGGAGTCTGAGTGTTTTTTTAGGGGTTGGGGCGATCTCAGACGTAGTCGATCACTCTGGCAGGTCGGATATCTTATCCTAATGCTGGATTGCAGACTGATGCCAACATTTTTCTAGGTTGACTGAATAATAAGCAGTGTCTCTTTTACTCTTCCCAAGGCACACGTATCTCCCCCACCAATCAATCAAGGTGACAGTCAATCACTGGATTCACCAATGGGGCTCCCTCCATCCCGCAATCCCATGTAAACGTGCTGTATTTGGCAGGACAAATCAGACTAGCAGGCACGTTGAAAGCGCAATACGCAAAATACCACATTATATTTACGTATTGCAAATGTACATACCGCGAACACGACCGCAAGGTATTGGAGTGCTTTACATGAGCAACAGTTACCTTATATACGTACACATTCATTTTTGGTAGAAGCGAGGAGATTAAGTAATTTGCCCAGAATTACAGGATGATGAGCCGACTTCTTCCGGCGGCGGTCGGGCAGAAATGCTCACGCTGCCTGCACGCCCAAGTCGGCCCTCTGATTGGTTAATAAGGAACACCAATCAGAGAGCTGACTTGGGCGTGCAGGCAACGTGATGAGGGGCTGCTCTCTCCCGATGACGCCAGGGAGAGAAAGGACAGACAAAACACACCCCTCTATCCCAAAAAGACGGGGCTTGAACGGAGTGACGCCCCTCTCCTCCAAAGGCTGGCTCCGTTTAGGAAGCCAGCCAATGGAGAAGAGGGGTGGGTTCAAGCCCCACTCTAGGAAAACATTAAATCTCGGCTGCGCGACACTGCTGTGTAGTGTATGCTAGGCCGAGACCTAAAAAGGCTGCTGGGCCATCACTGCCAATAGGCAGGCCTGCCAAGTACCACGCATCAGGCTTTAGACAAACGCATTTTAGTGTGGTGATCCACATCACCGCACTGAAATGCAAAGTCAGGCATAATAGGTATGGTGTGGTAGCGTTGCTATTCAATTTACAAGGCTGGCAAACGTTAGCTGGTGGAGTGGCAGCGCATACGCGTTGCTCCCAGCAGGCTTATGGGGGCTAGCTGAGCAGTTAGCTACATTGTAACAATTTTAGCCTGGGGGTCCTGACACTGCACCGCAGCGACTTTATTCACTGACGTCAGGAGAGGCAGTAATGTGCCCAAGGGCTACTAGCATGACGTCCGCCAGGTTACTGGCCCCTGGACAGAGTTGTGACAGAGACTTTAATAGGCAGAGGTCTTACTGCGTTACGCGGCAGCGCAAGCCAGTGGTTGCAATTCATGAAAGATGGAAGTTGTGAGAAGCTGGCTGTGGCAATTTAGCTGTGCTCGCATCGCTGCTCGGTAAACTTTTAAAATACATTTTGAACACTGCGACCGCCAGACGGACCTGGATCCAATCCCAAGGAACGTGGCAGTCCCTGTGGAGCCAAGAACACCACTGTGTAGAAGCTGTTACTGAAAGTGTCTCAAGAAGAAAACTGCAGCCCGGGCAGCCGCGTCGCGGTTCCCGCTGGAGTCGCTACAACCACGAGGCGGGCTGTAACTGAATTGTCACTCTGCTCGCCTCACAAAGTAAGTGTGCCAGTGCCCTGGATTGTGTATGATCTATCACTGTAGTCTCTGCTAATAAAAATTTGGTTGGTTTATAATAATTTATTAAATATTGGTTGTAGTGAGATCATCAGCTGCCTGCCCTATGTGTTACAGCTGAAGTTCACACACAGTCTCAGTCTAGTTTGTGGTGTACAGTACTTTTCAGGAGCTGCGTGGCCTAGTTGAATTCGCACTTACTATTGGTTGGAGAGGGGGGAGTTGATGGACCTCTCGGGGTATAATGATTTTTGTCGTCAGTGTGTCCAGTTGAGGAGTACTTTTTGCAATAATTGCTGCCGGCTATGACTTGTGTCCCTCAGCTGCTTGGCCTCTCAATGCCTGGTGCCGATCTGTGGTGGCGTCCACAAGTCAGCTGTGTTAACTCTTAATTTTACATTTAGGCAGCTCATCTCTGCCCCTGGATGTGACGCTGGGCAGGTAGAGGCTCGCCGACCGGGCCGGACCGTTTCGGGGTAACCCAATGAGGGCTGGAGGTCCTGGGAGGCCGTGGTGTGTTTAGAAGAAGAGCGCCTCACACATTTACATGTTGCATGACCCTACATGACTTCTAGAAGTGTGCCTGCAGCCTGGGTGTCCTCCTGGAGTCGAGTGTGAAAGTCATAATAGGGGGCAGGGAGTTCCCCAGACCCAAGGAGGGTTAGAGTTCAGGGGAGGAGGGGGTGAGGGGCAGTGGTGTGAGGTGCATAGAAGCGGAGCATCTTTCACATTCACACCTAAGTGCCCTTCCGTTTCTGGTGCTTTGCATAAGTTTTAAGATTTAGGAGTTTCTCGTTGCTCACATGTGTAATTTCTGATATTTATATGTATTGCGACTTATATAGCGCACGTATCACCCGAAGGTATCAAGGCGCTTGCTTAGGGAACCCGTCCTGGTATTCCCCTGTGAGGCAGGGTATCCACAAGGTGAAAGCCAGGCATCCCGCCGCGAGGGGCCGTAGTGGAGATTAAGCAAGCTATTGCCCAGAGTCGCAGAGTGTGACCCCATGAGTCGAGTAGGCACCGGAGCGAGAATTGTCGAGTCCGTGGAATTTTTGAGCCCGAGACCCACCGAGGCGGGGAATCGAACCCTGGTCCACGGCCGATCTCAGCATCTGGGTCTGCCGCCTCTAACCACTGAGCCACGCTTCTCCACTATACTATTCTGGTCTTCATTGCTTGACTTTTGCAATTTGTACGTTTTAACAGACGACATGGGAGCAGGACTCAATGTCTTAGAGGGGTTTGAGCCAACCTTTTTGGCTTGCTCTGCTTCCATAACGCACAGTTAAAGTACCACTTTTTTAGGGAAGAAACTACTTTAGGACAGTCTTATCCCTCACTGAGGCAGGTTTGACATATATCCAATATTCTCTGTCCTAGTAGCAAAAGTCAGTGGAATATGTCCTGTTTAGCTGAATACATAACTATAAGCATGTATTCCCCCACCCCGAAAAAAACCCTCAGAATTGCTGTGGCACTCTCTCATTGGTTACACAAGTTCAAATATTGCTTTCTTACTCACTACATCTACAACACCCATAGGCACTAACGACCTGTTGTAACTAGCCCTGATTCATGTGTCATTCCTAGCATTAAATGTTTTACTTGCAAAAAACTACTAAGACCAAAAACGGGTATGGCTCTAATCAGTAAGGCTGAGCCCAATATACTAGAAAACAAGAGAAGTGCCAGTACTGATTATCATTCAGAAATATTTGACCTAAATGCATAAACCATACACATTTGGAAGCTCATTAATAGCTTGTTTATTTCAAAAATACTCTATTTGTATCACATAACAATTTAACACCTAGTCAACAATCAAAGAAAGTAATAAATAAATTATGGACAAGGGGGCTGAAAAACAATTCACTCATACCTTCATTCACTCAATCACATATATGCTTTTACACAACATACCTCATTCATACAATCCAAGCAGTACACGCACACCAAGGGGAAATCAGTAAACCCAGTGTGGGGCACCTGGTCTGCCAAACCAACCAGTTGTTTTAACAGTTTTTCTTCTTATCTACAACTAGTTTTAATCAGTTCAACTTAATTTACTTAAACACCAGTACAACATTAGAATTTAATGCGACACATTCACAACTCATTCGTGCAAATACAGTTTTGGCAGAACCGATGGTCTACGAGTTTCGAATCCCACCACTTAAGGGATTCTCCTCAGGACCACACCAATCAGTAGTACAGATAGCAATCGGGCTTTGATTTCTAAAGGGATATTTGCCGGAAATTCTAAAAATTCTCCCCTACGTCCACTTGTTATATTTTAATGAAAAGCCACAATGGGGGCGGCAGCAACTTGGTCTCCTGCCGCGATCATGTTGGGCTGCGGCGTGCTCCCCTGCCCCCCCCCCCCCCCCACCCTCCTCCCCTGGTGAGGCCGTGCTCTCTGCTGGGCTTGGAAGTACTCTGCGGCTGCATCGGGCTGCGCCGTACCGTCTCTCCACCCCAGTGCGCCTGATACTCTGCAGAGGTCGGTGTCTTCGCCACTGACGGTGCACTCTGATTTGGGGTGCCAGTGGCCGAATGCCTGTGGGTGCTGCCTGGCGTGTGTGGGCGACCGAGGCCTGGTGATCCTCACCCTATCCAAGTGGCGAGCCCGAGTGATGGCGGCATGTCCCTGAAGAGGCACGAGTGTTGTGGCGCCATACCCTAGCCGCTAGAGGTGTGGGGTGGGCTGTTTCGAGTGGCCTGGTGTGACTCTTCAGTCATTTCGGGCTGCGGTGAGCCTGCACCTGCTCCGGACGGCCTGATGCGGCGTCATGGCTGACGGCTTCGCTACCCTGGGTGGCGCTCAGCACTGTTGGACGACGGTCGCCCACCAGGAGCGCACGGAGTGGTTGTAGGCGACACCGAGCCCATGAGCGGAGTCCGTTGACGCTTCCATACTGGGGGGCCGGTCCTAAGGTGAGCAGGGGACACTACATTTTACCTCTGCACCTACACTGCTGGGCTTGGGGCCCAGGGGTGACCATGGACTATTAAGATCCTGCACCTAAGCAGGGCCCTGCCACGTGGGTCTTTGCCATACTGACTGGGCCACCTGAGCGACCAAGGCCATGTGTGGATGGTGTTCCGGCCCCTGGGGAGAGACAGATTCAGCGTGGGTCCCTTACCTGGTGATGTGTTCCCTACCTCCGTGATCCCCTCTGGTTTGTGGGTGATCGGTGTGCTGTGGCTTGGCATGGCACCTTCACCCCCCCCCCCCCACTGCCGTTTCTTTCTGTTGTTCCCATCGTGTCCCTATGCATCCATTGATTGGCTTTCGTGGCAGGCTCCCCCCGAATGCGTATTCCCCTGCACCATGCCTAAGGACATGAACTCCGGCACGATGGCCCGGCAGAGCATGGCTAAATATACTGGCACAGCTGCGCAGGTCCCAACCACAGGCAGCCCACAGTCGGCTATGCAAGACAACTCCGCCATATTAGCCACTATAACACAATAAAGGGACATGCTGGAGGACAAAATTGGGGCCATTGGGTAATGCTCTTCAGGCAGGATCTGCGCAACGCTGTACAGCGCATCACTGAGGCTGAATCCAGGATATCGACAGTGGAAGACTCTGCCGGGACCTTCAGAAGAAGGTCTCCGCCTTGGAATCCATCACAAAAGGTTTGGTAACGCGAGCGGAGGACGCGGAGGGGTGAGCCCGCCGAAACAACCTCCGCTTTGTGGGGTTCCCTGAGGGTTGCGAGGCCGGTGACACAGCAGACTTCCTGGCTAAATGGCTGGCGGACTGGTTCCCCGCGATCTCATGTCCACCTGCTTCGTCATTGAACGTGCTCATCAAGCCCTGCTACAGAAGCCGGCGCAAGACCTAGACCCCTGATTGCAAGATTCCTCAACTTCAAAGACCAGGATATCATCCTGCAACAGGCTAGACTTAAAGATCCCCTTCTGTTCTCCTTGCAAAGATCATGATATTTCCAGACTATACTTGACGGTCCAGCAGCGCTGGCAGTCCTTCACTGTGGCGAAAGCCAAAATGTGCCTTCTTAAGATTCAATATTCCTTATTTTTCCCGGCCAGGCTCTAAGTCTCCTACAAAGAGCGGACAAACTTATTTGATTCCCCTGAGGAGGTGTTTGCGTGAACAGACGAAAATATCAAGCTCAGGCCGCACACTCCGCCCAGACTGGACTCTGATTCTTCATTTGGGGGGCCGAGCCGGGGGTTGCCCGGGTCCCCGGTGAGCAACGACAGTGGTCACTATCCAAGAAACGCTCCATTTATCGTACCAAATCACACATTTGACCCACAGGAACTACCGCATGAAAGACACTTTACTCTGTCGCTCATCGTAATGAGTGATTTAGACTTCACTGTTGACGGCATACTGACATGGGCTGTGCCTTTTAATGCTCTCCCTTGGACCTTGAGACATCGCTGTGTCTAGGGATAGCTACAAAGGGATCCATTGGCTTGGGAGCTGCTCCGGACCCCGGGGTCGGAGAACTCTCATGCCACAACAGATTCTTCTACATTTGAGGTATTTGGGTGGGGGGAGAGGATATTGGTGGAAGTTAATGTTTTTTGTTTTTCAGTGTCATATACATGTCCATCCCGCAGCTATAATTAAGCCTAGTATCACCACATGTGGTCCCCCGAATATATACATGGATGTCCACCCCGACACTAAGCATGTCTAGGTTGGTAGAAAGACGTGTTCGGGTGGTTAATTGGAATGTCCGAGGGATATTGGATAAGGTTAAAATAGGGGCTATTTTGCGCGGACACACACACACACAGAGGCACGCACACACACACACACAGACAGAACCACACACACGCACACAGACAGACAGAGCCACGCGCACACACACACACACACACAGGGCCACGCACACAGACACACACAGACAGAGCCACGCACACACACACACACACAGACAGAGCCACGCACACACAGACAGAGCCACACACACACAGACAGAGCCACACACACACACAGAGCCACACACACACATACACAGAGCCACACACACACATACACAGAGCCACACACACATATACAGAGCCACACACACACACACAGAGACACACACAGAGCCACACACACACATACAGGCCGCCTTGTTTTTTTGTTGTCTATAAATATGCAGCCTGCACTTCTCCGGAGCTCACATTGGTTCACACCTGTTTTATTTTCTCAATTGCAGTCACCGGTTCGTTGTACTGACCTACTCTCTAGCTTACGACGGCAATCCCAGCCCCACAAGTAATTCCAGCAGTCTGGGGCGGATATATACATGAGGAGGGATCTGGCGTATGCAAATGGGTGCCGCTCCTGAACGGTGCTGAGAACGGGCTGTCCGTATCGGATGTGCGCACTAAACTTTGCATGTTACTTCCCGCAGCACTTTCCCCCATCTCTGTGAAAATATTGGAAAGGACTTTGAGTGTGCAAGTCCAGGAGTCAGCTGCAGGGGGTGCCAGACCGGGGAAAAGAAGTCACTGCCCCGTGCCCCCAACCCTTCCAGCTTAAATGCTGGCCGCTCTGCTGGAACCCTGCAGCTGTCCCCTGTGGCACCCACCACCAATCACGACGGGAGCAGGGTCTCGCTGGCTTTACCAGGCACCCCGGGGCTCGCGCTGAAATGTAAAACTAAACGCCAACGGCATTGCCATTTGACGCCCTTCTCCATTCCCCTGCTGGGCCCGCACCTTTTCCACGTTCTCCCATGGGGTCCCTGTTGTTCACATTGGCACCGGCTGTTCATGCTGGAGGTGAGAGGAATAGGGTTGGCTTGCCGGCACATGCATAATTCCCTGAAGTGCCAAGACTTATCAACGGAACCCGGCTGTAGTGGAATAGAACCAGCACTTCAGCAGAACTGCTTTACAGGTAATGGTCGGTACCAGCGCTTGAGCTCATGGTTAGTTAACTGTTTGATCTGTGAGCAGTCCATGCCTGTGCCCTGCAGCCACATGTTCTGCCGCCTTGCTCCTTATGCCCCACAGCCGTGCGCTGTACATCTCAGGCCCACCAGGCCCTGCAACTGTTACCGTATTAACAGCAATGGACTCATCTTCCAGCCATTCTTCAGAAGATTATTTCATTCCTAAAGATACTCCAAAGAAGAAGAAAGAAAATCTAATTTGGCAGTTTTTTACTTTTCCAGAAGGGCAAAAAAAGGTTAATGCTCCAGGAGTAACCTGTAAAAATTTTCCAAACTCTTTCAAGGGGTGATCCATCTCAAAAATACTCCTTTAGCACAGCAAATATGGAGCGACACGTAAAGAACTTACACCCCAACAACTTTGCTCGAGCTGCAACACAGAGGTTGAACCTTACTTTTTTGGACTGCTACGTGGGCTTGGACCCTTTGCTGAAGACTTGACAGGCGTGGGGGTTGGGTTGCTGCTGCCCTCCTGCCTGGAGCCGTCCCGCCTCCCGCCGCACGCCTCCCCCGAGAACCGGAGTGCTGCCGCAGTAAGGAGAGCGGGCAAGGAAAACTACAAATCCCAGCACCCCACGCGGTCTCCGCCTACCGCCTGCAAGCGCCAGGAGGCGCATATAAGCTGCGTAACCTCTGCAGAGCGGGGGAACCTTACTTTTTTGGACTGCTACGTGGGCTTGGACCCTTTGCTGAAGACTTGACAGGCGTGGGGGTTGGGTTGCTGCTGCCCTCCTGCCTGGAGCCGTCCCGCCTCCCGCCGCACGCCTCCCCCGAGAACCGGAGTGCTGCCGCAGTGAGGAGAGCGGGCCAGGAAAACTACAAATCCCAGCACCCCACGCGGTCTCCGCCTACCGCCTGCAAGCGCCAGGAGGCGCATATAAGCTGCGTAATCCCTCCCTCGCGGGACGCCGGGCTAAGCCCGGGCAAAGGGCGGGCCGTCTGTGGCCGTCCAGGGACGACCGAGGACGGGACGGACCTACCCTTTAACACCTATGCCTCCACAACAAGTAGGATTTCTTTGACTTGTTTCATAGTGCTATTTATAGTGGATTCGCAGCATATACTGACATTTGCTCTGTCCTGTTGTTAACAAAGATCTCCTGCTACCTGCCACAAAAAACATATAACTTTTTAAAACATGTCTACAAGGGGCAGCAGGAGTAAGACTGCTGCTGGGGCGGCTGCAGTGATAGGTCCAATAGACAGTTTTATTACACGCACTAACAATGCTATTGACCTTAGCATCTCAATACTGCAACGAAGAGTATCCCGGGACCTGAACTTTGCGAAACGCTCCTCTCTAGGAAGCATTAAATCAGCCAGAACCCCAGGTATCGCCGGTAGCTTGAGAGTGGAAGACACTAATGACATTGTAGACGTTCCTCACACCTTATTGAATGAGGTAAATCTATCAGTATCGGACACTAGCACCAACCGTGAGCTGGACAGTGATCTAGAAAGATCTCCCCTTCTCAATGTGGCTTTAACTCCTGAATTAGTTGAGGATACCTATGAGAATGCTTCGGGGGACACACAAGGGAGGGCAATTTCAAAACCAGCTATATCTACTATGCAACCTTTGCCATCGACTCGCAAGAAACGTAAACGCCCGAGAGGACAAAAAGGTAAAGCCACGTTGGCTGATGTACACCAACAACTCGAGTCTCTTAACACAAATACTAGTCACGCATATAGAGATAGGCGTGATAATACCATAGACTGTGATCACCTGATTGAGCGAATCGGGGATCTTCTGAGTATCTATATATCGCCAGTCGAATCCAGGCTCGCTCGATTAGAGAAGAGAATTGAAGAACTGGTATCTTTAAATAAAAACACTCCCCCTGCCCCTCCTCTTAACGTGGCTGGAGCACAAAAAGCTAAACCCAATGAAAGCAAAACAGCGCCGCCACAACCAAAAGCCATACCCGGTGGAGTCGCTGAGACAAAACAAAAGACAATAGCTAATAAATCAACACTAGCAACCCACCCTGCACCAGCTATTAGTCTTCCCCCAACGACCAGTAGTGCTCACCTAAGAAAATCTCAAACGGTTTCGCAACACGTCTCACAAATTCCCACTCAACTCAGTAACATGACGGCAACAACATTCTATCCTAAGACCCCCTCTGAACTTCCATATAAAGCTAAGCAAATTCCTTCACGGATCGGATCACCTTACCGCCAGAATGTGGAACCTTTGTACTTGTGTTAGTTAATGTGCCTATACTTAAGCAAGAACAGTCAGAAACTGTTCTATCATTAAAAAATAAAATCCTTCACTGGCTTTCGCTAAATTGTAATTTCCCACTGGAATGTGCGGTGGAAATCACCCATGTACAGAGAGTGGGATGGATAGGCCCCTTGCGTAAAAAATTAGAGGGCGACTGTGTAACACTCAACTTCAGAAACCCTCAATGGGCAGAAAAGACACTTGCCAATGCCCCCCCACCCTCTACATGGGAATTCAACACTACCTTGCTTCCCTTGGGCTACTTTTATAGGCACCTGCTTCCATCAAGTTCAAGTATACCGCCTAACCCTATGAATCCTCCCTATGAAAGGCACTTTCTATCAGAAATGAAGACTCCCTTCTTTCAACAAAATCCCAAGTTTGTCTACCCCACAGGATCAGTACAATGGCACCAGAGCCAAACTCGCTTGCCTCCAACACTTCATCCCTATCTTTCTACTACCCTTCATCAAGATTATAGGGACAATCGATGGACCCAAGCTGCTCAGCTGCCAACTACTTCCTATAACATTCCTTCTCACAACAGATATAATATATTTTCTGGGCTAGATAGCAACGACTGACTCACTACCCCCACAACCAACTGGGAAGATGCACCTACATTAGAATCAGGGGTGAACTTACAACCTAGGGGTACATGTATGTCAATTTCATTGGGGCACTCTGAAAAAGAGAACACTTTGAATGTATCACCGGCTCCTACTACTCCCGGTATATTGGGGTATGTAGACAATTCAGTCACTGCTATAGACCCAACTCACACAAGGTCAAAACTACATTTTACATTTTGGAATATCGCTGGATTAGCACACAAACATAGCAATCCCAATTTTCTGATGCAACTTAACTTAAGTGCTATCATCTGTCTCCAGGAGACTTGGGCCATTACGCCCATACACATAGTGGGCTTTAAAACATTTTGGTCCCCTGCAAGGAAATCTCCCTCGGGCAGAAACAGCGGTGGCCTTGCCACCTATATTCTAAATACCATACAAATGAAGGATATTGTTCCCCTAATAATAAAAGATAACTTCCAACTCATAATTTTAAAAAGGAGTAAACAAAAAGTGTATATACTAGTAAATTTCTATAATAACCTGCCGCAAATCAATTTGCTAACTACCCTCACTGAGATTGCAACAGCTCTACAAAAACAAACCATAAAATACGCAAAAAATTCATGCACAATAATTTGGGGGGGAGACTTTAATCTCCATCTATGCAGGAATAGTAATAATAACAAATGTGGCATCACCGATGAGGAGGGCATCGGTATAACCCATTTTACACACTCCATCGAAGGAGAGAAAATGAACGAGGTCATAGCTGAACTAGAGTTAGGTTTCTTAAATGAAAAAAAAAAATCCTCCTGCTCCCTTTTTGCCAACTTTTAATGGAAGAGGACTAATAAGTCTAATAGACTATATACTAATTTCTCCCCTGAATGGGATAGATATTGAACTGTTTGAAGTAGCAAAAAACCCATTGAGTGATCATTTTCCAATTATTGCATCCTTCGTAGAAAATAGATCACATAAACCTACCAATATTATGGCCGTTTTAGGCCAACAAGAACTTGCAGTAGGCTCGTTGAACGGTTATACATTAAAATGGGGGAAAATTGACACGGAAGCTACAACTAATAAAATAGTCAATCATTGCTGTGCCGAAATTACTAAATGTCTTGACCTTAATCTACAACCAAAGGAGGTCATAAACAGTTTCAATGCCGTCTTAAAAAATATACACAAAGAGTTAACTAGGACCTGTAAGCAAAAGTCCGAAACAAACCAAAATAGCAGTTGGTTCAATTCGGCATGCACAAAGGCACACACAAGACTAAAAGAGGCCTTGAACAGGGATAAGAGGGATAGAGCTGAGGTTGGTAGATTGAGGAAAGAGTATGCTGTCGTGATGAGGTTAAGAAAACAAGAACTAAAAGCTGATTTATGGAATCGCCTCAGCAAAAGCACAGAGTTGAAGGATAGCGCAATGTTCTGGCATATAATAAGATCACCGTTTTTAACAAATAAAAATGAATCACCCTTCATCGACGTCGCTATAAGCGAAGATGAATGGGTAACCCATTTTTCGAAAGTTTTTAGTAAAGACACCTCGGTAGATATTGATCACCCAGTCTCCCTAACACAGGTTACATACCCAATAAACTTACAATTTTCCCATGAGGAGGTCCAACTGGCATTAAAAAACTCAAAAACCGGTAAAGCCCCTGGACCAGATGGGGTTCCAGCTGATGTTTTTAAACATCTACCGGACCTCTGGTCCCCCATATTGACCAATGTTCTAAATGCCACACTAAAGGTAGGGCTATTAGATTCCTGGAAGTCATCGATATTGGTCCCGATCTACAAGAAAGGGGATCGAAATACCCCGTCCTGTTACAGGCCTATCTCCCTTCTGGACTCGCTTGGGAAGATGGCAGGGCGGATCCTTCTCAATCGACTCCAGGAGTGGGCAACCGACCAAGGAGTAATATCAGGTTCGAGGCATATGGGCTGCAGATGGTACATTTATGAATAGATCGCCATCTGGTGTTGGGCTCGGATGATTGCACTTTGTTTTTCTTCTGGAGAAGTCTTTGTCGTCATAGGTGACTCCTCCTCTCGGTGTTAGTGCGCATGGGCATCGGCTCCATCCTTAGATTGGTTTTTTCCGCCATCGGGTTCGGATGAGGATCGAAGCGCTCCGGACCGACTTCAACAAAGAAGGTTATAACCGGCGCGTATTCCTTTCCAAATCGACGGTATCGTTATCGAACGCGACTTCACTCCATACCGACGCGATTCGAAGGACGACGACTACGAGAAACTCGACGTAGTCCAGCCCGGGGTCCATGGAAAGGACTCCATTCAAAAAATGTCCAACGTGTGGTGCTAAGTTCCCACACAAGGACCTACACGAAGTGTGCAACCTCTGCTTGTCCCCTGAACACGAATCCAGGGACTGTGAGGCCTGTGCAGCGTTCTCGTCAAAGTCGACGATTAGAAACCGTCGAGCCCGAAGACACGAGGTATCGAGAATGCAGTCACAAGCAATCCCGGAGCTGTTCGAGGACCAGCAACCAGAAGAGGAGGAAGAAGAGGCCGACGAGGCGGGGTCAGAAGCGGACGAGTCCGACGTCGAGGAATTCGACGTCCAACAAACCGTGAGTGACGACGTCCCTTTACCGAAAAACAGACCCCGCACGGTGTCGACCCCGCCCTCGAGCCCGGTCAGACAACCGAAAAAAGTTTCCAACGCCCCGCCTTCGAGCCCGGCAACGAAACAGAAACCGAAACACTCGGTCCCCCATCATAGTGGTTCCGGTTCCGATAAACCAGCCACATCGACACCGAAGCACCAAGTAAAGGAAAGCTCGAAGTCGAAGCAGTCCATGTCGACACCGAAGCACGCTTCGGCGCCGAAAACACCCTCGACACCGGGGACATCTTCGATACCGAAGAAGTCGGATCCGAACAAAACTTCGGCACCGAAAATACAAATGGACATTTCAAAGAAAAGACACCTTTCGGAACCGAAAACTGCGGTACCGACACAGGAACACGGAACGGATCCTAAACAAAAGACTTTGTTTATTGACCCTAAGACTGGCAAGGTAGTCACAGAGCTACCTAAAAAGAGGAAACATGAACATTTGGACGACAAGGCTCATCCAAAGAAGAGAACAATGGGGACGAATACAACTCCTCCCCCTTCTCCCAAACCTCACACACCATCTCCGCCTATTCCTCACAATAGGCCAGATATTCCTCCCACACGTCCATCTACACCTACAACAGATGGAGAAAGTGACACAGGGGAGGGGGGACACCCTGGGGATGATGAGGACACAATCCCAGAGGAGGCAGACCCATGGGAGGAGTATAATGTGGGATCAGGTAATGATACCGACCTTGAGTCATATCCCTCAAAACCTTCACCTCCTGATGACAATACTGGGTTTGCACAACTCATTACTAGAGCAGCAACATTTCATAAGGTAGACCTACATACAGAACCTCTAGTACAGGACTTCTTATTAGAGACACTACCTACTGCACAAAGAACATCAGGAACACTACCAATGCTAAAAGGCCTTCTCAGTCATACATCAGAGATATTCAAAGACCCAGTGAGGGCTAGGGTATTGAACCCAAGAATTGATAAAAAATATAGGGCAGCTCCAAAAGACCCAATATACATTAAGGGACAAATTCCTCTAGACTCACTAGTGGTCACAAACGCTCGCAAGAGAGCAAACTCTTTATCTACGGGAGAAGCGCCACCTCCTGACAAGGAGTCTAAACTAATAGATGCCTCTGGCAAGAGAGTAGCATCTCAAGCGGCAAACAGTTGGCGCATAGCTAATACGCAAGCACTACTTGCAAGGTATGACAGAGCGCATTATGATGAGTTAGAAACACTCATCAAACATCTCCCTAAAGAACATCAAAAGAGAGCTGATCAACTTATACAAGAAGGGAAGTTAATTACTAACACTTCAATAAAGTGCGCCCTAGACGCGGCAGAAACTGCGGCAAGGTCGACAAATACAAGCATCATGCTAAGGAGACATGCATGGCTCAGAGTGTCAGGATTCAAACAAGAGGTACAAACCTCGTTACTTAATCAACCTTTTGATGGGAAAACACTTTTTGGCACAGGGACAGATGAGGCCCTAGAAAAAATGAAAAAGGATACAGAAACGGCTAAATCAATGGGAGCATTGCAGCAGCCGACACAAAGAGGTTCCTTTCGTAGATCCACCTATAGAGGAGGATCCAAAAGTACAGGTACAAACCAACAGCAAACCTCTTTTACACCTACATCACCCAGAGGTAATTCTAGAGGTGGATACAGGGGTAACAACAACAAGGGTAGAGGTCGCGGAAACAACAACAACCGCAACTCTCCAACCCCAAAACAGTGACTTCATAGAGCTTCCCCCAGACCATATAACACCGGTAGGGGGACGCCTATCACAGTTCCTACCTGTCTGGGAAAACATCACATCAGACAAGTGGGTAAGACAAATTATCCAACATGGTTATTGCCTAGAACTCACAGCTACCCCACCAAACATCCCCCCCAAACAGCGTCCAATGAAACAAGATCACCTGACACTGTTAAAACAGGAAGTAATATCACTGCTAGAAAAGCATGCCATAGAGAAGGTTCCACAGCACCAACAGGGAACAGGAGTATACTCACTATACTTCCTAATCCCCAAAAAGGACGGGTCTCTAAGGCCAATACTGGACCTAAGACCTCTCAACGCATACATAAATTCGGAACATTTCCACATGGTCACGCTCCAACAAGTACTTCCTTTACTGAAGAAAGGGGACTTTCTTTCTACACTGGATCTAAAAGACGCTTACTTTCATATCCCTATTCACAAAGCCCACAGGAAATACCTCAGGTTTGTGGTAGAAGGACAACATTATCAGTTCAAAGTCCTCCCATTTGGTGTCACGACGGCACCAAGAGTGTTCACAAAATGCCTGGCAGTGGTAGCAGCTCACCTAAGAAGACAACAAATTCATGTCTTCCCATACTTGGACGACTGGCTAATAAAAGCCAGGTCGCAAGAGGAGTGTCTGCAACACACACAAAAGACAATTCAGCTACTACACCAGCTAGGGTTCACGGTGAACTACACAAAGTCACACCTACAACCAAACAAAGTTCAACAATATCTGGGGGCTACCATAGACACAGAAAAAGCCAAAGTGTACCCCAACCCAATAAGAGTCCAAGCAATGCTTACAATCATTCAGAGATTTCAGCCACAACACTCACTAACAGCAAGAGTGTTCATGCAGCTACTAGGCATGATGTCATCCTGCATACTGCTAATACCATATGCAAAACTACAAATGCGTCCGCTACAAGAATGCTTAGCGACACAGTGGAATCAGGCTCAAGGACAGATTACGGATCTGGTGTTGGTAGACGACCGCACACACCGCTCTCTGAAGTGGTGGAACAGAACAAACATTACCAAGGGGCGGTCGTTCCTAGAGCCAATTCCACAGGTGACAATAACAGCAGACGCATCGCTCACCGGATGGGGAGCACATATGGACAAATACACAGTACAAGGAAGGTGGAGTGTGCAGGAAAAAACACTGCACATCAACTATCTAGAACTACTGGCAGTGTTTCTAGCATTGAAAGCCTTTCAGATACATGTTATCCACAAAGCAGTCCTGATCAGAACAGACAACATGACAGCAATGTATTATATTCAAAAACAGGGGGGGACGCACTCTCTCCAATTATCCAGACTGGCACAGGAGATTTGGAGATGGGCCATTCCTCAAAACATCTATCTGTTAGCCGAACACCTACCAGGAGTTCAAAACCAGATAGCAGACATCTTAAGCAGACAGTCGGAACAAATACACGAATGGGAACTGCACCAACAAATACTGCAGCCATTCTTCCAAAGATGGGGACAACCAGAGATAGACCTATTTGCCACTCATCAGAACGCAAAATGCCAAAGCTTCGCGTCCAGGTACCCACATCACCTGTCGCAGGGCAATGCGTTATGGATAAATTGGTCCAACAAATTTGCATACGCTTTTCCCCCTCTCCCACTAATCCCATTAGTGGTCAGGAAACTGCAACAACATTCAATGACCATGATACTAGTAGCACCCACGTGGGCAAGACAGCCGTGGTTCACCACGCTCCTGCAACTCTCACAAGTGCCACATCAAAAGCTACGAATTCTACCCATGCACCTTACACAGAACCATGGAGAGATAATGCACCCAGATCCAACTCAATTGAACTTAGCGATCTGGCTCCTGAAATCCTAGAATTTGGGTACTTAGATCTCCCCCCAAATTGCATGGAAATAATTAAACAAGCGAGACGTCCAACCACCAGAGCATGCTATGCAGCTAAGTGGAAGAGGTTTGCTATACACTGCACTAATAACAATATCAACCCTCTAGACGTATCAACAAGGGAGATTATTTGCTACTTGTTACACTTACAGCAATGTAATCTAGCGTACACATCTATCAGAGTACATCTAGCAGCTATAGCAGCATACCTACAAAACAGGCAGCGCATATCACTGTTCAGAGTACCAGCGATAAAAGCATTCATGGAAGGTCTTAAAAGAGTCATTCCACCAAGATTACCACCTGCCCCAGTCTGGAACCTCAACGTAGTACTCACCAGACTAATGGGTCCACCCTTCGAACCTATGCATAGGTGCGAAATACAATTCCTTACATGGAAGGTGGCATTCCTTATAGCCATTACCTCACTCAGAAGAGTAAGCGAGTTACAGGCATTAACAATACAAGAACCATTCCTACAGATACACCAGAATAAAGTGGTTCTTAGAACAAACCCAAAGTTCTTGCCTAAAGTAATTTCAGCATTCCACATCAATCAGCCAGTGGAATTACCAGTCTTCTTTCCAAAGCCACAGACGGTGGCAGAAAGGGCTCTACATACACTAGATGTTAAAAGAGCCATTTCATACTACATAGAAAGAACACAAGGCTTCAGGAAAACTAAACAACTATTTGTAGCATTTTCCCCAACACATAAGGGCAATCCTATCTCTAAAGCAGGCATCGCAAGATGGATTGTAAGATGCATACAAATATGTTACATTAAAGCAAAGAGAACATTAACTGTTCCTCCTAGAGCTCATTCCACAAGAAAACTAGGAGCATCTATGGCATTCTTAGGGAACATTCCCCTAGATGACATATGTAGAGCAGCAACTTGGTCTACACCACATACATTCACAAAGCACTACTGTGTTGATGTACAGGCTGCACAACAAGCCAGAGTGGGCCAAGCTGTATTAAAAACTCTATTTCAGACAGTTGCGACAGACACTGGTGACCACCGCTAGGGAGGTAACTGCTGTACAATCTATTCATAAATGTACCATCTGCAGTCCATATGCCTCGAACGGAATATGCTACTTACCAGTATGCATCTGTTCTTGGCATAGAGGGCTGCAGAGTGGTACATGCCCTCCCTGCCTCCCCGGAAACCTGTGTCTGTCCCAACATTATCTTATTTAGATACATTTACATGGGCATATCTTTATGTACTACACTACACTACTCCATCTAACCCTACTATGGCAAAACAATCTAAGGATGGAGCCGATGCCCATGCGCACTAACACCGAGAGGAGGAGTCACCTATGACGACAAAGACTTCTCCAGAAGAAAAATAAAGTGCAATCATCCGAGCCCAACACCAGATGGCGATCTATTCATAAATGTACCACTCTGCAGCCCTCTATGCCAAGAACAGATGCATACTGGTAAGTAGCATATTCCACATACAATATGGCTTTCGTGAAGGCCTAGGAACAGTGGACCAAGCACTTAATCTCTCCCTCCTAGCGGGTAAATACATGGAGGCTAAGGGGTCCACACTTTACATGGTCTACGTCGACTTATCAGCGGCGTTTGATTGTGTCGCACATTCAGCATTATGGAATATAGTGCTGAAAATGGGTGTTGACCCCGCGATTGTTGATTTCCTCCGTGAAATGTATACAGGAACCACAGGTAGGGTAAGATTTGGGGCCAAAGGGGAACTTACTGTAAGTTTCAGGGTGGAAAAGGGGGTCAGACAGGGTTGTGTGCTGGCCCCCTTTCTATTCACTGTCTATACTAACGGCTTGGAGGCAGCGATGCTTCGAGGCAGTAAAGATCTACCTACAATAGCTCGTCGGCAAATACCTGCATTGCTATATGCCGACGATGCCGTTATTTTAGCAAGAACCCCAAATGAGCTCCAGTGTGCATTAGACAGATATTGTGCTTTTATGGCCACTCTGAACCTAAAATTAAATGTTAAGAAAACTTATACCATGCAGGCCGGGAAGGGGATTGGGAAACATCGAAGGTTGTTTGTAAAAGGTGAACCACTAGATAGAACAACAACCTACCCATACCTGGGAGTAGTAATAGATGAGAAGTTCAAGTGGAACCCAGCGGTCAATGCCAGGAAACTTACTTTTCTGAGGGAAATTGTCTCACTAAAAGCATTCTCACAAAGGCTGGGCCAACGTCCAATACAAGAAATGATAAAAATATACAACGCAAAATGCATATCTACGGCAATATATGGGGCGGGACTATGGGGTTTTGTAAACGTGGATGCTATTCAAAAGATTGAAAATTCCTTTTTAAGATACCTACTCGCGGTCCCAAGGAGTACCTCCACATATGCATGTCATACAGAACTGGGATTAGACTATATAACAGACATTATAAAACTACAGCCAGTAATGTTGTGGCGCAGAATATGGGTCACTGGTCAATGCCATCTCACGAGATCCATTATTGAAGACACTCTGAGCCTTGACCAATGTAAAAAAATCAAATGGCTAGCCTTTGTCAAAGCAACACTAGAGGACTTGGGCTATAAAAAATATTTTGACTATCCTTCTAGGATAAATGAAATTTCTAAGGTGGACCTAAAAAAGGAATGTCTGGCACACCTGAGACAGCTACGTTTAGTAACAGAGATCCACAAACAATCTGTACAACAAGCCATACTAGTGCAGACTGTCTTTGCATCGGAACCCTATTTGTCTTTTAGTTTAACCCAATACGAAAAAATGCTGTTAACTCGTTTAAGGCTTGACATGTTTCATTTGTTAGTCTCCTTCCCAATCCAAAATGACTGGGCGTCAACACGGTCACGTTGTCCGTGTGATTTGGTATCTACACAATCAACCATACACACTATTTTATTTTGCAAATTCTTTGTAGAACCCCGTAGACGTTGGTTACTCCCCATTCTAAAAGTTTGGGGGCTTCGCCAATGCCGCCCTGCATTCTTGGCACTCCAATATTTAGAAAATGAAAAATACGCCAAAGCAATTGTACGTTTTCTCAAATTTTGTATTCAACACCGTCGCAACCTATGAACTGTCTTGACCATGAGCGACATTAAGAAGGCGTACAAATCCTCAGGTTCTTAAACGAATGATAAATTGTATGTCACATTTTGCTGTTTTTTTTAACTGAGTTGTCTTTTTAAATTCTTTTTTAAATTGTTTTTAGCATCCTAAAATTGTGATTTTATTATATAATTAACTTTGTAAACTGTATTTCATGAACTTTTATGGTGTTCTTATCAAATGAACTACCGAATAAAGTACTTTTTGATTTGATTTGAATGACAACCCACCTGCTGCTGCACCAAGCACATCAACTACTGCACCAGCATTTTCAGCAACCAGTCCACGCACACAAATTCATCCTGATTTTGCTCAAGTTAAAATTCTATACATTTATTGTTATGGGAAACAGTCTATTGACCTGATAAAACACAGGAAGCAGGAGCATCACTGTCCTCGACATTACTTTTTTTTTTCATTCTTTTCTTCCTGTTGGACACTACGATGTCGCGTCGGGCAGACCTAATACTTGTGGAGCGGAAAGGTGTGCCAGAGGCGAAGCCCGGAGGGCGGAGAACTGTTGTGTGCCTCTTGCATGCCTCAGGCATTTTGGTGATTCATATAGCTACACGGCGGCCTGGCCGTGAAGAGAGCACCATCGTATGCTGAGATGGAACTTCATGTCAGTAATACGAGGCTTGTACTTCCGAACTATTTGGAGGTACCACAAGCACAGGACTCTTTTTGGATTCAAGATGGGCCCAACTGCAACGCAGCCTACTAAAGGTTTGAAAAATATGCATGATGTAAATACAGATTCTGTAGTAGGGGATCTCTGTGTATAGTCATAATCTAGTGAATAGTCCCGCCCATGTGCGTGGACCCCGGAGCAATCAAAAATAATCTCTCAAGTTGTCAAAACATGCAGAACTGCACAGACACTTAAGAGAGAATTTAAAGACAGATAATGCAGCCTATCCACAGGCTACACTGTCCAGTACTTCAACTAGAAATTCCACCAAAATCCACAAACAGCACAGCCTGTCCAGGTTTCTCCACAGAGAAAAACCTTGCCTTGAACAGCAAAATCCTCTGGAATGATAGAGAGGAAGAAGTGGACAGACAAGCCCCATAGGCTGCCTTTATGTGGCTCAGAACAGGATACTGTGCCTTTAAGAGAACTTTCCAGAAGTCTCACAGTATCCCAGAATGCACTGCAGGTCCCTTTTACTTTCAGTTCTTTTTTCCGGCTCCTGCTAGCAGGACCCTGGAGCATTGAGCTCTCCCTTTCTAAGGGTTTATTTAGTGATATTTCATTTTTTCAAGTATTGAGTGTGTTTCATTTGAAGCACTTGTTGCTTTCTTCTTTGTGAGTGTTTCTGAGCACCCTTTTATTTGTCAAAATGCGTACTTTGTTTGACAAATGCCCAGAGTGCTCGAGGAAGAAGGCCAAGTCGGACCCACACGAGGTGTGCATCATCTGCCTTCCCTCATCTCATGTCCCAGACGAGTGTGACATTTGCCAGGGCTTCTCCAGCAGGACCCTGAGAGATAGGATGAAGATCAGGCTCCAAGGCCTGGAAGACAGAAGACTGAAGGCACAAGGTGGGTCTGGGCAGGCTTCTTCTGCCCATGCTGAGGCCTCTGGGGGGCTCCCCAGGGGCAGGAAGACCAGCAAACGTCCCTATTCTCCGTCGGCGTCGATTGCACCGACGACGGCGTCGAGAGGGATGACTGCAGTCTGTTCCCTGTCTCCCCAGGGCTCTGGGTCGAAGCGGCGTTGGCGCTCTGCGTCGAGGGAACTGAATAGACCGCCGTCGAGATCACCGGTGACTATTTCAGCGTCGTCTTCGACGGCGTCGTCGTCGAGAAATCGACGCCGAGAGGTGGCCCGGCGTCGGCGCTCGCCGTCGAGGCGACACCGCTGTTCGCCGTCGGCGAAGAGAAGGAGCTCGACGTTGAGGGGATCCTTGACGTCGAGGAGGACGTCGAAGTCGCACAGGCGTTCGGCGTCGAGAAGACGCTCGCCGTCGAGGCGGAGGCGTTCACCGTCGAGGCGGAGGCGTTCGCCGTCGAGGAGGAGGCGCTCGCCATCGAGGGGCCGACGGTCGCCGTCGGGGCGACGTTCTTCGACGACAAAGAGGTGCAGAAGGAGTTCTGGTGCCAGGAGTCAGTCTAGTCGGCGGCATGTGCCCATAGGGGACTATCCATCACCTCAGCCTAGGAAGGAAGGAAGGAAGGTCACCGGGCTCGGTGTACTTTGAAGTGTATACACCTTCTAAGCCGAAGTCGGCTACGCCTCCTCCCCCCTTACCCAGGGGACCTCCGCCGCGGGCTCCCACCCCGCCTCCACTTCCACCTCAGCCTCAGCCTCAATCTCCGTCTGGCAGACCTCCTCCGGTTCCTCCGAGGACAGCTTCGCTGCCACGATATCCGACTCCGCCTAAGGGGACCCCCTCGGCCGAGGGCCCTAGCCAGGCCAAAGTCGCCTGCTCCTGTGAGGCAGGCGGATCGCCCGAAGCCAAGGAGGTCGCGCTATCGCTCCGGTCGGAGGGGGAGGTCGCGGAGTCGTCATAGGTCATCAACTAGATCAAGACGGCATCACAGGAGGTGCAGGTCACGGTCCCACACGGACTCTTCTAGGACCAGGGAATACTCGCCGACTTTGACGGAATCCCCGGGGACGAGAGTGTCGCCAGTGGACTACATCGTCTCATTCCAAGATGTTGTTCTCCTGAGGGGTGCGGCTAAGCTGGGCATTACGGTGGCGGTGCCCACGACGTCCGTGATTTTGGAGACACTCTATAAGAAGCACCTGTCTCGACCGTTGCTGCCTCTAGTACCGGGATTGGTAGAGCCCGTCAAGGAGTTGTTCCTCACTCTGGCGGTGGCGAAGGCAGCCCCCTCCAGGCTCCTCAAGAAGTACCGGGCGCCAGATTCTGACCCGGCGTTTCTCAGGATGGATCCGACACCGGACTCAGTCATAGTGACGGCGGCTAGGAAGCAGCATGCCATCACCCCGTCGTCTACAGTACCTCCTGATCAGGAGAGCCGCTGGTTAGACTCGGCGGGCAGGAAAGTCTGTGGGACGGCGTCTACTGCAATGAAGGCTGCAAGTGCCGCGGCTTTGCTAGGGCGATACGATAGTGCCCTATGGGAGTCCCTCCAGCAATTCGCCGAGCTCCTTCCTCGAGAGAAGAAAGAGGACTTTCAGGAGATCCTGAATGAGGGGATGTTGGTGTCAAACCAACTCATCAGCGCTGCGGCTGATGCGTCTCTTCTGGCGGCACATGGGTACTGCCTTGGTGTCAACCAACGGTGCCACGCCTGGCTTCGCCTGACATCTCTCAAGCCCGAGGCTCAACAGCGGGTGGCCAACCTGCCTTTCTCGGGGAAAACCCTGTTTGGCAAGCATGCGGACGACAAGATGGCCCGCATGAAGGCGGAGGCCAAGACCCTGACGGCTTTCGGGTTGGAGAAACCCAAGGAGAAGAAGACCTACCGCCCATTCCAGAGACGGTTTGGGGCGCAGGGTAGAGGGCGTGGGCAGGCTTCAGGACAGCAGCAACAACACTAGCTGCAGTTCCGAAGGCCCTTCCAGAAGCGCCAGAAGGGTAGAGGCGGCCAGCAGTCCGCAGCAGCAAACAAAGGCCCGGCTAGGTCTAGGCCCTGAGCAGTTACTTCCCCTACATCCGTTACCCGCTCCGAAGGGGGGAAGCGTTCAATTTTTTCTGGCAGAGTGGAGAAAAATTACTCAGGACAAGTGGGTGCTGAATATTGTTTGTAATGGATACAGTCTTCGGTTTACCAGCCCGCCTCAACAATTCCTCCAGTCAGCTCGCAGTTTCAGCTGCGCGAGCTCCAGGCGGAGGCCGATATCCTGTTAAGGAAAAGGGCAATAGAAGACGTACCTCTGTCTCAAAGGGGAAGAAGTCTGTACTCCTGGTTCTTTCTAGTTCGCAAGAAGGACAAGAACGAGTTCAGGCCCATTCTGGATTTGCGACAAGCAAACAAGTGGATTCGCAGAGAGAAATTTTGCATGCTGTCGTTGCATCAGATTTATCCTCAGCTGCAACAGGGAGACTGGCTCTGTGCTATAGATCTACAGGATGCGTACTTCCATGTGCCCATTGCACACAAACACAGGAAGTTCCTGCGATTCCAAGTCGGCGCCAATCATTATCAGTACACAGTACTGCCATTCGGGCTGAAGTCTGCGCCCAGAACGTTCTCGAAGTGCATGGCAGTGATAGCGGCACACCTGAGGAAGAACAAGGTGTTTGTCTACCCGTACCTGGACGATTAGTTGATCAAGGCCTCCTCCTTCTCGGTAGCTCAAGAGCACTTCCAGAAGACGTGTGTTCTCTTGAACAAGCTGGGGTTGGACATCAACATGTCCAAGTCTGTCCCGACTCCGGTCCAGTGCATACAGTACTTGGGAGCCTCCATCAATACGCTGTCAGCAAGCGTGTCTCCTTTGGAGGAGTGGCGATTATCACTCCTTCGGAAGGCTCAGGCTCTTATGACCGCTCCATCTACAACAGCGAGGACGGTGTCTTCTCTACTGGGGTCGATGGCCTCCTGTATCTTCCTCACGCCACACGTTCGGAGTGCTTGGAGGATCAGTGGGATCAGAGGAAAGGGTCTTGGGACGACAAGATACGACTCTCTCTACATGCTCTTGAGTCTCTGAAGTGGTGGTGTTCAACGGAGAATCTCCTCAGAGGGGTTCCCTTCCACAAGGACATTCCCACGCAGACTATCGTGACGGAAGCGTCTCTCCACGGCTGGGGGGGCGCACTCCGGAGACTTACAGATACAAGGAACGTGGTCCCCGACGGAGTCCACGTATCACATCAATTTCCTGGAACTCAGAGCTGTTCACTTGGCACTGAAGGCCTTTCGTCCGTCCTTCCAGACCAACTCTCTGCTTGTACAGATGGACAATACGACCACGATGAATTACCTCAACAAGCAGGGGGGTTCGAGATCGCGCACTCTGTCACAGGAGGCACAGGCGATCTGGCACTGGCTTCTAGCCAGAGCACTGATGATAACGCTTACCCATCTGCCAGGTGTGCAGAATGTTCAGGCAGACGCACTGGATAGACTGGTTCAGGAAAACCACAAAGGGGTCATAAACGACGTAGTGCTAGGAGATGTCTTCGCAAGGTGGGGGACTCCAGACGTAGATCTGTTCGCCACTGCCGAAAACAGCAAATCCCGAGACTTCGCCTCCAGGTACTACCAGCAGGGGACTCTGGGGAATGCATTATGGATCGACTGGTCGAACAGCTTTCTGTACGCTTTTCCAACCATTCCCCTGTTTCCGGCGGTGCTCATCAAGCTGTCCCAATCCAGGGCGCGGATGATCCTGATTGCCCCGAATGGCCCAGGCAGTGGTGGTTCACGGACCTGCTTCACCGGTCTCTCCTTCCTCACATACGGCTGCCGTGCAGGCCGGACCTTCTCACGAACTTCGGGGGGCAGATGGTGCACCCCAACCTCTCGTCTTTGAGTTTGGCGGCATGGCTCCTGAGATGGTACAGTATGAATCTACCAGAAGAATGTATGGACATACTGAAGGAGGCTAAGCGACCTTCCACTAGGACTTCCTATGCTTACAAGTGGAAGAGATTTTGCATCTGGTGCAAGTCCGAGAACTATGACCCAACGACGTGTAAGGAAGATGTTATCCTTCCGTATCTTCTACATTTGGCGCAGTCTGGCCTTAATGTCCATTCCATTAAGGATCATCTTGCTGCGCTGACTGCCTACAGGAAATGCCCTTCACAGACTTCCTTCT
This sequence comes from Lissotriton helveticus, assembly GCF_964261635.1. Classification (NCBI taxonomy): domain Eukaryota; kingdom Metazoa; phylum Chordata; class Amphibia; order Caudata; family Salamandridae; genus Lissotriton; species Lissotriton helveticus. The sequence continues at coordinate 387,916,399 of NC_136061.1, read as the reverse complement.
TCCAGATCCCTGTGATCAAAGATTTTTGGGAAGGCTTGAAGAAAGGGTTCCCTCCTGTCCGGCTTCCTTCGCCTTCATGGGAATTGAACGTGGTGCTATCCAGATTGATGAAGGAGCCTTTTGAACCTATTCATAAGGCTTCGTTGCAGCACCTATCCTGGAAGGTGGCGTTCCTCGTGGCCATTACATCGGCCCGCAGGGTGAGTGAAATTCAGATGTTGTGTTGCCAAGAACCTTATACTGTATTTCATGCTGCTAAGGTTGTTATGCGTACTCACTCTTCCAAAGGTTATATCTGATTTCCATGTTAACCAAACCATAACTTTACCTACGTTCTTTCAGAATCCTTCCTCTCCAGCGGAAAGGTCTCTGCATTCCCTGGATGTTAGGAGGGTGTTGAAATTGTATCTGGATAAAACCAAGGATATTCGTAGGTCAGACCAATTGTTTATCAATTATGGATCAGTCAGGACCGGTCTTGCTACCTCAAAACAGTCCATCTCGAGGTGGATTGTGTCCTGTATACAATTGTTTTACCAAAAGGCTAATAAGACCTTGGTGGGTAAACCTAAGGCTCATTCCACCAGGGGCAAAGTTGCCACAACTGCTTTGCTACGTAATGTTCCAATTGCAGAAATCTGCAAGGCGCCACTTGGAAGTCGGTCCATACCTTTGCTAAGCATTACTGTCTGGACACTGATGCCAGGACAGACGCTCAGGTTGGGCAGGCTTTGCTGCGAAATCTGTTCGCACAATAGTGGTGTTATTCTCTTTTCTCCACCGCCGTTTTGGTGTGGGGATGAGCTTGCCATTCTATTCACTAGATTATGACTATACACAGAGATCCCCTACTACAGAAGGAGTAGTTTCTGTCCTGTAACTCCAGTTCTGTAGTAGGGGTATCTCTGTTATAGTCATAAGCGCCCGCCCTCCTCCCCGGTGGAGAGAGATATTCTTGTAGGAAATGCTACAGGTCTGGCGTGTTACGCCTTCAAAAAGAACTGAAAGTAAAAGGGACCTGCAGTGCATTCTGGGATACTGTGAGACGTCTGGAAAGTTCTCTTAAAGGCACAGTATCCTGTTCTGAGCCACATAATGGCAGCCTATGGGGCTTGTCTGTCAACTTCTTCCTCTCTATCATTCCAGAGGATTTTGCTGTTCAAGGCAAGGTTTATCTCTGTGGAGAAACCTGGACAGGCTGTGCTGTTTGTGGATTTTGGTGGAATTTCTAGTTGAAGTACTGGACAGTGTAGCCTGTGGATAGGCTGCATTATCTGTCTTTAAATTCTCTCTTAAGTGTCTGTGCAGTTCTGCATGTTTTGACAATTTAAGAGATTATTTTTGATTGCTCCGGGGTCCACGCACATGGGCGGGACTATTCACTAGATTATGACTATAACAGAGATGCCCCTACTACAGAACTGGAGTTACCGGACAGAAACTACTCCCTCTCGACTTTACTTAAAAGTGAACAATTAAATGCGCACCATATGGTGAACTGTGGTTGGCGATGCACTTTGCACACGCCCACCAGGGGGCTTGATTGAATAAAAATGTCAGAAACGGCAATGGTGCAACATCGAGTGTTTGTTAAAGCAGCCCATGAGGAAGGTGAGAAAGTCCCTGAAACGCGTCGTGCAGAACTAATACTTGTGGAGCGGAAAGGTGTGCCAGAGGGGAAGCCCAGAGGGCGGAGAACTGTTGTGTGCCTCTTGCATGCCTCAGGCATTTTGGTGATTCATATATATATATATATATATATATATATTTATTTTTTTTTTTTGCAGAGTTTTATATAGCGCGAACTAGAACCGAACCGAATCAGTTATCAGAGCGCTTTACATAGTACCAGTTACGTTACATGAGGACACATTTTTTTTTTTTTCATTTTTTTAGGCACGGGGAGATTAAGTGATTTGCCCAGAATCACAGGGGGTTTTTGGCGTCGTTACCGAGACTCGAACCAAGTTCCCGAGGTCGAGCGCCTTAGCCGTTAGGCCAACCCCTCTCCCTATTTATATTTATATTTTTTTTCCCCAAAAAAATATAAAATGAAGGTTAGACTGAGGAGAGATACCGTCACATGGACAAACTGGAAATTCATTAATTGAATAAATCCCGTTGGAAAACTCAGCATTCGGGGAATAAGATTTAATCTAAATCGCACCAGTACATACTGGTGACAAGTATTAGTTACAGAAACCAGGTATGAATTTTCTTCCTCAAGAACAAGTGGAAGTCCCAGATATGGCGCTACCATGGTTTTATTACAGTTAAGTGCATGCCTTTCGTTTTCCCTATATGTTTTGTAGCGAGATGGGAGGATCATTATATAGCGAATCAAAGCCCAATATTGACAATGTTTCTTTTACATATTTGAGCCATGGTGCCTTGTGAATTTGTTCATAGCCAAGAAAGTCCCTAATGATATGTTGGGGTGAACTCAGTGTCCCTCAGCCAGATTGAGTGCCATAGTAAAACCAGGGCAAGGGATTTTAAATTTGTGATAGATGATATGGTCAGTTCTTGGTGCATAATATAATTTGAACAACTATTAGGCAAAGATAATAATTTTTTCAAGAAGCAATCTTCTTTTCGTTGTACAGTGTCAGCGTTCGATATTTCCCCGCATCCCTGCACCATATGTGGCTGATGAAATGGCTTTAGTAGAGTAAATCTTTTTACTTGTTTCCAATGGCTTAGTGAGTCAATAATGACTGGAACAACTAAATTTAATCCGCAGGATCTCTTGATAATTGGGTTAAAATTGCAACTGAAACCTCCAGATAATAGTATATGTCACTGTCCCTTCACAGTCTTCACTGGTTACTAGTGAAGTGAGAATCTGTTTTTAGGCACTCGCTGTTGCACTTGGACCAATATGTGGTTGTTAAACCAACTTTTTATTGAAAAAGCCTCACATTAATATTTGAGCCCGAAGCTTGCACCCGCAGGACAAAACGATGTGGATGCCATCTCAAGTAAGAAGAACTAGAGCTGCTGAAACTTACTCCTTTAACTTTGCTTGTAGACTTAAGATTCTCCTGCAATACTATTCCAGAGAGGAATAACTAAGAGCTTCTCGTCGTTGGTGAAGACTTTCTTGGACTTGGCAGCATAAGCGTTTTTTTGCGCTTTTCAAAAATCTATTTTGAAGGCCCTAAGTATAGAAGAGAAGTTAACGGGATAGGAAGAGGCAAGGACATGCACCCATTTCCATTTCCAAAATTACTTTTGGTCTCACAAAAGCAATTGAAGCAAGTAACAAAATTCAGTATGTGCTTATTTAAAAAGGAGGGGCTTCGAGTAAAAGGGCATTATGCAAAGCAATGAGAAAGGGGCTTCAGTCCTCAAATCACACTTCGGGATCGAGATAATTTAATCATTTCAAGTCTCGAGCGGGTTTGCAGCTTTCATTAATTACAACGAGGCTTGTGGAGGGGAAGGGCAAGCAATACATCCCTGTTCGATGTCTGGGTGCAATAGTCTGCAGGGGCCTCACTAGAGAAAAGCACCTTCTGCGGACCTGAAGAGTCACGTGAGCGGCTCATAAACACTCAAGGGACATACAATTACAGTAGAGAAAGTCCAGTCAAAAGTACAAGGGCACAGTGCTGATAGAAATACCTCATACTGCAGTTCTCTGCAGAAACGAGAGCCATAAGCAAAACGAAGGTAGTCGTGCTGGAGACTAAAATGATGTTTTCACAAAGACAAGGGAACCCGAAAGGTATGCCATAGGGACCTTGGGCAGTATCAATTTACAAAAAACAGTGGTCCCTACATGTGGACAAGATAACATACAAAAAATAATAATCATACACCTGATAAGTAGTATGTCTTTTGTCCAGCCGGACAAAATCTTCAAACAAATCTGTCAGTCACCAACCCATTCCAAAGGAGCCACCCTTGACGCTATCATTACCAGCAAAGATCTAGCCCTCCTATCTAACATCATTCCGATTGACTGGTCCGACCATCACCTTATCCTGTTCTCCATAAACAACTCTGCCTCCACCCCTCCGTCCAAAACTATTAAACCCATGAAACTGATCAGAAATCTCAGTCAAACCTTCCTGACTTACTTGAATCCAAACTTCAGGCCCAGCTTCTCGCTATCCCTCCTTCCCTCAACACGAACGAACTAACCGACCAATATAACAGAGCTGTCACTGCTACCCTTGACCTTCTAGCACCACTCAAACTCAAAAAACAAAGAAATATCCCCTCCAAATCATGGTCTAACACAGACCTAAACATTTTTTTATTTTTTATTTTTATTTTTTTTATTTATTTTTTGGCGCGAACTAGACCCGAACCGAATCAGGTATCAGAGCGCTTTACATAGCACCAGTTACGTTACATGAGGACAGACACACATTCATTTTAGGCACGGGGAGATTAAGTGATTTGCCCAGAATCACAGGAGGTTTTGGCGTCGTTACCGAAACTCGAACCCAGGTCCGAGGTCGAGCGCCCGAGCCGTTAGGCCAGCTCCTCTCCCCAACATTGAAAGACGTAGACTCAGACTGACTGAAAGATTATGGAGACAGCACCCTTCTCCTTCTAACCTGGCCAACCTCAGACTTGCTAGATCGTCCTACAAAAAACACATCTTTAGACAAAAAACTTCCTTCCTCAGATCACAACTAGATCGAGCTCAGAATAGGCCAAGAGAACTATTCAACATTGTGCGCAATCAAACTGCTTCCGCTCCCCCTGTCCCACTGGCCTCGAAGACTAGATGTGAAGAAATAGCTCTCTTTTTTTTCAGACAAAATTAAACTAATTGAGCAATCCTTCCTCTCTACTGTGATCCCTACCACCAATCACCTCTCTTAATATCCCACCCTCCATCAGAACTCCCCCTACACCCTCTACGGCCCATCATAACTCTGATCTCCCTTACCCCTCCTTGCCCCCCAATTTCCTGGACTCCAATCATCCTAACTCTCTTACTAAAAATAATGCCGCTTGGCTTATCTTCCAGCCAGTCACGGAAAGAGACGTCTTTAACATCATTTCCAAACTCAAGCCTTCCTCCCACACCAAAGACCCTCTTCCATCCAAACTTGTCCAAAACCTCAAACATATCATCACCCCTACCTGGACCTCTATTATCAACAGCTCCCTTGCCACCGGTTGTGTCCCCACTTCATTGCAACTAGGCCAAATCACCCCCATTATCAAACATCCTTTGGCAGACCCAAACAACCTCAATAACCTTTGTCCCATCTCCAACCTTCCCCTTCTTTCTAAAGCCCTGGAAAAATGTGTTCTTCTCCAACTAGAGAGACACATTGAACACTTTAACTTACTAGACCCCTTCCAATCTGGCTTTAGGAAAGGATGCAGCACTGAAACCGCCATGCTAAACATTGTTGATGACATCCACCACTCACTCGACAATGGCGAATCTAGCCTTCTGATCCTCCTTGATCTCTCTGCAGCGTTTGATACTGTTAACCACTCTACTCTACTCAATGTTCTTAGAGATCCATTCGGCCTAAATGGTATGACACACAAATGGTTCGTCTCATACCTACAACACCGTTCTCAACAAATCAAAATCCAAAATTGCCTATCTAACCCTACCTCCATCTCCTTAGGAGTTCCGCAAGGATCCATCCTCTCTCCCTCTCTCTTTAACCTTTTCATGGAACCCCTCACACTCATTCTTAAACAAGCCGGGATCAACTACCATCTCTATGCCGATGACACCCAACTCTATTATAAGATTAAAACCCATGCTGACATCCTTCACCTCAACAACACTCATCAAGATTCAAGCCTGGTTCCACACTAACCACCTCAAACTCAACCCTAAAAAAACTGAAATAATTCTTTTTTCCCCTAAAAACAACCAGCTCCCTATTCAGAATTGGATCTCTGACCTTAACGCCCTCAACTGCTCCTTATCTTTGTCCTCCTCAGTCAAATCACTAGGTATCTCACTTGACAACCTCCTAACCCTCAAGACACACATCAGTAATTCTGCCAAAGGAGCCCTCTTCACTCTCCACCACCTTAAGAAAATCAAGCCCTTCAACCCTATCGATGATTTCAAACTAGCAGTCCAATCCCTTGTTCTTTCTCGCATCGACTATGGCAATGCCATTCTCACCGGAATTCCCAAGATCCACCTCGCACCGCTTAAATCTGTGCTGTACCTTGCAGCTAGGCTTACCTCTGACTGCAAGCGATTCGACCACATCTCCCCTACCCTTAAAATCCTTAAATGGCTCCCCATTGAAGGTAGATCCACATACAAAACAGCCTGCATTACACACAAAATTCTCCATCAGAATACACCGACCTACCTCGCTAACAAACTCACAAAAGCCGGTTGCTCCTGTTCCTTGAGAAGCACGAACACCTTCCTTCTTATCCCCCCCCCTTCAAAAAAAGAAAACCACCCAGTCTCGGTCCTTTTCCGGCAACGCTCCATGCATTTGGAATGCCCTTCCAACTGACCTTCGTTGCAACCCTTCCTACCCTTGCTTCAAAAAAGAACTCAAACTGCATCTCCTCAATAAATATTGGGGACCATAATCCATATCTGCTATCTTCCACTGGCCACTTCTGTCCGACCTCAGATACATCCGCCTCCCTTCTTTTCAGCCTTACTTCGCCCTTCCTCCTCGTCACTTCCACCTCCCTGTTTACCACCTTCACTCCTCCCTGCACCCCCCTTCCCTTGTCCTCCGTCTGCCCTCATTTCTGCCCCTCCTGCTCTCGTCCTTACAAACCCAATTCTGACCACCAACCTCCCTATCCTCCTCTGCAATTTTCAATGTATGCCTGGTTGTTTTTGATTATCACATCTCTCACTTTTCGGTGTTCTTATTTCCCATATTTATCATTTTGAAATATGTCTGGCGGAGACTTATATGTTGTTTATACTCATTTATGCTATGTATGACCCATGTCTTACTGACCTTCTTGTCTCAAAAATGTGAAGCGCTCTGATACCCCTGGGTCCAGCCAGCGCTATATAAAACCTCTAAATAAATAAATAAATAAACAAGAAAATTTATTTTAAATGTATACACAAGTATACAGACAGATTTTCGCTTTGCCCTTTTGGCCATTTCTTTGTTGTTTTGTCTTGATTGTTGTGGGTCACGGCTGTGCCCACTTGTTATCTTTTTTGGTTCTTAAAATTCACTTTATCAACCAGAACATTTAAAATAAATTTTCTTGTCCGGCTGGACAAAAGACATACTACTTATCAGGTGTAGGATTATTGTTTTTTGTATGTTATCTTGTCCACATGTGGAGACTAAAATTAAACTACAATAGATTACATGCATAAGACTGTTCGCAATTTTGCACATTACTCTAAGGCAGGCTTCAGAACAACCCTCCCTCTCCCACCGCTGCTCTGCTGTGAGGCAGGCCAGGCTGGAGCCCAGTGACTGAGGGTGACAGAGAGCTGAGAAAATGGGGTGGAGGAGCATAGAAAACACACAACAATAAAAGCAACAAAAAAACAGCGTGGCTCTCATGAAACAGGCGCATTGCTGATAAAGTATGTTGTGCTCTTTAGATTATTAGATTAATTGAGCAAAAAGTTCTCCCAAAGGGCCAATGCAAACTCAACAGTAAGGACACAGTAAAAGGTCCTATCCTGATGAGAGGTTACAAAAGAAGACAGGGAGGTACTAAAGATGGACCAATAAGCCTATTAACAAATTAAAAGCCAACATTACAGCAGTCAATTGAAAAGATGGGCAGAGAGTGGGCAGAGCTTCAAGTCCATACCCTAATACAGTATTCCTCGCAGAGCGGTGCATGTGCTGCCCGGGCTTGACATAAAAAGGACAAATTTATCTCAGTACCGAACATTTTGGCGCCGAAACATAAAGAAGCTCCTTTACAGCCACTGGAGGCTATTTTAGAGACAATGTAACAAAAAACGGGGTCCAAATTAAAAGAACATTCACATAAATCAACTCCGATCCTATTCCTGGCAGAACACCTTCCAGGGACGGACAATAACTTTGACGATCTCAGCAGAATGAAGCAACAAGTACACAAATAGGAACTTCACCCACAAGTTCTCCTTCCGTACTGTCAAAAATGTGGATTCCCACAAATAGACCTCTTTGCCACAGCTGAGAATTCAAAATGACCAGACTTCGCCTCCAGGTTCCCACACCCTCTATCCAAAGCAAATGCCCTATGGATAAGCTGGTCAGGATTATTTACTTATGCTTTTCCTCTTCTCCCTCTCCTTCCATGTCTGGTACGGAAACTCAGGCAGACATCTCACACTGATTCTGGTGGCTCCCACATGGGCTCGTCAACTGTGGTTCACCAAACTTAGAACTCTCAATAGTTCCACATCAGAAGCTTCACATAACTTCAAATTTTCTCACACAGAACCATGGAGAAATCATACATCCAAACCATAAGAAACTCACCCTACCGAATTGGCTCCTGAAGTCATAGAGTTTGGATACCTAAACCTACTACCAGATTGTATGACAATTCTTAAGGAAGCAAGAAAACCCACCACTAGAGCATGTTACGCAGCAAAGTGGAAAAGGTTCATTATGCATTGTCATAATAACACAATTGATCCACTAGATGCATCTATACAAAATATTTATCTTTTGCATTTGCAACGTGCAGGCCTTGCCTACACATCCATTCGATGACACCTTGCAGCAATAGCTGCATATCTTCAAAACAGACAACAATTATCCCTATTCAAAGTTCCAGTAATTAAATTATTTATGGAATGCCCTAAAAGAATAATACCACCTAGGCTACCACCTGCACCTGTCTGGAACCTTATCGTTGTTCTCACAAGGCTTATGGGTCTACCTTTTGTACCTTTACACAACTGTGCATTATAATTTCTTTCATGGAAGGTTGCTCTTCTCATTGCTGTCACTTCCCTAAGAGCTGGTGAGCTGCAGGCATTAACCTTTGAAGAACCCTTCTTTCAACTTCATAAAGATAAAATAGCTCTACGTACTAACCCAAAATTCCTTCCAAAAGTGGTCTCGGCTTTTCATATTAATCAATCAGTTAAGTTACCTGTGTTCTTCCCTCAACCTGATTCAGTAGCAGAAAGATCTATACAGACACTTGATGTCAAAAGAGTACTTTTATATTATTTTGATAGAACAAAAGATTTTCGCAAAACTTTTTGTTGCATTTGCTCCACCTCATAAAGGAAATCCCATCGCTAAATCCACTATGTTCAAGGCATGTGTTCTGTAGTTAACATGCTTTGCATACTCCTACCATCTAGTGTTGGGTCAGGATGTTTGCAAGTTGTTTTTCTTCGAAGAAGTCTTTCCAGTCACGAGGTAGGTGACTCCTCCTTTTTTCCCCGCCATCTGGTTCGGACGTGTATTGCTGCGCTCTGGTTCGAATCTGTTCTTAGGGTTCCTCTCGGTGCGCAATCCACTCTACCTGCGGCGGTATTGTTTCAAAAGCGTATTTCACTTCTCTGTGTAGTGTATCCTTCCAGAAAAACCTTTATTTCGGTCAAAGGTCTTTGGGAAGGCCATGCGGCCTAACCGTGTCGGTCCACTTCACAGTCAATGGAACAGACTCTATTCAAATTCTGCCCTCGGTGCCACGCCAAATATTAGCGCAACGACTCGCACAAAGTATGCAGCTTGTGCGTCTCTCTCAAGCACAACGAACTGGACTGTGACGCATGCAGATCGTTCCGATCGAAGAAAACACTCCGTGATCGTCAGGCTCGACGTCGCGAGATGCAGAGTCAAAACGTCGAATACACGCCGGACATCTTCGGCGAAGGATCCAAGTACAAATTTGATGCTCAAGGGCCAGAGGAAGAACTTGTCTCCATTCCAGAATCGGACTTCGAGATGGAAGAAGACTTGCCACAAGGTCAACGTCCCGTGAGTACCGAACGCCCCTTAACTCAAACTCCAACTCAGCCGAAACAAAAGGCTTCAGTCCCACTCCCGCCTACGGGCCATGTTCGGCACCGACAAGATATTGCTTATGCCCTGCCCTCCAGCTCGGCCCCGAAACACATCACTAAGCCTTCGGGATCGAGTCGGCCACAGTCAGGCACCGAGCCAAAACCTTAAGGCTCAAAGCCGAAAACCGCTTTGTAGCCAATATCATTCACACTTAAAACGAAGCCTCCTTCGGCACTGAAACCTTCCGTGCCGATTTGGCTTCTGTAGTCCTAGAGTTTGGATACTTAAATTTGCCGCCAGGTTGTATAACTATTCTTAAAGAAGGAAAAAACCTACCATCAGAGCATGTTATTCAGCAAAATTGAAAAGATTTGTTGTATATTCTAACAACAACAATATTAATCCGCTAGATGCCCTTATCCAAAATATTATTTGTTACCTGTTGCATCTACAGTGAGCTGGTCTAGCCTACACATCTATTTGATTGCACCTTGCGCCGGTAGCCGTATATTTGCAAAACAGACAACATTTATCTTTGTTCAAGGTTCCAGTAATTAAAGCCTTTATGGAGGGCCTTAAAAGAGTAATACCAACCAGCGCACCTCCTTGGAATCTGAACATTGTGCTTACTAGACTCATGGGTCCACCTTTTGAGCCATTACACAATTGTCTATTACAGTTTCTTTCATTGAAGTTTGCCTTCCTTGTTGCTATCACTTCATTGAGGAGAGTTGGTGAACTATAAGCATTAACCTTAGAAGAACCCTTCTTTCAGCTTCATAAAGATAGAGTAGTTCTTCGCATCAATCCAAAATTTCTTCCAAAAGTAGTTTCTGCTTTTCATATTAATCAACCAGTTGAGCTACCTGTGTTCTTCCCTCAACCTGATTCAGTAGCAGAAAGAGCTCTTCACACACTTGATGTCAGAAGAGCGTTACTGTATTATATTGAAAGGACAAAAGATTTTCATAAGACAAAGCAACTGTTGCACTTGCTACACCTCACAAAGGCAATCCTATCGCTAAATCTGGTATTTCGAGATGGATCGTTAAATGCATTCAAACTTGCTATGCTAAAAGAACTTTAACTATACCTCAGAGAGCACATTATACTTGTAAAATAGGAGCATCTATGGCCTTTTAATCAACATTCCCATTGCTGGCATATGTAAGGCAGCTATATGGTCTACACTGCGCACATTTACCAAGCATTATTAGGTGGATGTGTTGTAACGTCAATAAGCTAATGTTGGACAAGCAGTCCTAAAAACACTTGTTCAAACAACTGCAACACCCACTGGTTAGCCACCGCTTTGGGAGAATACGGCTATACAGTCTATGCAAAGCATGTGTATCTACAGCACACATGCCTTGAACAGATTGTGTTACCCTGCAAGCATCTGTTCTTGGAAAGTAGAGCTGTAGATTCACGTGTCCTCCCTGCTCCCCGGACACCTATGGTTGTTGCAGTTATTATTATTCTCATTACATATGTATGGACATCTCTATACTACACTTACTTACTCCATTCTCACCCTCTTGCGGGAAAACACTCTAATAATGGAGTCGATGCCCATGCGCATTATCACCGAAAGGAGAGTCACCTTACCTTGTGACCGGAAAAAGACTTCTTCGAAGAAAAACAACTTGGCAGGAGTATGCAAGGTAGGGCGCCTAATCATTATTCGGCAGCGCTTATGCAGATCACGGTTCAGCGCTCATATTGTGGTGGGCAAGAACGAATTTTAAAATACCCATTTTTAGGTTTTGCCTGGCGAAAAGATGCGCTCTGCGCATCTTTTTCGCGCAGGCGAAAACCTAATGAGAACTGTAGTGTGGGTTTGGGTCGGCCCTCGTCATTCATTGGCTGGCTCCATAAATGGAGCCTAGCCATTGGACGAGGGGCCTGTCCGTCAATGCCGGACCAGATTCGGGGGCGTTCCCGAGATTCTTTGGCTTTTGCCGACGTCAGCCGAAAGCCGGGAACGCCCCCGAATCTGGTCCGGCATTGCCGGGACCTGCCTTTTTTTTTTTGTTTGCTGACGTGTCGGGTTTCCTTGTTATACTTGAAATGCCTGCAAAGTAGAGCACTCGGCTGCCTCTCTCCAGCGCGGTCTTTGCGTTTCAGTCCATTAGGTTTTCCGAGTGCTTCTCTGATGCGTTTGCGGAGCAAACATCCATGTTCCTCGACAAGTGAAGTAAAACTGTGTCAAGCCGATTCCGCTGGAGCGAGACTCTAATCGAATTAATACTCTGATATTTTTGTTACTGATGGAAGCAGGTGTGCTGTCATGCAAATGGATTAAGCAAACAATAAGATTTGCTTTCTAGAGGGATGCGCTGCTGTGCTTCCGGCTTCCAGCTCCTCGGCTTCTCATGTGGCTGGATCACTTTTGCCTTCTCTTCGGAAGTTGCTTTTCGTTTGGTTTCAGTGGCTGAAATCACCCGGAATGGCAAGGCCCTTTGGCAACAAAGTATATAACGCAGCCGACTGGAGCCAGCTACCAGGAGGAGCGGTCGGCAGTGATTTTGTGAACATTGATGCGTATTGAATAGAATATCCAACCCACTTTGTCTGCAGCGACTTGCTGGAGTCGGCAGTTTTGTGTCAGTGTTGATAGGGAGTTACCAGACTGTGCAAAGCAGGCTCAGCGTGAGTCAGGACTGCATTATTTTCTTTGCACACACAGATTGTTGGGAAGTCTACCTCCCTTCATTCAAATCAGGGGAGTCCGAACTCGGAGATCCCCACAGTGTTTGCTCGAATACTTGTTTTACACATAGACGCAAGGAGGTGCTTTGTAAAAAGAAAAAGTCTGTGCATAAATTGATCATGCGCAAATTTAGCACAGCTACAACCATGCACAATTCTCAGGGTAAATGGGCACACATCTAATATCCCTGCAAGTTTAATGTTTTTTTAGTTAAATGTTTTAAATGAAATAAAGGAGAAAGAGTGGCTTCTGTAATACATAATTGAATATGCACCCAGTTTATTTTGAAACGAATTTTACACTATTGCGTTTTTGAAAACGTGACCTATTAATCGAATGGTTTTAGTTCATGTAAGTGCCTTGTTGACCTCATAAGCATTTGAATTAAACAAGACATGACATCCACAACTTGTTCAGTAACATGACCAATAAGATGCCGTTTAATATCTTCTTAAAATATAGTACAGGATCATCTTAAAACGATAGACATACTCGCTGCTGTAAGGTTTGCTTTGCCCTGTAGGTCTCCTGGTGTACCACCACTTTCTAGATTGGTCCCCCAAAAATCGCTTCCCTACACTCACATCTCAGCTGGCAAGTCGCTTGAGAAATAGTAAAAAAAAAGAAGTCTGCATCTATTTTATTTTTAAATATCCAGTGACCCAATGTTAGTTGTTTTCCACAAACTGAGAAAAAACATTAAACACTTCCAGGCAGCGCTCGTCGGATTAGTTCAATGGATTTCTTATGTCACCCTCTCGGTTGATGCGGCCCCTCCTTGTAAACAGCAGCAGTGTGTGGGGGGGGGCTCTCAGTGTGTGGGGGGCTGTGTGTGGGGGGCTGTTTGGGGGGCTGTGTGTGTGTGGGGGGGCTCTGTGTGTGTGGGGGGGGGCTCTGTGTGTGGGGGGGCTCTGTGTGGGGAGGGCTCTGTGTGGGGGGCTCTCTGTGGGTGTGTGTGTGTGGCATTTGCGAGAGATTAAGCTATTGGCATTGTAAATGACAATGCCATTTATTTATCTGTTTTCAAAACCAACACATAAATAAAAATGTTGTCATTTACAATGCCAATAGCTCTAACTTTTGCAAAGGCGAAACCGTTGCATTGTAAATGCTTGTTATATTTGATTTAATCTGTTATATTTCCCCTGTTTTTAATAGTTGGCCAATTTCAGCTTACTTGCACGATAATTGTGGCAATACACCGTGTTTTAGCGGGTCACTGTATCCCCTCTTCACCGGCGGCCATCTTGGGGGAAAGACGGGACGCCCGGCGGCGCCATCTTTGTTTGCGCGCTAGTTGCACAGAGGCAGCTATTTAGGGCGGGCAAATTAGACTCCAAGTCTTGACCAGGTAGGGCGCCTAATCATTATTCGGCAGCGCTTATGCAGATCACGGTTCAGCGCTCATATGGTGGTGGGCAAGAACGAATTTTAAAATACCCATTTTTATATTTGATTTAATCTGTGTTATATTTCCCCTGTTTTTAATAGTTGGCCAATTTCAGCTTACTTGCACGATAATTGTGGCAATACACCGCGTTTTAGCGGGTCCCTGTATCCCCTCTTCACCGGCGGCCATCTTGGGGGAAAGACGGGACGCCCGGCGGCGCCATCTTTGTTTGCGCGCTAGTTGCACAGAGGCAGCTATTTAGAACGGCCATGCTGACGCGCAGCGTGAGCACGCCGGAGTCACGCCAGAGTCCAGCCCGTCTGCGCCGTCCGTGCGCGTACGGGCGCAGGGGTCAGGACCTCTGGTCAGCGGCGTGTTTATACCTCATCAGAGCTACATCAGCTTGATAGAGAGGGACAGACTTTGGACTTAGCCACAATGACGAAACTAGAGGAGAGGCTTATTGTCAGATCGTCTACTGGTTCAGCCAAATCTTACTCATGCTCTCTGAAATTGACCTGTTTAAATACAAGGTCTTTGCACAAACATAATATGGAAATATTCTCTCTGCTTCAGGATGAAGATATTGATGTCTTAACTCTTACTGAGACCTGGTTGGGGGACAACTCACTGCCAGACATTATAGCCGCTCTTCCGATTGAGTATGACGTAGTATGGCACAATCGTGCAGACAATGCTCGAGGGGGGGAGTAGCAATTCTGTTTAAAAAATCCTTCACAGCAGTCAAAATACTAGCAGAAACAGTGGATTTAGCCGATGTTCTCGGAGTAAAAATTACGTTTGATGACCTGTGTCTTGTAATCCTCACAGTTTATCGTCCACCAAATTCTACCCCAGCCTTTAATGACCTATTTATGTCTATTATATCTGACATTTGTTCAAGATATAAAAAGGTAGTGGTAACTGGGATTTTAATCTACATTGGGATAAGGCTCATAAGGAGCCGGTAGCCCGATGTTTAGACACAACTATGTCCTCACTGGGCTTTAAGCAGTTGGTAAAAGATCCCCCACACACAAAGGGGCATATCCTTGATCTCATTTGGACTTTAGATCCTAAGGTGGCTCTTTTGGACATCCTACCCTGTATATGGTCGGACCATTATTTGGTCTATTGTGATATCCCTATTGATGTAAAGTTGACACAACCACCCCCTAAAAAGAAGAAAGTCCGTCAATGGAGGAAAGTTGATTCACAAACTTTAACGGACACCCTTTTGGAATTTGTTCAACCAGTAGCCTCTAATGGTAATCTAGATCAAGAGTATAGAGATATAGTGTGTAATCTGAGGAAAGCAGTTGATCAGATCGCACCTGAGAGGCTACATATAGTTAAAGGAGTAGGAAGGGGAGCACCATGGTTTACACCGTCTTTGAGAGATCATAAAAAGAAGCTCCGGCTCGCCGAAAGGAGATGGAGGAAGACTAAGGATGAAGGGGATCGAGAGCAGTATAAAAATCTGCTCAACGCATATAAAAAATTCATTCTGGCTACTAAAGCAAATTACTATGAAACTCGTATAAACCAGGCTGAGAATGTTCAGAAAGAAACATTCAAAATATTGACAGAGCTGAGTAAAAAACCCGGAATTACTGAAACAAAAATCAGCTGTAATACGTTTCAAGACTACTTTTTGGAGAAGGTAGGCACTATCCTCTCTGAGGTTAGGCAAGGTACAGCATCTGGACCAAACATGCCACAGGAGGTCCAGACTTCCTCGGAAGTCATCATTTCAAAATTCCCATTGATAGATCCGATGAGTCTTGAACAACTTATGAGTAAAACTAAATCAGGTTCCCCGGCAGATCCATGCCCCCCTAGTGTTTTTCGCTTGGCGCGTCCTATTTTAGAAGATCACATTACTTCCCTTCTGAACAACTCACTGGAAACAGGGATGGTACCAGCCAGTTTCAAGGAAGCCCGAGTGAAGCCTCTGATAAAGAAGCCAGGAGCCGACCCTACCATCTTGAAAAATTATAGGCCTATTTCGCAACTACCGTTCTTGTCCAGAATCCTAGAACAACATGTGCTGAAGTCCCTGGCCTCTTTCCTGGAGTCTCACGATCTCTTCCAGGAGCGTCAGGCAGGGTTTCGTGCACACCACAGCACCGAGTTGGTGATGCTCTCAGTGCTGGATGAGCTTAGGGGGATGGCTGACAGTAAAAAACCGAGCGCCCTGATACTTTTAGATCTTTCAGCGGCGTTCGATACTGTCAGCCATACCATGCTGCTGGATAGGCTGGCCAAGTTCAGTATTCGGGACACGGCCTTTCAGTGGCTTCAATCTTTCCTGTTGGGAAGGACACAGCGGATTCAGTTGGGGGATAGTTTATCGGAGGTGGGTAATCTGACGTGCGGAGTCCCACAGGGCTCCGCTCTATCCCCAGTATTGTTCAATCTTTATACACAACCATTGATCAACTCCTTGGTAAACATGGGCTGTCGCGTATTTAATTACGCTGACGACACCCAGTTGCTACTTAGTATAGACAATACGGCCTCTGCGCAGAAGTATGCACAGGACATTCTCAGATTTGTAGTTAGCTGGATGACGGCAAACCTGTTGAAAATTAATCCTGAAAAAACTGAGGTTCTAGTGGTTTCGACTACAAGCTCTCCATGGAGTGACCTATACTGGCCTCAAGAATTGGGTCCCACCCCAACACCCTGTGACAAGGTGAAATGTCTTGGAATCAAGATTGACTGCGAACTGTCAATGGCCAGCCAAATTTCCTCCGTTGTGGGGACTTGTACTGGTCTAATTAGACAATTGCGCAAGTTAGTCCCCCTTCTTTCCTCGTCCATGCTTCGCACAGTAGTCTCTGCTACAATCATCTCGAGGCTGGACTACGGGAACGCTCTCTATTTAGGCCTACCGAAAAATTCGACCAATAGATTGCAGGTTGTTCTGAATGATGCTGCACGACTTATCTTCAGACTTCCAAGAAAATCCCATGCCTCTCCCTTGTTACAGAGCCTTCACTGGCTTCCTATTAGGCAAAGGGCAGAGTTTAAAAGTCTTTGTACGGGCCCATAAGGCAATCTATGGGCAAGCACCTGCCTATATTAAGGAACGATTGGAGGTCTATAAACCTGAACGAAGATTGAGGTTGTCTGACGCTCAGTTGTTAGTTTGCCCACGGTTTAAACTAGCAACGAAGGGTGGGAGATCCTTCTCAGTTCTAGTCCCTCAAATTTGGAACAGATTACCCGAGTCCCTTCGTAAAGAAGGTAACCTCCTGCGTTTCAGGAAATCATTAAAAACATTCCTATTCAGGGAGGCTCTGGGTTCACCTTAGTTTGCACTATGCGACTGATTCTCCGATCTGCTAAACAGTTGTTTTGTCCTTTGGTCATAAGCGCCTTGAGACCTGCCGGTGAGTTGGCGCTATATAAACCAAAGCTAACAATAACAATGTGAATCTACAGGACTACATGCAAGAACAAATGCTTACAGGGTAAGTAACATAATCCTTACTGCTTAGATTTAATGAGTGGCTGCAATCAGTCTCCAAATGTGTGCAGTTTGGTAACTCCAGCATGAAAATTGGGTTCATGTGTAAAAATGAAAAAACACAGATGCAGACAAAAACTGCATATTACGATGATGTCAGTGGTGAGGTGATAATTGAAATCACTAGTTATGTTATTTGTGATGTATTATTTGACATCTTGTGTGAAGCCAATAGCAGTGTATTGGTGACGAGTTATAGTGGCATAGAAAAACATATCTTGCAAGTTTCATTGGTCCTAGGTTTTTTGTTGTAACAAAGTTTCTTTTTAACTCTTGCCTACAGACAGCTTTTAGATGTCTGTTTGTGAAAGATATCTTGTGAATCATACCAAAAATGTAGAGTGGCCTACGCACCCACCCATTGCTTACCATTGGTTGGCCTTAATGTCACACTCATTTACTTGCTTATTCAATTCCTTCCTCCCCTGGAGCATATGTTCTTTTTATTTGCTAACTTGTATCCTTCCAATCTTCACATTTTGCTAACTACTTTTTTCTTTTTCTTGCCGCACTCCATGAGAGTGCATGTGTTCTCTTGCTCTAGCTTGTGTGTTGCTCTAAAAAAAAAAAAATACCCTCCCATGTGCTCCGTGTTGCCCCCTCAACCTTCACTTGATTTCTGCTCTGTGTGCTGCTTTTCCTTCTATAGATGCCCTCCACCCACACATTCTGGGTTGCTCCCTCCCTCCACCCTTTCCATTAATTTTCCCTAGCAGGCCTTTTGCAGTTGTTTCTAATTATTACCCTCCCCATGACCTCAAGGTCGTCCGTCGCTCTCCCTGCCCACTCTTTGTTAACCCCAAGCCCCTCCACCCGCTCCTATGTTGCTCCCCCACCCCTCACGGCCCTTTGAAAGAAATAATTTTTGGGGAGGGCCTGGCCACATGCTGCTGGGCCACTCACTTTTGTTTTTTTAAACGCCATTCACTAGGTTCACACATGCATGGTGAAAAACATGTAACTTTTTGGCGATGGTCTGCAAATCATTGCAATGTCAATAGGTCAACAAGACTAGACCTATTGACTTCGCCAGTACTTGTGCTCCTGAGTGCTTTATATCTGCTTTGTTGGCCATCTGTTCTGGCACTGAGCTCAGCCATGGTCCTGCCAAGTCAGTGGTGAAGGACCTTGGACATGCGCACATGGCTCTGTGTCTAAGGACTTTGTGCAGCTGTGAGTCCTGATGGCACAGGACCCACACCTATAGGACACTGCATACAGCCATCTACACCCTATTCAAAGAAGCGTATGAGTGTCTCCCCTGTTGTTAAAAAAGCTTGCTCCTATCCATAAAAGTATTGCTCCAATTATTTTTTATTATAATTCTCCTTTTTTCGAAGTGACAATATATTAATCAGTATATTTAAAGGACAGCCAACATGCGTTTCACCCCCTAGGGCTAATGGCCCAGGGGCTTTCTCAAGGCTTCAAATTTACAAATGTTACATTCTTAATGTTCTTTTGCAATGTTGACTCACAATCCAAAATAAAACTGAATTCACAGGTTAAATCCCACTGGGCATTTCCCTTCCATGTGCAGCAGGCCAGATGGGACCAGGGATGGCACATGGCCAGACCCTGCACTTCCCTTTTTCCATCTGATCATCTGCGTACAAACTTTGGCCATGCGCAACAGACTCTGCATATGCAACAGGTCTTGTGCTCAGAGCATTCTGGGCACCAGACCTGTGCTGTCGGCTTGCTATGCACCGTCTGTGCCTTACTGCTAGCTCTGGTCACAGGACCTGCACCAGCCCCGTGTCCACAGTGAATTACTGAATACAGTGTTGGATGCTGTATTCTGTATTAGGTGAATAGATGCACTGTGAATATTCTGTATTTTACATTTAACTTTTCATGATCTCAGAAAAACAAATGTGGTTCTTAATACCTCACAACAGATCCAGGGATATCTTTTTTTATCTTTTGTCAGCAGTAGCTGCTTCTTTAGCACGGGTGCAGAGTAAACAGTGTAGTACTTTTAGCTAGCACACACCAGACTTCATGATGTCATTTAATGACAGAAAGGAATTTGATCAATGGAGACTTCAGCAGTTTATAATGGAGACAAAGTTCTGTGGGTCCTCAGGAAGTGCTGTATTAAACAGCATTCAACTGAAATATTTAACTGCATACTACACTGCACCAGACTGTTCAAAACTCAATGTACCGAGATGCAAAACGTCAAAGGTGTAAAAATGAGGCCTGATCGTTCATGCACATTACTTGGAGCTGTTCGGAATCGTGCAGTTACTGGATGTAAATGTGAACAACGCTAACCCGAATAATGAAATAGTAGATCACACTGTGTTCTAAGCTGGCTTTTTAGGGTATATGAAAAGAGGTGGAACTCACAAACCATAGGACTTTTGTGCTCCTTGGGCTAATGACTGCTAGGAGAGAGACTGTGGTAAAGAGGCAATCCCTGAATTCTCTGTGATCAGAATATTGGCACCATAAAATGACCTGTGTATGCTTTTAGCAAAAGTAAGGAACTGTCCAAAAAATGACAAAGCATTCTGATAGATACATCTGCCAGTGGATTCCTCACCTTGTGAATATCCCCTTACGTCAGCAAAATTCGGAAATTCTTTTTGTAGCTTCGCGCCGACGCGGTCAACGTCACAGAGGCACAACACCGCGCGCGACTCCGCTGACATCACCGACACCATAATAGGCCCACGCCGGCGTGATGACATCAGTTCCCTTTTTTCCGCGTCGTCGATGCTAACGGTTTTCAAGGGATCGTCTGTAGCTGTATTGTAACTTTGTTACTTTGTATTTCTACTGGTGTTTTCTTTGTCTTCTGTCGTGATGACTTCGAAGAAGACTGGATTTAAAGCATGCGGAGAATGTGGCAAGACGATGTCTATCACTGATCCACACGAGTGCTGTGTTTGGTGCTTCAGCTCCGATCATGACGTTGAAGATTGCCCTTCTTGTAAGAAGATGACTCCGAAGGCTCTCCGGGAGAGGGAGACGAAACTCCTCGTAGTGAAGTTGAAGAGCAAAAAGGATAAAAAGAGTTCGAGGTCGCACTCAGATTAGTCTTCGGCGCATGCTTCGAGGTCTTCGAGGAAGAAACATAAGAAGAGGAGTCATGAATCTTGCCATCATTCTGAGAAAGACTCGAGTTCAAGGCCGAAGTCACGGGTGAAGTTACTTCGAAAGGAGGCGGTGGCCTCGGCTTCGGAAGTACAGGTCTCCGAGGGTGAGGCTTCGCGTGCGGATTCGCTTGTGTCACCGAAGCAGTTACCAAATCCTTCTCCGAATCCATCCCATCCTTCTGGTCAAGAAGATGAAGAAGAAGGTGATGAGGAAGAAGAGGGTGAGGGCGAGGCTTTGTTGCCTGCGGGTTCGTCGACCCCGGTGCACCAGCCCGAGGTGGATGACGAAGTCGATAAAACTCCGCGCCCTCAAGAGCATCCTGGGGGCTTTTATCCAGCCTTTCCGGCTCCAGGTCAGGATCCTTCTTAGTTCCTGAATGCCATGTTTGGAGTTTACTCCAGGGCTATGTACCCCTCTGGTGCACCGGTTGGTCCCACGGGTCCATTGGCATTCAATCTGGGCGTCCCCCAGGCTTATGCTCCTGCGCCTTTTATGCCTTTCATGCCGGCTCCAGCTCCGCATTGGCATTTTCCGGCGCCGTCGAAGCCTCCGACGCCGAATCCATCGGCGCTGATACCCTCGACTCCGATGCCGAATCCAGTTCGTCCTCGGGTTAAGCTGCCTCTTCCGACTTCGACTTAGAGTTCGGCGTCGGTTCCGGTTGAGTCGGTCCCGGATCCGTCGACTTCGTTTATGAAGGAGAGGTCGAGGCGTGAAGCACAGAGGCTTCTGGAAGAGGAGAGGTATCGGGATGAAAATTTGGAGGAAGGTGAACTGCAGGATTCGGAGGATCCTTTTGATGACCTGAGAGAGGCTCGCAGTCTTGAGCTGTCTCCTGAGTGGGATTTGGCCTCTGTATCTGACGTGCCTTCCAAGGATATAAACCATACCACGTTGTTATTAAGAAGGCTGCAGACTTGTTAAATATTACTCTGCCTACTGCTGAATACAAGTCTAACATTCTTACTGATGTCCTTCACTCGCCTTCCTCCGTTATTGAACCAATGCTCCCATTTAATGACGCTTTGGCTGAGCCTATTTATGAAGTGTGGAAAAAACCTCTGACAGCTCCTGCTGTTTCAAGGGCTGTTGCGAGGAGGTATAGAGTGGAACCTGGTGACCCAGACTTTTTGTCAACGCACCCCCTGCCGGAGAGTTTGGTTGTGCAGGCTGTCTGCTCAAAGAAGTCTACGGGTGCTTTTCCGCAGGATCCTGGGGAAAAGGAAACAAGGAAACAAGACCAGGCGGCAAAGAAAATCTTTTCATCAGCCAGCATGGCGCTAAAGTCTACAAATGCAACCTGCCTGATGGGTAGATACATCCATGCTTTGATGGATTCCGTCAAACAGCTGGTGCCTAAAATTCCTGAGAACGATAGAAAGGATTTTCAGGAGGTTATTCTGACATTCCGGCTGTGGCAAGGCAGGTAATCTAGAGTGGGCTGGACACGGCGGATTCAATTGCGAGAGTGATGGGCTCATCAGTGGCCACAAGGAGAGCTTCGTGGTTGAAATCTTCGGAATTTTCTGTGGATGTTCAGTCTGCTTTGATGGATTTGCCCTTTGATGGGTCAGGATTGTTTGGTAAGAAGGCTGACGCTGCTTTAGAGCGGTTTAAAGACAGCAGAGCGACAGCGAAGTCTTTGGGCCTTCAGACCAGGGGCTCTTTTGGAAAGCGATTTGGAGGTTTTGGCAGATCTTCCTTTCGGGCCTACAAACAATCGCAGCAGCAGCAGCCAAATATGCTGTACAAGTCGTACAGAGGCAGGCAAAGAGCTCGTCCTAGAGGTCGCCAAGCCTCCTCCTCCTCCTCTTCCCCGCCCCCTACCACCGCAGCAAAGCAGCCCTAGATCCGCCATTCCGGATCATGTGGGCCAGTGGGGGGGCCGGCTTACCCATTTTCTACGAGATTGGGAATTGATTACATCGGATCTTTGGGTTCTCAATCTCTTGGAGAATGGGTATGCTCTTCCCTTTCGGGAATTTCCCCCCAATTACCCTCCTTGCCAGGGTTATTGTTCGGAGGACCATCTGCTGCTCCTGCAGGAAGAAGTCCTGGCACTGTTCAGAAAGGGTGCGATAGAGGTGGTTCCGGAGCAGGAGAGGGGTCAGGGAAGCTACTCCCGGTATTTTCTGATCCCCAAGAAGGATGGCAGACTTCATCCAATCCTAGATCTCAGGATCTTGAATCTTTACCTGAAGCAGGAGAAGTTCAAGATTCTCACCCTTGCACGGGTTCTTCAAGCGCTGCTGGAAGAAGACTGGATGGTGTCAATCGTGGGCCTATTATGGAGTCGGTGACGTCAGCGGAGTCGCACGCAGTGTCGTGCCTCTGTGACGTCGTCCACGTCGGCGCAAAGCTACAAAAAGAATTTCCAAATGTTGCTGACGCAAGGGGATATTCACAAGGTGAGGAATCCATAGGCAGATATTGTATCTACCAGAAAAAGCATTACCGAAGGTAAGTAACTTGTTCTTTGGGTACATTACACGCCTTCTTCTGAAGAAAGAGGATGGGATAGGCAGGAGTGAATAGTTGCAAATGCAAAAAACCCCGGGGATCAAAGCACAGAAAAGTGCGTGGAAGGTTAAAACATAATTGGGTGTGTCTACAACACTACTCGTGAACATACAACACTACTCAAGAACATAGGACACCATCATCATTCTAATAACAGCAATTGTATATTTTTTTCTTTAAGTTGAAAACACTCAGTTGGAATTTAAATGTCCTGGCGCATCTCAGGACATTAATGCTCACTGGGTGTCTCCTCCCTCTTCACAGCTCCACCATTTGTCCCACGGGAGACGCTGCTCGCCTGGCAGGAAAAGAATCATCCCTGGCTTGAGCTGTCGGATGTGCACCGTGAGACAACCGAGAATATCCGCATCACTGTGATTCCATTCTACATGGGCATGCGGGTGAGGGCTAAACACGCCTCTACTTTGGAGGAGATTAGTCTTGATAATAAACCATTAAAAGACCAGTTAAACCAGGTTTTATGTAATGTCTTTCACAGGGAAGGTCGTCTGGTGCTGCATCCCAATGCCAAACTCTACCATTTTACGCGCCATATGTACACAAGCACATTCTTACAGATGCTCCAACTTTGTGCTAGATTAAGAAACCTATTTTCAATCCTCCATCTCCGTTTTGATATGTCACCCTTCATTTTCAGTGGTCAATAGGAGGTTTTTCCACATCACTTTCCTTCAGTGTATCTTCAGAGGAGATGGTGGCCACTGTTCTGATGAGAGGGGACATTTCATATCGTATTCATTCTTGGATACTTTGTCCTGAGGCCAATCTTGTTGAATATGTTTTTAAGGACAATACTCTCTGAAGGATGTGTGTGCCTTTCTTCGAGAGAACCACCCTTTCCTAATAGGAAAGGAGCCTTTTATTGATGTACCTTCTGAGGGGACTATACACCCTAAGACATGGGACATTTCTGAATGCCTTACTTTTGTATGCTCTTTACCGGGATAAACATTGAATCCTCGAGTATTGGTACTTTCACACACTTCATTCTGCTAGAGGGGAATCTAAGTATGTTCTACCTTAGTACTTTTTGCGCCACCATAATTATAGAGGCTACATGGGTATTTCTATTAACTGCTGGGTGATTATGGTTCCTCTACATATTCTCCTGAGCTGTGATATCTGAAAGAAACAGGTTAGTATTAGATTCCTTACCTTAGAATATCCGCAGGCGTCAGACTGGATCCGGAAACTTTTGCGTAGCAGTACCCTTGCGCGTCGGTAGGCATCATCTGCGGCTCCGTGTTCGGCGTCGTTGGTGCCGTGATGACGTCACCGGAGTACTTAGACGCCGCCCTCGCGCGCTGACGTCAGTTCTTCTTTTTTCCGCGCCAGCAAGCACCGATCCGGAAAAAGTGGTACCCTTAGTCAATTTTTGACTAAACGTTTTCGATCATTTTTGATCCTTTTCGAAGTCTAACGACTCCGATGGTGCCGGTAGGGATGCCCGGGTTCAAGCCCTGTGCAGACTGCGACCGACTGATGACGGTTACCGACCCCCATCGCCGGTGTCTTCATTGCCTGGGCCTCGACCACGACGACAAGGCCTGCTCCGACTGTCGAGCCCTGACGTCTAAAGCTAGGCAGGAGCAGTCCCGCAAGCGACTCGAGCTCCGTCAGTCGGCCCCGCGCCGCTCGAGGTCTCGGTCCACCATAGCTCCGGGAGTCGACCTCGGTCTTCGGGCTCGAAGCGCAAGAAGTCGAAGAGACGTCATCGCTCTTCCGACTCCCCCCGACGCTCACGCGACGCGGCCGGGGGTTCAGGCGACACCGCCGGAGCCGCGGGCGTCGCGGCCTGCTTCATACCCGTCGGTCCCTGGGCAGGACGCGGCGCTGGAGGCGATCGAGGCCTTCCTCTCGGCCATGAGGTCGCTCACTCCTCCGTCGGGCTCCGCGGCGCCTTCGGGCCCAGCGGCCCCGACTGGGAGCCCTAGTGGGTCGGGTGCGCTGCTCAGCGACGTATTCCACGCCTCTAGGAGATTTCTACTTCTATGACCCGACCCCATCCTTTGATCCTGAGTCTCAGGAGATGGGTGACGAGGGGGGTTGGGAGGGGTCTGAGGACCCTCTGGCACGAGAGTGTCAGTCTTATCAGGACTGGACAGGTGAGCTAGGGGATGCCAGTGTTCTGGACACCTCGCCCGATACTGGTTTTGTCTCCCCTCCTACCGTAACTACGGAGGAGGGGGCTGCCTATAGTGTGGTGCTGATGAGGGCGGCCAAGGCCTTGGGCCTTGAGCTCCCTGTCGCGGCCATGAGAACTAACCTCCTCACTGAGGTCCTTAAACCGCAGGCAAGCTCGGCCGAGCCTCTCCTGCCGTTTAATGAGGTCTTGTCTGACGTTCTTCTGGGCACTTGGTCCAGGCCCGCTACAGGTCAGCCTGTAGATAGGAACGTGGCCAGACGCCACTGCCTGGCTCCGGGCGACCCTTCCTTCCTGTCCACCCACCCCACCCCCGAGAGTCTGGTCATCCAGGCCTCCAACTCCCAGACCGCATTCCCGGCGGCTCCCCCCGATCGGGAATCCAAGAGGTACGAGCAATACGGAAAAAAGATACTCTCCTCCCTGAGTTTGGGGTTGCGGTCAGTCAACACCGCGTGCCTCTTGGGCCGCTACACCCACTCTCTGTGGGACACGGTCGCGGACGTGCTGCCACAATGTCCGGAGGAGGTCCGGACTAAACTCCCCCAAGCCCTTGCTGAGGGTCGAGATACAGCACGGTACTCCATCCGGTGTGGGCTGGATACCACGGACTCATTGGGCAGAGCGAAGACAACGACGGTGGCGATTCATCGCCACGCCTGGTTGAGGTCCGTCAACTTCTCGGCTGATATCCAAAACACTCTTATGAACATGCCGTTCGATGGCCGTTGCCTCTTTGGCGACAAGGCAGACCATGCGCTTGAGCGCTTTAAGGACTCCAGGGCTACGGCCAAGTCCTTGGGCCACGGGGCCCCGCGCCAGCAAACGGCTGCCTTTCGCTCCTTTCGTGGCCAAGGAAGGGGCGCCCCCACACGTGCAGCCAGCCACGGGCCACAGACTACCGTCCAGCGCGGTGGCGTACGTGGAAACCGCCGTGACGGCGGTCGGGGTCAACAGCGAGGCCAGTCCACATCCGCCCCTGCAGCATCCGCTTCTAAACCCTCCTAGTCTGAGCTTCCAGGCCCATGTGATGCCCGTGGGGGCAGGGTTCGCCATCACCACTTCCACTGGCGCTCCGTCACATCGGACAAGTGGGTGCTGCAAATCGTCCAAAGGGGCTACTCCCTCCCCTTCGAGGTGACCCCTCCAGCCATGCCACCGCAATACCACCGCGTGTCGGGGGATCACTTGCAACTTCTACGGTAGGAAGTTACGGCCCTCTTGGCCAAGGGGGCCATCGAGCACGTTCCTGGGACAGAAGTAGGGTGTGGTTGCTACTCCCACTACTTTCTGGTTCCCAAGAAGGGCAAAGGGGGCCTACGCCCTATCTTGGACCTGCGGAACGTCAACGGCTTCCTCCGGCAGGAGATGTTCAAGATGCTGTCACTGGCTCAGGTCCTTGCTGCCCTGGACCCAGGAGACTGGATGGTAGCGTTGGACTTGCAGGACGCTTATTTCCACATCCCCGTCCTGCCGCCCCACCAGCGCTACCTGCGGTTCACGGTAGGCCACGAGCACTTTCAATTTACCGTGCTCCCCTTTGGCCTTACCAGCGCCCCATGGGTGTTCACGAAAGTGATGGCGGTGGTCGCAGCTCATCTGCGCAGGTTAGGGGTTTCAGTCTTCCCCTACCTCGACGACTGGTTGTTGAAGGCGGGCTCGCCCCAGACAGTCGTCAGCCACCTCCAGACTACGGCTGACCTCCTGCACCTGCTAGGGTTCTCCATCAATGTGCCGAAGTCACACCTGTGTCCCTCTCAGAAGGTCCTCTTCATCAGAGCGGTTCTGGACTCGGCGCAGTTTCGGGTTTATCCTCTGGAACAGCGGGTTTGGGATATTCAGGCTCTGATTCCGATCTTTCAGCCGTTATCCCGAGTCTCGGTCAGGTTGACGCTGCGGCTTCTGGGGCTGATGGCCTCCTGCATCCTTCTGGTGCATCACGCCAAGTGGCGGATGCGGGCTCTGCAGTGGGACCTGAAGTTTCAGTGGGCCCAGCATCAGGGCAACTTGTCCGACCATGTCTTGATCTCGGAGGGAACTGCATGACAGTTGCAGTGGTGGCTCACGGATCGCGATTGGGTCAGCGGCAGATCCCTCTCCCTACCCCACCCGGAGCACGTAGTTGTGACAGAGGCGTCCCTCCAGGGCTGGGGGGGCCACATGGGGGAGGCGGAGATCAGAGGCCTCTGTTCTGCGGCGGAGTCCCAGCTCCACATCAACCTTCTGTAGCTGCGGGCGATCCGGCTTGCACTGAAAGCATTCCTCCCCTCTGTCCGGGGGAGTGTAGTGCAGGTGTTCACGGACAACACCACCGCCATGTGGTACTGCAACAAACAGGGCGGGGTGGGGTCGTGGACCCTATGCCAGGAGGCTCTGCGCCTCTGACAGTGGCTGGAACATCAGGGCATGACCCTGGTGGTTCAACACATGGCAGGTTCCCTGAACGTCAGGGCGGACAAACTCAGCCGTCGGTGCATGATGGATCACGAATGGCATCTGAACTCGGACGTGGCGCAAGGCCTCTTTCAGCAATGGGGAGAGCCTTGGTTAGATCTATTCGCCACAGAAGAGAACGCGCAATGTCATCAGTTCTGCAAGTTGGAATTTCCAAGGCGGCACTCGCTCGGAGACGCTTTTCGTCGCGTGTGGAGCTGCGGTCTGTTGTACGCCTTTCCGCCTATACCACTTCTGCCCAGAGTGCTAAAGAAGATCAGGCAAGACCGGCCCAAGTTATCCTTGTGGCTCTGGACTGGGCATGAATATATTGGTATCCCGAGCTACCCAGTATGTCTGTTGATCCCCCGATTCGTCTGCCTCCTCAGGAGGACCTTCTGTCGCAGCAGTAGGGGGTGGTCCTCCACCCGAACCTGTCCAGTCTCCACCTCCATGCTTGGAGATTGAGCGGCGACAGTTGAGGCCATTTGACTTGCTTCCTGAAGTTTGTACTGTGATTCTGGCAGCCAGGCGTCCCTCCAGAAAGTCGTTATACGCCTGCAGGTGGAACAGATTTGTGGCATGGTACACAGCAAAGGCTGTGAATCTTCTCTCTGCACCCCTGTCCGAGGTTCTCCTCTTCCTTCTTTCTCTTGCCCAGCAGGGCTCTGCTCTGGGCACTATCAAGGGTTACCTTTCTGCCCTTTCTGCCTTCTTAAGGCTACCTGATCAGCCTTCTTTGTTCAAGTCCCTGATTGTAAATAGGTTCTTGAAGTGCATCACTCATATGTTCCCCCCTGTTCCTTTCGTGATGGCCCAGTGGGACTTGAACCTGGTTCTAACCTATCTGATGTGTGCTCCTTTTGAGCCGCTTCATAACTGTCCTCTTCGTCTTCTTACGCTTAAGACTGCTCTCCTGGTTGCCATCACCTCTGCCAGGAGAGTGAGTGAGCTCCAGGCTCTTTCCTCTAAGCCTCCTTTCCTTTCTGTCCATCCGGACAAAGTTGTATTGCGGATGAGTCCCTCTTTCCTGCCCAAGGTAGTCACAGCCTTCCACATCGGGCAGTCCATCACCTAGCCCACCTTCTTTCCGCCTCCGCTTTCCTCGAAAGAGGAAGAGAGGCTCCACCGTCTCTACCCAAAACGTGCGCTTTCCTTCTATCTGGATCGCACACGCCAGTTCCGGGTGGATGACCAACTCTTTGTTGGTTACGTGGGCGCTAAGATAGGTCGGGCGGTGCTCAAGCGGACCATTTCTCAGTGGGTCGTCTTGTGCATCAAGGCATGCTACTCCTTTGCTAAGAAGGAGCCTCCTGTTGGGCTAAGGGCCCATTCCACTCGGGCCACGGCGGCTTCTACTGCCCTGGGCCGGGGAGTCCCCTTGCAGGACATCTGTCAGGCAGCTACGTGGGCCTGCCTGCACACGTTCGCAAGACACTACTGCCTGGACAGCCAAGTCCGGAGGGATGGCTTCTTTGGCCGTTCCGTCCTCCAGGACTTTCTGGTGTGATTATTGGTTCGCAGACCCACCACCGGGGTTGGTATTGCTGGGGTATCTATTCTAAGGTAAGGAATCTAATACTAACCTGTTTCTTTCAGATGCACAAGTTACTTACCTTCGGTAACGATATATCGGTAAGAAACAGTAGTTAGTATTAGATTCCTTACCGCCCCACCCATCTTCCCCGTTCTGCGAACCGATATCTAGGGTTACGGTCATCCCCTTTCAGGGCCCTAGTTTCATGGCACCAGTGTTGGTTTTTATCATGGCTCTGCGTTTCTGGTGCGGAAAAGCTGTGTGTAAGAACTGACATCAGCGCGCGAGGGCGGCGTCTAAGTACTCCGGCGACGTCATCCCGACGACTGACGCGGAGCCGCAGACGACGCCTACCGACGCGCAAGGGTACTGCTACGCAAAAGTTTCCGGATCCAGTCTAACGCCTGAGGATATTCTAAGGTAAGGAATCTAATACTAACTACTGTTTCTTACAGATATATCGTTACCGTGATAAGTAACTTGTGCTTTAACTGCCGACCTGTCTGGCGTCGTCGTGTCTCCTGATCCTTAGTGACCCTTTCTGAACATCTTCCATCCTGTCTACTGAGCCTTAGTTCCTCCTTACTTCTGTATACCAATATTTATTCTGGATTGGTTTCCCTGGCAGGCATGCTGTCACCCCTCCTTGTAGAGGCGACATACTATGTATCTCCCATTGGTGGAGGCTAGGCATTAACTACCATTAATCAGTGAACTGGCATGTCTAATTCTGTTTTTCCCTTGTCTTTGCAGGAAGCACAGAACTCCCATGTGTACTGGGTAAGTGTTACTGTGCTTTTAGGGCATTTTGGGAGCTTCAGGTGTAAGGTGATGACATTTTAAACCGATTGGTACAAAAGAATAGAATGAGTAATGTGCTTAAATGTGATACTTTGTAACAGCTGTTAAGTAAGGTGCAGACCTTCATGGTCTTTGGCTCATTTGAAGGGCTAACATGGAAGGTCTGTCGATGGAATTCAGTAAATCCCTTCCATTGATTATGGCTTTAATGATCTTTTATCAAAAAAACATACCCTGTGATATTCCTTATCATGTCATTAGACAGTGTTTTAAGGATCATTGTTCCGAAATTCCTTGCCGTTAGAGCAGGATAAATTCAGAATATTCCTTTAACATGAGCTGCATGAGATTTCTAGCAAGCTTTGTTTTGGTCCATTGTTCCACTTGTATTTGTGCTCCGTGTTAGAAAAAGTACCTTTAGACCTTACTTAACACACAGGTTTTCAGCAAACCACAATATTGATAAATTAAATGTTCGTAGCATGCTTGTCATGTTCTGCTTACTCCTGCCATTGAGTGTTGGGCTTGGACGTTGCAAGTTGTTTCTGTTCATTTCATTTCATCTTTATTTCGGCGCAATTTGACCAGAAAAGATTTGCAAAACAACGGTACATTTATAAGTTACATATCATCATAAACCAATTTTGGTACAGAATAAAACAAGTATGATTAAAAAGAAACAATTGTAATGATTGGTGAGCATTTAGGCTAATAAATATAGTACAGATAATAAATGAACATTTGGATGG
This sequence comes from Lissotriton helveticus, assembly GCF_964261635.1. Classification (NCBI taxonomy): domain Eukaryota; kingdom Metazoa; phylum Chordata; class Amphibia; order Caudata; family Salamandridae; genus Lissotriton; species Lissotriton helveticus. The sequence continues at coordinate 387,885,535 of NC_136061.1, read as the reverse complement.
GGGAGCTAAACAGCAAAAAGTGTTAACATACAATAAAATAAGACTATCTTACAGTCTTCCATTTAACATACACTTTAGGAATTACTCGGCTAATGAAGAGAGTTCAGGGTATAATGTAAATAACATCCTTTATAGGTCTTGGCTTACAATTTTAAGCCTTTCTTGCTGCGCACAAAGTGGACAGAAAACAGAAATCTGCTAACACTGCATACTATTGTTCTAGTCGTGTCGGATTTAATAATTCTCAGTGCCTCTTTGCATGATCTTATACCCAAAAGATTGCATAAGGGTTTTATCCACTTTCTTCTAGCCGTCACATAGGTCGGACAGAAGAAAAGGATATGCTGATCATCCTCCTTAAAATTTCCCTGGCACATAGTACAGATTTCACTGGTCATTTCAACATCTTTGCCCCTCCTAGTCCAACATGCCAAGGTTGATTTGGTCAAAAGATTACCATACCTCAGTTTCATAAATAATGTTTTGGCTAGTGGGGGTTCAACTTCATCGAGAAAATTCTCAAAACTGGGCTTGTCCTTGAAGTTCAAAAAATTACGTGTTAAAGTTCCACTCATATTTTCATTAATCATGGGACTTTCAACAAAGACCCAAAAAGCAATCTTCACCAGATTTTTTAAATTGTGGGGTAAAGTTTCCGGAGCGTCCCAGAACTGGGGCAAACCAATTTTATAGAACCAAAACCGAGCATGTTTTAGCCATACATTAGATTTTAGTACATCAAGGCACATTATCTATTTTAACCCATTTCTATAATCCTGCAATTCTGGCGTTAACCAAAGTCTCACCCAAAACATTAGGGGCCACAAGATGGTATAATGGTCTTTTCTTTTGATATTCAAATCCAACAATAATGGCACCAAAGGGGTGCTCTTTGGAGCCTTTACAAGACTTCTCAAAAATTTGTTCTCAATAATTGAGAAGGCGTTCTTCGACATGGGCCCCCAAATTTCTGCACCGTACAATGCTGCGGACTGGACCTTGAACTTCAATAACTCTAATGCTGGTGAAACAGCTTTGCTAGTACTTGCGCCATGTTTTTTTAGAATGGGTATAGTATTTTGTGTGAATGTTAGTTTACTCTTCTCTGTTTGGGGCTTCCATGTAAAATTAGAATCAAGGGAAACTCCCAGATAGGAAAAGTTTTGAACAGATTCTAGTTTCTGTCCGTTTAATACTAAACAACCTTTTTGTGGTTTATAAGGATTTAAGGCCATGCATTTGGTTTTCTTTGCATTTATTTCAAGTCCCTTTTTATTACAGTAGTCATGGAACGAGTTAAGAAGTGCCTGTAGGCCTCTGGAGGTTTGGGAAATAAGTATGGTGTCGTCCGCGAATAGTAACGCGGTTACCCTCTCACCATTGAATTTGGGGGAATCGTTGTTACAGTCAGCCAAGTGTGTGGGGATATCGTTCACATATAGTGAAAATAAAGTGGGGGCCAACACACAGCCCTGACGGACCCCACGCTTGATCGGTATATTCTGAGATAATTCCCCATTAGGGCCCCATCTCACTTTACCAAAGTTTTCCACGTGCAGCTCAATTATCTGTTGCAGCAAGCAGGCTGGTAAGCCCAACATATAGATGGACTTCCATAAAAGATCACGTGGCACAATGTCGAACGCAGCTCTGAGATCTACGAACGCAACGTAGAGATGTCCCTTTCTAATATGGACATACTTCCAATAGAAACAGCAAAATCGAAAAACTTGATCGACAGTGCTCAATTTGCTCCTGAACCCGGCTTGGAATTTTGTGAGAACCGAGTTATCTTCCATCCACAAATTTACCCGAGCTAAAATATGCCTTGAATAGATTTTTGGGGGAATATCCATTAGGCTAATTGGGCGATAGTTCGATGGGTCGGACCTATTGCCCTTTTTAAATATTAAAACAATCTCTGCTCCCCGTCAACTTTCTGGGAAATCTGCGCCTGACGCCAATACATTACTCAAATAATTTATGTATGGTGCCCAAATGTTTAACTCATGCTTGTAAAGGTCACCTGGGACTTTGTCTAAGCCAGGAGCTTTCCCATTTTTTACGGCATTAATGGCCATCTCCGTTTCCTCTACACTAAATTCCAATTTAATACTGGAGGGAATCAGCCATGGTGCATCTTCACTGATAGCGTTTGTGGGTTCGTATTTTTTGTATAAAGTGGTAAAATGGTTGACCCACGTGAGTTTGTCTAGGTAATCATCCTTGACTACTCTTCCTATGTGGTTCCCATTTGCCACTAATCTCCAAAACCCTATAATATATTTTGCCTTTGCAGCTGCCAGCAACTCAGCCCAACTATCTTCTTCCCAAATTTTTCTTGCAGCCGCCTGGGTTTGCTTGTACTCTTTCCGTGCCAATCTAACAACACCTGGCGATTTTGTTTTTATTGCCAAGAAGAGACTTTTTTTAGACTGCCGGCACGTCTTGCCGTACCATGGCTTGCTATGTGACAGGTTATTTAACTTTTGGTGTTTCTTTGTTGGCATTTTAGTAACCATAGTTTTTTGGGTTTTAAAAAACTTGTTGTGTAATTTTATAAAGGTGTCCGAGTTAACCACCCCAGCAGATGAATTTATAAAGTCGGAGAATGTCTTAGCGAATAATAAATAGATATCTGCGAGAGTTCCACCATGTTGTAATAAGTGGGACCATTTTAAAGCTCGCCTATTATTACTAACAAGAATTTCGTCACAGGGATCAGTTTGGGCTTCTATTATATTGTCACTGAGCGCCCCATTAACTATACATGGTTCAAGTAATAAATCCAATGGAGCGATGATCGCTCTCTAGTCTGTCTTTAACCTCTAGATCGATCATGTACCGCCAAATGTCCAGGGAGACAATTATGAAATCTAAATTGCTCTTCTCGGTAGGTCTTTTAGATATATCAGACGGGAGACGGCCATTACAAGCCCTCAGTCCATGTTCTGCAGACAGCTTCGTTAATTGAACTGCCACGACTGAACAATACACAGGTTCTATATTATCCAACAAAGGAATGTTGTTCGCTTTGTCTTCCTCATCGAAAACGTCACCCAAGCCTACAATTGGTTCATAGCTGCAATTCAGATCCCCAGCTATTATTACAGCTCCTTTATCAACTATTCTATTTAAAAATGAGTCCAATTTAACTAAAGTTATTGATTCTTTTGATAATGGAGCAGGTCTATTATAGACATTAATAAGATGTAACACCTTCCCTTCGCACGTGGTAATTTTTAGTACCAAAATGTCCATTGAATTTGAGTCCATAACTTCAACCTGGATTTTCAGGGTTACTTTTACCCAGGTGATGAGTCCACCGGAGGGCCTACCTCTCACAGATGGTATTGCACTAATTCCAAAAGACTTGTAACCTACTCTGTGAGGTGTACTAAGTGACCACGTTTCCTGGAGGAGACAAATTTCACTCGAGTCTATATAGTTGGACCAGTCAGGATCGCTCAGATTTTTTGTCAGTCCAGCTATATTCCATATATTAGTTTCAGAGTATGAGCATTACCATTTCCAGTGCTAATTCGCCCCTGGATTGAGGGAGTATCCATTGCACTTCTAGTTTCTATACGAGTCCCACATATAGAGCTCTCACCATCTAATATGTTAGAACATTTTCCCATTCTAATATCACAGTTCACAGTTTCTATATGGTGCAATGAACCCTCCAACATTTCGCCCCCCTGTGCATATTCAGCCCCCAACCTCCCTTCACTAAGAGAAATACTAGAGACACATTTTCCCCCAGATGGAACACAGACATTAGGATTGGTTTGACTTTCAACATACTCTTCCACCTCTGTCATTCTTATTCTAGGATTATGACTGAACTCTGGACTTGTTGTGTTTGCCTTACCCTTGATGCTGGGTTTACTACCCACATTCAGCTTCAGTCAGTCCACTGATTCTAAGCAACTAAACCTATTAAATGTGGGAACTCCTCCCCATCTATAAGGGGTATTTGAACCCCTATGGTTTGACCCCCCACGAGCATGGTATTTGACCCTAGACCAGTTTCCACCGCCATCGGATCGCACACTAGGTGGATAAAAAAACAAAAGAGATCTAGTTTCAATGGTAGCCATATAATCCTGGGGGCTCCATGAGCAAATAAAATGCGTAGTTTGGGGATCTTCAAAATGTACAACCACACAGTCCCTTGGAGATTCTTTCCTAGTGTATCCTATCCAAGGAACTCTCCGTACCATTAAAATGTTGCTCTTTATGTGTGGAGGTAAAGGCCGATTGACATTAAGCCAGTGCGATACTTTGTTTTTAAGTGCCCAAAAGGATTCCTCAGGTTGGTTACCTAGCACTGGGACCCCCGTCAAAACAACTACGTATGGGCTAACTTCTGGTGGTAAGTTAATAAAGCCACCCTTTGGTATCCTCCCTGTCAGATGCTCTTTGGGACTTGACAGAGTCGACTTTATGCCCATTGAGCCTAGGTTAGTAAGATCCTTAGCTATTTCTAGAGGGTTTTTCCCAGCTAGATCAGTGGGATTCGAGCTTAACCTTTGAACCGCAGGATTGAACTTGGGGTTCTCTGCGACTGAGGCTTGTTGGTACAGTATCCAGAGTTGTTTTACTTGGCATTTTATTTAAGCTAAGACTTGTCAGTGTTATTATACTCCTTTCCACCTCAAGGAGCTGGTTTTCAATACGTGACAGTCTGGTTTCCAGGGGAATTAATAGATTTTTAAACATTTTCCCCAGATTCCTCACTAGGAGGGCGACCCCCCTCCTCTGATATACCTGTATCAATTATTGCTACATCGTCACCAACTCTATGCTCTTGCGGCCCATCTATGTTAGCGTTGGTTTGTGAAGCATCCTGCCCATTCAGAGCTACCTCTGATACTGGCCCCTGCTCCTCCCCCTGTTTGTTTGGTATGTCTATATTATCAATAGTGGACTATACTTTGGCTACTTTAGCTTTTTTTCCACCAGGGGCAGTGGCGGTGGGTCGTTTTCGTTTTGATATCGCGCACTCCCGCCTACCACGCAATTTTCTAGTGTTGGATTCTTCATCACGGACCTCGACCTCTATGGTTTTCAATTATGGTTTCATCTAACACTTCTAGTCCCATAGGGGCTACAGGAACAGTGGGCAGTTGTGCAGGTACTTGAAGAGTTACATTAGGCATACAATGCACATCTGCTTGGGTCTCAATAAGATTCGGTCTATTAGTATGCTCTGGGGTTCGGGCAGAAGCAATATGGCCCATAGACAACCTTTTGGCCATAGCTAGGTCCTGGGAGACTCTACGCTCCATTAGGCTTATGCCTTGATCTATAAAAGAGTTGGCCCTTATTATAAAATTGTCTAGTGTTCCTGTTAGATGGCTCCCTCCCAATGCGGCCTTACTCCTGCTTTCACGTGTAGCCATCTTATATAATACAAAAACAAACTCAGAGCAACTATTTTTAAAGAGATTAGTTGAATGGTATACATACAATTTGGAGCCCACAGGGAAGCAGAATAAAGAGGGGAGGCCCGGTCCGGTCTTGCATGGCCTTGAACGGGATTAAACGGGCCCGCCCTTGGGCGGGTAAGGAGGAGGCTAAATAGGAGGAGATGGGAGCAGGAAGAGGACCAGCTGCGGCAGATCAAGAGCCGCACTGCCCGCTGGTCCTCGCAGTCCCGCAGGCACTCTGTGAGTCAGTGTCCTTCTTCAGCACCAGGGCTCTCTCACACAGTTCCCAGTCCGAACGGCACCCGCGCTGCTGGGGCCGTCAGTAGTTGTTCCTTTGGCAAGAAAAGTCCGTGGAGGTCCAGCAGTCCCAGTTAACACCAGCTCTCCCTCTAGGATAATGGCACAAGCGACACCAGGTAGGCAATGGCCGCCGAAAGGTTTATTCTTTCCGGAGGTGGGGGGCGGGAAGAGGACCAGCTGCGGCAGATCAAGAGCCGCACTGCATGCTGGTCCTCGCAGTCCTGCAGGCACTCTGTGAGTCAGTCTCCTTCTTCAGCACCAGGGCTCTCTCACACAGTTCCTAGCCCGAACGGCACCCGCGCTGCGGGGGCCGACAATAGTTGTTCCTTTGGCAAGGAAAGTCCGTGGAGGTCCAGCAGTCCCAGTTAACACCAGCTCTCCCTCTAGGATAATGGCACAAGCGACACCCACGTTTCTGTTCAAAGAGGTCTCCTGTGACTCCTCCTTTAGTAGGGAATGCGCTTGAGCCCTGACTATTTTCAACACAGCGGGTGAGTGTAATTACGTAGTAGGTAGTTACGAGAATGTGATGTCTGAGCAAATGGTGTAAAAACATAAAGCAAATACCTAATGTTTCAGAGATGTGCAAACAAGGTACTGACTGAGGAGGAGGGTGGGAGCATGTGAATCTACAGTTCTACATGCTACAAACTGATACTTAGAGGGTAAGGGGCAGTATTCTGTAAGGGTAAGAACTACTATCAATATTAGAGCCAATTTGTTTTGTATTCTCTCTTATAAACCAGTTCTGCTCTCACTTGTTAATATTGTGTGCCATCAAAAACTGGGAACACCTTGGCCTGCTCTAGACTTATTCTAGAATTATTCGGAGAGGTGGCCGGGTCTGTCGGACAATCCACTTACGATTTTGAATGAACTCTAACCCTGTTGCATTTGTCTTTCTTCAGTGGCGTTACTGTATCCGCTTGGAGAATTTGGGTGTTGAAGTGGTGCAGCTCCGGGAGCGGCATTGGAGAATTTTCAGTCTCTCAGGCACCCTGGAGACAGTCCGAGGCCGTGGGGTGGTGGGTAGGGTAAGTATCTGTTGATGTTCATTAATTGCATCTTGTGCTAGTTTATGACTGGTAAATCTGGCCTGTGCTTAAAGCCATGTGAGGATATTAAAGCTTAAGTTATTTCTTGCCCATCAGTTAGACTTGGGGAGTTTAAAGGACAACTTCCACCATCAAGTTGGAGGATAATGACAAACTGTGCAACAGTAGCAGTGCTTAGCAGTGTGCAGAGCCCAGACAGTAGCTTTTGTCAGATAAATGAGGGCTTACAAGGGCACTGGAACACAACAGTCCTAAAAAGGGGGTTACCATTAAGGTGAAGTGGGGGGTCAAAAACAATATTCTAATTCCTTGTTGCCCCATTTCTGTCACACTAGAGGCACAGCCATGAGTGAGTACATTTAAAGGTCACTAGAGAAACACGAAGAAGCCCTTTTGTATTTAATACTTCGTGTCTGCAAACATTGTGGATGAACGCTACAAGCATCAGAGGCTCCTTTTGTACCAAAACGAAAGCCATGTTTCAGCCAGCTGTTCTGCTTCACACAAGTACATGTGCTGGGGGAGGGTGCGGGGGTAGGTTCAGTTACCTTGCAGAATGGCATCCGCAAATTCTTCCGTACTTGGCAGATTTCTGAATGTTTTCTTCCTTGTCCCCACCAAAGCCCCAAGACTTCCAAGCGAAGCTACTTCATAGGTAGTAGTGGGAGTCAAGCACTGTCACTCATTCTAACTCATGTGCTAGTGCCAACTCGTCCGCTAGCTTCAAGATACTCTTTTTTACCTTTTCTCTCTCTGAGGATGCTCGATTGCATTGGCCACTAACCAGTGATTGGTTATCTTTTATAACACAATCCCCAGAACGTTCATTCAATAAAACCAGCTTTCTTTTACAACAGTTCCTCACATGTTATTTCAAAATAAAGGTTGAAAATGGCAGGACTGCAGATCTGTGATGTGAAGCCCGGTACCCCTACTCCAAGGTTATTATATGGTAATAAAATACACACCTTTCCTCCCAAGGCGAGAACTACTCAAACTAGATCTGGGCCACGGAACTCCCTCCACTCCCTTGCAGTAAAAGGGGAAGCCACCATCAAAGGCAAGCATCACGCCGGAGCCCGTGTTACTGTAAGCATCAGGACCCTAGCCTTATTCTTTTTAGTGCTCAGCTGCTCTTCCAGTCTTGTGTTCCAAGATAACTGTGGTTTGTAACTTCTCCCTGCTGTCCTGTCAGAGAACTGCTGGTCGGCTAAGGCCCTATGTTCTTTCAGGCGAGCTGTAGGACACCTAATCAGCAGAGCGGGCAGTTAATTATTCTTCCTTGATATTTCAAAGCGAGAATTATAACTTCGGACCAGACTATCAATGGGGCCAAGAACTTACCCAAAGTAGGCACGTGGCATATGCCACTTCACTGAGCCTTCAAGGACAAAGGAACATTCTAGACTTGCCCTTTTCTGGCTCTTCTTTATTTGGTACCCATGTAGGTGAACAGATTCAACGCTTGAAGATCGAATCTTCAAGAGATATGGTTGAGGACAGCGAAACTCCCATACACCTTTTTGGTAGAGACAACAGCACCTGGAGTGCCGAGAACAGCCTGTGCAGGTACAATATTTTCAAAAACAGCAAAATTAAAGGGGCAATATCTCACAACAGCGGTCTGAGGAGCAGGTAAATCTCCAGCCTTAAAGAGTGACTCCATTACTTTGACTCTTTCGTCTAACACAAATTTGGGGGCGAGGTGTCATATCTGATCATTTCCTCTTGTTGCAGAGGGTAACAAACTGCAGATTGTTGCTTGATATTGTTAAGTATGGGCACAAAAATTAAATGTTATTTCTCATCCAGGGGATACTCATCAATAGTCATAATCTATGAATAATCCCCGCCCATGTGCGGGATCCCGGAGCATGTAGAAAATGCCACCTGTTTTGTTATCCTAAAGTGGCTAAAGAAAATTTGCTGGATGCTACCAGAACACACAAAAAAAACGGTCATCAATGCCTTAATAACATCAAGACTAGATTACGCTAATGTGTTATATATGGGGGCAAATAAAGCTACAATCCGCCGATTGCAAACTGTGCAGAACGCAGCTGCCAGACTGTTAAGTAAAATTCCTATTTTCTCACCCACCACCAAATTTATCCGTGAACTGCACTGGCTGAAAATAGAGAATAGGATTAAATTCAAGTCCCTATGCTTTATGCACAAGATCTTTACAAAAAAAGCCCCCAAGTACTTACAAAATCTGGTTCACCGTTACCATCCAGCTAGGACTCTAAGATCTGCAACAGCCAACAATTTTGTCATCCCTAAAATAAAACTTGCACGCATGGGTGGCAAATCTTTCGCCTTACTTGGACCTTCACTGTGGAATGCCATGCCACAGGCTTTGCGCTCCGAGCTGAATTACATGAAATTCAGAAAAGCCTTGAAAACCTGGCTATTCAACATCTAAGTCAGTTGTCCTGTCAGCTATTACTGAATCACAGCGCCGGGAAACCCTTTGTTGGGTAGCTGTTTGCGCTATATAAGCTAAAGCATCAAGGCCTCGCATGACGCCATTGGTCACACAAACATCTTCGACGTCGAAGCTTTCGCCGTCGAGGGAACAGGTCACGGTGGTTGTGGAGTCACCTGGGTCCAGGTCATCAGGAGACAGATCTACATCTCCTGGGTTGAACATCGTGGAGATCTCTCTCGATTGGGTGCTCAACGAAGAAGTCACACAGGAGGTTTTTCATCAATGGGGCTTACCGGACATAGACCTGTTCGCAGATGCGGCAAACGCAAAATGCCCCGTCTTTACGTCCAGGTTCCCCCAACAGGGCTCACGGGGGAACGTTCTTTTGATCAGCTGGTCGCAGACATTGCTGTACGCCTTTCCTCCCCTGCCTCTGATCCCGGCGGTGATTCAGAAATTCTACAGGACCAACACCAGGATGATCCTGATAGCGCCGGAGGGGCCACGCCAGTGGTAGTACCCGGATCTCCTCCAGCTGTCCGGCGACTTATGCACTTAATCACGACCTGATTTATGGCGATCCTCCATCTACCCGTGAGCGCCTGTGTGGCCCGTCCTGTCCGCTACCCCTCCCCGCTCTACTCTCCATTTTCCTGCTAATGACCTCTGCCCTCACCTGTCCTAGCAGAAATAAAGAAAGACACCCTGCCAAAATAAATACCCAATGGTCCTCCAAAGGATCCAGTTCTGTTAGTGAAGGAGCAATATTACCAGGTATCAGAGCCAGAGATTCAAATCATGCTTTTTATGAAAAATATATATTTTTATTAATTTTTATGCACATATTTATAAAAAGACATTCAGGGATTGGATATTCAGAGATTTATAAAAACAATCGACGTGATATTTCATATCAAGTCAGGAAGTAAACATCATCATACAGTTCAGTGTTCCAGGCGCTCCGGGGCACTTTAGGGGGGCTCAACAGACACTCACATCTACAAGGGATCATTCATATTCATACACATTCAAACCGTTCAACCTGATGGATTTCACAAAGCCTGCAACAGATAGATGGAATTATGGTTGCATGGACAGGGGTGCAACAGTGGGAGGGCAATTTAGATGGTGTAATGTTGCCGTCCTTGGTGGTAGCGCCGACGTGCGTTTCGGTGTAAGGCACCTTCGTCACATATGAAGTAAGAGAGGTGTTACCTGTAATCCAAGGGGCTTCAAAGTGTTATCAAGTTTAGAGGGGTCCGGGTTTTTCACATGGGGTAGGTAAAAAGGATCTTATTCAGTAGAACGGAAGTTCATTTTTTCTTTTCTGTCCTAGCCCCCACCCTGTCTATCTGTGAATTTTCCCTCGTCAATTGAGATCTAGCTATTTTGTTCTGATGCCCGATGGAGCTACCTAGTTTAGCTATAGGGGAGACAGGTCGGGGATTTCCCTCCTTGAACGTCACCTACCCAGTCGGTTTTTAGCCAGACTTCCTTGCATCTCTCCTGTCGTCTCTTCCTACATCCTCCCTCCATTTATTTTTATTTTATTTTATTTTTATTATGTCTCTCCTTCCCCCCTCTCTCTAAGTATTGAGACTGGACTATTTTGTCTGATGCCCGATGGAGCTACATGGCTTAGCTATAGGGGAGATGGACCATGGATTCCCTCTTTGGTCGTCACCTCCCCAGTCGGTCTTTAGACAGACTTCCTCTTGTCTCTCCTTGTTGTCTTTTCTCTCTTTCCTCCATTTCCCACCTCCCCCGCCCCCTCCAATGCGTTTCTCTATCCTTTATCTCCTCTCCTAATGTATTGCCTATTATTTTTGATGTATTGTGTAATTGTTGATCTTGTCTGATACATTGTTGATCCTCATGTATAGTGCTCTGATACCTTTGGGTCTAGCCAACCTCACTTTCCCTCCTCCCCTCCCTTAGCCCTGTTCATTTGACCTGTCCTCTTCTTCCTCCTGATTCTCTCTCCTCCCCTAATGTATTGCTGACTGTTTGATATAATGTTTTCTTGTTTGATCTTTTCCTGTATATTGTTGAACCACATTGTTGCACTTCATTCGTCTCTCCTGCAGTCTCCTACCGCATCCGCCCTCCATTTATGTCTCTCCTTCCCTCCTCTCTTAATGTATTGAGACTGAACTATTTTGTCTGACGCCCGATGGAGCTACTTAGTTTAGCTATAGGGGAGATGGGCCGTGGATTCCCTCCTTGGTCGTCACCTACCCAGTCGGTCTTTAGACAGACTTCTTTTCGTCTGTCCTCATTGTCTCGTCCCTAGCTCCTATCCCCTCTCCCCCGAATTCTCTCCCCTTGCCTGCTACTCTGCCTACCCCCTGTCCTTTGTGCCCTTTGACTAAGCACTCCTTCTCCCCTTGTTGGGGAAAGATCCAATATTTATACTCTGGAGTCTCAGCGAACCCGCTGAGTGAGTCCACTGCGCCAAGGGAGCCACTCACACTTGAGGCATGGTATGGCACTCCTTGCCAAAGCACTCCCTCTCCCCTTTTCTGGGGAAGGATCCAGTATGTAGGTCTTGGAGTCTCAGAGACCTCTCTGAGAGAGTCCACTGGGCAAAGGGAGCCTCTTGCAACAGAGATAGAGAAGTGATACCACTTCCCCTGGGATCACAGCTTACTGGACTTTGGACGTTTGCCTTGACTCGTCTACCGGTTTGTGTATCAGTCACCCTTCCCCTCCTCTTCCCATGCTGTGTCTCTCACCCTAACCTCCTCTTTCCCGCCTTCATTATCGGTCTACTTCCCCTGCTCCAACCCCCCCTCCCCTGAATCTCTCACCTTGCCTGCTTCTCCCCTTACGTATTTGTGCTTATTGTTTATCTCGACCTTACCAGTAACTGTGGCCATGCTCTAAGAACTATGTAACCTTTGTTATGATGTAACCTGTAACTATGATCTGATGCACATGTAAAGCGCTCTGATACCTCCGGGTCTAGCCAGCGCTATATAAAACTCTTGAAAATAAAAAAAATAAATAAAATGAACCTTCCAAGGCCTGTGGGCATCAAAGACACCTGAAGGCATCTCCTTTGAAGTGAAGGAGTCACTTCTTTGCTTTTGCAGGCACCGCAACAAGTTGACCGGTCTGCTGATCCTGAGCTCTTCCGGACTACTTAAAGTTCTGCAACACAGTTGGTGGTTTTTCACAGCTCTCGATGCCTGCCCTGCACTCTTACCAAGTTTGAGGCAACTATCCCTTGTGGGGGCTGCAATAACTGAACCTCTGTGCACCGGGTCAACTTGCCGTAGCAAAAGCTTGTTGGCTTCCTTCCACCAAGATCTTTGGGCTCCAAGTAGGCCCAACCTCAAGCACCTCAAGTGACCAAAGTCTTCATTCACATTGCATTGTGTGCACCGTGACCTGCATCTTTTGGTGAGCTGCCAGAGGTCATCTTGCAACTCCAGTGCCTCCGGCTTGTGGGTCCTATTGAGGGTCACCTTTGTTTCTTTTGAGCTCCCCTGATTGCTCGGGGCCTGCCATGACTCCCCTGCTTGTGGTGAATCCCCTGGACCTCACTGGTCCCGACATTGTTCCTTCTTCAACTTCTGCGTTGGTTGCATTTGCCAAGGCTCCTTGGTGCTCCCGCTGGTCACCGACCCCCTCAGCACTCGACATCCTTTGTGGGCCAGCTCATGCACGGGTCCTGGCCTTCCTCAGAGTTGCCTGGTCCTCACAGCGGCAGAGTCAAGGTCATCACTAACTCTACTGCAATACCCAACATCGGAGGGCATTCGTCTTCCAAGTCTTCTGGGTACTCCTGAGTGACATAGACTCTGTCCCCTCTGCTTGCAGGTATCTCTCATATAAAACCCACCTTCGGATTTCACCTGACACTTTCCCCTCCAGCAGCGGCACTTTCCTGAAGTCCTCCATTGGGTTCGACAGCGGTTTCCGACACCACTTCACACGTATACACCCGGCTTTCCTGGTGTAGGTAACGTGGATACTAGGGTATCCACAGGTGGGGTGGCTCTCCAACCTTCTGTCTTCAGGGTCCACTGGCAAGGGTGCTTCAGCTTAAAAAAAACAACCGCGACTTACAGGTAGACTTGTAGGGAACGGAGCACGCGGTCGAGTTTCCACACTGCACACGCTCTCCGTGGGGTTCCTAGTCACTCACGTTGGTTGGTTCCTTGGGTCCGTCTTAATCCGAGTCGTGGTTCTTATACCACTTTCTTAGTATATGGTTTGGCCCACCCCTGTGGTCCACTGTGTATTCTGTTCTATTTACTGCATTTCTTCACAGAAGATGGAGCAAATTTAAATCATGAGAAACATACAGAAGTTCAGATGTCTAGTGCGAACATTTAAAAGATTAACAGATTACTGGTATTTCTCTCCTCAGGAGCCGGTTCTCTCCAAGGAGCAGCCAGCATTTCAGTACAGCAGTCATGTCTCACTGCAGGCCTCCAGCGGACATATGTGGTAAGGAACCTCTATGCCCTCCTTCCCCAATCCTTCACACTTTCCCCCATTAGCAGAAATTTTAACATGCAGCCCTCCTCTGGTGCTGCCTTTCCCTTCTATAACGATATCAGATCTGTCTGCTTCCCATTTGTGTATCGTTGTTTATATTCCCACACAAGCCCAACATAATTCCAGATAGACTAAGAGTCTTGTGCCCTATATTTAAATGAATTTGTCTCCGAAGCATGCCATTCTGATGGATTCTTCCAACTGCAGATTCCTCAGTTTTAGAATACTACTAGGCGGCAGACTGGATGTTGGATTCTTAAACACAATTGCTGCTGCATGCCACCAGATGGAGCCTTCAGACTTGGTGAAAGCCTTGCTCTGCCCTGGAAGCAATTGACCAGAGCCATATAGGCGCTACTCCTAATGTTCTTGGAGCATGTCTGGGTGCCATCTAGTGTTGGGTGCGGATGTTTGCTAGTTGTTTTTGTTCAAAGAACTTCAGAGCTGAAGAGATTAAGGAGGCAGAAGAGGAAGGCCAGAGAGCAAAGACACTTGAGTTTTCCAATTCGGAGTCCATGAAGAAACCCTGTCCCCACAGGAATAAGCAGAAAAACACACTTGTAAAACTTCTTAATTTAGCAACATTGCGAACACAAATTGGCTACTTTTGCCATACATGAAGCTTCCTTCTGTTTTATTAAAAGGGGTGAGAGGGCAGCCAGTGTCAATACGGTTAAGGGCTGCTGCTAATTGGATCTTAATGGGTGGACTTATTGTATGTTGTAAAAATCATCTCACCTCTGAACTGTACAACATTGCAGACTTAAACTCACGAAACATGATAATAAAAATGTGCGATCTGACGTGTGAGACTGGTTTTTTTGTGTATTTGATCACATCTACTAATGCTGAACCAGTGTATGGTGCACTTGTCTTTTCGGCCGCCATTCTATCAATGCCTCTGCATTTGCACCGTAGTTCTATAATCCATCTCAAATTAGCAAGTAATGCTACTCATCTCTTCTGATTAACAGCGTGCGCAGCCAAAAGCAGATGACAAAAGAAGCGTTGAAAGCAAGCCCTAAGCAGATATCTAGGGTCGTTGCAGATGACTTTAAAAACCACAGTTTTCTTTGAATGTTCCTATCTAGCTTCCAATCCCAGAGTGCTCCTTTGGTCTCAGAAAACACACATGCATTGGCAGCCCAATGGCACCCAATCGCTCACTATACCTACTGTATCACACAACTGTGTGTGTGTGTGTGAACACACAGACATACACACATAACGTACAGCCACCCCCTCACAAGTAATAACACAGGCAGACATGACACATCCGCAACCTCAGAAACATACTACTAAAAAAAACATTGACAACGCCAAAAGCTCGAAGGTCAGCCATTCCTGAGACCCTTTGACTTTGGCAGTTCTTATTTACACTGTACTTTAGCCAAGCTTTTATGACTAACGATAAAGATCCTTCAATGCAGAAGAAAATGTTACTTACCGCTAGTCCTTGTTCTGCATTGTAGGAATTTTTATTGAAGCCGTAAGCAACTCACCCGTCTCCTCAGCTGGCTACATTTGGGCAGTAGTATGATTTATTTGCTCATGTATTTTTCTAAAAAAAACTGGATTCTGCAGGTAACTGCAAGTACAATTCATTGTGGGTAAGTGAGCCTCACAGGTTCTTAATGGCACAGGTTTCTTTTTTCTTTACTCTTAAAGTAAGCCTTTCAAGGTGCATTTTCTACTTTCATGTACACAAAGGGGACTTTGCATTACAGATGCTGCAATGCGCTTTATTTTAAAAATTCTTTGACAACATTATAGGCATTCAGGAGAAAAATGACATCTCTGAAAGAGTTACATTGTGTATGCTTTTACATGACCTCTGTGATAATAACATCATACAGTATAAATCTCCATGAAAGAACTACTATTCAAACAGGTGTTGTGGGATCTGCAGAGGCAGCGCAACATTATTATTCAAGCATTCATGACTTCTGTAGGAGAGTAGGGTTTGCTTCCTATGGTCACCCCCACTTTTTGCTTTTGCTTTACTGGTTTTCGACTTAGATGTGGCTGTGGGCCTGCTAATCAGACCCACAGCCCACATGCACTCTCTCTAAATTCACACCATGTACCCTAGGTACATCCAAAATTGGGAATTGGCTCACCTTATCAGCCCCTGTAGAAGTGTACCCTAGGTACTCAGGGCATAGGTATAACCAAGGCCTACCAGGGGCTGCAGCATATATTATGCCACCCCTGGCTGGCCACTCAAACTGACACAACTGGCTGATCACTCAGCTGGGGCAAGGTCGTGTAATCACCCCTTGCTTAGGTATAGTATTTCTATATCTACCCTTAAATATATTCACACAGTAACCTATAAGTCACTCCTATGGCAGGCCTTAACAATCCTGGAGGCAGAGGGCTTGGTTTTGTGTGAGATGGTGCTCTAGCATGAGCTGAGCCTGTCTGCAGCTTTCGGAACCATGTCCTTATAGCTGTTCTATGATATTGCCATACCATATACTCTTAAGTGCATTATAATCCTCGCGGTTGAATGCTAACTTTGGTTTGGCTTTATCTAAACATGTTGTGTAAGGTGTCATACGCTTTGGAATACTACCCCCTCGCCAATTCTGGCGACGGGGGTAGTATTCCACCCTTCTAGAGGGAGAAGACATGTTGTTGCTGACTATCCCGGTCAAAGTTAACCAGAGCCCCAGCGTCACAAAATGGATGCTGCTGCCACAGACACAAGTCTGACCTCCTGCTGCTGGGAGTTCTTCCAGCGAGGGAGGCCTGGACAATAGGTTTCCTGCCTCGAGAGGTGCGAGCACCACCCCAGACAGGATTTTGTGTATTGGGACAGGGAGGGCTGAATAGAATGAGACATGCCTGGGGCACACTAAGTGCTCCATGCATACCCCAGTTCAAACCAGTTGCTGGGGCACTCCAGCCCCAGCTCTGGCGCGAAACTGCACAAAGGAAAGGGGGTGTAACCACCCCCCTTCCTGGTCCCACCCATAGGAGGGACCTAGTGAGTAAACCAGCCCCCTTTAGTAGTATAAAGTTAGGAGCTGACCCAGGAGACTTTAGATTAATCCTGGAATCGAACTGAAGACGAAACTCTGGACCCTTCGACATTCAACTGAAGCTGAAGACTGAAGTATCTCCCTTGTGGCCAAGGAGTGACCACCCTGGGCAACCAGGCACCATCCAGCAACTCGACGGCTTGCTTTGTCCCCGTTCCTGCCGGAACCCGGGCACAGGGTCTGACAAGACCTCGACCCCCGGACTCCTCTGACCCCACTGCACGACTCCAGCACAGCTGAGCTCCGTGGAAGGCGTCGGAATCCGTGGAAGCAGGCAACTTGGAAAGTCTTCAATTTGCTAACAGTGCAGCTCCTGAGGCATCCTCGAAGCTGTGCACTGGGGACTGAGACACCCCGACACCGAGCTCCACCTGCACCGAAGACCAGCCCTCCACACTCCACGAGATCTGCGTGGGGCCCTTCTGCTTGTGTTCTGCTCGACGCGTTGTCCGGTTGCTGGCCCGTTGGCTAGTAGCCCTCTGACGACGATCCTTGTGAAAATCCATCGCTGGTCTGGTTGCTCCAGACTGGCCCTCGCTTCCCTGAAAAGGTGAAGTACCTCAGACCCTCCTGGTCTGCACCAGAAGCCTGTTGTGCATCCTGCGTGGGTTGCCTTTGCTTAGGCTTGTTGGCTCCAATCTTGAAGTCGACCCCTCCATCTGCGAGAACCTTCGTGGGACAGCTCCTCTCCAGCACCTGGCCGTCCTCGACGCCTCCTGGTCCGCGTGGCTGCAACGACAAGCTTCACGACAGCACCTGATTGCTCCTCGACGACATCTGGTTCCTTCCTGGTTCCACCCTGTCACTGGCTAGTGACCTAGACTCTGTCCCCTCTGCTTTCAGGTCTTCTTCAACTCCGATCCACCCTTGGATCCACCCGGACATCTTCCTCCTGGTCGCCTGCAGCATCTTCTTCCGAGGCTCCATAGGAAACGACGAGAAAACCCGACACACTTTGACACCTATGCACCCGCAGCCCGTGGGTGAGGTAACGCAAGCTGTAGGGATTGACTATCCTAGTGTCCAGTTTTGCTAGTTGTGTAATCCTAGTTAGACCGGAAGTGTCCTAAAACTTCATTACTTACCTTTTTACGTTCCTATTGACTTTCTATTGACTCTCGCGTGAGAGTACTGACTCTGCACGCGCCGCCTGTGGGCCTCCACCTCCTAACCTAAGGGTCAGATAGTGTAGCCCCAGCGATCCTCTAGGCCCTAGGCCTTTCCTTTTCCCGAGTCGTGGTTCTTATACCACTTACTTAGTATATGGTTTTACGCGCCCCTAGGGCCTAACTGTAAATCGTGCTATTTAAAGTATTTCTAAGTGTAACTTGTTATGTGCTTTTGCCTCTGATCTCATAAAGAGTTCAGAGTGGTGTGTTAGTAAATAAATACATATATATTTTATATATATCCTGTGTGGTGTCCTTTCACTTGGTATTCAAGGGGTTACATATGGTAAAACAGCTGGCTTTACACGCCCTCAAGAGTCTTTTAGCCTAAGACTGTTCTGTCCACGCTACCTCTAGGATAGCTGGTCTATAAGGTTGACTTACAACCATCACCATAAGGGTTGTTTGGACTGGTGCAAGGTGCTCACTAGAATAGTGAACATCATATACCAGGCCAACTTCTCACAACTTCAATGAAGATTTATACAATGCAGAGTTAGGACTATAGGTGCATAACATTTTCCTTTAGGATTCTGTCCCAAAGGCTTCTCAAACCGAAGTATTGCAGCCGTTTTGCTCCATTTTCTCAACTTGTTTTGAAAGAAAGATTAGGCTTGTTTAGGTCCTTCTGATGCAAATGAATGCATAAATTGCTAGGTGGTGACACTTTTCTTTGTACCACTGACCTATATGATGTAGGGTCGCAATATTTGCTATGCCTCACGGGCAACCAGTCTTTTCTGATTCTTTCCGATGTCTTGAGGTTGGTCGCTGCTGACCTTCTCTGTGCCTTGATAGGATCCAGGCATTTTTTGTCACATGTTTGCTGCATCTTTGGTCTATCATAATAGATAGGAATGGCTGAGCTGAGTCTCTTGATGTTTTCGAAACAGATTGTCTGTTACCACTCATTTACTACCACTGCAGGGGTACGTACCAATACCAGAGGCAAGACAGAAGTTTCTTTAACATCTCTATTTCATCATTTCCCCTCAATAGTAAGATTTGCAATGTGCTGAATGCCAATTGTATCACAGCTTATCAAATACTTTCTGGTTGAGTGGATTTGTGCCACAGGGCTCATACTTTAAATACAATGCATTTGAAAGTGTCTGAATGGCTCGACTCAAAGTTACTGTGCCTACGGAAAAGTACTGTATGTCCACCCAGTTAAAGAACAAAACAAGCTTCCAGAGGAATGTAGTCTCAAGCATGGATTCTTTTGAAGATATATTAGGTGCACATTCAAAAGCCACCACAGATGTGCCTATGTGTTCGAGGCATATGAGCTGCAGATTGTACACTTAGCAATAGATCGCCACCAGGTGTTGGGCTCGGATGATTGCAGGGTGTTGTCTTCTTGGAAGAAGTCTTTGTAGTCACGAGATAGGTGACTCCTCACTTGGACAATACTGCGCATGGTCGTCGACTCCATCCTCAGATTGGTTTTTTCCGCCACTGGGTTCGGATGAAAGTTTTCCGCTCCGGCTAGAAAACACTTTTCTGCATTTTCGAAGCGTGAAGCTTTAGATAAACTTCTTCGACATCGAATAGACTTTTCGACATCACCAGCTACATCCCGGTGCGTCGACGCGGGCCGTTGGGCCTATCGGCGCCATACGGCCTACACCTCATGGACAGAACTCCATTCAAAAGATGCCCAGTATGTCGAGCAAAATTCCCTCATAGCGACCATCACGAGGTTTGCAACCTCTGTCTCTCGCCAGAACACGACGAGTCGACTAGCACAGCCTGTGCCTCCTTCCGATCGAAGAAGACCATTCGGGATCGGAGGGTCCGTCGACACGAGATGAGATCAGCGCCAGCACCGCAGGCCATCTTTGAGGAGGAGATCGTCGAAGAAGACGTCTCCGAGGACGATGATCCACTCGAAGATTTCTCCGAGGACGAGGCTCCACTCGTCGCCGAGGAAGACTCGCCTGATCTCCAGATCATATCGGGAGCAAAGCACTCGGACGATTAGATTCCATCTCGACAACCCGTGAGTACCTCAGCCCCTGCACAACAGACACTACCCAAACAAAAGGCAAAGGTCAGCACTCCGCCCATGGGGCCCAGTCGAGACCGAAATTTACCCTCTAACGCCCCTTCGGGCTTGGCTCCGAGGAAACAGACTACGCCTTCCGGTGCCTCGCCGCCGAAAAAACCACATGTGCCAATTCCACCTCCTCCATTGGCACCGAAACATCCTTCGACACCGAAGGACTCGTCGACACCGAAGCCAAAACGCCCTTCGGTGCCCAAAGACAAAGACCCTTCGGCACCCTAACCAAAAGACACATCGGTGCTGAAGCCAAGAACCGTACCGGACCCGAAAGCTTCGACTCCGAAACCTTCCGGTTCCAAAAATAAAGAAGAGAAGCCAGATTCCGGCGCCGCAGGCCAAACAAAACCTGTCTCCACGCCGAAACATTCAATATCGGTACCAAAGACTCCAGACAAGCCTAAACCACCTTCAGCACCGAAAGAATTGCTGCAGGACTCAATTATTCCTCCTAAGGCAAAGAACACTAAGCAACCCCTATCGGCACCGAAAAAAAACACGCCGAAAAAGATTATAGAAGAGGAAGATCTGTTTAGACCAGATCCTAGACAGAAAAAAGTCCATATTAATCCAAAAACTGGACATGTGGAAGCAATTCCTTATAAAAAAAGACCAGCAGACACACCACTTCCACCTGTGGTTCCTGCCAAAAAGGATTGTGCAACTTCTCCAATTCACCCTTCCTCTCCTTCACCTTCTTCCTCTCCTATTACTCCATATATTGAACCTATAACTTCTCCTGTTCAATCTCCTGCATCATCACACCACACTGACGAGGAGTATGATTTAGGTGGGGGGGGATGACGTACCAGAGCCACATACATACCCTTTAGATGATGATGTCAACTCAGAATATCCCAAGGATGACGATGCATATAATTTTCCACCAACCAATGCACCAGACATCCCTGATCCTCAGTACTACCCAACAAAACCTTCCCCTCCAGAGGATAGTATTGGGTTTAATCATTTATTAAACAGAGCTGCACTTTACCATGGGGTTTCCATGCACTCTGATGCCATTGAGGAGGATTTCTTATTAGACACTTTTGAACAGTCACAAAGGTCTATTCAAATATTACCCATGATCAAAGGAGTCATTAAACATGCTCCAGAGATTTTTAAAGATCCAGTATGGTGTAGGGTGCTAAATCCCAGAATGGAGAAAAAGTATAGACCAGCACCAGCTGATCCAGTCTACATTAAGGGACATCTGCCACTAGACTCTTTGGTAGGGTCAAATGCACGTAAAAGAGCCAATTCCCAAACTTCTGGTGAGACACCCCCGCCTGACAAAGAATCCAAGATTATTGATGCGTCAGGGAAACAAATTGCTGCACAAGCAACAAACATATGGCGCATAGCAAACACACAAGCCTTACTCTCACGCTACAACAGGGCTCATTACGACCAACTAGAAAAGTTAATGGAACACCTACCAGATCAACACAAAGATCTGGTAGCAGAGCTGTTACAGGAAGGCAAATTAATATCTAATGCCTCAATTAAATGCGCACTAGATGTAGCTGACACAGCATCCAGAGCAGTTAACACTAGTGTAATTCTCAGATGTCATGCATGGTTACGCATTTCAGGTTTCAAACCAGAAGTACAGACTACCATCCTGAACCAGCCCTTCAATCAGAACCAATTGTTCGGGCCGGAAGTAGATAATGCACTAGAAAAGATGAAGAAGGACCAGACACTGCTAAGTCTATGTGTGCATTACAATCCACCCAAACTAGAGGTTCTTTTCGCCGCTCCTCTTATAGAGGAGGCTCCAAGCAAACCGGCACAGATACCACATCATCTTTTAAGACACACACACAAACCTCCTCTAATAAAGGCTACTATAGAGGAGGATACAGAGGCAATAACAACAAGGGAAGAGGTAGAGGTAATAACAACAACCGCTCTCTTCTACTCCCAAACAGTGACTTCCCTCTGCCTCCCCTATAGCATTCCACTCCTGTGGGGGGCAGACTATCACAGTTCCTACCTGTCTGGAATTCCATCACAACAGACAAGTGGGTAAGACAGATTATCCAACATGGCTACTGCCTAGAACTCACAGCAACCCCCCCAAACATACCACCCAGGCAGCGTCCAATGTCCGCAGAACACATAACTCTGCTTCAACAGGAAGTTGTAGCACTTCTAGAAAAAGATGCTATTCAAGTGGTCCCTTTACAAGAACAAGGAACAGGAGTCTACTCCCTGTACTTCTTAATCCCCAAAAAGGACGGGACACTGAGACCAATTCTCAACCTCAGGCCCCTCAACCACTATATACAATCAGATCATTTTCACATGATCACTTTACAACAAGTACAGCCATTACTAGAACAGGGAGATTTTCTTTCAACACTAGACCTAAAGGACGCCTATTTTCATGTTCCTATACATCCTGCGCAGAGGAAGTATCTAAGATTTGTCATACAAGGACAACACTATCAGTTCAAAGTCCTTCCATTCGGGGTCACAACAGCACCACGAGTGTTTACAAAGTGCTTAGCAGTAGTAGCAGCACATCTCAGAAGACAACAGATACATGTCTTCCCTTACCTCGACGACTGGCTCATAAAAGCAAGATCGTTCAACCAGTGTGTACAACACACAAAACAAACGATTCAAACATTACACGACTTAGGGTTTACGATAAACTACACCAAGTCGCACCTAGAGCCTTCGCACGTTCATCAATATCTAGGAGCTACCATAGACACATCGGTAGCTCTAGCGTATCCCAGTCAAGCCAGGATTCAAAGCATTCAGAACTTAGTCTCCCTTTTTCAATGCCAACACTCTCTTCAAGCCAGAGTGTTCATGAAACTAATAGGCATGATGGCGTCTTGCATCTTCATAGTTCCTCACGCAAGACTGCAAATGCGCCCACTACAAGAATGTCTAGCACAACAGTGGAATCAGGCTCAAGGTCAGCTCACAGACCTGGTGTTGGTGGACAGCCGTACATATCGCTCTCTGCAATGGTGGAACACCAACAACTTGACAAATGGACGGCCGTTCCTAGACCCTATTCCACAAATTCTGCTCACGACAGATGCATCCCTCACAGGATGGGGAGCCCATCTCTTGCATTATACCACACAAGGCCAATGGAACAACCAACAGAAACAGTTCCACATCAACCATTTAGAGCTGCTAGCAATTTTCCTAGCATTCAAAACTTTTCAAGTACAAAACAAAGCTGTTCTAATCTGGAAGGACAATATGACAGCCATGTATTATGTACAGAAACAGGGGGGGACACACTCTCTGCAACTGTCCCAGCTTGCACAGAACATTTGGAGATGGGCCATCCCTCAAAACATACACCTGACAGTAGAACACCTTCCAGGAATTCACAATCAGATAGCAGATCTGTTGAGTCGTCAGTCACAACAGATTCACGAATGGGAGCTGCACCCACAAGTTCTCCCAACCATTCTTCCAAAGGTGGGGGCATCCACAGATAGATCTGTTTGCCACCCACAAAAATGCGAAGTGCCCAAGCTTCGCCACCAGGTTTTCACACCCACAATCAGAGGGAAATGCGATATGGATGAACTGGTCAGGCAGATTTGCGACGCTTTTTGCCTCTCCCACTCATTCCACTAGTAGTACGCTAGCTCAGACAACAGTCTCTCAAACTAATACTAGTGGCCCCCACATGGGCACGTCAGCCGTGGTTCACCACGCTACTGGATCTCTCACTGGTTCCACATCAAAAATTACGGATCACACCATCCCTGTTAACACAGAAACATGGAGAAATAAGGCACCCAGACACAAACCAACTGAATTTGGCGATCTGGCTCCTGAGGTCTTAGAGTTTGGCTACTTAAACCTACCACAAGACTGTATGAACATAATTAAAGAAGCTACAAGACCCACTACCAGAGCATGTTATGCGGCTAAGTGGAAAAGATTTGCAATATACTGTAACAACAATAACATTGATCCACTGGATGTTTCCATCCAAAATATTATTTGCTACCTTCTACACCTACAAAGGTCCAATTTGGCTTATTCTTCCATACGCCTGCATCTAGCAGCAATTGCAACCTATTAACAAAATAGACAGGATCTATCTTTCTTTAGAGTACCTGCAATAAAAGCCTTTATGGAAGGATTAAAATGAATAATCCCACCTAGGTTACCACCTGCACCAGTATAGAACCTAAACGTGGTCCTTACAAGACTTATGGGTCCCCTTTTTGAGCCTTTACACAAGTGTGACTGCAATTCCTAACATGGAAAACTGCCTTCCTTGTTGCCATTACCTCTCTCAGAAGAGTGAGTGAAATACAAGCATCCACAATAGAAGAACAATTTTTTCAAATACACCCTAACAAAGTGGTTTCCTAGACCCAATCCAAAATTCCTGCCAAAAGTCATTACTCCTTTTCACCTTAACCAATCAGTAGAGTTACCAGTGTTTTTTCAAAAACCGGACTCTGTTGCAGAAAGGGCTCTACACACCTTAGATGTTAGAAGAGCTCTACTATACTACACAGACAGGACAAAATCCTTCAGAAAGACAAAACAACTATTTGTATCTTTCTCTCCCCCACACAAAGGCAATCCCATCTCTAAAGGAGGAATTGCCAGATGGATTGTAAAGTGTATTCAAATATGCTGTCAAAAAGCTAAATGTACACTGACAGTTCCTCCTAGAGCGCACTCCACTCGCAAACTAGGAGCCTCTATGGCTTTCTTAGGAAACATACCATTAGAGGACATATGCAAGGCAGCAACATGGTCTACAATACACAACTTCACTTAACATTATTGTGTTGATGTGCAAGCCAAGCTGCAGTAGGCCAAGCTGTCCTTAAAACACTATTTCAGTATGCTGCAACGGATACAAGCTACCACCGCTAGGGGAGACACTGCTGTACAATCGTTGCTAAGTGTACAATCTGCAGCTCATATGCCTCGAATGGAATATGCTACTTACAAGTATGCATCTGTTCTTGGCATGTAGAGCTGCAGAGTTGTACACGCCCTCCCGCCTCCCCAGGACTTGTATCCGTTCCAGTACTCCTCTTTCTTAGATGCACACGCATTGACATCCTTTTCTCTTTACTTCTAACTCCATCATTTCCCATCATGGCGAAAAACAATCTGAGGATGGAGTCGATGACCATGCGCAGTATTGTCCAAGGGAGGAGTCACCTATCTCGTGACTACAAAGACTACTTCCAAGAAGACAACAACCTGCAATCATCCAAGCCCAACACCAGGTGGCGATCTATTGCTAAGTGTACAACTCTACAGCTCTACATGCCAAGAACAGATGCATACTGGTAAGTAGCATATTCCTTTTTCTGGCATATAACTGTGACATGAACCCTGGCATTGCTTTTAATGGAAGCAAGCCAATCCAAGCACTCACAAAGTTAGGAAGGTCAGTGTTCGCTTTGTATACTCAGGGTTGGCTTTTGATCTGTTTTATCTAAATGTCCACAGCCCTGAAGAAGTTGAGGTGTTACCCACCTATCAACGAAACACGTGTTGGCCGTAAAGTTCTATGTTTGTTGTACCATCGTTCTCTGTCTGAAATGCACACTAGCTCTGAGAATTTCTACTAGCCCAATGCGAAGATTTTGGACAACACCATGTTGGCTCAAACAGAGGAATTGGATTAAAGTGGACTGTTCTCTAATATTACTGGACTTGAGACTGATTTCCTAACTTTATGGGTACTCAGATTTGCTTGCTTGCATATTCTGTCCTTCCCTTTTGGGGGATACAGTAGGGTTGTTTTTGCTAACCAACCCTCTTTTCCTTAGAGCACCACTGATCGGTAGTTGTGATTTCTACCTTTCCCATATATATTGCTTAGCACCTTTTGTTGTCCCACGTGACCTGGTTACCATCATATTTACAAATATTGCTTTTAATGACACCAGCACTTCTATTGTTGCATAGGCTGGGGCAAAGTGAGCTTTCTCCGTTTGACTACACTATTCAATTCAGCTTGAGAAAGATAGTCTTTGAGTGGGCTAGCAAGCTTATGTGCCCATGAAGATGGCATGGCTGCTTCAGATCTGAAATTGTATGCCTCAGAAAATTGGTCAATCTTTTTATTGTCACTTGGAGTATTAGGTAAACCCTAATTTAAAGAATGATTCACAGTGACCAAGTGGTTTCATGTAGTGTGAGATTCCACTGGTCAGTACTTACCACTTTGGGACATGTAGGCTTGTAGAAAACAGACCGCTTCTGGTTAAAAAGCCCTTTCTGGATGATGGTGTCACATGCGTCATGGGACAGCTTGGCAGCACTGATAATGGTCATAAAGAACCTGTTTCTTCTAAAAAAAAAAAATATATATATATGTTTTTGGTAAACTTTTATTTTATAAATGTATTAATGCTGCTCATTCAAAGTTAGCATGTTTTCATAGAGGGATACCTTAGTAGGTATTATTTCAGTTAATATTTATTCAGTATGAGCGCTTCACTTCAGCAGGTTCACGTTTTTCACTGAGGGCGTATGTTCCTCTATGGCGATCCAGGCACTCCAATTTTGTGCCAATTTGAGTAGTGTCAAGTGTTTTTATATATGTATGTATGTATGTATGTATGTAATATACATAATGCGTGTATATAGTATAGCAAGTTGAGCCCTTAAGCTCTGAGAGGTCACACTCTTGCTTCCCACCATCCGGTTTTCATACCTTGCCTAGCTCGCAGATCGGACCTTCATTCAATTAAACCATGTCTGACGCGTTTCAAGCAAGGCAAAGACGCCCCTTAATCATGGACTCTGCACGGATTATCTGAAAGAAACAGGTTAGTGTTAGATTCCTTACCTGAGAATTTCCCCAGGCGTCAGACTGGATCCGGAAAGTTTTTGTCAGCAGTACCCCTGCACGTCGCTAGGTGTCGTCTGCGGCTCCGCGTCCATCGGCGGCGGCGTGATCGCCGGGATGACGTCGTCCGAATACTTAGACGCCGCCCTCGCGCGCTGACGTCAGTTCTTCTTTTTTCCGGGCCAGCAAGCGCAGATCCGGGAAAAGCAGTACTCTAAGTAATTTTTTGACTAACTTTTTTGATCTATTTTGATCACTTTTCGAGTCGACCCTCGACTGGCGGTGCCGATAGGGATGCCTGGTTTCAAACCTTGCGAGCACTGTCACCGCTTGATGTCGGTGACCGACCCCCACCGTCGGTGCTTTTACTGTCTCGGGGCCGACCATGGAGACAAGTCGTGGCCTGACTGCCGGACCTTGACCTCGAAGGCGAGACGAGAGCGGTCCCATAACCTGCTCGAGGTCCGGCAGTCGGCTCCGCGCCGTTCGAGGTCCCGGTCGAGGAGGAAGTCGAGAGACCGATCGCGGAGCCGTGGTCATCGCCGCTCGATGAGTCAACACCACTCGTCGGGCTCCAAGTCCTCAGGTAAGTCGAGGCATTCGAAAAAGAAGTCGAAGAGGCGTCATCGCCCTTCTGTCTCTCCCCGTGACGCGACAAGGGGTTTGGGCGACACCGCCCACCGCCGCGACCAACTCCACACCTGACGGTCCCTGGGCTTCACGCGATTCCGGAGGAGATACGTGACTTCCTCGTAGCCATGACGACTCACTTCCATCCATCGGACCCTATCGAGGTGCCTTCAGGCCCTGCGGGTCCGTCTGGGAGCCCTAACGGGCCTTCAGCTCTGGCCCCGGCGCCGTCGGGTGCTTCGGCACCGTCGTCGACTCTGGTCCCGACGCCGCAGGGCCCCATAGGATCCAGGCCTGGGTCCGGGACGTCGCCAGTCGACCTTACGACTCCTCCAATAGCGCCGACCCCGAGGGTGTCGCTCCCAGCAACGTCTCCGGACGACGTCGTCACCAGTCTGAGTCCGGGTCCGGCGTCGGACCGGCGCCGTCTCCGGCGTCGATGGGTGGGCAATTCACATACGACCCGGCTCCATAATTTTTTCCTGACTATCAGGAGATGGATGACGGCTAGGAAGGGGTCTGAGGACCCTCTGGCACTACAGTGCCAGTTAACCCAGGGCTGGGCAGACGAGCTAGGGGAGGCCAGTGGTCTGGATACTTCGGCCGACACTGGATTCATCTCTCCTCCCTCTGTGGCTACGGAAGAGGGGGCTGCTTACAGCGTGGTGTTGACTAGGGCGGCCAAGGCCTAGGCTCTTGAGCTCCCTGTCGCGGCCGTGAGGACTAACCTCCTCACTGAGGTGCTCAAACCACAGGCAAGCTTCTCGGAGCCTTCTACTGCCGTTTAACGAGGCCCTCACTGACGTTCTGCTGGGCACCTGGTCCAAGCCCTCCACAAGCCTTCCTGTGGATCGGAACGTGGCCCAACGCCACCGTCCGGCTCCGGGTGACCCTAGCTTCCTGTTCGTTCACCCCACCCCCGAGAGCCTGGTGATCCAGGCCCCTACGTCCCAAACCGCATTCCCGACCGGATCGGGAATACAAAAGTTACGATCAGTTTGGGAAGAAACTGTTCTCCTCCTTGAGTTTGGGGCTGCGGTTTGTCAACACCGCTTGCCTTTTGGGCCGTTACACCCACTCTTTGTGGGATACGGTTGCGGAGGTGCTGCCATAGTGCCCGGGCAAAGCTCACCCAAGCCCTGGCGGAAGGGCGGAATGCAGCACGGTACTCAATACGGTGTGGACTCGACACCACGGACTCGCTGGGTAGGGCGTTTGCAACGACAGTGGCGGTTCGCCGCCACGCCTGGCTGAGGTCCGCCAACTTTTCGGGGAATGTCCAGGCCACCCTCATGGACATGCCCTTTGATGGCCGTCGCCTGTTTGGCGACAAGGCGGGCAGTGCGCTGGAGCGTTTCAAGGACTCCAGTGCTACGGCCAAGTCCTTGGGCCTAGGCCAACGCCAGCAAACTTCGCTTTTCACTCCTTTTGTGGCCAAGAAAGGGGAGCCCCCACACATCCAGCCAGCCACAGACACAGGCTCAACGCGGTTGCGGACGTGGTTACTGCCGTGGCGGTACCGGGGGACACCGACAGGGTCAGTCCACACCTGCCCCTGCAGCATCTGCCTCTAAGCCTTCCTAGTCCGGCATTTCAGGCCCATTCGTCGCAGGTGGGGGGCAGGGTCCGCCATCATCTCCCCCACTGGCGTACCATCACGTCGGACAGGTGGGTGCTGTAAATCGTCCGAAGGGGCTACTCCCTCCCCTTCAAGGCGACCTCTCCAGCCATGCCACCGCAGTACCACCTCATGTCGGGGATCACTTGCAACTTCTGCAGGAGGAAGTCACGGCCCTCCTGGCCAAGGGGGCCATCGAGTGTTTTCCTGGGCCAGAAGTTGGACGTGGTTGCTATTCCCACTACTTTCTGGTACCCAAGAAGGGCAAAGGAGGCCTACGCCCTATCTTCGACCTACGGAGCGTCAACGGCTTCCTCCAGAAGGAGAAGTTCAAGATGCTGACTTTGGCTCAGGTCCTAGCTGCCCTGGACCCAGAAGACTGGATGGTAGCGTTGGTCTTGCAGGACGCGTATTTCCACATTCCCGTCCTGCCGCCCCACCGGCGTTACCTGCGGTTCACAGTAGGCCACGAGCACTTTCAGTTTACCGTGCTCCCCTTCGGCCTTACCAGCGCCCCACGGGTGTTCACGAAAGTGATGGCGGTGGTCGCAGCTCATCTGCGCGGATTAGGGGTTTCAGTCTTCCATTATCTCGACGGTTGGTTGTTGAAGGCGGGCTCGCACGAAACCGTTGTCTCCCACCTCCAGACTACGGCCGACCTCCTGCACTCGCTGGGATTCTCCATCAACGTGCCGAAGTCGCACCTGTGCCCCTCTCAGAAGCTCCTTTTCATCGGAGCGGTTCTGGACTCAGCGCAGTTTCGGGTTTATCCCCCCGAACAGCGGGTTTGGGATATTCAGGCTCTGATTCCGATCTTTCAGCCTTTATCCCGAGTCTCGGTCCGGGACGCTGCGGCTCCGGCGGCTGATGGCCTCCTGCATCCTTCTGGTGCATCACGCCAGGTGGCGGATGCGGGCTCTGCAGTGGGACCTGAAGTTTCAGTGGGCACAGCATCAGGGCTGTCCGACCATGTCCTGATCTTGGAGAGCACTGCAAGCCAGTTGCAGTGGTGGCTCACGAACCGCGATTGGGTCAGCGGCAGATCTCTCTCCCTTCCCCAACCAGATCGCGTAGTGGTGACGGATGCGTCCCTCCTGGGATGGGGGGGCCACATGGGAGAGAGGGAGATCAGAGGCCCCTGGTCTCCGGCGGAGTCCCAGCTCCATATCCACATTCTGGAGCTGCGGGCGATCCAACTTGCACTGAAGGAATTCCTTCCCTCTGTCCGGGGAAGTGTAGTGCAGGTGTTCACGGACAACACCGCCGCCATGTGGTACTGCAACAAACAGGGCGGGATGGGGTCGTGGACCCTCTGTCAGGAGGCTCTGCACCTCTGGACATGGCGTTACCCTGGTGGTTTAACACCTGGCAGGTTCCCTGAACGCCATGGCGGACAAACTCAGCCGCCGGTGCATGATTGGATCACGTATGGCGTCTGAACTTGGGCGTGGCGCAAGATCTCTTTCAGCAGTGGGGAGAGCCTTGGTTAGATCTATTCGCCACCGAAGAGAACGCGCAATGTCATCGGTTCTGCGCGTTGGAATTTCCTAGGCGGCACTCGTTCGGCGGCGCTTTTCGTCGCGAATGGATCTGCAGTCTGTTGTACACCTTTCCACCTATACCACTTCTGCCCAGAGTGCTGAAGAAGATCAGGCGAGACCGGGCCCAAGTCATCCTTGTGGCTCCGGACTGGGCACGAAGATACTGGTATCCCGAGCTACTCATCATGTCAGTCGATCCTCCGATTCGTCTGCCTCTTCAGGAGGACCTTCTGTTGCAGCAGCAGGGGACGGTCCTCCACCCGAACCTATCCAGTCCACCTACATGCGTGGAGATTGAGCCGCGGCAGTTGAGGCCATTTGACTTCCCGCCTGAAGTTTGCGATGTGATTCTGGCAGCCAGGCGTCCCTCCACAAAAACGGTATACGCCTGCAGGTGGAACACATTCGTGGCATGGTGCACAGCAAAGGCTGTGGATTCACTCTCAGCCCCCCTTTCAGAGGTTCTCCTCTTCCTTCTTTCTCTTGCCCAGCAGGGCTCTGCTCTGGGCACTCTCAAGGGATACCTCTCGGCCATTTCAGCCTTGTTAAGGCTTCCTGATCAGCCTTCTCTTTTCAATTCCCCTGTTGTAAATCGATTCTTGAAAGGCATCATGCACATGTTCCCTCCTGTTCCCTTCGTGATACCTCAGTGGGACTTGAAGCTTGTTCTAACGTATCTGATGTGCGCTCCCTTTGAGCCACTTCATAACTGTCCTCTTCGTCTTCTGACTCTTAAGACTGCATTCCTGGTTGCCATCACCTCTGCCAGAAGAGTGAGTGAGCTCCAGGCTCTATCTTCTAAACCTCCTTTCCTCTCTGTCCATCCGGACAAGGTTGTTCTAAGGGTCCTTCTTTCCTGCCCAAGGTGGTCACAGCCTTTCATATCGGGCAGTCACTCACCTTGCCCACCTTCTATCCGCCTCCGCATCACTCGAAAGAGGAAGAGAGGCTCCACTGTCTGGACCCAAAACGTGCGCTCTCATTCTATCTTGACTGCACACCCCAGTTCCGGGTGGACAACCAGCTCTTTGTTGGTTACGTAGGCGCAAAGAAGGGACGTGCGGTGCACAAGCGGACCACCTCTCGGTGGGTCGTCTTGTGTATCAATGTTTGTTACTTCTTGCCGAAAAAGGAGCCTCCTCTTGTGGCTGCGTGCCCATTCCACTCGGGCCACGGCGGCTACTACTGCCCTGAGTCGTGGAGTCCCCTTGCAGGATATCTGCCAGGCATCTACGTGGGCCTCGCTGCACACGTTTGCTAGACACTACTGCCTGGACAGCCAAGACCGGAGAGATGGCTTTTTCGGCTGTTCTGTTCTCCAGGACTTTCTAGTGTGAACTTGGTTCGCAGACCCACGACCGGGTTGGTATTGCTTGGGTATCTATTCTAAGGTAAGGAATCTAACACTAACCTGTTTCTTTCAGATGCACCAGTTACTTACCTTTGGTGACGGTAAGAAACAGTAGTTCATGTTAGATTCCTTACCGCCCCACCCATCCTCCCAGTTCTGCGAACTGATATCTAGGGTTAAGGACATCCCTTTCAGGGCCCTAGTTTCATGGCACCAGTGTCGGTTTCTATCATGGCTCTGCGTTCCTGGCGCCGAAAGCTATGTACAGAACTGACGTCAGCGCGCACGGGCGACGTCTAAGTACTCCGACGACCGGCGCAGAGCTGCAGACGACGCCTAGCGACGCGCAGGGGTACTGCTGACGAAAACTTTCCGGATCCAGTCTGAAGCCTGGCGATATTGTAAGATAAGGAATCTAACACTAACTACTGTTTCTTACAGATATATCGTTACCGAAGGTAAGTAATTTGTTCCACAGAACAAACTCGCTGCTTATCTCATTCCTGCCCTTTATTGCAGAGAAGACCGCCCCCAGTGGGCGTGGCATGATTCACTGTTACCAGCAGTATGCTGGTGTTTGTAGTCCAAAAGTGGCGAGTGCAGTGTTTTGCCCTAAGTGGGCTCCGTCCCCCTGTTGTTTGCAGCATATAATATCCTTAAGTAGGGAGAGAGTCAGATTTTCGAGCTGTTTCCTCCTTGGATGCACGTGCCTCACTGGAAGAAAATCGTTTCTATTCCGAGGCCCCTTCAGCCTCCAATTCACTTCCAATTAAGGGCGAAGGTGGTGCTCCTCTTCCACGGCCAAGGGTAGCCGTTCATTAATGTAGTCGAGCAAGTTGAGCTCTGAGAGGTCACACCGCGCTGCCCACCATTCGGTTTTCATACCTTGCATAGCTCACAGATCTGACCATAATTCAATTAAACCATGTCCGACGCGTTTCAAGGCAAAGACGCCCCTTAATCATGGACTCTGCACAGATTGACAGAACAAACTCGCCGCTTATCTCATGCCTGCCCTTTATTGCAGAGAAGACCGCCCCAGTGGGCGTGGCATGATTCACGGTTACCAGCAGTATGCTGGACTATATATATGTATATATCTATATGTATTTTTTTAATCTCTCAGATGTACTTTCCAGGAATTGGCATTTAGCATTCAGGTCTCTGGCCTGTGCCTGTCAAGGTTTCGAATCGTATCGAATTTTTTTAAAATCGAAAACATAATCTAATTAGACATCCAATGTTCTAGCTCGTATGGGCACTTGCCGTCATATTACTTTATTATTTAATATGTTTGGAAGTTATGTAGTTGAAAATCTCAGTTATATATGTTCCACAAAGGCATAGTGGTCTTAGATATTTGCTATTTTTGATTCTTTTTCTTTATTCAGTAATGTCTTTAAATTTCCTTCTGAAATGGTCCGCCAACCTCCGTAGCATGCATTTTCGTCAGTCATATTGTTCCTTGATCATCCCAAAATCTGAAGATCCATTGTGCCAATAACCTCTTTCTTCCTTAGGGAGAGAGGTGGGAGTTTATTTGAGATCCATATTCTTTTAATCGTCATCCTGGTTATTAGAGTACAGTAAAATAAATGAAGGCTTTCACTGTGAGTAGAGTATTTGTCGTCTTGACCAAAAAGGATTTTTTTTTAAAAGGAGTTCTGCCTCCTGCTTAGTAAGCAGCGTCTATTTACAACAAGGGGTGGTGAGGGACAGAGTCTCTGAATTAAGCAGAATACTCTCACCCAGTCAAGAGATCAGGGCTAGATCCAACACCGTTTTTTAGCTCATTGCACCATCCCAGTTTCAGAACCTGGCTGTATGCAAATTAGTCTGTTCCTGTCCCAGTGCATGATGGGAACAGGGCAGACCAGACTACAAAAGCCAATTCTTACACTGGGAAGGAAACAAGCTTCCGGGGACCGGTTTCTGGCATTACAGCCGTCTTCGGCCCGGCTTGCTTGAATCCTGATGGTGCAATGAGCAAGGGACTCATGTCTGAGTATACCCTTCCACGCTTAGGGTGGACAAAATTATTTACAACAAGGGGTGGTGAGGGACAGAGTCTCTGAATTAAGCAGAATACTCTCACCCAGTCAAGAGATCAGGGCTAGATCCAACACCGTTTTTTAGCTCATTGCACCATCCCAGTTTCAGAACCTGGCTGTATGCAAATTAGTCTGTTCCTGTCCCAGTGCATGATGGGAACAGGGCAGACCAGACTACAAAAGCCAATTCTTACACTGGGAAGGAAACAAGCTTCCGGGGACTGGTTTCTGGCATTACAGCCGTCTTCGGCCCGGCTTGCTTGAATCCTGATGGTGCAATGAGCAAGGGACTCATGTCTGAGTATACCCTTCCACGCTTAGGGTGGACAAAATTATTTACAACAAGGGGTGGTGAGGGACAGAGTCTCTGAATTAAGCAGAATACTCTCACCCAGTCAAGAGATCAGGGCTAGATCCAACACCGTTTTTTAGCTCATTGCACCATCCCAGTTTCAGAACCTGGCTGTATGCAAATTAGTCTGTTCCTGTCCCAGTGCATGATGGGAACAGGGCAGACCAGACTACAAAAGCCAATTCTTACACTGGGAAGGAAACAAGCTTCCGGGGACCGGTTTCTGGCATTACAGCCGTCTTCGGCCCGGCTTGCTTGAATCCTGATGGTGCAATGAGCAAGGGACTCATGTCTGAGTATACCCTTCCACGCTTAGGGTGGACAAAATTATTTACAACAAGGGGTGGTGAGGGACAGAGTCTCTGAATTAAGCAGAATACTCTCACCCAGTCAAGAGATCAGGGCTAGATCCAACACCGTTTTTTAGCTCATTGCACCATCCCAGTTTCAGAACCTGGCTGTATGCAAATTAGTCTGTTCCTGTCCCAGTGCATGATGGGAACAGGGCAGACCAGACTACAAAAGCCAATTCTTACACTGGGAAGGAAACAAGCTTCCGGGGACTGGTTTCTGGCATTACAGCCGTCTTCGGCCCGGCTTGCTTGAATCCTGATGGTGCAATGAGCAAGGGACTCATGTCTGAGTATACCCTTCCACGCTTAGGGTGGACAAAATTATTTACAACAAGGGGTGGTGAGGGACAGAGTCTCTGAATTAAGCAGAATACTCTCACCCAGTCAAGAGATCAGGGCTAGATCCAACACCGTTTTTTAGCTCATTGCACCATCCCAGTTTCAGAACCTGGCTGTATGCAAATTAGTCTGTTCCTGTCCCAGTGCATGATGGGAACAGGGCAGACCAGACTACAAAAGCCAATTCTTACACTGGGAAGGAAACAAGCTTCCGGGGACCGGTTTCTGGCATTACAGCCGTCTTCGGCCCGGCTTGCTTGAATCCTGATGGTGCAATGAGCAAGGGACTCATGTCTGAGTATACCCTTCCACGCTTAGGGTGGACAAAATTATTTACAACAAGGGGTGGTGAGGGACAGAGTCTCTGAATTAAGCAGAATACTCTCACCCAGTCAAGAGATCAGGGCTAGATCCAACACCGTTTTTTAGCTCATTGCACCATCCCAGTTTCAGAACCTGGCTGTATGCAAATTAGTCTGTTCCTGTCCCAGTGCATGATGGGAACAGGGCAGACCAGACTACAAAAGCCAATTCTTACACTGGGAAGGAAACAAGCTTCCGGGGACCGGTTTCTGGCATTACAGCCGTCTTCGGCCCGGCTTGCTTGAATCCTGATGGTGCAATGAGCAAGGGACTCATGTCTGAGTATACCCTTCCACGCTTAGGGTGGACAAAATTATTTACAACAAGGGGCGGTGAGGGACAGAGTCTCTGAATTAAGCAGAATACTCTCACCCAGTCAAGAGATCAGGGCTAGATCCAACACCGTTTTTTAGCTCATTGCACCATCCCAGTTTCAGAACCTGGCTGTATGCAAATTAGTCTGTTCCTGTCCCAGTGCATGATGGGAACTGGGCAGACCAGACTACAAAAGCCAATTCTTACACTGGGAAGGAAACAAGCTTCCGGGGACCGGTTTCTGGCATTACAGCCGTCTTCGGCCCGGCTTGCTTGAATCCTGATGGTGCAATGAGCAAGGGACTCATGTCTGAGTATACCCTTCCACGCTTAGGGTGGACAAAATTATTTACAA
This sequence comes from Lissotriton helveticus, assembly GCF_964261635.1. NCBI lineage: Eukaryota > Metazoa > Chordata > Amphibia > Caudata > Salamandridae > Lissotriton > Lissotriton helveticus. Next base: position 387,849,436 of record NC_136061.1, on the reverse strand, counting down.
CAAGGGGTGGTGAGGGACAGAGTCTCTGAATTAAGCAGAATACTCTCACCCAGTCAAGAGATCAGGGCTAGATCCAACACCGTTTTTTAGCTCATTGCACCATCCCAGTTTCAGAACCTGGCTGTATGCAAATTAGTCTGTTCCTGTCCCAGTGCATGATGGGAACAGGGCAGACCAGACTACAAAAGCCAATTCTTACACTGGGAAGGAAACAAGCTTCCGGGGACCGGTTTCTGGCATTACAGCCGTCTTCGGCCCGGCTTGCTTGAATCCTGATGGTGCAATGAGCAAGGGACTCATGTCTGAGTATACCCTTCCACGCTTAGGGTGGACAAAATTATTTACAACAAGGGGTGGTGAGGGACAGAGTCTCTGAATTAAGCAGAATACTCTCACCCAGTCAAGAGATCAGGGCTAGATCCAACACCGTTTTTTAGCTCATTGCACCATCCCAGTTTCAGAACCTGGCTGTATGCAAATTAGTCTGTTCCTGTCCCAGTGCATGATGGGAACAGGGCAGACCAGACTACAAAAGCCAATTCTTACACTGGGAAGGAAACAAGCTTCCGGGGACCGGTTTCTGGCATTACAGCCGTCTTCGGCCCGGCTTGCTTGAATCCTGATGGTGCAATGAGCAAGGGACTCATGTCTGAGTATACCCTTCCACGCTTAGGGTGGACAAAATTATTTACAACAAGGGGTGGTGAGGGACAGAGTCTCTGAATTAAGCAGAATACTCTCACCCAGTCAAGAGATCAGGGCTAGATCCAACACCGTTTTTTAGCTCATTGCACCATCCCAGTTTCAGAACCTGGCTGTATGCAAATTAGTCTGTTCCTGTCCCAGTGCATGATGGGAACAGGGCAGACCAGACTACAAAAGCCAATTCTTACACTGGGAAGGAAACAAGCTTCCGGGGACCGGTTTCTGGCATTACAGCCGTCTTCGGCCCGGCTTGCTTGAATCCTGATGGTGCAATGAGCAAGGGACTCATGTCTGAGTATACCCTTCCACGCTTAGGGTGGACAAAATTATTTACAACAAGGGGTGGTGAGGGACAGAGTCCATCACCATCACCACCCCTTGTTGTAAATAGTAAGCAGCGTCTGCCAGGATTGTGCCCCTTTCATCACGTTGACAGTATTGTATTCCTTCTAAAAGAGAGCCCTTTCCTTCCCAGTTTGTTGCTCCATGTTTTGCCTCTGTAGCCAGCTCAGCCATGATAGTCTTTTATTGCTGCAGTCTCTCTTATCAGTCAGTGATAGAAATGTCTTATACGAAGAAAGGACTTCCAGAAAATGTAATCCTCTTTTTGTAAAGTCATTCCTCACACTGTCTGCGCTGTGCATAGTATGTAGACACAGACCCCATAAAAGTATTAATTTCTGAATGTGAGGTATTTGACAATAGCAACAGATTTCCATGATTTTATCCAACCTCCTAGGGTCATGAATTTTACTTTCCTGAATAATGTAATATCAGAAAACATTTTTAAAAATGTAATATTAATGGTGTCATCTGACGTACAGAATGACTCCGCTTCTTGCTTTATAGTATAAATGATCTTAACTGCTCCAACTAATAATATAACCTTAAATCAGAAAGGACCCAACCTCCTTTGCCTAAAATCTGAGTAGAGTCTAATACGCTTGTGTAGAAAATCAGTAAGTCCAAATAAAGTTTGTAATTATAGTCTTCAACCCTCTGGAAAATCTAGTTCAGTGCCTATAGAAGCAGCCTCTTTTTGGTAAAATGGTTGTTGCTGCGTTTATTTACCTTATAATGGTAAAATGCTGTCTATCACATTTTAAATTAAAGTTTTGATCTCAAAGATAAATTCATACTTTGCTGAATGCATTTCTTCCCAATGTTGAACTATTCTGGCTCCTGAACATATCACCCTAAATTTAACCAAGGAAGAATGAATTGAGCTATTGCTTTAACTACCATTTAGAAGGATTTTCTTCATACCATGAAAGTGTGCCTTATTCTTCCAAAATAGGAATAATAGCTCTTAACCAGCTACATCACTTGAGTATATGATCAAGTTGTCCACATATAATTTTGATTTTAGATGAAGCCCATTAAAAGTGAATTATAAAGTGTTATATTCCTATTCTTTCTCATTTTGTTGTCTAATGGCTCTATAGCTATTTATTTATTATTTATTTATAGTATTTATAAAGCGCTAACTGTCACCACAACTGGTACCATGGTGCTAGCATACAAGGAACTATCTAGCTGAGATGCACATGCCAACTTCCAACAGCACAATGGAATTACTTCCGAAATTGCAGCAGCTCTGATGAGGCCCTCAGTGAGTGCGAAAGCTTATTCCATATCTGAGCTGCTTTAACTGATAACGCCTGGTCCCTTGTCTAGATCTTTGGTACATGCGAGTGCAGGCCAGGTTTGCAGTGCTTGATTGAAGAGATCTTGGAGGACTATATCATTTGAATCTACATTGCAGTGACACAGGACCGTTTCCATGTATAGCCATGAAAACAATACATATGGCCTTGAACGCAATCTTCTGCTTCAGAGGGAGCCAATGTAATTCTTTTTTTTTTTTTGTAATTGTTTATTTGTTGATTAATTAAAATCATTACAAAAAAAGAAAATACATAGCAAACACAAAGTCTGATTGAACATATATGAATACAATGCCAAAATATAAATTGTTCGACAATTGTTTAACCATTTTCCGGTTAGGGATTAAAGTGCATGATGCTAACAGCAAATATTATCCAATTTTTGATAGCAGTCTAGCAATGTCTAGATAAAGTGCGATGTGCTCACATAGCAAAAACTAAGGTGCAATGTGCTAGCAGCAAATATAAAATAACATTTAGCAGCAGAGTAAAAGAACACATTTGCAGATTGTCTATAACTATTAGCAGTGAAAATACAATGGTATTTCAACATCAATCCTAAAGTGACTTATGCTATCAGCAGCAAAATGAAAAGTACATTGAATTTTTCACCAACAAAGCTAAAGTGCCTTATGCTAGCAGCAAAAAGTTATTTATTGATTTTAAAAATAATCTATAATACATACCCCCTTTCGGGGATGAAGTGCACATACTCAGGTCTTTAAAATCATAAAATAAGTGGGCCTGATGAGCCAAGCATAGCTATAAAAGTTGCTTAACAACATACAAATATTACACAATTTCAAAATGAATTAAAAGTGCCATAAAGTAGCCCACCTACTCCCTAATAACGGTAAAATCATTATTTCCCAGCCGTAACGGATTTATCATTTACTTTGGATGTCAACCTTACATAATTTCTTTTCCGCTTTAAAAATGATTTGAACAAATTGCTGTATACTATAAACATTGACACCACTTAAGCAGAATAGTAATGCCGATCTACAAGTTCTGACTCCCATTTCTTTAAAGATAGGTTTTAAAATTGTCTTCCGTTCCTGCAACATTTTTGGACATAGTATTACAATGTGCAGCAAAGTTTCCTCATACAGCCCGCAAAGCCTACAAATATTTGATGACTATTTATACTCCCACTTAGGGGTTCCATCTTTGGTTGGATATATGCCAAACCTTAAAAGCATACATTTCTTTTTAATCAAGGGTTTTAGATGAAAAAGTAAATAAGGTTGGACAAACAGTTTCTGAAAGGAGTTTGCTATAGACCAGAAGTGGGGTATTTTTCCCAGCTCATCTTTATCCATTATTTCTGACAACAATGCAACGGTTGAATTAATTGATTTTTTATAAACCGATTTGCTCCTCACTTCATCTACCAGATTAGGGCATTCGAAATTTAAAAGCTACTCGGATAGATAATCCTGCCAGCTTCTCGAATATTGGCCTTTCGAGATCTCACGCCAGCACACATTTGCTAACGTGCCCTCATCGGCATCCATCCAGGGAATCGCTGGGCGAGGAACTCGAGGTCTATTCATAGTCAGTTTAGCCACAGCTATTTGTACTCTAAACAGTTGCTTGACCAGGTATTCAGGTGATCCAAGCAGTAGGGCATTACAATAATCCAGTCTGCTTAGTATGACACTTCTCACCACCATAGTTCTGAATTGGGGGGCAACAAGGCGGGCACCTTCCTAAGCTCACGTCGTAGTGCAAAACACATGCCTGCCACTTTAGTCCTGTAGTTGTCCAGAGACAGGTTATTGTCAAATAAAACCCCAATGTTACAGAATGTGTCTGAAGGCAATGGCGCCTCTTCTAGCAAGCAGAAGGTGGAGAAGACAACCCTTTCTTATCCCCACCCCCTCACATGTCAAAGCTACTTTAAAGGTGCCCTTAAGTTACTACACTGTTGCATTTTCCGTTAAGAGTCCAAATCTCACCCACAAAAGTCAGAGGGAAACAAACGAAAATGCAATAAAGTAGTCTTCAAATATACTTTATCCACATGGATGTTTGAAAGCTTTTTAAGGATCCACTATGTAAAAGGGGAGTAATTATTTTCCTTTATTATTGTGAAATACACCGAGTGAGACCAAGATCGAGATATTCAGATGTTCCCTCTAACACTATTCAGCCTTTTGGCGATAAGAGGGCACGTTTAAAGATCTTGCCTGGTGTATTAAACCTGTGACTACAACTGATAGCCAGGACATTGGGGGGTTTACATTGGTGTATACTTAAATTAATTAAAGAGTTTCTTAGAATATAGGAACAGGGCTGGAAAAAGCCACTTATGGACTTTAGCCAGTATACCACCTCATCTGGTGGCAAGTGTGACTGCTTCATCAGAGCTACTGTAATTTTTCAACTCCGATCATGTGATAGTCAGGAGCAGTGTATTTGGGAGTCTACAGTCCATCTCATATAATATTTGGTAACATTTTGTTTGAGGCTTGTGTGCTGTAGATACGCATCCTTTGCATAGTTTTTCCATCTTGTGTTGGGTCCGGATGATGTTTGCCAGTTGTTTTTCTTCGAGGTAAGGTGACTCCTCCTTTCGGTGATAGTGCGCATGGGCATCGACTCCATTGTTAAGATAGTTTTCTTTCCGCCATTGGGTTCGGACGTGTATTGCTGGCCTCCATTTCAAAATGGTCCTACAGGTTCCCCTCAGTGCACAATACACTGTACCCTCAACGGTATTGTTAGTGTACGCATTTCCCTATTCTACGCATCGAATCGATCGGGAAACTCTCCATCCTCGGTTGAAAATATAGTGGGGAGCTGTTGGGCCCCACCACGTCAGTCCAGCCCTATGCCAATGGAACGGACTCCGTTTCCATTTTGTCCTCGGTGCCACTCCAAGTACCCTCGCACCGACCTACATAAAGTCTGTAACTTGTGTCTTTCACCGGAGCACAAGGAAGAAGATTGTGAGGCTTGTCGGTCGTAAAAGAGTCTGCGGGATCATCGGGCTTGACGAAGGGAAATGCAGAGACAAAGCATCCAACATACTTCGGATGTCTTCAGAGAAGAATCCATCATGAAGAGGTCGAAGCAGCAAAAGAGTAAGAAGCATTCTCTCTCCCAGAATCAGACTCTGAGCTAGAGATCGAGTTGGAATCTGAAGACATTCCACCAGGACAGGGTGCAGTGAGTACTAATACCCCTTTACCCCACAAACTCTCTTCAACCAAATATAAGGCTTCAGAACCACCTCTGCCATCGGGCCCTGGTTGGCATTGAGACGATGTTTCTGACGCCCTGCCTTCTGGCCCAGCAGCGAAACAACCAGTCAAGCCTTCCGGCTCGGGATCGAGTTAAGAAAACCTGTCTTCAGAACAGAAACCTTCTGCTCCGAAAGACAATTCCGGTTTCGGAACCTAAGCCTTCTGCTTCGAAGGATAAAAAAGACAAGTCCGGTTCGGCACCGAAAACTTCAGCTCCGAAATCAAAAGAGGTCCTTCCAAAGCCTCCGGAATCTATTCTGAACCTTATGAAAGAAAAATTAGACCGTAAACTGAAGAAAATCTACATCAATCCAGATACTGGACATAATTTGCCAAAAACACCTTCTAAAAGGAAAGTAAGTTCAGAGGACACTACTTCTAAAATTCCTCTTAAGAAAAAGGAGGATATGGCTACAAGCCCTATTCATCCTAAACCGCAATCCCCTCCACCTCCACCATCTTCACCCAAATTGCAAGGCTCCGATCCTCTACGCATAACACCTCCGGAATCTCCTCATACACACCCTGAAATAGGGGATAATGATGACAGTAGTCATTTATCAACGGATGCACTGGATGACTGTAATATTGATCCACCCATAGATAATGATCCAGATTTATACCCTGCGAAGCCATAACCTCCAGATGATAATGTAGCTTATCAAGAGCTGATTTCAAGAACAGCAGCCTATCATGGAGTTACATTATACAAGGAGTCTTTAGAAGAAGACTTTTTATTTGAGATTCGAGGGTCTACACATAGGACAAGTCAAAGTCTTCCTATGTTAAAAGGCATGGTGAAATATTTAATTACCCTTTTTTTGCCCTCATTCTAACACCTAGGGTTGACAAAAAATACAAACCCCCACCATCAGATGCCATTTTTATTAAGGGACAGTTGCCTTTAGACTCACTAGTAGTCTCTAATGCTCATAAGAGAGCATACACAAAGACCTCTGTAGATACACCTCTCCCAGACAGAGTCTAAATTCATTGATGCATCAGGAGAAAAGGGTGGCTGCTCAAGCCGCTAACCACTGATGTATTGCCAACACACAGGGCTTACTAGCTAGTTATGACCGGGCACACTGGGATGAGATAGAAGCCCTACTTCAGTGCCACCCAGAACAGCACAAGAAGAAAGCACAGGAGCAAGTACATGAAGGCACGCTCATATCTAATTCCTCCATCAGATGCGCTTTAGATGCGACTGACACTGCCGCAAGGGGAATTGACCCCAGCATTCTCTACGACGACATGCTTGGCTTTTAATTTCAGGTTTTAAACCTGAGGTTCAGCAGTCTATTTTAAATATCCCTTTTAGTAAACAACATCTATTTGGACCTAAAGTAGATGAGGCCCTAGAAAAAATAAAAAAGGACACAGATGTGGCAAAGTCCATGGGAGTGCTTCTGTCCCCATCAAACAGAAGCTCCTTTTGCTACTCATTTTATAAGGGAGGGTCCAAAAGTACTTCCTCAGACCCTAATGCTTCCTCCTACAAATCTAACACACAGCCCTCTCCCTCTAGAGGTTTCTATAGAGGAGGGTACCGAGAAAACAATTTCATGGGTAAGGGTAAGAGCACGCCAACGCGTAACTCCCCTTCCCCCAATAAGCAGTAACTTGCCTACGATTCCCCTCGATCATTTAACACCTGTCGGGAGAAGACCAACAATTTTTCCCCATTTGTCAGCCGATAACCTCAGACAAATGGGTACTAGACATTATCCAACATGGTTATTGCCTGGAGATCACAGTACAGAAACAATACCCCTGAAACAGCTTGTAGACGTTTTTTACATAACTGGAACCTGGAGCAGGGCCAGCCCTAGGCATGTGCAAAGTGTGCACCTGCACAGGGCCGCCAAACCCCAGGGGCCGCCACGACGAGGATCGGAATCGGAAGGATCACTGGCGGCCCCCTGGCAGGATTTGGCGGCCTCCGGGCAATCGGCAATGGCAGCGTGAGCGTTGTTGTTTTCAATTTCAGACTAGTTTCACTTTCCCAGCCAGCCAGCAGTTTGGGTCCCAGGGCCGTCAATCTTAGCTCTACTAATTACCAATGACGTGACGGCCCTGGCCTGGGACAGCCCGCGCGCTGTGCGCAGTGCGCAACTGTGCACCTGCTGCTCTTAGCCGCTCAGTGACGCGTCACGGTGGTCACGCTCGTGTGAGATTCATTGAGAATAAAGAACAATACCTACGCCACCCGATCATCAGACAGAGAACACCTGTCCGGCACTATCTCGACTCTTCCCCGAGTCCGACCCTTCAAATTTAGAACTGGTGAGAGTGCGGGAAGCAATAGCATAGAGAAAACATGGCGCTGAATCTAAGGACAACATTATGGCACCTGCTGCCCAGCTCTGCCAAGTGTCACACATCCGGTGTGACACTAACGCATTTTAAGGCACATTACCGCATTACCGCATGTGAAAGGATTGTCACGCAAATCAGCGTATTTAAGAAGCTGAGTGATTACCAGTATTTGAAGATTTCACTGTCAAGCCTGAGTAAAACTTAGAGTCTGTGGCAGCGCGCAGCCTGTTGCTTATGCGTGCTGCTCCGGCAGGCTTGGTGTTCAGCTAAGCTAAGGCTGCAGGCAGCTTTAGTTCAGTCGGCTCGGCTCTTACTGGCAGGCTGATGTCATCACGGTGGGACGTCACTCTGTGGAAGCGCGCAGCAGTTTATTTTGGGCGCTCGATGCAGCTGGATAGTTTGCGGGCGGCGCAGCATGTCATCATCTTTAAAGGTAGCGCTGCTTATAACTACGGCACCTGTCTGCTGGCTTGCATCGGCTCGGGCACCATGTGCTAGAAGCTATTGCAATTACCGCCCCGTTGAATCATGCATTACTGTAGCCGACAGAGAGAAGTCAGTGACACCGGGGCCGGCGCCTGGACGGACTGGAGGTGGAGGGCCCTTCTTCTATGAAGTAAGTTAAACTTTGTTATTGCCTCATGTTCGACTAGATGTTCGACTGGTCGTGGTCAGTGGGAGAGAGAGCCTGTGTGCGCTAAGTTGAGATGCTGGCTGAGCCCCCACCCACACGTGCAGCTCTTCTGCTGTATCTCGGTTATCTCTCCTTGGTGAAGCCTTGGGAGAGGCCGGCGGCTCTCTGAAGCGACTGGAAAGGTTTTATTTATTGCTTGGTAAAGGAGCCCTCCCCCCACCCTCTCATTGGGCCTCCTTGTTTATTCAGAGCGACTCTCTTCCTCACAAGTAGAGGAAAAGATATAAGAAGCAGCACATTCAGAAGCAATCAGTCTGCCCGGGTCAGGGCAGCTAGCACAGCACAGCAAACCCCACTCCCTTAGCGAACACATATTTATTACAGCTTATTATTAAATCGAATAAAGGGTGCCATGTTTATTCAGGAACTCAAATTAAATGCCATGGATTACTTTCGATTTATTAGGGCATTTTAAACTGCAGAGAACCATTTAAACTAATAAAAACAGACAGTGCAACATACTTGAAAGCTTACCCAGTTTGTGTGAAGTGTGGCTCATCTCAATCAGGTGCCTACCCACACACCTACTTGCAAATGCACTCCATTCTAGACTTATTCTGAGTTTGCCTGTGCCCCTGTCACTCACACAGTAGGAGGTCTCTGCTTTGTTTTTCAGTTTCGTTACAGCTCAGGTCACTGGTGGCTGTTGAGTGAGACTGCGAGTCACTCAGCTGATTATAATGACATTTTCAACCACTTCCAAGCTGCTTTATGTAATTTCTGCAATTTTAGCTAGGGTCTGATCAATGGAAGTCGTTTATATTTCTTACGTTTTGCAGCAGTTAACTTAGTTTCTGGTTCCTCAAATGTGTGCATTTTCTAATATTATTGTTTCCCTCATCTTCATTGCTTAATTTTGCTCACGAGACCGTGTCACTCATAGTCATTCAAATGTCACTCATAATTACTCTAAAATTATTAAAATGTCACACACAGCAATCTGAAACCTTGGCAGCTATGGCTGCCTATCCTGCTTCTTTGCCACTGCGGAGGCGGGCAGAAGAAAAAAGAGGTAGACTAGAAATCACCAGCTGATTCTTTTTTTTTACATACATGCTCACGGCACAGTGTATAATGCATGACACGTTTCCAAGTCGAACAGGCAGCTATAATGATATATTGTAGGGGTGCTATTAATTTAAGCCGTAGATTTTATCAAGCAACAGTTATTTCATACCACATCCCAACATTGCATCTTGTGTGATTAAACAAATTACTCATTTGATCACATAGTCATTCGTTTATCATACTAATGTCTGGGTCCACGGAGTTTGCACACCAATTGCACGTGGTTTCCCAGCATCCTGCTTCTCAAAATATATGGGTTGTTATTAGTTTGGCTGTCAAATGAAAACTTGAGATTCACGGCGTATGTCCTGTATATGGCTTGCACAGTATTCTTCAAATATGTTAAGCAGTTTGCAAACACGATTTTGCATATCTCTTTGTTGTCACTTGTTGCCACTCACTCAGTCTCGTCCTGGTGTTTCATTTTTAAAGCTGCGCCCCGTTATATACATTACGAACTATATTTTAATTTATTCTTCAAACATTGGAATGTGTAGACTACACACTATGGAATGTATAAAACAATGACAATTGTGCATGAACATTTTGATTGTGTATACAGTACCTGGGTGTTGCCACATTCATTCTACAGGTGGCTAGAAAGAATCTTTTGTTTGGTTTGCTTCGTTATTGTGGGATAAGATTTCATATTTCATGAGAGCAAACTATGTGTTTGCTATTTTATTAAGTCGACGATGGCTTGCTTGTCTTTCTTAGTCCTAGGCCAGTGCTCACATGAATCTGAAATTCTTTCATGTTGGATGCGAGTAGTGCTTCCTGTACTGTATTTTTGTCTTTGCATCGTACAAATTATGTTTTTGTTTTTTCATTCAATCAGTACTTCTCTTTAGAATTGAAAATATTATAAAAATAAAGGCACACACATTGTCTTTAATGATCTATAAACCCTGTGCCCGAATCACAAAGGTATTTTAGGCTACAGACACAAATGTATCTCTGTAAATACCACCACATACACCTGCCAGAAACTCGCAAATGGGTTCTTGTCAGGCGCACATGGATTTACTGCAGTCGATTTCTGTACCACAAGTGCGGAGGAATCTGTAGTAGTAAAGCCCTGGCAAGGGGCAGGAAATAGGTATGGCAAAGCGCACCATGCCTTCTAAGTTCCAGAACACATATACACTTCTACAATTGTGGGCATTCACAAACTCAAGTCTGACACACACAGTTGGAATTTTAACACATGATGGTATACTGCAAATCTTTGTAAGATGAGATATTTACATCTTTATTTGAGATCTTGAATGAAATGTGGGACTAGCGTAATTGTTGAATTCTGTGCTTTCCTAATGTAGCTCCGAAACATGGAGGTAATGAAAGAAGTCACTTGTCTATAACATTTTAATGACACTCAATGTTTTCACATGAACAAATATGTACTTTCATGGATTACGTAGCAGGGGCGGCCTTAGGCATGTGCAAGCTGTACAGGGCCACCAAACCCCAGGGGCCACCACGCCAATATATATCCTTAATATAATAATCCTCTGAGGATGGATGCATATTTGCGCGGCGGCCCCTGGCAGGGATTTGGCGGCCTCCAGCTCTGTTCCACTTCCAAACACCCTGACCCCCCCTCTTCACTGGCCTCCGCGCTCCGCCCCGCCCGGACGCCCTCTTCCGGGGCCTCCTACCTATGCTCCCTGCCCAGGGCCACCATGAGTCTAGAGCCGCCCCTGCCTGGAGTAGAAACCCAAAAGGAAGGCCTGCAATTCCAAAGCATCGCTCGCAGCGCACCCCCTACATCAGGAAAGGAGCGGGATTCCAGATAATTTTTCACTCTTTACCGGCTAGGTAACTCTGATACAGTTTTTGGGGCGGCTCTGGGAAGGAAGCAGATCGCTAAATAATTCAGATTGCGCGTTGCAATACAACATGTCTCTTGGCCATTGCACCATAGTGGCAGGTGGCCCTCTAGCCCAGGGCATAGCAACTCCACGCTTTGCTATCAACAGTCCCATATCTACCAAACGTCGTATATCTTTCCTTACGCGCTTAGAATAACCTAGCAGAGCCAGCAAGGGGTCCAGTATCAGAGACTCTCCTGTTATATCACTTAATGTTTTGAATATTACTATTCAGTAATTGGCACTACAATCTTTCTTCCTTGGCAAATTTCAGGTGATGTGTAATAATAAAATATCTGCTTTAACAACCATGCCAGACCTTTCCATGGCCCCACAATTGGCTAGCACCTGAAGAAACCTAACTGTGTCAAAACATTACTGAAAACTAGTCATTGAATGGAGTCTAGATTAGTATGGCTTACCTGGATTCCTCCTTTTTTTCCCTACCCAGAATTCGGGTAAATTAGACATTTTTTAAAACTGAATTTGCTCAGATTTCTGTGGCGAAACATTTTGGAAGTTGTGGGAAACCGCAAAAGTGCTACTGTCCATTATTTCAACTCTTCCCTAATACCAGCCTTCAGCCCTTCACAGCAAAGGTTAACCAAAAGATCTATTTTTCAGTGATGCTCAGCAGCTAGGTCTCCGCAAGTGACCTACCCCAACTGCACCTATCCTTAAGTTAAATAAGATTTAAAAGACAATGAAATCCATCAAAAGCATTTGTGTCTTGCCAACTTTAGCCCTACCAATGTTTGTAACGCTCTGTTTTCTTCTTCTGCAGGGGTACCTTCCGCTTTGAGAGACCCGATGGCTCACACTTTGATGTCCGCATCCCTCCTTTCTCTCTGGAAAGCAACAAGGATGAGAAGACCCCCCCTTCTGGCCTGCACTGGTAGAGCAGACTGGGAACCAGAAAAAGCACTTTCATTAAACTGCTACAAGAGGAAATCTAAAATACAACAGACATTGAAAAGATTTCTTCCTTCAGTTTAAAACACACACATCAACTTTTTAACTTTTTCGTTTTCCAGAACAGATTACCGTGAAAGGTATACAGCAACTTTGCAGTGTCAGCTGATGGTGTGCGAGTAATTTATTGTAAATCATCTGCAGTTCCAACCTGCTTTCAGATTGGCTCTTTCGTCGTGGTATCTCCTGGAAATTTGGACATTTTAAGTTTCTTGAAATAAAGGCATTGTTTCCTATGCTGTGCATCCGATGAACGCTCACCCTGGTTCAAGTATTTCTCACTAGACTTTTGGAACATAACTAGACGGTCTAATTCAGTTGGGTTTATTTTTCAAACTTTTTCTCACTCACAGAAGCGTGGAGTTTTTTTACTCTGCTTGTATCTCTTTAAACAAGAACGATTTATTAACACAGTGAAAGACCTTTTCAAACTTTCAAATTCATCTTGTTACACTTAGTTGGTGGTTAAATACATTAGTTTTACCAGGGTTTTCCCACAGCCATTGAAGAATCTGAGGACTTTAATATTACTGGTTCCTATGCCTCGCAAGTACTGCCCAGATTTCCCAGTTGAGTATGTACAAAGTTATTTATATACAAATGTATGGCTGGAATACGCAGATTTGTTGAGCTGAGGCATGTTATGCTAATGGCCTACATTTTTGACTACATTTATTTATTGGGGAAATGCCAGGCATGAAAAGTACAATATCTCAGTTGGTCACCAATGGCATAATGAACAGCAGAGACAAAAGAGCAGGATTAGGGCAATTGTATTATTTAATATTCATACTGTGAACACAGCTCATCGCCCACATCGGCCGGCAGCATATGAAGAGCATCCCATTATGCGTATTACACAGCCTTGTTGCAGACCTCCCTGAGGCTCAGCGGCGATTTAACCTGTATAGACTTCGGATCCCTATAGTGTGGGTCGGATTACTATATCCGCTCTGTATCGCTGCCAATTAGCAATATCTCTATATACAATAAACAACATTGCAAAAAGAAAACCCCCCTAACCCGTACCTCCTGCCTTTGTCAAAATGCTCATCACAAAGAGACTAACTCACGCCTACCTGTGCTATCTATATACATACACCATAGATTTCCCTCCCCACAGTCTATATGAAGTCTTCTGTTTACACTAGGCAGCTGGACCTCGTCAGACTCTCTCCACATAAATATACTCTATGGTAGTTGCCACTCCTCTCCACCAGCTCTGTGACATAAATTAGGTATCATCTTGGAGGTCCACACCCCCTGACCCCTGCCACCTCACAAACTGTTCCCAAATGTCTATTGGCATAGCTGCAGCAGGCATTAGGTCCCAATAGTTAGTCAGTTGATCCCGACAGTATGTCGCTGCACGCAGCCTTCCCGCTATCGTAGGTGGCCTGTGCTTCTTCCAGTGCATAGCTACCTACCGTTTAGCCAACCGTAGCAGCATCGCCGTTAATTTGCGCGAGCTCTTTGGTATGTCTAGTACAAATCCCATTAGTGCTATCAGTGGGGTGAGGTGTAACTGTACCCCTGTGATATCCTCAATGTGCCTATCCACTTCAGTCCAATATTGCGCTATCGATCCACAATTCCAAGCCAGATGTGTGAATGTTACAGCTTGCGAGCTACATCTCCAACATCTCGTGTCAGGCTGTAGCCCCATACGGTGTAATTGTAGTGGTGTTCTGTAAATCCTGTGTAAAAACTCAGTGTATTAGCCGCAGCCTATAGTTCGGTGATAGCTGTTCGAGCTGCGAGCAACAAAATTGCCACTGCTTGTCTGTTATATTAACCCCTGTGTCCTCCTCCCACTGCGCCTTGGACGTGTTTGTGATAATGGGGGACGTGTTCTGTGTTTCACTATATATACGGGTAATCAATTTGCGAGGAAATGGATTAGCCAATCCGTTCTAGAGCGCAGCTGTTGGAGAGTGATAAACGTGTCGTCAGGATATAAGTCGCTACCTTTAGTCAGGTCATGTGCCTGCGCTCTCAGTGCGGTGGCCCTGTCCACTAGTGGTGCCAGGAGTGGGGTAAACTCCCCCCCTCCCCCCATGGCACCGAGGGAGCGTAAAGTTCACTGTGACCCGCCCTCTTAGCTATATTCCTCCAGGCCCATTTTGTTGTTTTCACTGTGTTTATTTCAATTTGAGGCCTCTTATACGGTTGGTACACTGCTGTGTTTAGCGGGGTAGGCACAACTCTGACGAGTTCTGTGGCAACGTGTGGTTGGACTGGGGTGGGGTGGGGTGGTGCCAGAAGTGGCAGAATTGCGCCTGTGCGCTATATGCATATAGCTCGAAGTCCGGGGCCGCCAGTCCCCCCTGAACGAATGGTAGCGTCAACAGGTTCCATGATACCCTTGGTTGCCTGCCTACCCATGTTAGTTCAATTATACTTGTCCTCAGTCGTTTAAAAAAATGTGTGTTCAGTGGCATTGGTATATTTACAAATAGTTATAGGAGTTTGGGGAGTATTACCATTTTCGTTACCACTATACGGCCTATCAGTGATAATGGGAGTCTCCTCCAACATTGGACCTTACTTTCAATCCAGTCCATGGCTCTCCCGTAATTGGCCAACCATATTTCTTGTAAGGAGCGACTGATCCATATGCCAAGATAGCGAGTGGCTCCGTCTGCCCATGCAATAGGGAATTCCGTTTCACATGGGGCAGTGTCATCTGTAAGTGGCACCATTACCGATTTCTCCCAGTTAATCCGTATCCCCGTGAGGCCCCCAAACCGCACCAATTCCCTCATGATTACATCAAAGTTTTCACTTGGGTTCACAAGGTAGATTGTCGTATCGTCAGCATATAAGGATATCAATAGCCCCGAGATGTAAACCCTATGCTCCGATGTGCGTGATGTTGACGGAGCCTGGCCGCCAGCGGCTCAGTGGCGATTGCAAATAAGAGCGGCGAGAGTGGGGCACCCCTGTCGCGTCCCTCTCGTAATGTGAAATGATTCCGACATTTGCCCATTTACTTTTACTCGCGCCCTCTGGTTATTATAAATTATCTGCATTTGCTTCACAAATATAGGGCTGAACCCCAGTCGGGGCAAAAGGGCAAAAAGGGGTTTCAACTCCAGTGATTCAAAACGCCTTTGTAGCGTCTAGCAGTGCTGCCACTGCCTGCACATGTGGGGCCAGATAATGTAATATGCCAAATATTGTCCTCAGGTTATGTGCCGTTGACCGGCCCGGGATAACCCCGGATTGGTCCGGCAGCGCTATCTGTGGCAGCATTGGCTGCAGTCTATTCGCAAGTAGTTTGGCATAGATTTTAGTATCTAGCTTAATTAAGGACAATGGCCTATAGGATTCCGGTCTAGTAGGGTCCTTTTCAGGCTTTAGTAACGTGATTATCGTTGCTTCCCTAAGAGTGGGCGGCAGCTCACCTGTCTCCATTGCCTCCAAGTATAGCTGTAGTAGAAATATCTGCATACTCTTTATAAAAGGCCGCCGTTAATCCGTCTGCCCCTGGGGCTTTGTCTGCTGGCATTCCACTGATTACTTGTCTCACATCTTCGACCGTAATTGGTAACTCCATGTATTCCCGAGCACCTCTGTTAAACCATGCCAGCGCTATGGTATCTAGCTATTCTTCTATATCGGACCGTGCTGGGTTTGTCTGGGAAGTGTAAAGCTGTGCATAGATTCTGGTCATTGTGTTCAGTATGTCGTTTGGCGTTCTGGCCATTTCCGCGCTCTCTGTCTGCAATTCAGTAATGGTAATTAACATCCCTAGGGGCTCGAAGTAAGCCTTCTAATGTTTTCCCTGCCCTCTCCCCCTCCCCATATCTTCTGGCCTGGGTATGTTTACTTAGATATGCAGTTTCCCGCTCTTCTTCTTACTGGTACTCTGTCATTTTCGACCGCAACCGTGCTAGTCCTTCAGGTGTTGGGCACTGTTGGATATCCCTTTCAGCCTCTCCTATTTTGCGTTCTAGCCTCTGTAAGGTATTCCGTATGTCTCGTATGTCGGTTTTAAGTGCCATGCAACTCTCTCTTATGACCACTTTAAAAGCCTCCCACAGTGTGCCCGGGGAGTCTACTGTCCCTTCATTAAGTGAAAAATAGTCAGATATCTTCTCTCTTAATTCTTCCCTGAAGACCTGATCTAGAAGGGCTCCCGAGGGGAATCGCCAGCTAAAGGGTTGGCGATATGGTTTTGGGACCTTCAGGCTTATCATGGCAGGCGCGTGATCAGATAATGTGCGGGGGCAGTGGGGGGCAGTGTGTTGCATCTGTGATCCAAGCATGAATGTCTCTTGACGCAGGCCAGTAATCTAACCTGGACCAAGCATTTCTGTGATACGTCTCCTCCATGAGTCTACCAGTCCGTTCTCCTCAATAATGCCCAATAACACTTCAGTCGCCTTCGGGTGGTGTGCCCTCATCGCTCCCTGTCTATCCACCTCGGGCGAAAGTACAAGGTTAAAATCTCCCCACAGAATCGCCATGTCTCCCGATGTCCGAATCCTCTGTCCTATGTTTTGGAAAAAAGTGGGATCGTCCATAAACGTTTACAATCAGCACTGGGGTGTTATAGAGTGTACAGAAAAATCAATTGTGGAGGGAGAAGGAAGGTGTGATCCATTTAGCTTCCTTAATATTCAGTATCTCTCAATCACAAGGGGAAGGATCACTTGTCCTGCATAGCTAGGGTATGCAGGTCACGTACCGATTTGTCTCAAATTAAAAACCCTCATACACGTGTTGGTTCTTACGTAAGAGCGGTATATCTTGGTTCTCCGCTACTTTAACATGTGTTTGCATAATCACAGGGTTAGTAGTTATGCATCCTCCAGCCAGAGGTTTACCCTTAGTTAAAACAGTAGTGATCAGTGATGTGTGGGGTATATCCTATTAAAAGAACTCTTACAGCCAGATAAGTTGCTTTAATAGGTCTGAATTCAAGTTTATTCAATTAAAACATGTTTTATGGTGTGTATAAGAGAGCGATTAGGAATCTCACACACTCTAATTATTGGTAAAATAGGTCGACATGTTTCAGCCCTAAGTTGCCAGGTTGGGTTAGGTGGGCTTTCTTCAGGACCCAGTGAAGGGTGAAAAGAGACCAAGGGCGTCTCAGTGAGTATGGTAGCTTATGAACAGTATTGGCCGTTCATATGAGGACAGTGCAAAAGATGGATATATTAATCCCTCTCGTCAAGGTCGTTATGTACCTTTTTGTGATTCAAATTGTGCCTCAACGGGTCCCCATTGAGAGTCGGGGAGACCTGCTGCGTCCTTCAAAACACGACTTGTGCTGACTCTTCTTAGCGGGACCTGGTTCACCCAAAAACATTTTTAATTGAATAAACATCGCTGACAAATCTTGTCCGAATAAGTCTTTCATCATCGTTTCGATATATAACTCCATGTTTTGAATATCGTTCGATTCTGCAACACCAGTAATGCGAACATTATTGCGCCTGGACCTGGCTTCCAAATCCTCATTCTTCCGTTGGATAGCGTACAGGATTCTGTCCATGCTGCAAATTTTCTTATCCATTTCTATTTGGCCCTCTTCCGTTTCGGTTACCCTGGTTTCCAATACGCTTACCCGGCCCTCCTGCTTGTCCATTCGTTGCATAATTCTGTCCGCCAAGGAATCCATCATGGCATCCAGTCCCTGGAGGCTGGATCTCGAAACATTTCCCGGATATCATCAGCAGGCAGTTGTTGGGCTGCAGGATTGTCCGCATGGTCTTGCTGACTAGCGTCTCCATCTGCTCCTTTGGCATTTTTCTTGTCAAAAGTTATCTTAGGTTGCCTTGTGTCTAGCTTACCCATTTTGATCCTGTAGCACAGTCGTGACCAAGTGTCGTAGCCAGTAGGCTTTGCGGGCAGCGCCTCAATGCAGTTGGTATCCTGTGGGCACGTCCTCCACAGTTCCTTCCTGCGCTTAATGTATGAGCAGTCGCGTAACCAGCTGTTCGCCAGTACTGTGTCGACTCTCCATTCCTACCCACATGCAGCGCCCACTATGCAGAGATCTTCCACCGGTCCTCACGCCAGGGGCTGCCCAAGTGAGCACGTACGCGGTGGTGTCTGCCCAAGGAGGTATCTATTAAGGTTCCGCGACGTCCAGGCTGAACACATTCCTACACCACTCCACAGGGTTCTTTCCCTCTGCACACGGTGCCCAGCAGGAAGAGCGTGTACCCCCCAGGATCCGTCCCACAGTCACTGCTGGCTATGACCCCCGAGCTGCTCCACACACTCACTCCGGTGACGCCTACAGCCTCGCTTCCTTATGAGGATTGTGTCTTGCCCCACTGCACTGCCGCTCAGGTGCCATTTTGCGCTCAATGACTCCCCGCCCAGTCACCACCTTTAGTTTGGCGCTGCCACCGCTCGCCCTGAGGTCCTCTTCCAGTGTCCCGACGTCTCCAGTGTCAATTTTCACCAAAATTCACTTTGCTGTCACTCAACCAGCCACGCCTCCACCGCTGTTCTCCTGGACTGGCTGCGCACCTCGGCCCTGTCGCCTCGCAGCTCCGTCAGCTTCCTCCCGAACCTGCGCTCCCGAGCCCCCACTTGCTCTCCTACCTGCACCGATGTTGCTCCTCCGTGCCTCCGGAGCCCTGTGCTCTCAGGAGCCCCCTCACAGCCTGCGATTCGCCTCCCAGCGTGCGGCGCCGCAGGACGCCCCTTTACTGCTCAGGGCGGTGCCAAAATCGAGTCCCCGACTTCTCGCGTCCGTAAACGGTCAGGCCTCACTTGTGTGCAGGAGCCTCTCCGATCGTCCCCAGCAATATCTCTTCGTTGCAGAGTCTCCTACGCCATACGGATCATGTCCTTAGCGGCTGGCAGCGTTTGGATCAGCACTGTGCGCTGTTATTATCGGATAAATGACGGATTTATTACCCCGGCCGGTGGAGCCGCTCTACAGTGCGGCCATTCCACTGCACGGCCAAGCCACACCCCCCCCCACAACAGTAGTAGTTACATGTAATATTTAAGAACATAGAATATGTTCAGCCCATGATCAAAAACCTTTGAACAATACCTATTATCATGAGTGAAATAACTTTCCTAGGCACTTCTGGCTAAGTGTAGAGAGTAATGTCTAGTGGGTAAAGAGCATACAATAGCAAAAGGGAAAGAACAAGTCAAGCAAGATGCAAACCAAGTTCAGATCTATTAGTGTGTACTTAAATGTAGGAATGAATAATGGGAATACAACGGAGCGGAAGGGGATGGGAATAGGAGCCTGATGATCATACAAGAACTTGAGCCTGATCCAAGAGGAAAGGTTCTCAAATGTTGTCAAAGATGGCCATTTTTCCCTGATTTGTTCACAATGGCCAATCCAGAGGAGCCTTGAAAGCCATTTGTCAAAGGTAGGTAAGGTGGGCACATATCAGGTTCGGAATATGCACAATTTGCCCATTGCCCGGAATGTCACCAGCCATCTGCGACTATACAGGCAGTCCAGGGAAATCTGAGATATTGTGGAGGATCGGCTGGGGTTTTGATGGTGAGATGGGTAAATTCCAAATATCTGCAAGCTTGGGAAAGATCACCTTCCAATATTCCTAAAGAGCAGGAAAGTCCTATCTACATGCAGTAAATCACACAACTCCTAACCACAGTTTGAATGGTCCAGCATCCAGACTTGTAGAGTTTCAACGGAATCCAGTACCAACTTTCTGATGGAGATGTCCAGCTGCAGATTCCTCACCTTTTGTATATTCCCCAGCCATCAGACTGGATCCGGAACCTTTTCAGCAGTACCTTGGAGTGCCATCAGGTGGAGCCATGCACCACCCGTGCTTTCGGACATCGGCTCCTTTCGTTCCACGCGACCAGACGTTGATTCGTAGCTCCCTTCACAGCTTTCCGGGACATTAGCTTCAATTTTTTCTCAGCATGAAAGGCATGTAACCTCCGCAAAACAACAAGTTTTAAGCTCCATTAGGACTATGAAAAACAAATGTGTGTGACCAATCCCCAACAGGTATGCCTGTGGTCATGGCTCCGCTTCAAGACCATCAGTGACTGCGTGTCGATGAACCCGAAGGCCATCAAGGACTGGGAGGCGAAGCTTTAGATCGCCAAGCATAAAAAGACTCCTCACCGGGATGCTCCCAATCGTGGTCTGCGTCTAGAGTTCGAATCAGTTCCTGAAGTCAGTAAAGCCACTCTGAAGGCAGATGTTTTCTGCGGAGCAAAATTGTCAAAGAAGAAACAAGAAATATAAGCGGGATTTCGCTCCCTTTCGTCATTCACCCTGGAAGGTGCTTTGGGTAACATCACACCTCCAGAGTCGATTCGGCAGCTGGTTCGGGCACAACCCAATTTTCTGGGCCTACAGCCACACCATTTCAGATCAAAGAGTTCTGCGCAGCCATGCTCAAGCTCTCTGGATCCTTACTGATGCTTTTTGACACCCCTTTGGGCCTTAAGGATCCCAGAGGTCTCCTATCTGGGATACCACAGGCGGGCTCACCCTCCACTTCGGTGTGTCCCTCAGCTGCACGTTTTTAGGCGTCCTTGGCGCAAACTGAGGCTGGAGGACTTTCACACGCTCCTTGTTGCTAATCCTCCGGAATTGCACAACAATGCTGACGTGGGCTTTAGATCTTTTTGTAATTGGATTGTCCAAGTAGTCGACTCCCTCATTCCCGCTAAATGGTCTAAAGGCTGCGTTGCGGACTCTAGCCCATTGTATAACGACTCTCTGTGCTCCGTAAAGCGTGTGAGAAACTGGAGCGCGCTTGGAGAAGGGAATATGACCCTGCGACTAAAAAGTGATACCTGGCCGCCATTAAAAACTATCATAGATCCATTCGCATTGTTAGAGCGGCCTATTATGCTAATGAAATCAAGCTTAGCCCTAATCCGGCAAAATTTATTTTTAAGATTCTCAAGGACCTCAGAGTAAGGAAAAATTCCTCCGCTTCTGTGATTACATCTGATCAACAGTGTGAGGACCTCGCAACTTTTTGTCAATAAAGTGGATACCATCTATCGGTCCTTCCCACAAGGGTCTCCCCCTTCTGTTGATCTCTGCGGATTTCCTTCACCTCATTCACTGGAAGCTATTCCCAGTATCACACAGGAAGAGTTTACTGAGCTGGAAAGTGAAATCTGGCTCCCTGGCCGATCCTTTAAACCCCGGCCAGTTCAGGGACTCGCTTTCTCTCTTCCTAGCCCCTTTGTACCAGGTTGTTAACACCTCTTTTTCTACAGCTATGGTCCCTGTGCTGTGGAAACAAGCGAGGGTATCCCCGATACTTAAAAAAACGTCGCTTGACCCTGCTAAATTGGAACATTTTAGGTCAGCATCCCTCCTTCCTTGGGTGGCTAAGATTGCAAAGGCTCACGTTAATAACATACTAACGAGGGTCCTGAATACTAACAACATCTTTGATCCCTCTCAGAATGGTTTCCGCTCCGGCCACAGTACAGAGACTGCTCTTCAGGCTGTAACGGAACATCTGCAGACCATTTAATGATTCCGGTCATAAGGCGGCACTGATCTTGCTTGATCTGAGTGCCGCATTTGACACTGTTTCTCATGGGATTCTGTTACAGCGTCTAGAGGCAGCGGATGTTGTGGACCTAGCGCTGGAATGGTTCCGATCGTTCTTGACAGAGAGATCATTCCGATTGTCGGCCCCCCCGTTTCTTTCCCAGGCTCATTCCATCGGTCAGGGTGTGCCTCAGGGTTCTGCGTTGAGCGCCGTATTGTTTAATCTATATGTTCAACCTCTTGCAACAGTGGCCAGAAACATGGGCCTGACCATGGTCTCGTATGCAGATGATACGCAATTGGCCTCTCTGATGACTCCACTCAGGATGCTGCTAGGTTTAGGAGCGGCCTGTCTGCCGTTGCAGAGTGGATGACCACAAATGGCCGCAAGTTGAATGCAAACAAAACGGAGGTAATGCTGGTGGGGAAGGATAGGAGTCTTTGGAGTGAGCACTGGTGGCCAACTGCTCTTGGTAGTGCTCCCACCCCTAAGTTTGCGGTCAAGAACCTGGGGGTATGGATGCACTCTTCCCTCATTTTCCAAGATCATACCATTGCTGGCACCTGTTTTGGGCTCCTTCGGGGACTTAGGCCGTTAATGAGGTTCTTTGATCCTCGTACGCGCCAGTTGATTGTTTAATCTGCTATTCTATCTAGACTAGACTATGCTAGTTCGCTCCTTTTGTGGGCTAATCAGGCTGAGGTCATACGTTTGCAGCGTGTCCAAAACGCTGCCACCAGAGCCCTGTTGGACTCCCGCGTAAGTGCCCCTCTACGGATGCCATCCGGAGACTACATTGGCTACCCATGGCCATACGGATCCAATTCAAGGCTCTTTGCTTGTCTTTTAAGATCTTGAAGCTTGCATCGCCTGGCCTCTTAGTTAACTTGCTAGCCCCGTATGTCCCGACCCGCCAGTTGCGCTCCTTGGGACAGCACCTGGTTAGAGTCCCACGAGTGAAGCGTCTTCGGGTTGGGGGTCGTTCTTTCAGCTGCTTAGCAGCTAAGCTATGGAACTCCTTGCCTCCCGAGATTCAAAGCATGGACTGCCTGCTGGATTTCAGGAAAGCTATCAAAACTTTTCTCGTCCTCTCTGCTTAGCCTTTTATCATTCTGCTGTATGTTTTATGTGCCTACCTGTTTGGTTCCTTAGTCTCTTGGTTCATTCTGACGCTGGTAGCACCTGGACGCCTCTTTGCTGAGGCATCTGTGCGCTATATAAACTCAGATAACATAACATAGCATAGCCCATCTCCAATCTCAGACCTACTTCCAGCACCATCACCACCTATGCCGGCCCAGGCATTCAACATCAATGCTGATTCCATCGATGCCGGAGGAGGAGGTCCAGATAGTTCTTTCTGACACTGGTATAACCTTCACCCTAGTCGTGCCCAATTCCACCAGAGGTGCCTGCTTCCCCCTGCTTGATTTACCACCACCACAAGCGAGAACACACACTGTGCATTCCCTTTTTTGAAACAGACTCAGACAATGACTGCTTACAGGAAGCTAGTGGTCTCGATAACCCCTCAGAAACGGGTCTCCTCTTACCCCACTGGATCGGCCACAGAGGAATCCACTTCCTACGCTGTGGTGAGGCTTAAGGTGTCCGAAGTACTTGACCTCCAGCTCCCCACCCTGGAGTTTAAGACTAATGTTCTGACAGAGGCCCATCAACTGGAGCAAACATTGTCTGAGCCCCTTTTTCCATTTAACGAGGTGTTGATGGATATCTTGGCTGGGGTTTTGACTAAACCTTGTTTTGGCCCCCTAGTCAGTCGACAAATTGTCTGGTGCTATCGCCCTGCTCCAGGCAACCCTGCTTTTCTCTCCCTTCACCCAAAAGCCTGGTGTTGCTAGCCTCCACAAGCCAATATAATCCCAACACATGTCCTCCCCCCTCCAACAGGGAATCTACGAGGGTGGAAACATTTGGCAAACTTGTATTTTCTTCTAGTTGTCTGGCCCTGTGCTCTCCTAACACCAGCTGTTTGTTGGGATGCTACGCTCATGCCTTTTGGGATTCAGTGGTACAAGTCCTCCCTGGTGCGCTTAAAGTCCTTCGACCAGTTCTCACTTGGGCAATTCAAAACGGTTGTGAAGTGCCCAAGGTCACGATTCGTTGTGGCGTGGACACCACCGATTGCATTGAGCGAGCCATGGGCACCAGTGTCATTTTCCGCCGTGCATGGCAGCGATCAGCTGAGTTCTCAGGCGATTCAGTCTTCTTAAATGGAAATGCCCTTCAATGGTACTTGCCTGTTTTGGGGCAAGGCTGATTCCGTTCTAGAGTGTTTTAAAGAGAGTAGGGCTACTGCACGCTCTCTGGGCCTGTCTGTTCCACCTTGCCAACCACAACCATTCCACTTCTCTTTTTGCAGCTTTTGGGAAAGTGCTCAGTACTGCGATCCTGTCCAACCTCCACAGGGAACTTAGCAGTTTCACTGTAGAGGCCGAGATGCCTATCGCATCCGCAGCCGAAGTCAATTGACCACCCATTCTACTACTCCCAGTGCAGCCCTACCTGCAAAATCTCTTTAGCATGCCCTTACAGGAGCACAAAAGGCACAAAATTGGAGCACAGTCACTCATTGGCAACCAGAATCCCCCAATGTTATCCAGGCTGGCAGACGATAACTTTGGACAGATGGGTTCTTCAGATTGTTTGCAGAGCCTACACCCTAGCATCCTTTTTTCCCCGGCCACACTGTGAGAAAGTGCCATCTTTCTTGCCTTGGTATGCCCCCACTTTTTTCTGAACTGCTGACGTACTTTGACTGAGTGTGCCCTGGGTCCCTGCCAATCAGGTACCCAGGGCCTGTGTTCCTTCCCTACAAAAGAAAAGCTATGCTGAAACAAAATACCCAATTGGCATCTCTGGCCCCTTTCCGCCCCTAGTAAATGGCACCCTAGGTACCCAGGGCATGGTGACCAGAGAAGACCCCTGAGGGCTGCAGCACTTATTGTGCCACCCTCAGGGGCCCTGTACCCTGGCTCCCATACACTGCCTTCGTAGGCTGAGTGCCTAGGTACAAAACTAAAGCAAGAGTCGACATGGCACACATCCCTGTGTGCCATGCCCACAGAACCCACTGCCCTGGCATACTTCTGTCACCGGTCTAGCTGGGTGCCCTATGCCAGAGGTGAGGGCCCAGGTGCATGAGTCCTGTGCCCCTACAGTACCCAGGGCCATTCCTGGGCACTGTAAGTGCAGTGATGCCATTTAAGAGTATATGGTGCTGGGAGGTTGTCATTACAAACTCCACAGTATCATAATGGCTGCACTGAAGACTGACAAGTTTGGTACCAAACTTCTCAGCACATTAAACCCGCACTGATGCCAGTGTGGGATTTAATGTACAATGCACAAGAGAACATCTTAGAGATGCCCTCCAAAAACCCAAACCTACAATCCACGTCTGGGCTGAGTGGCTGCAGAGGCTGCCACCCAGCAGACATGTTGCTGGACCCCTTGGTGGAGAGCCCCCCGCTCTCCTGGGCCTGCAACAAAGCACATCCTGGGCGAGGTGCTAGGTCTCCTCCCCCAGGATGGACAGGGGGAAGCTTCAAAGGCATACCGCCTCTGAGAGCTTCTCCAGACCATTTGCTGTACCCAGCAACCAGCCCCCCACCAGTCCTACCCCCACTCTGGCGGGAAAAACTAACGGCAGGAATGGGGGGGTGCCAACTCCACCCCTCAGGTGGAGAAGGCGAGGTGAAGCATTACCCCGGGCTCCGGCCATCTTGTAGATGGGGAGTCCTGCCCAATCCCAGCTAGGCTCCTGCCCCACTCCCACAGGAGAGGAGCAGGCTAGGGGGTGTACTCACCCCAGGACAGGGACCCATTGGTCCATGCCCTTGCCCTACCTGTAACGCCCCTAAATTTAGTATTTAGGGGCTCCCTGAACCTTCCTTCCTCAGATCCCGATATCAAAAAGATCAAGAAAAAGACCCGCAGCACAGCTGCTAACAGGACAACAACAACTGACTTGGCCCCATCCCTACCGGCCTGTTGATCCTGGAACCTGCTCCTGCCTAAACCCGGCAACCTCCGCAGACAGCAACCTTGGGACACCCAGAGGACCTGCCTGCCTTGACCTCTCGACGATTAGGACTCCCATCGGCAGAGGCTCTGCTGCAACACCCCACCTGGTGCCCACCAGGAAGCTCCGGACCAGCCCACTCTGCACCAGCCAAGCCTGGGCCGGGCCAACCCGAACGAAGACCACGAGGACGTCCCCCCGGCGACTTGGACCCGAAGTCCAGTGACCAAAGACCCTCCTCGACGAACCAGCCAACGCCTGCAGACTCAGAACCAGGGGCCACCCCGACCGTGACCAGCCGATGGTAAGCTTTTCCGACACCCAAGGACACCCCGGCGCCCTACAGCCCCCTGTGCCTCCCTTTGGGATACCTACCTGTGCTCCAACATCCCAACTTACCTCTCGAAGTGCTGGTCGCCCCTGGAGAGTCACCGTCCCCGAGCCTGCAGCCTTTGTTCCTTTTTCAAGATCCTCATTGGATAACATTGAGCGCCCGATGGCTCAAAAGCAACAATCTCCTTCGCAGAGGACGATGCACCACACACGACAAGAAGATTGTGTTTGAGATATAGCGCCCTGAAGAAGCGACTGTGTCGTGAAACGGGTGTTGGCTGTTAACACATTTCGTATCAAGCTCCACATCTGGCGTCTGATGATTAGCACTGTACATGGACGCAGAAGGGCTATTTATTCATCTATGAAGGAGCATTTGAAACATAACAGACCTCAGTGTGGGACATTATAATCTAATCACAAAAAATACGTGGTCTCAATACTTTGGCAATCACTAGGCAACAGCGCTACAGATACATACTTAAGCACTGAAGAAGTCCGTGTGTGGACGAAACGCGTTGGCGGTTTCAAAAGTTTTTACACAAAGCAAAATAAAGGATGACATTGAAAATAACTTCAACATCGACTCTTCTTTGAAAAATTGCTGTATTTTTACTGTATAGTTGTCACTTCTTGTTTGCAAAATGTGCTGGGCTATTCTGTGTACGACGGCTCAAAAGCACCCTACTCCCAGCCGCCCGAGTGCCGCTGGCTGTGACCTCTTTGCCCTATCCTACTTCCCCCCTTGCCCAGAGCAAGTGACCAGGAGCCCAGCTCCCAGAGCCGTGTGGCATGCTAGCCAGCAGCCACCAACCGAAGGCCCCCTTCCCTCATTGGATAACATTGGGCCTACCTACCTCTGCCCCAGGCCGCCCCTGCGCCACTGGGACTGAACTAACTGTACTCACCTGACCCTGGGGGACCCCTGAGTCTATGCCCATAACCCTGACTTCACCAACCAAGTACTCACCTGGAAACCGGCAATTCACTTACCTGCCATTGGATAACATTGACCCGATTTTCTAAGTGTGAAGTTTTGAAAACTGAATATATTCCTATAAAATCAGCCAAAGTCCGAATTCGAAAATACTCACCTGTGATCAGGAGAGAAGCCAGTACTGTACCTTTCAGCCCAGTACTGGACCACAAAAGTAATCCCTAGCGGGTTTACTAGTAACCTGTATTTTCTCCATAGGAACCCATTGTCTGCTTTTCTATGAAATTTCTTCTGTCTACTTTTGAAAACTGCAAATATTCTTTAAAACTCGTACGAAACACTGAAACGCAATTACCTACCTGTTTTGAGGTAAGCCCCCAGTGCTGGCCATAGGAGACTAGTGCTGGGTTACAAATGTAACGCGATCGTATTTTACCTGTATCCTGAATTTCCTCCCATTGAATAACATTGTGAGAATCACCTCAAAGTTTCTAACTGTGAACTTTTTAAAACAGCTTTATATTCGGGAAAAATCATCACTGTAACTAAAACGTTTTTGCTAACCTTGTTTCAGCTTAGACCCCAGGACTGAATCCAAGATCTAGTCCTGGGACTGCCAAAGTAATCAACTAATTTCATATGAAAACCCATTGAGCTCAATGCTGGAGTGTGTTTCAGAACTGTGTTGCTTATTAGCTAACCTGTGATTATTGTGTGTACAAACTTGTTGCTCATCTGCAAAGTATTTACAGGAGAGTACTCGTAACGTGAAAAGTATATTTTTATAACTGTTGGTTCTAAAAATAAAACAACCATATCTTTGGATATACAAACAATTTGCCTGGAGTTCAGTCCTTGAGTGTGTGAAACCTTTTGCTGACTGAGTGTGTACATCAAATGCTTTACACTGTCCTCTGGTACTGCCTTACTGCTCGACCAAGCTACCACTTTGGAGAGTAAGGTCAGTTTTAACTTTAACCTCTGTCATACTGTCGCAGGGTTTCTGTTCTCACACAGAACTGTGCACAGAGGAGTGGAACCTCGGCGAATTAGGGTGTCCCAAAACTCACCTTAGCAACCACCTCACCCCTTACCGAGCTAGCTACAGTGTCTCATAGGACGTCTCAAACTCCCAATGTTTAGACAAACCAGAACATGAACTTATTGTACCTCAGGGTACGTGGAACTCATGAACACTCTTTCGTTATATTATCATTACAAACCAGAACATGGAGTAAAGAAGACACATGTGCATTTGAAATGTTTATTTACTAATGCCGTCTTCTCAGGCGCAGTATCTTAGATAAGACAAGTATACTTATTATCAGTAGCAAAATTATCAGCATAGTTACTAAGACATAAAAAGCGAATGGTGACAGCATACCTTAGTGTCCTAGCATGAAGGAATCACATCAGCATACACCAGCTCTCTCTGCATGTGCACCGCATCAAGTGTGTTAACAATTCTCGTGCAAAGCAATATCAATCCCGCCTCAAGCCCAAGTTGGCAAAGGCTGCACTTGTGTTATGACTATGAAGGCGTGGAGATCAGACCTCATAACAATTCCATATCGTGTTGCTCCTGAAACTTCAGCACTCTCCGTGCAGACATGGTTTATTAAACAAAACTGATATCAGAGCAATAACATATTATTCTCACATACACCACGGCAAACCACTAGGTTGAAAGCTAAGTCAACAATTAAGGGTCGTGTGCAGAAGTTGCAAGAAAGAAAAAATGGCGTTTAAACCTAAAATGTACCTATGCTAACTTAACACGATATAAGGATATATAGGAGCTATATAACACCCCCCCATGATCCGAGAACGGACTAAATAAGATAACAGAAGTGCCATCACATGAGAGCAGAATCCAACAATAAACGAGCATGAATAAAAATTCAATTATAAAAACTAATGCTAAAAAATAGCCCAAAAGTATAATGTGGCTCAAGCCAATAGGCAAGCAAAAATAAAATGTCTTGACCAAAAGACAATAAAATCAAGGAAATGCTATTAATCAGCATGTCAATTCGAGGCAGCGTTTATGATAAGACTGTATATGAAAAGTAAGCTGCAACAGCCTCCAGGAGGAAGTCACTGTCCTCATCCGAAAACAGTTCAGCCATCCAATTTAAAAGATGAAAGGAACATACGTGATCTCCCAGCACCGGATCCTCTATAACCATCAGAGGACAGCTCGGTGGGTTTTCAAGAAAACTTCGTTCCAAGAAATTTTGCGCTGCCGACAATACATCCCAGGGACCCATTAGTCCATGTGCCACCGCCAAGGCCATAATCCTTTCGTCAGAACAAACCAACTCGTGAGCAATGATAGGACTCATCAGTTGATCAAAATCGACGTCAGAAGAAATCGGTCCGCAGAGACACAAATCAATGGCCCAAAGGAAATCACAGGTCAGGCAGCGAAATACAGGCTGGACACAGGTGAAATAGGAGAACCGAAAAGATAATCCAAACGCCGTGCTTAGAGTCGCCAACGGCAGTGTGCCATAATAATCAAGCATGCGGTTGCGAAACCGCGTCAGTAGCAGTTGAGCGTGGTCTTGCACAGGAAGGGCATCCATATTTAAAAAGGCAGAAAACCACCAAAGCGCCAGCCGCTAATGCAAGAAAAAACGGGAACCCTCCAAATAAGGATGAAAAAATAGAATGGAAGAAGGCAGGGATGACTCCAAAAATCTTCTCAAAGGAAGTCACGAGACCACTGCTAACAACTTTAAAAAAATGTGCTAGGCCCGTTGTGGAGGATGCGTTAAAGATAGAACGAACCATGGCTCCGAAATGCAAAGGCAAATCAGTATTTAAAAGAGCCTGAACCTCCGTACGGGTGTTAGCAATGTGAAGCACGAAAGTTTCACGGGCCGAGCTCAAGGCCACCTCTTTCTGGGACAAAAGAGCTCTTATTCTAGCCATGCCGCTGAATTCTGCTCCCAAGGTCGGTATCTGTGGCCAAATGGAAGACTCCCTATGTTCACGTGTGGGAGGATAAAGAACATTTCTGCAGCAAATAACTCACTCACTTACTGTTACTATGAAAGCTATACCTTTAATTAACCCACAACAGTTTTCATTATTGAGCATCAAATAACTACCATTTTCTAACAATTTAAACGTGGGGATGATAGCCGGAACTGGCGTGCCCTGTAAAACGCAAGCCATATTCGGTCGGTCCTTGTTACATGAACCGTGTAACTGTATGTGTCTGCACATTAAAGAATGATCTGGCGTCTCAGTACACTCCTCCCCTGTTAGATAAACCTCCTGTTCATCCTTGAAACATCTGTATGTGTATGGGAGCGACCAGACCTCATGAAGAAACCCGCTACCTAAGGGTTCAAAACGACCTATTGGCACATATTTCATACAATTTGAAAACCTATATAAAGCAAAAGGCAGTGTTATTAAACCGTGGATAAGCCACGTAGCAGCAGTGGCTTCTGCCACAGAAAAAGGTAAAGATTCCAACCTTTCAATATGTAACATAGAAAAGGAAGCATCACGCATTGAAAGCAAGCGTTGTTTGTCAGTCAAATTAAATGGCGCAAATAAAGAGGAAACGTTCATGTATCCCCAGGGAACTTTACCCATTTTCAGAGTCTGAAGTGTCCATGCAAACTGCATGATTGACCGTAATTGATTTTGACCATGGTATAATACTGACACTTCATCATGCACAATATCAACAACAGACGACACAATATTATCCAATGTGTAAATTCTAGAGGAAAGCACGTTAATGCTATTGTCAACAACTGCAAGCACTTTCTCAAGATTTGCCTGATCAATAGCCCTAAGGCGTGTAGCAGCCTCAATCTGTGACAGTTTCCAAATTTCATTGTAAACCCCATATAACCACCTTTTCGACCTGCCACTAGCTGGGCCTTTAATGAAATCATTCAAATCCACGTCTGCATTCAGTTTGGAAAGGTGATACTTAACCGCAGGTAAAGTTGAATGTTTCAGCCAAGCTTGACACAACTTGCCCACAGAGTAAGAGGTGACAGTATGACTCAAATCAAACCGGGGATCAGATCTAACAGTCTTAAAACCGTCAGTTATATTCAAAAATCGTTTTTGGCAAGAATCAGCACTACGGTGCCAAAGCAGCCAACCCTTAGGATTCATACTGGAAATATTAAAGGAGGAATTAAGAAGCAGAGCCTGTATATCTTTAATGGACAATTGAGTAAAATTACTCCAATCCTCATATTCCTCCAACTCTGGGAAAGACGGGGTGTTTAACCTTTTAGATGTAGCCAATCCAAAGCATGTCGTCTGGGAAATGGTTTCATTTAAAAACAACATATGATTCGGGATGAGACATGCACGGTGCAAAGCCTCAGTGCCTCGTACCTGCCAGGCCCTTGAACCCCAAACCGATTTAAGGTCTATGGTATCCTTCCATAACTCATACCCCCCAGTAACTAATTGATCTAGGAAGGCCTTCGAATACAACAATTTTGTATTTGTAAGTCTAACCTTGGACAGTGGCTGTTTGTGAAATTTAAAATAAAAGGACTCGGGATTGGACTGATTAAAGTCAGTGAAATAAGTATACTTTTTAAGAAACGTTTCTGAACTCCCTTGTGTAGGTGCTGGGCAATGTTCCCACTGAGTAAAATTAACAGCATCCCTTCGGGAAGATGTCTTGTGTAAGAAGTGATTGCCATAATGTTGGTAACAGAACAATTCACCATAATTAGCAGATTCTAAATATAAATCCTCAGCATCAAAAGCAGCATAGTATTTCAAATCAGAAAACAAACTTTCCACAGCATTAACATCCCAATCATCAGAACGAATATTTTGTTTCACCACATCCCCCATATTCACTCTAAGTACATTAGGAACATTAACGACTTCCGTTGGGCCATGAATTTGAAACCGAACTGCATCCCACGCGATTCCATCCAGAACAGGCCATGCTGTGATGTTAACCAAAGTCAAGTCTCTTTTTAATCTGTGTGTAGAATGTGAAGAGGAAAGTGGGGCCAAAGTTCCATTCAAATGAGTAATGCATGTTCTTTCCTCGACATAATGTCCATTGATGATTCGAAAAAAATAAAACACAAAACCAACTGACATAAAAATGTAAATCGAAGCAAGGACTAGCCAAATGTAAGTCCAAGGTGGTATTAAAAAATGTTTTTTAAACAGGCTTGCATAAACTGCAACTCGAGAGGGTTCCTTTGAGGTAAGAGAAACAGAGTCAAAAGAAAATCTGGAATCTGTGGCTAAACGTGTTTGCAGGTCAGGTATGGACAAATCAGCGGGATAGGCATAGTCTGTGTCATCAATGTTAGTTCCCGGTAAATTATTTAATAAAGGACTGGAAACAGCAGGTAATTCGATGGCCATTTCAGGTTCAATATTAGAAGCAGTGGGCATAATTGAATTTCTCACAATGGAAGGACAGGAAACAGCTGGCGTCATGCTAAGAAGAATCGGCCACTCTGTGTATCTTGACATTGTCAATAGAAATAAACCTGTTTTCTTTACGACCTGGAAGTGGTGGTAATATGACTGTTCTTGTGCCCTTCACTCCAAGCACTGGGACTGGAGCTCGATAGGAGGGACCAAACTCTTTCTTGTTGTCGATCTTCTCTCGAACCAGTTCTCCAACCTGGGGTAGCCAGCCAACTACCGGGATCTGCAACGCATCATCCGATGTGGAGGGCAAATGTTCCTTTGCAAGACTGTCTCTGGTCTTTTGTAGAATCTGTAAAACATTGCAATGTTCATCTGCGTCAAAGGAAGTGGCGCGAACCACTGAGTCTAGACCGTCAAGGTCAGGGACGTACATTTTGATGCCAAAGAGCATTTCGTATGGGGTCCGCCCACCCAGAGACCTTCTAGGGAGATTATTAAGAGCACGCTGCACGCCATAGAGATGAGCCAGCCAGTTTCTGCCAGTGCCTATAACTCGGGCTGTCAAAGATTGCTTTAAATCACGGTTCATTCGTTCTACTACACTATTACCCTCAGGTCTGTAGGGTGACGAAAACTTGACTTGGACCCCCATTGAAGTCATGGCATCCTTATACGCCTTAGAGGCGAAAGCCGGACCCTGATCCGAATGGAAGGTACCACAGGCAAAAATCCCTATAAAGATACGCAAATCTCTAATGACAGTCCGTGAATCAGCGCTGCGATGTGGCCATACCCACACAAAGCGTGTGCATGAGTCAACTGCTACTAAGACGTACTTATACGCAGTATCAGATGAAAAAGGACCGCAGTGATCTAAATAAACACAGCCTAGTGGTTTATTAGAAATGTACAACTGAGTCTGTGACGGACGCGTAGCAGTTGAAGGTTTAATCTGCTGGCATATGTCACAAAGAAGGACATAATCACGCGTCTGTTTGTACAGTCCCCGCCACCAGAAACGTTGTTGTAGTTGCGTTACAGTGGCTGAGACGCCCGCATGCGCAGACGCCACACCTTCATGAGCCGCTGTAATCAAGTCTGCTCTGCGATCCGAGTTGGGAATCAGCCGTTCCCCAACATCAGGAATTGTCACAAAAGGAACCTTTTCGGGACTTAAGTGGTATTTATACTTCGAAGGGAATCCCACAGGATGTTTACTTCCCTTCTCAGAGGCAGCAATCGCTGCTAAGATGTCGCTATCAATCTTGGTTTTAGACCTAGTAACCGCTGCAACTAAGTATGTAGATACTGCTGATTTCGCTGCTTCATCAGCAAGCGAGTTGCCAACAGCGTGAACTCCTACGCGCTGATGACCGAGAGTATGAATAACAAAAACGAGTGGCAACTTAGCCTTAAGCTCTGCCACTCGAACCCAGATCATTTTATGTTTTATTGTGCTACCCTTCGAATCATGAAAATCATTTTGAATCCAAAAGAACAAGTTTTCATTGTAAGACTGGACACAGTAGTAAGAATCACTTACAATTAGAGTAGTAACACTTGGATCTGCGTACTCTAACGCTAGTAATAGAGCACGAAGCTCTGCCAATTGTGCGGTGCAATCGCCCAGGGGCATCGTGTGCACTTCCCTGGAAATGAACTCATCATTCAACATAGCACCGACCACAATGGCGCATGCGGAAACGTAGGCATGTTTAGAGCCATGCGCAACCTGCGCCGACCCATCAGTGTAAATGATGCAATGGAAGTCCTCCAAAGGTCGCATAGCCAGAGGAGCAGGATGAACGAATTCATACTGCAAGTACTCTTGCGACCGTAAGGAGGCGTCAAAAATAAACATGACATCCGTGGATGACAATGACGCAGCCCACTGAATCCACCGAGGGTGCAAAGCTTTTGAATTTGGTACACTGGCTTTCGTGACTGCCTCCAAGTGAGGACAGGGTGTTACCACTAGCATGCGTTTCCCCTGAGACAGTGCTCGTTCCTTAAGAATTGCCATCTGTACAGCAGTTAAAACCTTTTCCACTGTGGGAAACCGCAACTCAGCCGAAGTGTACAAGTGTGACTTGTAAGCAATAGGTACTGTGTCACCTTCATTAAAAGTGAGGTATGTGAAACCCACCGTCCCAGGAATTATTCTTATTACCAGGTTGGTGTGGTTATCACGAGTTAGTAAATATTTAGAAGCGAGCAGATCAGCCTGCAAGGATTGCAAAATGGCTGAATGCTCAGGCAGCCAGCATGATTTTGAGAAAGTTGGTTGTATCAAAGCATACAAAGGCTTGATACGCTGGGCATATTCCGGAATGTAAGTTCTGCCGAAATTCAAAAAGCCCAGCAAAGACTGTAATTTTTTCAGTGTTGTAGGAGCGCGCAATTGTGCGCATTTCTCCAAGAAGTGAGGAGCCAAACCTCTACCTTCATTGTTCAGCTCATAGCCGAGGAACAACACCGTGTGTTCTGCAATGTGCGATTTTGCAAAATTAAATTTGTAACCCATATCTGCAAAGGTACAAATGATGGAATTCACTCTACACAGATGCATCCAAATTTCGTCGTCTGTGAGATAAATGTCATCCACATAAGAACATGCATCGGGATCGATACCCTCCAATAGAGTTACTATTCTGGAGGTGAACACTCCAGGACTATTTTTGTAGCCCATAGGGAGTCGCCGGAAGCATTTTTGCACACCAGCGGACGTAAAACTTGTCCATTGGGAGCTAAAGCCATCCAGTCTGTGGGCATAAAAACCATTGGAAATGTCAAGCGTTGTCTTGAAACGCTTACGCACTAGACTATCCACTAACGCAGAGCCGTGAGTATTCTGTACTGCACAGTTACGGCAATGCGAGTTCAAATGCCGGTAATCCAACACCAAACGATATGATCCGTCAGGTTTGGTCACAGTAAAAAGGGGATTATTCATTGGTGACACACACGTTTCAATAACTCCCTGATATTCCAATTGTTCAAGGATTTCCGCGACGGCTGCTTTAGCTTCACGTCGTATGGGATATTGAGGCTGAGGCTGCGGCTCAGACCGCAAAGGAATTTCGTGGCAAGGGGACAATTTGTCCCAACCACATTGGTTGCGGTAGAGAGCCGGTGCAAGAGCCCGAGCCCACTCTTCTGCAAAATGCTGCGCATGCTCAGTGGAGACAGTGTGCGCGAAACTGGGAAGGATTACCTCCTCCCCTCGCGGCGCTGCGAGCACAAAAGGTGGGGGCCAGTCAGCCTCAGAAAGCAAAATGTCGTACGTAGACGACAGGTTCTCCCAAAATACCCCTCTGACCGTACGCTGTATGTCACCTTCAATTAACAGGACAATTTCAAAAAGTCTTTCAGGGGGAGCTAATCTCGTATCGGCTGTTTCTATGACAACAAACACATCAGTCGCTGTCACCTTCAGTAGTGGACGGAGCGCCTCTCTGACTATGGTAATCTCCGCCGCGCTGTCCAGCAAGGTCAGAGCCCACGTCAGATTCCGAAGCCGAGTTCTCACTATCTGTGGCATATCTATGCGCTGTCAAGGCTGCGACTTTCTTTTTCGCAAACTGCGGACGCTTAGGCGTAGAATCTTCCTGCTTCACTGCGCCGTTCGTCTGGCGGGACTGACCACGTCCTTGTTGGCCACCACGTCCACGTCCACCCCCTCCTCCAGTGGTCTTCGGGACCGATGTTTCCTGAAAGGAACGAGGAGAGCGTTGATCAGAACCCTGAAATCGATCAGGTGATTTAATCATCGCGCGATCGCGCAAATCATAAACTTTTTTTGTTGGCGCAGGTGCTTGTACTGCAGGAAAAGAATCCTGAGTCTGTGTATTCTGCTTCCCCTGTGTCTGTTTCTTAGGCCAATTTTGTTTTTTGGACTTGGGCTGGACATCTGTCACTGCAGATTGTCCCTGAGGTTGTTTTTTCTCCTTTACTGGGAAATATTTCAGACCCCTACTTGTGCGGCCAATTGTCTTATAAGCGGCCACCACAATCTTTGCTAACTGGCGGGGTTTGTCGGCATCGGGCAGAGCAGCCAAAGCATTCGACACCTGAAAGTTAACCGCATCTCCTTTAACATTGGAGAGAATGAGATCACATACAATCTCAAAAGAACCACACAGGCGCATACCCAATTCAACCGCTGCCTCTGGACCGTGATCATTCTGAACACGTCTAATGATGTCAGGCAGGGCAGTCATAGACGGGGTGCCGAAGCACCTTGTATAAACTGCCGCAAATGTTTTTCCCCAGCTTTCACAGTCAACAAGGTCAGGAGTTAAATCCTTCGGTAGAGTAATCGTTAACATTCTATGTTTATCAGCAGGAGTAGAATTCGGAAACACCGCCTCCAGTTGATCAAACTTCTCAGCTAGCCAGAATGGGAAGTCATCGTTGTCAACCGGACGAGCACCAAAAACCGAATTAACCATCACTGGATTGAGACGCATTCCGCCTCGATCCACGGGAACGGCCGCACCCCCCTGGGGACCACCAGGCAGGTGGCGACCGATGTATTGCACTAATGCACGAATCACAGAAATGGAAACAACATGCAGCCTACGAATTTCCTGCAGGGTACAAGCGCCGTGATTCGGGTGCGGGGTAAAGCCACCCAACGCAGGCCAATTTGTACCTGGAATTGAGAGTGGACCTAACCTCGCAGCGGACAAAGAGTGGGGGAGGGCGCCATCAAACCAAACTCGATGCTGCCAATGATCAATAGGTATTTCCAATGCCCTGTACGGTGTATACTCAGCCGGGACAGCCGAGGCGGTGTAGGAGTGGAACAAACCAGAATTGGCGTCCACAGCCGGAAACGTAACCCAAGAGTAAAACAACTCATAAGGGAACGCCGGATCTGCACACACCACGAAAATCACAGCCATCCCATCTACCGGTACTTGGTACGTCTGAAGATGGTTGCGCACCGCCACGCGACTATGCTGCGCAATGGCCACTGCCGCCATGACAACACTGGAAACTAGAAAACACAAAGAATACTTTGTAGCACAACTGGGTAGTAATTCAAAGAAACCGTTTAAGAAAGAATCAAGCTTGAATAACACCTATTTCAAAAAAAATAGGTAGGTTTCACCGACACCCCGCTTTCCGGAAACGGAGGTGAAGGGGTTAAGGCATGAACGATAAACTACTCGAGTGTCATGATATAAGACCACCGAAACCGTTGGGCGCCATGTCGCAGGGTTTCTGTTCTCACACAGAACTGTGCACAGAGGAGTGGAACCTCGGCGAATTAGGGTGTCCCAAAACTCACCTTAGCAACCACCTCACCCCTTACCGAGCTAGCTACAGTGTCTCATAGGACGTCTCAAACTCCCAATGTTTAGACAAACCAGAACATGAACTTATTGTACCTCAGGGTACGTGGAACTCATGAACACTCTTTCGTTATATTATCATTACAAACCAGAACATGGAGTAAAGAAGACACATGTGCATTTGAAATGTTTATTTACTAATGCCGTCTTCTCAGGCGCAGTATCTTAGATAAGACAAGTATACTTATTATCAGTAGCAAAATTATCAGCATAGTTACTAAGACATAAAAAGCGAATTGTGACAGCATGTTAACATGCTGTAATGAATAAGAGTTAACAACACTTATATCTCACCCTCCCTAACACATATATTATATTATTAGCTAAGAAGGTCTCTTTGGGTTGTTTTAGGGCGGGCCCATACCTTAGTGTCCTAGCATGAAGGAATCACATCAGCATACACCAGCTCTCTCTGCATGTGCACCGCATCAAGTGTGTTAACAATTCTCGTGCAAAGCAATATCAATCCCGCCTCAAGCCCAAGTTGGCAAAGGCTGCACTTGTGTTATGACTATGAAGGCGTGGAGATCAGACCTCATAACAATTCCATATCGTGTTGCTCCTGAAACTTCAGCACTCTCCGTGCAGACATGGTTTATTAAACAAAACTGATATCAGAGCAATAACATATTATTCTCACATACACCACGGCAAACCACTAGGTTGAAAGCTAAGTCAACAATTAAGGGTCGTGTGCAGAAGTTGCAAGAAAGAAAAAATGGCGTTTAAACCTAAAATGTACCTATGCTAACTTAACACGATATAAGGATATATAGGAGCTATATAACAATACCTCTGGGGCTGGTGGACTCTATACACACTGTACTTCCTTCTAGTCCAGTATATATAGAGCCACTTTCTCACACACACCTTTCACCATCCTCCCAGCGACTGATAAAGGACCCTCCCTCCATTTTGTAGCAGGAAGTGCAAGTCTCTTTGACCAAAGAAAGATGGAGGCCTGGGGCCTATTTTACACCTGCACACTCTCAATGGCTTCCTCTGGAAGAAGAAATTCAAAATGCTCACCCTAGCCCCGGTCTTGCCTTCCCTCGACCCTGGAGACTGGATGATGGTCATGGACCTACAGGATACCTATTTTCATATACCCCTTCTGCCCGTCCATCTGCACTACCTGTGGTTTGTGGTGGAAAAGGAGCATTTTCAGTTTGCAGTGCTCCCCTTTGATTTAACCAGTGCCCCTTGTAAGTTTACAAAAGTGATGTTGGTGGAACCTCCCCTTCAGAGCTCAGGGGTGCTAGTCTTCCCCTACCTTGACGACTGGCTGTTGAAAGCACCTTTGCTTCAGGCAGTCGCCAGGCACCTCCAGACTACGGTGAACCTCCTATCCTCTTTGGGTTCACTATCAACGTGTTAAGGTCACACCTGACTTCTTCTCAGACGCTCTCTTTCATCTGAGTTCTTCTGACAGTTCGGTTTTGTGCTTTTACCCAAGGAAAGTGTCCAGGGCTATGGTCTCAATCTTTCAGCCTTGGTCCTGGATTTCAGTGAGGTTGACTAGGAATGATGGCATCCTGTTGGTCGAGTGTTCCAGATTACATATGCAGCCTCTGCAATGGGATCTGAAGTCCCAGTGTGCTCAACATCAAGAGGACCTCTCCAACTACATTTTACAGGAGACTGCGAAAGACCTGGAGTGGTGGTTGTTGGACCGTGATTGGATCAGCGGCAAACCGCTCTCTCTACCCCACTGTTAGATTTGGGGGTCTCTAGTTGGCAGAGGTAGGTACTTGTGACAAATAGGGAGCCTCGCCTCTAGTCCGGATAAGGGGGATTACACTCTTAAAATAACCCCTGCTCACCCCCTTGGTAGCTTGGCACGAGCAGACAGGCTTTATCTCAGAGGCGTTGTGTTAAGCATTTGTGACCACAAACAGTAACCCAGTGACAACACTACAAATGGACACACAGGTTTTATATCAAAAATAAGTATACTTTATATAGAGTTACCATAAGACCATAAACAACAAAAATACACAATACTCTTACTTTAAGGTGGTAGATTAAGCTTAGTTCATTTCAGTTCTTAGATGCGATACTTTGCGTCAATGTAACTTAGGTTGCGTTGGGCTTTCACCACCGGCAATGCCGCAGCGATGGGAATGCGGCAAAGTTCAGATACGAAGAAATAAAGATGTGAAGATCTTCCAGATGCGGAGCGCTTCTCGGGGCAACACGCTTCTCTCCGATGCAGTGCAGTGCGACAGTTCCAGCGGCGACACCCACCTTCGGAGTTGCGACAGCAGGCACAGCGACGGCAACACGCTTATTTATTTATTGATTTTATTTATTTATTCAAAGTTTTATATAGCGCGAACAAGATCCTTACAGATATCAGAGCGCTTCACAAAGACAGGGTAGGGGCAGTAGGACTGAACAGAGGTAATGGGAGCAGAATAGTAGTCACTAACATGATAGGATAATAATAACATACATAAAACATATCAATATACAATCAGGTAAACAAGTAATATAAGACGTCACAAGTCATTGATCCCACTACAGAGGTGTTCAGGTACACCTTGGGTGTGTGGAAGGCTTATACCAATGTTTTAGTATAGAGAGAGCACTGAGTGGGGGCATCGGGAGAGTGAATCAGTGAACCAACGTGTATCATATATTGGTCGGTAGTACGAAAGTAGCGTAGTAGTGTCCCCATCAAGTAGAAGTATAGTGCCAAAGGACAAGGTGAGCAGTGATACAAAGCAATGCAGGGTCTCTGATCCAGCACCTATAAGGTTCAGGAGATCTTGGCCAGAAGGATGGTTTTCACCTCTTTCTTGAAGAGTGCAGTACGCTTCTTCTCGTTCAGTCGCACTTGCAGCTCCTTGCGACACGCAGTTCCTCAGAAGGCCCAAAACAGCAGCAGGCACTTCCAAAGAACTCTGGGGAGCTGGGGGTTGAAGTCTGTTGTCCCTGAGACTTCAGCAGGAGGCAAGCTCTTTTCCAAGCCCTTGGAGATCCTTCACAAGTTGAAAGCAAAGTACACAAAGTTCATTTCTCCTTCCTTTGGCAGTAAGGCAACCACTGCAGGCCAATCCCCCAAGCATCACTTCAGCTTGGGAATAGTCTCTCCTCAGTTTCCTCTCCTCAGTAAAGGTTTCTTCTTGTAGTCCAAAGTGTTCTAATTTCATGGGATCAGGGTCCCAATATTTATACCCCAAAATCCTTTGTTCTCTGAAGGGGGGAAAGGCCTTTGTCCAGTCCGAACCAGTTCTGAAGCACTCTGTTTGCCAGACTACTCCTTTCCTTTCACAGTGCAGGGCAGGCACATCAGATGCCCCACAGGAGGTGGAGCCAGCATTGTGGAAGGCAAGTACAGTCCTGGAGCACTTTGTTTACAGGACTCCTTCTCTTCTTTCAGTGTGCAGGGCAGAGACATCAGCCGCTCCCCAGGAGGTGTAACCAGCATTGTGGGAGGCAGGCACAGCCCTATTCAAGTTCAGGTGCAACTCCTCCCTCCCATACAGATGCAGATCTCTCTATTCACCAGTGGGCTGACTCATCCTATCTCATGGAATCCCCCAGCCCTGTCACTCACAAAACCAGACAAAGGAATACGCAACCTAGCAGAGGCAGGTTTGAAAGGTTAGGCAAGCAGTACTTTCTAAAAGTGGTATCTGCAAACACAGAATGTTAAAACCAACTTCACTAAAAGATGTATTTTATCATTCTGAGTTGAGGCATACTAAACTCGAATTTCTACCATGTTCCCTGAGACCGTTAGGATTATAAACATGTAATAGTCTATCAGCCCATTTTGGCCTATGGAGAACAGGTAGCCTTGCAACATTGAAAAACGAAAATTGCTGTAATTCACTATTAGCACATGCCACACACACACACCAGGGCTTGACCTACCTTATACTTGCAATGCACCCTGCCCTTGGGCCTACCATAGGGATGACTGATATGCAGAAAAGGGAAGGTTTAGGGA
The DNA here is from genome assembly GCF_964261635.1 of Lissotriton helveticus. Lineage (NCBI taxonomy): Eukaryota > Metazoa > Chordata > Amphibia > Caudata > Salamandridae > Lissotriton > Lissotriton helveticus. Next base: position 387,807,362 of record NC_136061.1, on the reverse strand, counting down.
CTGGCAAGTGGGTGCACTTGCCCAGTCAGCATGACAGTACCAGACTGCATGCAGGCTCTGCAATGGCAGACCTTAGACACATTTTACCAGGCTGCTTCTGTGGGCGGCACAACCAGTGCTGCAGGCCCACCAGCAGCATTTGGATTTACATGTCCTGGGCACACTCAGTGCACTAGGGTCTGACAAGTAAACCAAATAGCCAAACATCGAACCACTGATTAACACATCAATTTACAATAGGGAGCACTTGCACTGTGGCACTGGATAGCAGTGGCACAGTGCCCAAAGCATCTAACACCAGCAACAATTCATGAGGCAACAGCAAAAAAGGAAGGGAGACCCACGCCAATGGTGCCAGGTCTAACACCCACCAAGAGCTGACTGTGGTGATCAATGCATCGGTTCTGGGATGGGGGAGCCAACGGGGGGGTTGGATGCCAGAGGCCTCTGGTCTTCAATGGAGTTCCGGCTCCACATTAAATTTATGGAGCTCCAGGAGCCAGTCTCCTTGGCACTGAACACCTTCCTTCTGTCTTTCAAGGGTAAAGTGGTTTAGGTGCTCACGGACAACCCCTCTGTTATGTTGCATTGCAACAAACAGGATAGGCTGGGGTCTCTGACCGTCTGCCAGGAGACTGTGTGCCTCTGGAAATACCTGGACCACCAGGGAATTTTCCTGATGGCAAACCACCTGGCAGATTCTTTGAACGCCAGGCAGACAAACCTCAGCTGCCTGCGCTTAGCTAATTACGAGTGGCAGTTAGCTTCTTCCAGGATTGTCACCATTGAGAAGGTGCAGTGTCAGTGCTTCTGTCCGTTGGAGTTCCCAAGGCGCCTCTTGTTCAGAGATACTTTCCTCCTAGAGTGGAACTTGGGACTCCTATATTCCTTTCTGCTGATACCACTTCTGCCATGAGTTCTCAAGAAGATGGGGGGCGTGGCTTGGACGCCGATGGCGGAGGTCGCCTAGCGTCTCGGCTCTGCGGCCGAACTCCCATTAATCCTGATATAGAGGGGCTTCCCGTGTTTCTGTAACCCCCCCTGGACACTCTTGTTGCCCGCTTGACCACCTACGCTCGCGGTGGCCCGAGGAGACCCGGGGCGGCGGGCGGCGCCGAAGAACGGAGGCAGCGAGGAGGAGCCCAAGATGGCGCCGACACCGCACTGAGGACGGCCGGGACCCTGCTCCGTGCGACAGCCCTGCAGACCCGAGTGTCTCTTCCCCCTGCTGCGACGTCTGCCTGTGCCCGGTTTCTGGAGGATCCCATGCCGGGACCCTGAAGCGGTGACCGGCGATAAGGTAGAGGTGCGGGGGAGGGGCGGCGTGACCCGATCGCTGCCTGGTGTGCGCCGAGGCGGGAGCCGACGGCGGTGACCGGGGCGCTTGCCTCGGAGATCCCTGAGTGGCGCTGAGGAACCGGCGAGGGACGTTGTGGGACGCCCCTGGGCCCCCCGACCATGGCGACTCTGATCCCATTGAGCCCCGTGATAGGGCACTAAGAGGAGGCCGACGGGGGAAAAGTGATTACTGGGGAGAGCCCTCGGGTGAGCTCACCCTCCACGCCAGGGGGAAAGGAGAAACGCGAGGACCACTACGGCGACCTGCTGGCCTAGGGGGGCGCCGGGGGACGCGCCCTGGGAATCGGACACTGTCCTCTGTCAGCATAAAGAGGAAGCCTCCGCCGGGCCCCGCATGAGAACTGGAATACTGCGGACCGAAGGGGACCTTGGGAGTGGCTGAGGCCCAGTGAAACGACCCCGGAGCACTGCGGAGGGCGCGTTACTCCTGCGGCCTGCCTCACCCTCACCTGCGACAGTGGGCACGAGCTTCCGCAACGGAGGGGGACAGTGTAAGGCCCCCTATTGACTTCCCGGGGACCTGATCCGGTCCAACGGTGGGCGGCCGCCCGGAACACCACCTACCGGCCTACTGGGCTGAAGGGTGCCCACTGGAGGCAGCAACGAGACGAGCGACCACGGCACGGCCTTGATTGGCCCGCTTAGGGTACACTTGACCAACAGGCACCTATCGCCATGGGAAAACCGAGAGGCCCGAAGGGGGGCGCCCAGACGGCGTCGGACGCAGAACCGCCGGACAACGAGGAACGATCGCAGGCAGGAAATTCAGGGAGCCCCCATATTCAGGCACAACTGGACAAAATCCTATTGGCAATCACAGAAACCAGATCAGCCCTACGGGAAGATATCGCGCAGGTGGCGACAGGATTGGGTCTGCTGCGTGCAGATCATGGCAAGCTATCTGACCGAGTGAAAGAAGTTGAGGGATCGATGAAACATTTGGAACCGGCACAAAAAGTCCTGGACGCCACGATGAAGGACGCCCTGACCCGCATAGCGGCACTGGAGAAGCGTGCGGAGGATGCGGAAGGGAGAAACAGAAGAAATAACATTCGCGTAGTTGGCCTTCCCGAAAAAATTGAGGGAGGGGACATGGTGGCGTACCTAGAACATTGGCTACGGACGACGGTGGTGCAGGAGGGGCTGTCCCCCTTCTACACATTGGAGAGGGCGCACAGAGTGCCGGCCAGGCCCCCCCTCCAGGGCGGGCCTCCCCGCCCGGTGGTGGCGAGGCTGCTCCATTTCCGAGACAGAGACCTTATACTCCAAGCTGCCAGACAGAAAGGTCCTTATCAGGTGGACAACAGCCGAGTTAACATCTTTCCGGACTATACCTATGACACGCAAAGGCGTCGATCATCATTTCTGGCCATCAAGCGGGAACTGCGAGCAGAGGGCATCCAGTACTCCCTGTTGTTTCCGGCGCGGCTTCGTATCATCGTGGATGGCTCCACCAAGTTCTTCGACACCCCAGACGAGGTGTGTGGTTGGCTGGAACTGTACAGAGCGGGCAAAGATGGCTTCGGAACATCCTCTCAAGCCACGTTGGAGGATGAGTTGCGGAGGAGGCCTAAAAGACTCAGACACCGGAGAGGTAGAACTACTAGACCGTCCACGGTGGAGACTGCAGCAGAACGACGTGGTGCGTTGGAGATGGTTTCTAGCTTATCTGGCCCTTCGATGGAACATCGGACAGCTCATTGTGAACCGGGGGAGAGTGGTGGCCAGTCGGACACAGAGGGCTCCGAGACGGACAGTGTGCGACTTCCGGCGGTTACCCCCGATACAGCTGAAGGACTGCTGGATGAACAATGATAATATGGGGTGAGGAGGTTCTGGTCGGGGAAATGAAGGGAGAGAGGGGGTTGCGTGGGAATCGGGGGACACAGGAGGGTAAATGTTTCGTTCACTGATTGCGAGGGGGGGTTGCTGGGACTTCCTTCTACATGTTCTATTGCTGTGGGGTTCGGCCGCGCCGCGGCCTGCAGAGGGATCCCGCGTCGACGCTCGGTCCCCCACATTGCCCTTAAGGCACGCCTACGGTGGCTACCGGTAGGATAGCGGGAAGGGAGGTTTTGGAACCTGCAGTTTGGATGGGGACTAGATGGTACTATTTAGAACCTGTTCTGGGGGGGTTGGACGGGGGTTCATGGTTACAAGTTGAGTTACAGTTGTTAAGGGGGGGGACTCGTCATCGCTGTGGAGGTTGTTGGGCAATTTCCCTGGGCCGTGTTGTGCTTGGAGAGACTGGTGAAAGCGTTGTGGGATAATGGCTGACCTCTCGAATTTGAAATGCGTCACCTGGAATGTGCGGGGCCTGCACACCATGTCCAGACGCCATAAGGTCCATGCTTATTTGAAGCGTAGAGGGGTGCAAATCGCTTTGCTACAAGAAACGCATCTCAATAAATCTGAGGGGCTTGCGCTGCAGCGTAGATGGCGGGGACAGACATACTGCACCACATACTCAGCTTATGCGAGGGGCGCGCTGATCTGGATAAAGGCGGGAGTACCCCTGCAGGTGGATAGCCACACTGTAGATCCAGAGGGGAGATATGTCGCGTTAACAGGGAAGCTTGGGGGCAGAGATTTGAGCATCTGCTGCATTTATGCGCCCAACACGGACCAGCTCGCCTTTCTCAATTCACTGTCGGGTTCTTTGGCTCGTTACCTGTCGGGACCTGTCCTGTTGGGTGGGGACTTTAACTCGGTGCTCGACGTTGACTTGGATAGATCTCATCCTCCCCTCCCGGACTCCCCGGCGCACAGAACGGCGAAGGGTAGATTGTCCTGGCAGACTAGATGGGGTCTAACGGATATCTGGCGAGCGCATAACCCGCTTACTCGGGATTACTCACACTTTTCAGGTATGCACGAGTTACACGTGAGGTTAGACAGCTTCCTGGGATCTGCGGAGGTGGCCACTACGGCGGTACAATCCGAATATTTAGCGAGAACGATATCTGACCACAATCCGCTATTGCTGGGCCTTAAATGGCTCCAGGGGACCCCTTGTGTACCTACCTGGAAACTGCGGCCAGAGCTGCTGGAGGATCAGGTGTTTCGCGGGGACCTGGAGAATAGGATAACAAGTTACTTTACGATAAACGAGGGTACGACGACGGAGCGAGCCACGGAATGGGACGCCTTTAAGGTAGTGGTGAGGGGCTATTGTATAACACAAAGGGTCGGAGTGCGCCGCGTGCTCCTGGAAGACCTGACTAGAGCTGATCAGGTCCTCCGTGACCTGGAACTCTCCCGACCGGGTCGCCCAGAGCTTCAGCAGCGGGTCCTGGCGGCTAAAGAGGCGGTGGCGGTGGAGGTTGAGCGGCTACGTAGCTACGATTATAAGACTTACCTATCTAGATCGTTAGCGGGAAGCGACAAATCTAGTGCGTTGTTGGCTTGGCTTGCTAACCCTACCAGACGCTCCTCACCCATCGTGGCGATGAGGACTGGCGAGGACAGGGAGGTTTATACTCCGCCTGAAATCCTCCACTGCTTCTGGTACTACTACAAGCAGTTATATCGTAGTCGACTGCAGCCGGATACCTCCCCGACGGATGCCTTCCTGAGGGTCCTGCCTATCCCCGCGCTGGAATCGGAACAGGCGAAGGCCCTGGGGCGCGATGTGGAACTGGGTGAGATCAAGGGCGCGATCAAAAGAATGGCGCGTAACAAAACACCGGGCCTGGATGGCCTACCTGTGGAATTTTATTCCGCATACTCAGATATATTGGCCCCCAAGCTCCTGCAGGTCTACAAGGAAGCGAAATCTTTGGGACGATTGCCGAGCTCGATGCGGGAAGCGCTGGTGGTACCTCTCCTTAAGCCGGGACGCGAGGGAACGGACCCGGCCTCTTATAGACCACTCTCAATGCTCACGGTCGACTACAAGATCCTGAGCAGCATATTAGCTGAGCGGTTACTTGAACACATGGGCTCCCTGGTGCACGCCGACCAGGCGGGCTTCATCCCCAAACGTAACACGACAATGAACATTCGAAAATTATTCAGACTACTGGAGGCGAGGCACGAGGATGCTCCCGATCCTATGATTCTTTCAATAGACCTGGAAAAGGCCTTCGATAGCCTGGAATGGGTCTACCTCCACAAGGTCCTCGAGAGATTTGGGCTGGGAGAGGGATACCTGCAATGGACCAGAGTGTTGTACGCCTCGGCGGTGGCCAGAGTGAAATCGGGCCCGCTGGTGTCTCAGCAATACCCAGTACAGCGGGGCACGAGACAAGGTTGCTCGTTGTCCCCATTGTTATTTGCCCTAGCGGTGGAACCGCTGGCTATCTCAATCCGCACAGGTGCCCACTATAGGGGTCTACAATCTCCGTTGGGCCCCCAGTATATTTCCCTGTATGCTGATGACCTGCTGCTCTTCCTCGAGGACGCTGATGCGGCCCTGACGGGAGCGGACTCGGTGCTCACGTCTTTTGGGGAGTTGTCGGGGCTTCAGGTGAATTGGGCTAAGACCTGCCTGTTTCCGGTACGCCATGGTGGCCTCCAACCGGACATGCATAGAGAAATTAGATGGGAACCGACCTGTTTTAAGTACCTGGGGGTACATGTTTATCACCGCCCGGCTGACATACTGGAGGGTAATATCTCCAGGGGCATTCGAGCACTCAAGGGTAGCATGTCCTTTTGGTCTACCCTACCCCTATCGGTGGCGGGGCGTGTAGCACTATTAAAGATGGTGGCACTGCCCCGATTGCTGTACTTCTTTCGAACGCTCCCGGTGTGGATCCCCAGGTCTATTTTTAAGAACCTTGACTCCATAATCGTGTCATTCCTATGGGGCACAGGCCGGCGTAGAGTGGCGCTCCAGACCTTGCTGAGACCTAGAGCGGAAGGAGGTTGGGCGGCCCCGGACTTTGAGACATACTATTTAGCGGCCCAATTGCAGTTTTACACCCAAGAAGTCGCTCGTGAGTTCCGCGGCCCGGAGGAACTGCGGGGTAGTGGCACACCTAGGCATGTTTTATCGTACATTGCACTGCAACAGACACTAGAGTTGAAACATCTCACTCAGGAAGACCGCACCGTACGTTCCTGCTGGAACCGAGTACATCGCAAACTAGGCGGATCGCGGCCTTATGCCCCGGAGATCCCGCTGGGAATGCTCACCGCACTGCCCCACGGCGGGGACTGGTCCCGTCTCAGTGTTTGGGAAGACATGGGGATACAGACGGTAGGCGACCTTTACGAGGATGGGGGGCTGATGCCCTTCCGGGCCCTTTTGGACCGCTACGACATCCCTAGGGGCTATTTCCTGATCCACGCCGCAATCACGAGAGCGATTCAGGCTCACTGGAAGACTGGCCACGAGGAGCCGCAGTTGTCAACGGCATGCCAATATGTCATGATGTCTGCGGGGACCGTGAAGGCGGTGTCCTGCCTCTACTCCAGATTGGTGGAGGGGAGATTGACCCCCTTGGCGGCCCTCAAAGCCAAATGGGAGACGGACGTAGGTAGAGAAATTCCGGAGTCCACGTGGTCCCAGCTGCTGCAGAGAGCTTGGAAGGGGACGAGGAACGCACGCTTCCAGTTGGTCCACTTCTATGTGTTGCATAGAGCCTACCTGACTCCGGTGAAGCTGCAGCAATACTTTGGTCTGGAGACGGCAGCCTGCCCTAGGTGTAGGGCACCCGGGGTGGACCTCATGCACATGTTGTGGTCCTGCTCTGGGCTGACTTCCTATTGGGCGATCGTAGGAGACACACTGACCGCGGCGACTGGTAGATCGTTACAGATGGACGCAGCTGTGGGGATATTACACTGGTTTCCGCATACACCTAAAACTAAAATTACCAGTAAATTCATCGATTTGGGATTACTGTTAGCTAAACGGGAAATTACCAGACACTGGAAGGCGCGAGCTGGTCCGTCGGACACTAAATGGCACAATGAGCTGCTTAAATGGGCAGGGAGTGAAAGCACGCTGCGATTCCAGCAGGCAAAGCGTAGACAGGATGAACGGGCGCTGGAGACGGCTCAGGCTTGGGAAACGATAGTGCAGGCCCTACGCGACCATAGCATTCATACTGACACGGACAGCACGGGAGGGGGAAGCCTGGATCCCACAGACGCGACGTAATAGCATAGCACGACGCCACCAAGGCAGTCTCACGGCCTATTTAACAGAAGAGGAACAAACAAAGTTGATCTACCGATGACGAGTGGGGTGGTGGGTGGGAGATGGAGGAGACGGGGTGATTTGGTTTTTTTTAAGGCATCGGGACAATGAATAGTGATGAACAACACTGTCTTCCTCTGGAGGGTAGAGTAAGCGGAGGGAGGGAGGGGGATAGGTTGGGAGTAGTTGGATAAAAGCAGATGGGACTAACTATATTGTCTGCAATATACTATGTGCGTAGAGTGGTATACGATACCAGAAAATGGCGTACGCCGCCCGACCTCCGGGTTGTGGGCTGAATGGCCGTGTACAATGATTATATGGGTCCCACCCACACTTGATTGCGTAATGAAGCAGATGCCAACGTTGTACTTCGAATCACTTCCTGCAATAAAAATATATTTACCAAAAAAAAAAAAATGAGTTCTCAAGAAGATCAGAACTGACCGGGCCACAGTTATCCTAGTGCTCCGAATTGGGCACTGAGATTATGGTATTAAGAACTCCAGAGCTTGAGCATATGTCCTCCAATCAGACTGCCCTTTTGGGAGGAACTGCTGTTGCAGCAAAAGAGCAGGGTCCTGCTCCCAGGTCTTCGTAATTGCCACCTTCATGCTTGGAGGTTGCTCCGCAACAGCTGAACTTCTTCACCCTGCCGGAGTTGGATGATGTTATCTTGGCAGCCAGGTATCCATTGATGAAAACTGTGTATACCTGGTTTTATAACAAATTTGTGGTTTGGTGTGGCACACACCAGATTGACCCACTCCGGGCCAAGATATCAGATATTCTATGGTATGTTTTGTCTCTTGCCCGGTGAGGTCTTGCTTTGGTCATGGTTACAGTTTATCTTTCAGCCTTCCTAAGGTTGCCAGATCAGCCCTCCTTGATTGTCACTGGTTGTGATGGGATTTTTGAAAGGGCTACAACATATGTTTACCCCTTCTGCTTTTGTGTTTGCCCAATGGGACCTTAATCCGGTCCTCACCTATTTGATGTGCACTCTATTGAACTGCTTCACAGCTGCTTCTTAGGGATCCATATCATCAAGACTGTGTTCCTCGCCGCCATCACCTTGGCACAGTGTGGCAGTAATTTTCGGGCTCTGTGTTAATCCACAATACTTCCACCACCTTATTCCCATATGAACTGCTTGTGTGGACTTAGACATCAGTTCTGGCTAATCATGGTACACGCATTCAAACACCGGCAGTGGGGGACTCCAAGCCCCAGGAAGTCTTGCTCTATGTCAACAGGAGGAGGGGCTGCCAGATGCGCTGAAAAGCACACGCAAACACCGGCAGTAGGGGACTCCAAGCCCCTGGAAGCCTTACTCTGTCATCAGGAGGAGGGGTTGCCCGACGCGCTGAAAAGCAACAGCTTCTTCCCGCGGTTCGGGACGCGTGCGGGCCAGGCCAAGGGTGGGCCCGTCCTTGCGCGTCATCACCAGGAAGAGGCAGGGCACGGCCACCCCCTTTGATTCATGGATCACCTAACTGTGAGTTCCAAATATTTTGACTTTGATCCCATCTCTGACTTTGCTTCTAGTTTTGGACACTGTTCTCGACCACCTAGCTGCCACACTAGTTGAACCTCTAGCCCTGGCCCGTTTGCTCCTTTGGGTCTTTTATATTTGGCTCTTGAAGGCCCGCCTGTTGTTTGCTTACTGACCCACGCCCTGCTTATCACAGTCACAATATTGAACAGTTACTTTATTGTACGAGTACAGTGACTTGTGGCCAGTTCAGTAGCTCCTGTTGGTTATTCTAGCTGTGATCCTTGAGCTCCTTAGGTTGCATGCTGAGTACATTAGCTTTATTTCCAGGCAAAAAAGGGTCCATGGGAGTAACTACGGCTACACTCTAGATCTCCAACATATTAAGCTCCATCAATCACCATGGGGGAAAAGGAAGACCAGGGATTTTGAAAATGGGGATGGAGGAGCACAACCAAAACCAGAAAGCAACAAAATGAGTAAAGCACGTAAATCGGCAGTAGGTAATTGCGTACTTAACCACATAGACGATCTTCTTGTCGAATTCAAAAACATTTTAACTCCGCCAGGCGACTTACCATTGACTCCTCGCCCCCTTTACTTATTAATTCACTCTAATAGTACAAAGTCCTGCCAGGCTAAGCACATTCCTTCTATGTTTAGAAAGCCTAAAACGTGCAGTACAAAAAACTGCTCTCCTGACCATTTACTAGTGTCCCACATATCTAACGCTGTTGCAGAAGAGGTAGAGGAGGTGATAAGTTCTGAACTCTCTACCAGGGATCTAGATAGCGCTTCAGCCTTCAGTAGTCTAGATAACGACCTTACCCTCTACAATAGGTTCCTCCCGCTGCAATTCATGCATGACCTCCCGGTGGCAGTGGGGATGAGGCTTTGTGACTCTCACAGCCCTGATGATGAGACAGGAATTGAGAGCCAACCTAGGGCCCGAGATACTCCAAGCATGGTCCATGTGAGATTGCCACTACCGATCATGTCTTAAAGGGACTAGATCCCCTTAAGACTATAGCTGGTCTGAGGTCCGAGGTAGACTCTCTGAAAAAGGCAGTTCAAGAGTTAACAGAACTAATAAAATTGCTAGTAAAGAAAGGTGATACCTAAGCCCAACCACCCAAGCAGCCCCCCATAAAATCTCTGACCCGTATTATTACTCTTGATGGCCCAATTACTCAGTTTTTAAGATCTGCTGCAAATTCCACCTGCAAGAATCCCTCTGACCCTATGCCTAGGAACGCTTCGTCCTATGCTAATATTGTTCCCTGTCACGCACCAATCCAGTTGCCAACCAGAGGTCCCCAATCTCTTCCCTCATTGACGCTAGTGTTCGTCAATATACACCCGGTAGGCAAGTCTCGCCACAGGGGCCCCCTAAGAGCCTCTTTCTGACCAATGTCCCCAGATTGTTAAGTTGTGAAAACGAAGACTCCCTTATCAACAAAAGTAAACATTGGAAGCGCCATGTGGGGGGGGTGCCGTTCAATAATTAGGGAGGACCTCTATGGGACCAAAAGGATTCATGGATTCAATTCTTTGACAGACTGTATAGAGCTGTTCTTTAGCGAAGCAAACCTTGCCCATGATTTAATTGCATTGGAAGCTAGGTTCAATCCTTCTATGTGTACGGGGATACAGATGAAATATCTCCCACCAACACACCATCTGTTGCCAACCACCCATAGCCTGGTACACCAACAGAGCCCTGGCTCAATTCTTGATGGAAATGATTGGCCTCACATTAAACCTCGCCATCAGTCTCTACATTACATCCTTCAACTTTAATCAACTACTTTCCTGAGATAATTTGCCCAGATGTTGCAACCTTACCATTAGCCGCTGTCATGTGCACTACAACCGGCGATGGGTGCCTGACCGCATGCAGTGGCCGCAATGAGGGGGGCAGTCCTGCGGGACTACGGTCTGGATCTCAGGAAAGAGATATGGGAGAGGGTGAAAACTCTGTAGCTTTAGGCAATAGAGATTACGTGACCAAACTCTCCTTACTGTCATGAAGCATTGCCGGGGTGAGAACAAAACTCGCAATTGCTCATTCGACCCAATACATAGAAAACATGACATCTGTATCCTACAAGAAACGTGGTCCCCTACGCCCATCTTTATCCTCAGGTACATCACATTCCATCGCTCTGCGATTGCTAATAAATCTGGGCACCCAAACGGGGGTTTACTAATCCTAATCAAAATTGATCTCCACTGCTCTGTCAAAGAACTGAAGACCAACAGTCCAGATATACTAGCAGTCCAGATAAGGACAGGAGATGGGTTGAAGTGGATCTTTTTAATGTGTACGCCAGAGGGACAAAAGTGGGAAGCACATCATCCAGCCTTCAGGAGCTGGAGTACCTTTTAGATGCCAGAGACACCCTATCACCATTAATAGTTGCAGGTGACTTTAATGTCACTTTCGAACCGCTAGGGCAGGAGGACCTATGTGGAAGTAAGGAGGAGGATGAGCTATGGCTCATTCCCCCCTTGGACCTTACTCCTATCAAACAATTGTCCCAAACGGCGCTGCAGCTTCATGCATTAACACTTGAATTTGGTTTAAGGGCTACTAACAGGTGAACCAACTCAGGAGCAAATACTTTTAACCGGACCATCAATATGAGTCGAATTGATTACTTTCTTGTAGAGCTGAGATTATGGCCCAAAGTTGTTGACATGGTTGTAGGGTCTACCACGGACAGCGATTACAATCCCCTTGAGCTATCCCGAATCTCTCCTTGGGCTAAACGCCTAAATTCTTCTGATGTTACTCTCGTTACCAGGGAGGTCCATTTCACCAATAACAACAGGCGTCTTAAATGGGCACTCGTAGCTATGGACCCGGAGAAGTTAGTTTTAATTAATACCAACCTGGAGGCCAGTACTAAACTGATGCTCAGCCTGATAGAACCCCCAGGTGATCTTGCTAAGATTGTTGACTGTCATACCAACTTTTCAACTTATTGGCCTCCTATTTCAAAATACGACAACGCTCACAAGATAAGTAAAAAAGCTAGAAATTGCAGTTTGCTTGGTTTACGCGAGATTGCAGGGACCTTAGTATCCAACTGGCCTCTGCAATTCGAAAGTAAGGGAAACCAGATGAACCTATTAGAAAACGACTCTCAAGGCCAAAAAGGATTGGGAAGAGGAGCGTTGGTCACTGATCAGTGATGCTTGTGCAAAAAAGATACAACGTTTCTGGCTTTTAGTAATGAGGGGAGAGGAAAATGGGTCCCAGTCCCCTGACAACAACATTGCTGTTGAGGAATGGCGTCACCACTTCTCATCTTTATACACTGGAGAGCCTGTACATGTTAACGAAGACCCAACAGTCCTATATGGCAGCTCTGAGATTGATGGATTCTTCACCCTGGCTGAAATAAGATCCAGTATCAATACTATTACTAGATCGAAAGCACCCGGACCAGACGTCATCCCTGGCGACTTATATCTGAAAGAGACACGTTCGTGATAGATTCCTTACCTTAGAATATCCCCAGGCGTCAGACTGGATCCGAAAAGTTTAGCTTAGCAGTACCCCTGTGCGTGAGTAGGTGGCGTCCTGCGGCTCGCATCCGTCGCTGGCGTCGTATGCGCCAAGATGACGTCACGGAGACTACTTAGGCGCCACCCATGCGCGCTGGCGTCTGTTCTTTCTTTTTCCGCGCCAGTAAGCACAGATTGGTTAGAGCACGTACCGTAGACATTTTTTGACTATCTTTTTGAGACTTTTTTTCTCTTGTTGGTTTCTCTGGTGCTAGTAGGGATGCAGGGTTTTAAGTCTTGCGGGACCTGCCGTCAAAATATGTTGGTGGCGGACCCTCATGACGTCTGTCTCTACTGCCTGGAGCGCGAACATGACTCCTGGTCCTGTCTGGACTGTAGGGCTATGGCCCCGAAGGCCCTGAGGGAGTGGCGCCCGAAGTTGCTTGAAGTTTGGCAATCGTCCCGGCGCCGTTCCAGATCCAGGGGTTGTTCCCATGACTGCTCGCGGAATCGTCACCACCACTCCTCTTCCCCTTTGGATTCGGGTAAGAGACGGCACAAAAAGAAGTCGAAGAAGCGTTTTCGCTCTCCGTCGTCCTCCCCCGTTTGTCCCCGGAGGGGGACAGGGTCTCTACCCCTGCAGCTCCTTTGGAGCCTTGGAGTCCCGCGGCCTTTCCGCCTTACTCGGGTCTGTCAGCTACTCCCGCACAAATGCATGAATTCCTTGCTGCTATGGACCGCTTGTTTAGGTATCGGGCTCCCGCTGGTGCGCCTTCGGGTCCCGTGGTCCAATGTCCAGATCCTGCTGGTCCGTCGACTCCTTCGGCAGATCCAGCTCCGGCGCTGCTAGCAGCTCCGGCCCCGGCACCGCATGAACCTGCGCACCTGGCTCCGGCCTCGGCGCCAAAAGGTCCCATGCTGCCGGCTCTGGCCCTGGCGCTGCCCTCGGCTCCGTGAGGTTATCATGCAGCCTGCTCCGGTGCCACCCACGGCTCCGGCCCAGGCCCTGGTGCCGCCCTCGTCTCCGGCCGGCACCGCAGTGGATCCCGCTGGTTCCACCTCTGCCCCGGTTCCCGGAGGGCTTTGTCCCTGCCTGGGATCCGATTTGGGAACTGGCGCCGGCTCGGCCCCGGCCGGCGCCGTTTATTCCTTTACCGGTCCCTGTCCTGCCGCCAAGGCCTGTACCTTCGGGGCTGGCAGAGGAGGATGACTGGGAAGGGTTTGAAGACCTACTTGCTCGTCAGTATGATTCTGAGCAGGACTGGGTGGATGACTTGGAGGAGGCCGGTGACCTTGATGTCTCTTCTGATTTGGGGCTTGCCTCCCCCACCCACTATGGAGGAAGGCACCTCGTATACGGTGGTGCTCCGTCGGGCTGCTGATCTCCCCACGGTGACCCTGAAGACAAATCTCCTCACTGAGGTGTTCCACCCGGCGTCCACTTCTTCGGAGCCGCTGCTGCCCTATAATGATGCCATCACCAAAGTCTTGTTGGGCACTTGTTCACGGCCCGCCACGGGGGCCCCTGTGGATAAGAATGTCGCCAGGCGTCATCGCCCGGCACCGGGTGACCCTGCCTTTCTGACCACTCATCCTACACCCGAAAGTCTGGTCATTCAAACGTCTACGTCCCAGAGTGCTTTTCCCACGGCTCCGCCAGATAAGGACTCTGAGAGATTGGAGCAGTTTGGCAAGCGGTTCTTCTCTTCGGCCAGCTTAGGACCGCGGTGAGTGAACACCGCATGCCTTCTGGACTGCTATTCCATAGCGGTGTGGGATTCCGTGGCTGAGGTGTTATCCCGGTGCCCGGAAGAGGTCCAGACTGTGCTGTCTCAGGCTGTGGCTGAGGGCAAGGACGCGGCTAGGTTCTCCATTCATTGTGGCTTGGACACCGCGGACTCCCTTGGTAGGGCAATTTCCACAACCGTGGCGCTTCGGCGCCACGCCTGGCTGCGGTCCACTGGGTTCTCCCTGGGTGTCCAGAGCTCGCTCATGGACATGCCTTTTGATGGCACTCGCCTGTTTGGTGATAAGGCCGACACATCACTGGAGTGTTTAAAGGAATCTCGAGCTATGGCCAAGTCCTTGAGCCTTTCCACTTTGCGCCCGGCCACGTCCATGTTTCACTCCCTTTGTGGCCATGGCAGAGGCAACCCTGGCCGTTCGTTCAGCCAAAAGCCCACCCAGAACCAGACTCAGCGGGCCCGTGGGCGAGGCGGCTGCCGTGAAGTTCAGTCCACCTCTGCCCCGTGACTTCTACCTCGAAGCCTTTCTAATCTGAGCTTTGGGTCGCATACCACGCAGGCGGGTGGCAGGATTCGCGATCGCCTTCCCCATTGGCGTTCTGTCACTTCTGACAGGTAGGTGTTGCAGCTCATCCGGAGGAGCTATTCCCTCCCCTTCGAATGTACCCCCCCGGCCATGCCACCTCCGTTCCACCGGATGTTGGGGGATCACTTTGCGCTTCTCCAACAGGATGTCACGGCCCTCTTGGGCAAGGGGGCCATCGAGCACGTTACTGGGCCGGAAGTAAGTTGTGGTTGTTATTCCCACTACTTTCTGGTTCCCAAGAAGGACAAAGGGGGCTTGCGCACCATCTTGGACCTGAGGAACATAAATCGCTTCATCCGGAAGGAGATGTTCAAGATGTTGACTCTGGCTCAGGTCTTGGCTGCCCTCGACCCTGGAGACTGGATGGTAGCACTGGACTTGCAGGATGCCTATTTTCACATCCCCGTCCTGCCGGCCCACCGGTTCACGGTAGGCCAGGAGCATTTTCAGTTTGCCGTGCTCCCCTTCGGCCTTACCAGCGCCCCTTGGGTGTTCACAAAAGTGATGGTGGTAGTCGCAGCTCACCTGCGCAGGTCTGGGGTGTCAGTCTTCCCCTACCTCGACGACTGGTTGTTGAAGGCGGGCTCGCCCCAGGCAGTTGTTGCCCACCTTTAGACTACAGCCGACCTCCTGCACTTGCTGGGGTTCTGCATCAATGTGCCTAAGTCGCACCTGAGTCCCTCTCAGAAGCTCCCCTTCATCGGAGCGGTTCTGGATTCGACGCAGTTTCAGGTTTATCCCAAGAGCAGCGAGTCCGGGATATTCAGGCTATGATTCTGATCTTTCAGCCTCTATCCCGGGTTTCAGTCAGGATGACCCGCCGGCTCCTGGGCCTGTTGGCCTCCTGCATTCTGCTAGTGCAATATGCCAGATGGCATATGCGGGCTCTGCAGTGTGACCTAAAGTTCCAGGGGGCACAGCATCAGGGCAACCTGTCCGATCATGTCCAGATCTCGGAGGGCACTGCACGACACTTGCAGTGGTGGCTCACGAATCTCGATTGGGTCAATGGCAGATCACTCTTCCTTCCCCAACCGGAGCACACAGTGGTGATGGGTGCGTCCCTCCTGGGATGGGGAGGCCACTTGGGAGAGGCGGAAATCAGAGACCTCTGGTTCCCGGCGGAGTCCCGGCTCCA
This sequence comes from Lissotriton helveticus, assembly GCF_964261635.1. Classification (NCBI taxonomy): domain Eukaryota; kingdom Metazoa; phylum Chordata; class Amphibia; order Caudata; family Salamandridae; genus Lissotriton; species Lissotriton helveticus. Next base: position 387,791,378 of record NC_136061.1, on the reverse strand, counting down.
TATCAACCTTTTGGAGCTTCGGGCGATCCGACTTTTACTGAAAGCATTCCTTCCCTCTGTCCGGGGAAGTGTAGTGCAGGTGTTCACAAACAACACCACCGCCATGTGGTACTGCATCAAACAGGGCAGGGTGGGGTCGTGGTCCCTATGTCTGGAGGCTCTGCGCCTCTAGACATGGCTGGAAGATCAAGGCATAACCTTGGTAGTTCAACACCTGGCAGGTTCTCTGAACGCCAGGACAGACGAACTCAGCTGCCGGTGCATGATGGATCACGAATGGCGTCTGAACTCTGACAGTTCTCTTTCTGCAGTGGGGAGAGCCTAGGTTAGATCTGTTCACCACCGAAGAGAACACGCTAAGTCATCATTTCTGCACGTTGGAATTTCCAAGGCGGCACTCGCTCTGCAACACTTTTCGTCGCGAGTGGAGTTGCTGTCTGTTGTACGCCTTTCCGCCTATATCAATTCTGCCCAGAGTGCTGAAGAAGATTTGGCGCGACCGGGCCCAAGTCTTTCTTGTGGCTCCAGATTGGGCACGAAGATACCGGTATCCCGAGCTACTCAGCATGGCAATCGATCCCCCGATCCGACTGCCTCTTCGGGAGGACCTCCTGTTGCAGCAGCAGGGGACCGTCCTCCACCTGAACCTGTCCAGCCTCCACCTCCATGCGTGGAGATTAAGCGGCGACAGTTGATGGCTTTCGATCTTCCCCCTGAAGTCTGTGATGTCATTCTGGCAGCCAGGCCTCCCTCCACTAAAACAGTATACACCTGCAGGTGGAACAAGTTTGTGGCATGGTGCGCAGCTAAGGCTGTGGATCCCTTTTCTGCCCCTCTTTCCGAGGTCCTTCTGTTCCTCCTTTCCTTAGCCCAGCAGGGCTCTGCTCTGGGCACTGTTAAAGGTTATCTTTCTGCCATCTTCGCCTTTCTAAGGCTCCCTGATCAACCTTGTCTTTTTAAGTCCCCGGTTGTTAACCGTTTTCTGAAAGGCATTACGCACAAGTTTCCTTTGTACCGTTCATAATGCCTCAATGGTACTTGAATCTTAATAACTGTCCTTTACGTCTTCTTACTCTCAAGACGGCTTTCCTGATAGCTATCACCTCTGCTAGAAGAGTGAGCGAGCTCCAGCCTCTTTCTTCAAACCCTGCTTTCCTTTCTGTTCATCCAGACAAGGTGGTTTTAAGGACCCATCTTTCTTTCTTGTCAAAGGTTGTTACGCCCTTTGACATCAGGCAGACCATCACTTTGCCCACCTTCATTCCACCTCCGCATCCTTCGAAAGAGGAAGAGAGGCTCCACGGTCTGGACCCAAAACGTGCTCTCTCGTTCTATCTGAAGCGCACACAACAGTTCCGGGTGGATGATCAACTCTTTGTTGGCTACGTGGCCACCAAAAAATGTTGGGCCGTGCACAAACGGACCATCTCTTGGTGGGTCGTTCTCTGCATCAAGGCCTGTTACTCGTTGGCTACGAAGGAGCCTCCTGTGGGGCTACGTGCCTATTCCACCAGGGCAACGGCAGCCACTACTGCTTTGGGACGCAGCGTTCCCTTGCAGGACATTTGTCAGGCAGCTACGTGTGCCTCGCTGCACACATTTACCAAGCATTACTGCCTTGACAGTCCAGTCCGGAGAAACGGCTTCTTTGGTTGTTCTGTACTCAGTGACTTTCTGGTGTATACTTGTTCGCAGACTCACCACCGGGGTTGGTATTGCTGGGGTATCTATTCTAAGGTAAGGAATCTATCACTAACGTGTCTCTTTCAGATGCACAAGTTACTACTTGTGTAACGATATATCTGTAAGAGGCATTAGTTAGTGATAGATTCCTTACCGCCCCTCCCATCCTCCCCGTTCTGTGACCTGATTACTAGGGTTAAGGTCATCCCTTTCAGGGCCCTAGTTTTTAATGCACCAGTGGTCCGTATCTTGCATGGCTCTGCGTTCCTGGCGCGGAAAGTCGTGTACAGAACTGACGCCAGCACGCATGAGTGGCGCCTAAGTAGTCTCTGTGAGGTCATCTCGGCGCATACGACGCCAGTGACGGACGCGGAGCCGCAGGACGCTACCTACTGACGCGCAGGGGTACTGCTAACCAAAACTTTCCGGATCCAGTCTGACGCCTGAGGATATTCTAAGGTAAGTAATCTATCCCTGACTAATGTCTCTTACAGATATATCATTACACAAGTAGTAACTTGTGCTTCTCAGCAACTCTGAGAACTGGTCTCTGTATTTTCTGGCCCTGGCCAATGGAATAGCCGCTGATTCCGCAATTCGGTCTTCATGAAAAGGGGCTGAGGTAAACCCAGTGTTTAAGAAGGGTGATCTCTCATTGCCCTCAAATTACAGACCCATTAGCCTGATCGACAGTGCTCAAAAGGTCTTTGCCCGAGCACTCCTTATGAAAATCCAAACTTGAGTAGAAGAAAATAACAGTTCGAGGCACATGAGCTGTAGAGTATATACTTACATAGATCGCCATCTGGTGATGGGCTTGGATGTTTGCACTTTGTTTTTGTCTACGAAGAAGTCTTTGTAGTCACAAAATAGATGAGTCCTCCTTAGGGTGATAGTGCACATGGGTATCGACTCAATCTCCAGATTTTTTTTTTCGCCAGTGGGTTCGGATCTGATTTGTTGCTCTCCAGGTCTGTGTCGTTATCAAACCCCCCCTTTGACACGCAATCCCTCACCACTCGACTGTATTGTTATCATTGCGTTTCCCTTTCGACGAGCATCTTCGGAAAATATAAAATCCTTGACCTAGATCTTCGACGAGGGCCGTTGGGCGTTCTGTGGTACTGAAAATTCTGGACCCATGTCATAAACATCGTCGTATCATGACGATTTTGATATCAGCAGATCGAGAATGGCTAGTATACTATGCACAAGCGTTTTCGTCATATTTGAGTGACGATTTCACCCTGAAACCAGAGATTCCGTCCTGAACCCTCGGGTTCCATTTTGTGAACGGCAGCCATTTTGTGATTGCCCTCACATAGGCCAGTGACTAAGGCCAAAAACGAGTCTGAAGGACACGTACACCTTTGCTGACTCCTGCACGACCTGGGCAAGCTGACTCCACTGCCCAAGGCCAAACCTGTTCGGTCAGTTCCTCTCCCAGTGGCCGATCGAGATAGTATCAAGGCGCAACATGCCATAAACCTTTCATCGCACACAAACCACGCCTAATCTTACATACACCTGTCTCTGTTCCTTACTTTATGACCTGCTTTACGAGGAGGAGGTGCCCGAATTTATTAGGGGTCTGTCGATATCTGATGAAAATGTTGGGCCTTGCCGGGTGATTTATTTTGGGTTGGACAAACTGAAAATAAGCTTGTCATCATGATTCTGCTTTTTGTTTGTAGTGAAAATATGTGAATGGTCAACTGTAAAATAAGGAATGTTTGCCTGAAGCATAATATGTTGTATAAAAAGAGAAGGCTGGTTTTGTAAGATTGAGCAGTCTCCTGAGAATATACACCGTGTTGTACTTCTAGGATACCTGTTACTGGCTGCAGCCAATAAATACTATCTTTGACTTCACCTAGAAGACTCCGTGTTTCCGTAGTCTGAAACAGGAAGGACTCGAAGTCATAGGGTGTGTCCCTGGCACCACTGGGTTCTGAAAAACCCAGTACTTCAGTTGGCGCCCAACATGGGGCGATATCAGCGGTACCGGTCCAAGCCAGAGGTTCGTGAGGAGCTTCGTGTGAAAATTCTGGAGGAAGGCCGCCATTTCATCGACCCCTGCATGTCGACGTGGTCCGAAAGTCTTTGCTGCGAGGTTCCCCGCTTCCCGGCGGCTACGAAGGACTGCTGCCCTGACTATTGCCCTGTTTTGGACCCTTGATGTTTGTAGAGCGAAACGATAGACGAGTCTTCTGGTGACGTCATCGATACCTCAGTTAAGTATAAGTGGAGCGTCTCCCAGTCCTTAGTTTGGTTCTTAGTTTGGGTATCCCCTTGGGATCTTTGATTTGGAACCTGCAAGTACCAAAGCCGAGGGACTCGTGTATTCACAAGACTATCGTATTCGATAATCCTTTGAAGTTTGAAGCTAGACTAGTGAGCGAAGATGCCTGGTCTTAGCAGACTTGGAAATTTGTTTTGTCTTGGTTGTAATAGGGATTTCCGATTGGAGGACTCGTGTCCGGTTCCTCCGATTGGAACTCCAACCTATGAACTTTATGTGAAACATGGCGTAAGCCCCATCACATATAATGAAATATGGATCCGTTACACCAGAAAGGATGGTGTTCTAAAATGGCCCCAATATGGTAGCTTTGACACGGAGATTTTAGATAATGTAGAAGTTAGACTTTTTAAGAAGAAAGCCCGGCTGGCGATGTTTGACTCTTTCCGCCTATGGCGAAAGGAAGCCAAACAGAAAGAAATTAAACTAACAAAGAAAAATAAAAGAGAAAAGGGTATTTCGATAATGCAAGCTGCTACGCAGTTTAAAGATAACGAAGAGGAACAGGCTAGTGAGCAGTTGCACAGGCAACGTAAAATGGCGATTGATAAATGTTATCCAGTTTTGCCGCCTCTTCAGCAAGATGCAGCAAAAGAACTTGAAAAAGACCCCCTAATGTCACACTTATTGAGTTTGCCACCCCCCTATGCGCAGAGTGCTACAGCACCTCCGCAGCCTTTAGTTGTGCAACCTCCGGTTGTTTTGCCTCAAGTTCTTCCACAGCCGCCAGCTCCTCTTCAGTTGGCTCCTATTCCTATGGCGCAGCCTCCTTAAGGGCCGCCGAATTTGTTACCTGCTCTCCCTGTACTTCCTGCGATCTTACCTACTGCATCAACTACCTTTTCTGGTATTCCTCCTGATACTGCTTCTGCGTCTGCATCTGCGTCTACCTTGCCTTACTCTGTTTTTCCTCCTGTTCTCTCGTCGACTTCTCCTTCTGTGCGACAGAGAATGACTAATACTGTCGCTAGCCTTCTATATCCCCTATTTGGGGCAACAAGTATGACCCCTATCTCAGCACGCAAATAGTTGCGTAGTCAAATGCCTGACTCTAGAAAGCAGGAAACATTGGATTATTTGGCACACAAATGGGTCACTGACCCCACAAGATATGAGCTAGAGTCTGTTATGGATGTCTTCCATCAGTGGGAAGCACCAAAGCAGAGGTATGTTTTTGAGAAAATGTGTGCTTTTCTTTGTGAGGATTTAGAGGAAAATGATTTGGAGCCTAATCCGCCTAATTTGCGTTGTGTACGGTTCGAGTTTGCAAAAGGCACAATTGTGGGTTCCGATGTTAAGAAAGCAGTTGCGACATTGTTATCGTTTAGGAGTGGAACTATTTCTCAACAGTTGTTTGAGCCTGATCTTTCTGTTAAAAGAAAAGTGAAACAATATCCAATGAGGGAAGTTCCCCCAGTTTGGAGAGACGGGGACCCAAATGTTAATCCGCCCATTCTGTCTCATTTTCAGCGTGTTTGGGTACATGTTCCATGGAAAAGAGCCGAAGTTTTGGCCCTTAAGCAGACTTTGCCTGACCCTCGTAAAAACCCTGCAGGGTACTATAAGGAGTTATCTCAGACGGCAGACTCATGTATTATGAATCTAGCTGACATAGACATGTTGTTTGGAAATGTTGTTCCGCAGCCTTTATGGGGATTGATCCGTCATACAGATCACGCGCAAGAATTAGGTGATTCATGGGTTAATATCGCTGCTGCAGATGGTCGACAGATTGGTGGTGCTAAACCTGAGCCTTTAGTTGCAGAACTTCCTGGTAGGATTGTTACTTATATGAAGACTTTAATGCCTGCGATGCGTGTAAACTGGGACAAATTGTCTGCGTGTAAGCAGAAGAAAGATGAAACAGTGTCTGATTTCTTCACCAGGTTTGAAGAAACGTTTATCGACCACAGTGGTCAAGATATGAGTACAGAAGGTGGTCAACGGTTGTTCGTTGACAAGTTTGTACACAATTTACTTCCTGAGCTGTGTAAGAAATTAAAGGATTCAGAAAGTTCTTGGTCCGTTTCCTCTTCAGCACAGATATTGGCTACTGCACAGTACTATGAAAATAGGGACAAAGATGAAAAGGATAGAGCAGACAAGAAAACCAAAGAGTTAAAAACAAAGGTTCTTTTACAGCAGGCGTATCCGCCTCGTGGTGGTCAGAGTAACTATCAGCAACCTCAACAATTTCAGAGGAACTCGCAAAGGTTTGAGTATCCTCAACAGCGTGTTCCTGTATGTCCCAATCAGTGTTCATATTGTAAAGAAGAGGGTCATTTCAAGTATAGTTGTCCTATTTTGTTACAGCGTATGAATGGTGCTTCTGGTGCAAGAGGTCGAGGTGTTCAACAAGCTCCTAGAGGTAGAGGACGTGGAAATTTCCCCCAGAACGCGCGTTCCTTTCCGCCTCAAAATTCAATGAATAGTTTTGATCAGCAGAATAACGCGTCTGGTAGGACGGCTCAGTACTATGCTGGTGACTACTATGCAGAAGATGAGAATATGGAAGGTAATGATTGCTAAGACAGCCATAGACAAAGAGAGGGAGTTGTTTCAGTTCCAGTAGATCAGAGTGGACCTTACGTTGAGGTGATTACATCAGGTGTGTCAGAGCCTTTTCTGTTGGATACTAGTGCCACAAAGAGTTCTATTATGCACTCTAAACTCCCTGGCGCACCTTTGTCTGGCGAAATGAATGTTTCAGTAGGTTTTTCTGGCGCCCCGGTTAGAAACCCGATTTCCAGTCCTATGTCCCTTTCTGTTGGACCTTGTGAATTCGAAGCACCCCTTATTCTGACGACAGGTTGTGGTGAAAACTTGTTAGGATTGGATTTGTTGAAAAGATTGTATGCGACTTTGTACTGTTGTCCTTCGGGAGTACAACTTACACTGGGTAAGAAAGTGGTTTCTCCAATGTATTTGTCGAAAGATAAACTTCCGACAGAATTGTCGTTTCTTCCTGATACTCTTTGGGCTACTGGTCCTAATGATGTGGGTCTTTTGGAAATACCGCCATATGTTGTGACATTGAAAGCCAATGTTAAAATGCCACGCATTCCCCAATACAAGATTTCTAGTGAAGGTGAAAAAGCGTTGCTAGCGATCATTTACGATTTGATTGAAAAAGATGTAATTGAAGAGACAAGAGGCAATGTTTGCAATAGTCCTGTTCTGCCTGTTTTGAAGCGTACTGACCCTTCTCAGCCACCTGTTTACAGGTTTGTGATTGATCTTAGAGAGGTGAACAAAATCGTTGTGCCACAATTTCCAGTTGTTCCTGATATCACTGCCCTATTGACTATGATTCCAGCTTCCGCGACTTGGTTCTCGGTGATTGACTTGAAGAATGCTTTCTTCAGCATCCCGATTGCCGAGGAGAGTAGGGATATTTTTGGCTTCAGTTTAGGAGGCCGAAGCTTCCGCTTCAAACGCGCTCCCCAGGGCTACTGTGAAAGTCCATCGATATATAGTCAGGCTTTAAAAACACAGCTTGATACGATTGTTTTACCTGATGGCACTACCCTTATTCAGTACGTTGATGATCTGCTTGTTGCTGCAGATACTGAGGAAATCTGTAAAAAAAAGCCACGTTGTCATTGTTGCGTCATTTGTCTGAGTTGCACCACAAAGTGTCTCTTTCAAAATTGCAATATTGTCGACAAGAAGTGACCTACTTAGGTCATCTCTTATCGAAGGAGGGAAGGAAACTGACCCCAGAAAGAATTCAGGCAATAGCGAAATTGAGTGTGCCAAGGACACAGAGAGAAGTGCGTGCTTTCTTGGGTATTACATCATACTGCAGACAATGGATACCAAATTTTTCTTTGTTGGCCAAACCTTTGGCGGCATTAACTTGTAAAGATACACCAAATCCCCTTCCATGGTCTGAAGATTGTCAGAAAAGTTTTTCTGAATTGCGTGATGCATTGTGTTCGGCTCCTATGTTGGGTACCCCCTACTACAGTAAGCCCTTTACATTATATGTCCATGAGAAAGAAGGTTGTGCATTGTCAGTGTTGACACAGTTGTTCGGAAACAAGCAGCGTCCATGCGCGTATTTTTCGTCGACTTTGGACCCGGTAGCTAAAGCGTTGCCGAGTTGCTTAAGAGCCACAGCGGCAGCAGCTGTTTCTATTCGGCAGTCTGCTGGTTTAGTGATGAATAATACATTGGTTGTGATGGTTCCACATGCAGTGGACACTTTGTTAAACAGGACCAAGACACAGCACTTAACTAGTGCTCGATTGTCAGGTTATGAGTTGACACTGTTAGCGAGTCATGTGCACATAAAAAGATGCAACACGTTGAATCCAGCTACGTTGTTGCCGATTGTAGCAGAGACAGATGCTTCTGAACAGCATGATTGTTTTCTCAGAACAGAAGAAGAAACGAAAGGGAGAGTAGATCTTCAGGACACTCCTCTTGTGAAGTGTGATGGTACCTTATGGGTGGATGGTTCATGCTTCAAGCTTCCGAATGGAGATACGACTGCAGCATATGCTGTTACAACTTTGCATACGATTGTTGAAGCTGCACGTATCCCACATAATTCAGCTCAAGCAGCAGAGTTGATTGCACTTACGAGAGCGTGTGTGTTGTCAAAAGGAATGAAAGTGACCATATATACCGACAGCCAGTATGCATTTGGTGTGGCTCAAAGTTTTGGACGATTGTGGAAAGAACGTGGGTTTCTGACTTCGCATGGAGCTAAGATACAGCATGGTAAGTTGGTGAATGAGCTTCTCGAGTCACTTACTTTGCCGTTGCAAGTTGCGATTGTGAAATGTAGTGCGCACAAAAAGGTTACTGATGATGTTGGGCGTGGCAATGCATTTGCTGATGAAGTCGCAAAAGAAACAGCAAGGGATGTGATGAGTCGAATGTATGTTGCAGGCCCTGCAAGATGGGTTGGTGACGTTGGAATCTGTGAAGACACGATAGAGAGTGTGAAGTCTATTCAAGCTGAAGCTACAGAGAAAGAGTTGAGTGTGTGGAGAGAGAGTACAGGTAAAATGGATGCAAATGGTTGTTGGGTTGAATTGTCAGAACATCAGAGATGGTTGTTACCCGATGGGTATGTGCTTGCAGTGGTTACAATGGCCCATGGAATGGCTCATATCAGTGTGAAAGGGATTTGTAAGTTGTTGGCTCCAGTATGGCAAAATGCTGGAATTCCTAAGTGTGCAGAGAATGTGGTCAAGAATTGTATGGTGTGTCTGAAATACAATCCTGGTAGGGGAACCCCAACTCCAGCTGGTCATTTTGCGCCTCCAACGTATCCGTTCGAGGCTTTGCAGCTAGATTTCATCCACATGGAAAGGTGCAACAATTTGAAATACGTACTCGTTGTTGTTTGTGCCTTTTCGAGATGGGTAGAAGCATATCCCCTGAAAGAAAACACTGCATTATCCACAGCTAAAGCCCTTGTCAAAGAATTTTTCCCTAGGTTCGGTTTGCCAAGAATGGTCTGGAGTGACAATGGGAGTGAATTTGTGGGTCGAGTGATGAAGAAAGTATATGAAGGGCTAGGTATGCAGCAAAAATTCCACGCTGCAAATCACCCCCAATCAGCTGGAATAGTAGAATGCTACAATGGCACACTAAAGCTGAAACTAGCCAAAATTCAAGCGAGCTCTGGTCTTAAATGGCCTGACGCTCTGCCTTTAGCACTCCTATCAACAAGAATGACTGCGCATTCGCGAGTGGGACTTAGTCCGTATGAAGTCATGTTCGGCCGCCCGGCCAACATATGGGGAGTGCCAAGGCCGACAAAATTCAGTGAGATCGAACACCCTGTACTGCTTGACTATTTGTATGAATTGACGGCTAAATTGAGTGTTTTACACCAACAGGTTCACGATACTCTGCCTCAGGTCTCTGAAGCTTCAGGACATCATATCGATCCTGGATCCTGGGTGCTGGTCAAGAATTTTCAACGGACAAAGAATGACCAGCCCCAGTGGACCGGCCCCCATCTAGTTCTTCTCTCAACAAGATCAGCCGTTCGAGTGGAAGGAAAGAAAAACTGGATCCACGGCGTACGTTGCAAGAGGGTCCCTTTGCCTCTGCCGTACGACCGGTGGGTCCAGGAGGGTGTCGCTGACTCTGAGGCTGAGACTGTGCCTCGTTTTCTGCCTTTCAGCGATGCACGTGTAAAAGGAACAATTACTGAACAAGAAAGTGACAATCTTTTGCAGGAAGCTGTGCCACCGTCAATCCGATGGGACACTACAGAGCCTGAACTCCTGTTCCAAGACCAGACATTACCTGGAAAAAGACGCTATAACCTGAGGCCGAGAACTATGGACTAATAAAATGTTTCCTTTTCTTTGCTAATTTTTGAAAGTGCAGCTCTCTCTTCTGAGAAACTTTTTTATTTTTGTTTTTCGAACCACCATCCGGGTTCAGCTGTAGGGTCGCGGTTGCCCAAGTCTTTGGAGTGCAGCTGAAGACGTTAGGTCGACGGTTCTGGTTGGTCTAAGGGAGTTGCCCTGGACTGACAGAAGCATTCCTTAGCATAGAACACCCTACCATCGCGAGCAGCAATTAGAGAGGATGGAGTTTTTCGAGATGGAGAGACCTGCCAAGGAAATGAACTTTAAAGCTAAAATATGTAGAATGATGACCAAGAAAAGTTTTTTGATATTATGCATTTTTATGTTGTTCAGTGTAATGATGTTTTTAATAGGGTATGTTTTATTCTCTTTTCGAGTGACATTTGCACCCACTACACAGCCCATACCTCCTCCCACTGTTTCCTCGCATTCTTTCCACCCTTTTCCTGAACATAAGTCCGTTAGGAGATTAGAGTTTATTAATAACTCCTTCGTTCAGCTTTTACACCAACACCAACTAGTAATGAACACAACTAACTGTTGGGTGTGTGGTTTTATGCCTCACACAACGGATAAAGGTATCCCTTATCTGGTCCTGCCTTTCAGCCATAATGGTTCTGTGTGGGCATACAGAACAATGTTCATCTACGCACATGAAGTCTACCCCCTACGTTCTGTGAAAGATAATCCTAAGAATAGTGCTCTAGTTAAGGGTATAGTAGATATGATTAGGGAAGATACTTCCTATGAGACTATCCCGAGAGATGAGACACTAGCATACATTGGATGGAACGTGACCGGATATGGAGTTACTCTGAGTGAAAAACAGCGAGCTTAAGAGATCCTCCCCGATTTGGATTGTACCCCATCAGGGTCACCTATGTCTGCAAGGTACTGGCAAGAATCCCAGAGCTCAGTTAGGGAAGAGTATCTGCACTGAGACATATGTTTTTGCGTCTCGACTTCCCCTTCGTTCCTAGCAGCTAGGGGCACCTATTTCATCTGCCATGATAGAGCCTATACATGGTTGCCCCCTGACTTTTCGGGCACATGTTTTGTTTCGTTCCTGTTGCCTCCCACCTATACAGCTGCGGCAGATTATCATAAGACAAGGATAGTTAGAGGTGTCTTCAGTAAGGAAGACACTGCAGGACAAGAATTGGGAGACTTCTTTAAGGGTTTTCTGCCGTTTTGGGAACCCATGGTTAACAGCAGGAACATAAGGCAATTGACGAGGGTGGTTGAATCCACCGTAGTTGAAACTGCCAGTGCCCTTAGTAACTTGACTGCTGAGCTCCAGTCGGATCGTCTTATGACCCTTCAGAACAGGGTCGCGTTAGACGTCATACTTGCAGACCGAGGTGGGGTATGTAGGGGGATCCAATCGAGTTGCTGTGTTTTCCTTCCAGATAACGCTCCAACAGTGTACCAGGCCATCTCCAAACTGCATTAGATCTCTGAATCTATACACGTGGATAAAGGAGATTGGTCGTTGATGGGGTGATTCTGGGAACTGTAATCCGCCTGGGGATGGAAGATTCTGATGGTCATTGGGATGATCTTAGCCATTCTTTTCCTGTTCTGTCTGTGCGTACAGTGTGCTCCTGCTATATGTGGCCTCTGTGCTACATTGTGTGTAAGGAAACCTGTATCCAGGGACGAGCTAAGTAATAGGATGATGCTACAGCAACATCTCAATGACTTTATGAATATAGACCTGGACTCAGATCAGCAGGAGTATAGGTTATTGCCTATGTAAGGGCAAAAGGTGGGTCTGTGGTACTGAAAATTCTGGACCCATGTCATAAACATCATCATATCATGACGATTTTGATATCAGCAGACCGAGAATGGCTAGTATACTATGCACAAGCATTTTGGTCATATTCGAGTGACGATTTCACCCTGAAACCAGAGATTCCGTTCTGAACCCTCGGGTTCCATTTTGTGAACGGCAGCCATTTTGTGATTGCCCTCACATAGGCCGGTGACTAAGGCCAAAAACGAGTCTGAAGGACACGTACACCTTTGCTGACTCCTGCACGACCTGGGCAAGCTGACTCCACTGCCCAAGGCCAAACCTGTTCGGTCAGTTCCTCTCCCAGTGGCCGATCGAGATAGTATCAAGGCACAACATGCCATAAACCTTACATCCCACACAAACCACGCCTCATCTTACATACACCTGTCTCTGTTCCTTACTTTATGACCTGCTTTACGAGGAGGAGGTGCCCGAATTTATTAGGGGTCTGTCGATATCTGATGAAAATGTTGGGCCTTTCCGGGTGATTTATTTTGGGTTGGACAAACTGAAAATAAGCTTGTCATCATGATTCTGCTTTTTCTTTGTAGTGAAAATATGTGAATGGTCAACTGTAAAATAAGGAATGTTTGCCTGAAGCATAATATTTTGTATAAAAAGCGAAGGCTGGCTTTGTAAGATTGAGCAGTCTCCTGAGAATATACACCGTGTTGTACTTCTAGGATACCTGTTACTGGCTGCAGCCAATAAATACGATCTTTGACTTCACCTAGAAGACTCTGTGTTTCTGTTGTCTGAAACAGGAAGGACTCGAAGTCATAGGGTGTGTCCCTGGCACCACTGGGTTCTGAAAAACCCAGTACTTCAGTATCCGCGCCGACAACGCCAGCAGTCAATGGAAAGGACTCCTTTTAAAAAATTGCCCGGGTGTGGTGCTAAGTTCCCACACACGGACTTACACAAGTTTTGTAATCTCTACCTCTCCCAGGAGCACGAAGACAAGAACTGCGAGGCCTGTGCATCTTTCAGGTCAAAGAAAACCATCTGTGACCGTCGGGCTCAACATCACAAAATGTCCAGTGAAAACAGCTCGGTTGTGGACATCTTCGGAGCAGATCCCAATGTCCATCCAGAACAACAAGCTGATGAAGGAGAGATCTCCTTCTCCGAGGCAGACGACTCCGACATCAAAGACCAGACAGTCACTCCGGCTCAACGGTCTGTCAGTACCGAGACCCCTATCCTAACAAATCCCAAACAAAAGGCTACGGTAACACTTCCGTCCTCGGGCTCAGGTCGACACTGGCAACACATTTTAGACGGCTCGCCCTCGGGCCCGGCTATGAAACCGAAAGGAAAGCCTTCCGGCGCCGACAAGTCACCTCCGGCACCGAAGCCCATAGCTAAACCTGTGCCACACCTTTCTTCGTCGGCACCGAAAACAACCTCGACGCCAAAGCCATCGGCATCGAAACAAACAAAAGAGAAGCCTCCGGAGCTGAAAAAGGTCTCTGAGCTGCAAACTCCTACACCAAAAGCTAAAGAGTCCAAGACCCCGTAGAAAGCTTCAGAGACAAAGTCAAAGGAACATTCTGACCCTAACCCTTAGGCACCAAAAAAGGCCATGGTACTGTGCCAGATTTTTCGGATCCGAAGCAGAAAACACTACACATTGACCCAGAAACAGGTCCTGTTACCACCAAGCCTCCTAAAAAGAGAAAACTGGACCATTCTGAAGACTCTGAAATACCCATTAAATGGAAGGAAATGGTCTCTAATACTTCTCTACCTTTCTCTTCCTCTCCATCTGATCCCAATATGTTAATTTCGCCAGCACATTCCCCTCGACATACATTTTCACCTCAACCACAGGATGATGAAGATGATTATACTGAAGGGGATGGGGATGGGAACGGAGACCCAGATAGGGATGATGACGCACATACTATCCCACACGATACAGACTCTTGGGATGATTATAATACCGATCCCGATCCACACAATGACCCGGACCTCCACCCCTCTAGGCTACTACCACCAGATGATAATATTGGGTTTACGCAACTAATTAATAGGGCTGCCCAATACCACGGGGTGCAATTACACTCTGATCCCTTAGAAGAAGACTTCTTATAAGAAACATTTGCACCCTGCCAAAAGTCTACACTCACCCAGCCAATGCTTAAAGGCATGCTAAAACATGCACCAGAAGTGTTTAAAGACCCTGTCCGAGCCAAGATCCTCAACTCCAGAGTGGACAAAAAATATAACACAGCTCCCAATGACCCAGTGTACATCAGAGGTCAAGTCCCTTTAGATTCTCTTGTGGTGTCTAATGCACGAAAGAGGGCTAATTCACAGAGCACAGGCGATGCCCCGCCTCCTGATAACGAATCAAAACTCATAGACGCATCCGGCAAACTAATTACGTCACTGGCTGCCAATCATTTCGGATTTCCAATGCCCAAGCTTTGTTGGCTAGATATGACAGAGCTCACTATGATGAGCTTATAAAGCTCATGCAACATCTTCCTGAGCAATATAAACCCAAAGCTAATGACCTTATACATGGGGGTAAACTAATAACTACCACATCTATAAAATGTGCCCTCGATGTGGCTGATCCAGCATCTTGTGCCATTAATTCCAGCGTTTTACTACTCAGGCACGCTTGGCTCTGGATATCCAGATTCAAGCAAGAGGTGCTATCTACTATTCTTAATCAGGCTTTCGATGAAGAGCATCTTTTTGGGCCCACAGTTGATACATCTTTAGAAAAAGATGAAAAAGGATACAGAGACTGCCAAGTCCATGGTGCCTTGCAACTGTCTTCACCTAGAGACTCTTCATCGCTCCTTTTACAGGGCTGACTCCAAAACTACTAGCTCAGAACATCCCTCTTCATCATATAAAAGTCCCAATCAAACTACCTCATCCAGAGGATATTTTCGAGGAGGATACAGGGGTAACAATACTAAGGGGGAAGAGGCCACGGTAACAACACCTGCAGCTCCCCTACCACCAAGCAGTGACTTCCCTTCACGTCCCTCGATCATTCCACTCCTGTCAGGGGATGTCTCTCACAGTTCCTACCGGTCTGTAATTCCATCACAACAGACAGGTGAGTAAGACAAATTACCTCATATCCCCCAAACATCCCTCCCAGACAACGTCCAATGTCCTCAGAACATCTGACTCTTCTAAAACAAGAGGTTCTCCTTCTATTACAAAAACATGCAATAGAACTCCTTATATTTTCTAATTCCAAAAAAGGACGGCTCTCTCAGTCCAATATTGGACCTCAGACCGTTATACCTTTACATTCAGTCAGACCACTTCCACATGGTCACTCCCCAACAGGTGTTACCACTGCTTCAACAAGGCGACTTTCTCTCCACTCTGGATGTCAAGTATGCCTACTTTCATATTCCCATTCACTCCACTCACAGGAAATATCTCAGGTTTGTGGTAGACGGTCAACACTACCAGTTCAAAGTATTCCCGTTCGGGGTGACCACAGCACCCAGAGCCTTCACCATGTGCCTCGCAGTACTGGCAGCTCACTTACGAAGACAATATATTCACATGTTCCCTTATCTGGACGAATGGCTCATAAAAGCCAAGTCACACAGCAGCTGTGTGCAACACACACACAAAACAATCCAGTTGCTTCACGACTTGGGATTCACGGTGAACCTCACCAAGTCTCACCTCCAACCATCCAGCACACAACAATATCTAGGAGCTACAATAAACACTTCAAAAGCTCTAGCATACACCAACCTAGTCAGAATATGCAACATGCAAGCTCTAATATCACAATTTCAGCCTTAACACTCATTACCAGCTCGAGTGTTTATTCAGTTAATCGGGATGATGGCCTCTTGCATTCTCATCGTCCCTTATGCAAGACTTCAAATGTGTCCCTTACAGGAGTGTTTGGCACGTCAGTGGAACCAGGTTCCAGGTCAGCTAACAGATCTGGTGTTGGTGTACAGCCGCACACATCACTCTCTGCAGTGGTGGAACACAAAACAACTTTCCAAAGGGCGGCCTTCCTCGACCCAATTCCACAGATAGTGCTAACCGCAGACGCATCGTTCACCAGCTGGGGGAGCTCGTCTTCAAAACCTTACCATACCATTCAGGGCATATGGGCTCTTCAGCAAAAACAACTCCACATGCATTACCTGGAATTCCTGGCAATTTTTCTGGCATTAAAATCCTTTCAACTCCATCTGGTAGAAAAAGCTGTCCTGGTCCGTACAGACAATATGACAGCAATGTACTACATAAAGACACGGGGGCACACACTCTTCAGCTTTCACACCTAGCTCAAAGCATATGGAGATGGGCCATTCCACAAAACATATATCTCCTTGCAAAACACCTCCCAGGAGTACACAATCAAATTGCAGATCTGTTCAGTCGTCAAAGATAGCAGATGGGAACTCCATCCTCAAGTTCTTCTTCCATTCTTTCACATGTGGAGCCACCCAGAAATAGATCTGTTTGCCATACACCAAAAAGCAAAATGCCAAGCTTTGCATCCAGGTATCCACACCCATTGTCCAAAGGTAATGCGCTATGGATGAACTGGTCAGGCACATTTGCTTACCCTTTTCCGCCTCTCCTTCTCATTCTGTTAGTGGTTCAGAAGCTCAGAGAGCATTCCCTAACAATGATCCTGGTTGCTCCAACGTGGGCCCGCACAACCATGGTTCGCAACAATCTTAGAACTATCAGTAGTTCCTCATCAAAATCTATGCCTCTCACCCAAGCTTCTCACTCAAAACCATGGAGAGATCAGGCATACAGATCCCATTCAACTCTACCTTGCGATCTGGCACCTGAAGTCTTAGAGTTTGGCTACTTCAATCTCCCGCCAGACTGCATGAACATCATTTAAGATGCTAGACGTCCTACCACCAGAGCATGGTACGCCGCAAAGTGGAAACGATTTGTAATTTACTGTACAAATAACGAAATCAAGCCACTAGATGCTTCTATTCAAAACATTATCTGTTATCTCTTGCTCCTACAACAATGTAACCTAGCATATACATCCATAAGACTGCATCTCGCTGCAATAGCAGTTTATCTCCAAAACAGACATCACTTGTCTTTGTTTAGAGTACCCAATTCCAAAGCATCAATGGAAGGACTTAAAAGAATAATTCCACCCAGAGCTCCACCCTCTCCGGTATAGAATCTAATTATTGTCCTTACCAGACCCATGGGTCCCCTATTTGAACCTCTTCCCAAATGCGAATTACAGTTCCTCAATTGGAAAGTAGCCTTCCTGGTTGCTATTACATCTCTTAGAAGAGTTCATGAACTGCAGGCATTAACCATACAAGAACCATTTTTGCAAATCCATACAAAGGGGTCTTAGAACTAACCCCAAATGGTTTTACTTAAAGTCGTGTCTGCCTTCCACCTAAGCCAGTCTGTAGAACTGCCAGTTTTTCTCCCTCTACCAGACTCAGTGGCAGAACAAGCTCTTCACATGCTAGATGTTAAAAGAGCAATACTCCACTACTTTGAAAGAATAAAATCCTTTAGAAAAACTAAACAACTCTTTGTGGCTTTCTCCACACCTCATAAAGGCAATCCCATCGCAAAAGCGGGGATTGCAAGGTGGATTGTTAACTGCATCCAAATATGCTATCGTTAAGCCAAGCGTGCATTAGCCATTCCCTCTAGAGTTCATTCCATGCGCAAACGATGGGCTTCTATGGTTTTCTTAGGGAACATTCCCCTAGATGACATCTGCAAGGCAGCAACTTGGTCTACACCGCACACTTTCACAAAACACTATTGTGTAGATGTGCAAGCAAAACAACAAGCTAGTGTGGGCCAGGCTGTATTAAGAACACTTTTTCAGACCACTGCAACAGATACAGGTTAGCCACTGCTAGGGAGATAACTGCTGTAAAGTCTATGCAAGTATATAACCTACAGTTCCTATTTGCCTCGAACGGAAAATGCTACTTACCAGTATGCATCTGTTCTTGGCATGTAGAGCTGTAGATTCATATACGCTCACCTGCCTACCCGGGTACCTCTATCTGTTGCAGTGCTATCTTAGATACATCACACATGGATATCTCTTTCTATTTCTTACTAACTCCATCATCACCCTTTATGGCGAAAGCAATCTGGAGATGGAGTCGATGCCCATGCGCACTATCACCCTAAGGAGGAGTCACCTATCTTGTTACTACAAAGACTTCTACAAAGACAAAAACAAAGTGCAAACATCCAAGCACAACACCAGATGGCGATCTATGCAAGTATTTGAATCTACAGTTCTACATGCCAAGAACCGATGCATACTGGTAAGTAGCATTTTCCTTCTGACACCTTCTCAAGCCGGGTTTAGACAGAAAGTTAGCCCTGTCGATCAGGTTTTACGCTTCCTACTATGAACTTGGAAGACAGTCACAGTCTTACAGGGAAGCCTATATGTAGCTTTTATTGATTTACGGTCCGCTTTTGACCTTATCCCCAGACACAAACTCTGGTATGTCTTCAAGAAAATGGGAATCCCAACTGAAATTTTATCACTGACCGTTCGCCTGCATGAGAACAACTATGTGAGGGTACGCTTGGGTAACCAAGGCCAATTGTCAAACACGATTAGGGTTAACAGAGGGGTCGGACAAAGGTGTGTAATGGCCCCCACTCTCTTCTCACTTTTCATCAATGGTGTTGTCCAGTCGTCGCAGAGAGCCCAGCTGATGGGCCAGCCCTGGGGAGGGGGGGGGTTAAGGTGACAACCCTACTTTTTGCAGATGACATTCTGATAGTTTCCAAGACCCCAAGCGGCCTGCAATCCCTTCTAAAACGCTTTGAGTCTTTCTGTGCATTAAGAGGTCTAGAGATAAAAACCAAGCTCTCGATGATTAACCCTTATCGATCCTTCAAGGGGAAGCTGTTTTTAGAGGGGAAACCACTAGAGAGAGTGAGCACTTTTGATTACTTGGGTGTCACTCTCTCTTACTACCTTTCCTGGAGACATCATGTTAAGAGGCAGAATCTTCAGCTATGGCGTATCACAGGAGCTTTGATCAAGGAGCATAATATCTCATCGAGCAAGCCACTAGCTGCCTCTATTTGTATTTCTGATCATAAACAGTGGGAGCTGCTCCTTATGTGGTGGACCTCTGGGGATTCGAAAAACTGGATGCACTCTTAGTGACCGAAAATTAATTTCTGAGATCGCCTTGTTCTCTACCACAGAGTACCCCCCTGCAACCGTTGAGATTTGATATGGGTAGGTTTTCGATTGTGCAAAAAGCACAACTACGCCATTTGCTCTTCTGGCTTCGTCTATAAAACTCCCCCTGAGCTACACCCTCATGCTTCTGCTCTGGATGAGGTCTGTGCGCTGGACCGCCGTAAGAAAATTGGCTGGCCAACTAGGGTGAAATCATTGATGTCCACTTTAGAGATGGAAGGCTAATGGGACCCCGGTACTCTGGAATCTCGTCCAACCAAAGCCTAGGTTAAGAAATATTACTGGGACTGGGAGGCGCAGTCCCTTATATCCTATCCATCCGGGGGTTGTCTGACACTTGATTTTATAGAGTTCAAGCTGGAAGGCGCTTTCAAACAATATTTGGAGGTTATCACAAATCCTCAGGATAGGAAACTACATGCAATTCAGATTTTGCTCCCTTCCTGTTAACACCTTCGTTGCCTCCTGGGGTCAGCCTTCTTCTACATCCCAGCTTTGTCCTGGCTGCTCTCTTGCAGCCAAATCCACCAGTCACATACTTTTTTGCAGGCCCTAGGTACCACCACTTAAGATCTAGGTGGATAGCTCCTGTCTGTTACAGCGAGGCACTATGTATCTTAAAATCCGACTCTAGCATACTAATTGTCTGTGCTGTTGCCAAATTTCTAGGCAAAATGTGGATAAGTAGGAGGCAAGCATTGACCATGCAATTGATGTAACTCCTTCCTATTTTAATATCTTTTTAATGCTTTTACACAAATATTTATTTATTAGCTTAGTCTTGAATTAATCTTAGAACTGTACCTGCATCATGGGTCATACTGTTAATTCTTATGGCATAGATTTTTGCTGCCATAGATCTTGGATACAATCTTAGTTGCTTTTATGTTTTCTTAACCCTATTTTATTATTTGCACTAGATGGTCTGAGGTGAACTAGCTCTTGGGAATTTGTCATCAAACCTTGGTCTCATTTGCACTTTAGGCACTGCCCCTTCTAAGGCCCCTACTCAACAACTGGGGGTTATGCCGATTCTAGTAATTGTAGGTATCTGCTTTTGTTTGAGGGGTATCATGCTTTTATAACTAATGCACATGCACTTTTGTGGTCTTTCCTTTTTATCCTCCGGAGTATTAGGAAGTCTGGACTTTAAAAGGATAATTCTACATGTCGCTACGGATTGCTATCTAAATTTGATTGTTTCAATATGTCTGTATTGTACTGTATGCATGTGATGCTTTTATGGCCGTAACTGACGGAATACAGTTATTTGACTGACATGTGATGCTGTTCCATGTCGGTCCATCTATCACCCTTCCGACATTCTATGCTCTTCCTCACCCCTCTAAGGAGGAGATAGACTATATCTTGGACCCTTAGAGAGCCCTGAGCTTCTACATAGTTTGTACGAAAGAACACCAGGTGGACGATCAGCTCTTTGTGCAGTTTGCTGGAGCAAAAAAAAGGCAAGGCTGTGCAGAAGAGAACTAGCTCTTGAAGGACCATGCTCTGCATTGCGATCTGATACTCAATGGCTAGAAAGCAGCCTCCGGAAGGACTGCGTGCTCACTGCTCACTCTGCCAGGACCAACGCTGCTACCATTGCACAGGGATGGCTCCTATATAGACCCACATGTCATTTCTGAAGGAGAATGGTGTCAGTACAGAGCCGCACAGTGCCACCTTATGGCGCATTGAGGTATTGCTGAAAAGTTCCCCGATCCCAGTCTGACACCTGCGGAATATTCAAAAGATGAGGAATCTGTGGCTATGTAGATTCTCTATCAGAAAGAGAGTTACCAAAGGTAAGTAACTTTTTTGTTTGGTGTTTTGAAGTACCAAAATATTACTTTACCTCTCTCAATACTTTGTTATGGTTTTCAATCATCAGAGACCAATCGTTCAGGTCATAATCACACTGAAACACGGTCTGTCACAGCAATCTAGAGCTGTATAGTTGAGGACTAAAGTGCAAGTTAGTAACTGGTGCACTACATAAGCCTAAAACAACCCTGGTTGATAGCCTTATACGGCCTGGTATTGCATCACCAGGAACTCGAAATGGAAACTACAGCAGGCACCAGGCTATTCTGCAAGTTGTGTCCAAGTGACTAGTATTTTCAAAATTTTGAAGCTCGCAAACCTAACTCCTCAACAAGAGATTTTAAAGATCTGAGTGGTCCATTGTAGAGTAGTTGGTCAACTGTCTGGATAATCCATCCACGTCGCAGCATTCAGTTCATTTAATAGATTTTCCTCCAATTAGCAACCCAGGGTTACACTAAAAGAATGCTCACCTATGCAGTAAATAATGTACTTTAGGAAGCCCATGTGCAGTACACCTGGATTTGAACAACGCTCTGATGATCAGGTTGTCCAAGGTCCGTTGGAGAGACATGTTTATATGCATAGGCCTGTAGAACATGCAGCTGGCAGAGTGACAACTGATGCTCAGTGCTCACGCTTGCGGTACTTCCAGCATTCTTGGCAAGACTTATATGAGCTGTGATCAGTGATGGCCAGTTGGTTTGAGGCCATATCATTTGACATGGTGTGCATCTATGGCCTCTGCATTTTTAGTCTGGGCTTTCTGCCCTCCAAAATAGTTTTGATATCGAAATCTATACAATCTGATATTACCTTGGGTATCAGGAAAGATGGTATCTCAAAGTGTGGCAGTTATTTTATTTGTTTGTACCCTACCCCAGAGAGTAAGCTTAAGGGGAGTCCATCCTGTAAAATCACATTTGGTCTTGCAAGTGCAAGGGAAAATGATTGTCTTATGTCATCTGTTCCATGCCCTTGTTAATACACATGCTGAGGAAAGTGACTTTTTAGTTATATCATATTTCTATAGCACAAATGTAGCCAAAAGGCATTGTGCATGGTCAAAGACCAGCTTAAAGTAAAGAGGTGTTTTTCAAATCTTTCCTAAGTTGATGCAGTGCTGAGGTAGTCCTCATGGTTACAGGGATGTTGTTTCAAATCCTGGGTGAATAGATGAATAAGGCCTAGTCTCTTGTTCTCATGTTTACACTTTTTGATCTGCAGTCTGATGGTGTCCTGACAGCGGTTGTTCCGAGAACCACCAGAGATGGTGAGCTTATCTACAGGATAAGCAAGGATGCTTGTCTGGTCTTGATGGCTTTGTAATTGACGCAGTTGGTTGTGAAGATGGTGCAGGCCAGCAAGGGGTGCCAATGGAGTTGGAGTTGCATCAAGAGGTGGGTGATGTGAACATATTTCCTCAAACCATGCATGAGAAGTGTTAGGGCGTGTAGGATGGCTATAAGAGGTGCCAGTGTGGAATCTGGGAAGCCATGGAGTAGTCAATTACCATCCTTCAGATGCAAGAGTACAAGGGTTTGAACAGTAGATCTGAAGTTGCTTTCTTGAAGAAATGGTGTCACTTTCTTTAGAGAGAGAGCTGGTACCACACTATCGTTGTGGGTTTTTGCCAGTGTTTTCCTTGCAGGTGAAGTTGGTGTCCAGGGAGAATTCTCTAGGCATCCAACGTACATTAATGCCACAAAGCCTGCGTTTAACAGTAATGGGATAGCTTCGCACATCCCTGAGTTAACCCTGTAACCCAAGAACTTGAGGGGAAAAGGTGGATCAGATACATGACTGCCAGTATGGCTTAGCATAGTGGTGGCAGCATACCATGTTTTATAAGTCATTCGCAGTGACCAGACCTTTTTTCTCTGTATCAGGGGACTGCTGGAGCATAGTTATGCTTTTACATGCCAACCTTGGTCTTGAGCTAAAATCCCAACTTGAGAGTATGGCCTGTCTGGTGCATACATAATGTTAAGAGTCCTAAGAAATGGAGGTCTGTGGGAAGAGACCTAGACACTATAGTGGGGGAAAGAGGAGACCGCTCTAGTTAGAAATTCAATTAGGTCCGTTTGTTGAAAGAAGCTGTTGATTAGTCTTCCTGAGCTCAGCCGGATAGTTGGTGGTGGTGAAGGGTGGGACTGTTGTCTCGGCCAGAGGGCTAAGAGTCGTAAAGAGGAGGCCAGCCTTTTGTCACATTTCCTGATTAGCATTTGATGTGGCTGTTGATAGTCAGGTGCAGAATGTTCACACCTCTTTGATCCTATGTTGTTAGTGCTCCAACATAGAGACAATCCTGCTCTGAGAAGGATCACTCGACAAAAAAGCGGTTTTGAAAATAGCCTGGAAATGACTCTTCAACCCAAACTGGTTCTGAAGAGGCAAACCGAGAATACACATTCTATGGTTGCTGTATCTGTATAAAAATGTGGGATGTTGACCCCCTTGTTCTTCCAGTTATATGTTCGCTTATCCCAAGGAGGTGCACCAGAACACTGCTGTGCTACCAGAACTGGTGTATGCCTGACAGCCAGCATCGCAGCAATGAGGGAACATCACCAGGGGCCTGATCTAGAAATAAGACCTTGCCCTTGCCCTGAAGTGTCTGGAGCTGACTTGTCTGAAGAGAAAGGGAAGGAGTGTTCCATTCCTGCAGCAGCCTATGCTTGCCTTGTGACACCCACACGGAGTTTGACATCTGCCAACAGGATGCTCTTTCTCATTTCATAGCTTCTTGAATCATGCTCGACCACATCATCTCTTATAGAAGTGATGGTAGAAGATCGGGCAGGAGCAGGAAAATACAGGCTAGGCTCCTCTGCTGGTCATTGAGTAGTTTATGATAAGGATAGCACTTCGGGCTTTGTGGGAAGGGTGGCGGGGGAGTATTGAACATAATCATCTGGAACCTCCTCAGCCAAGTGTTGTGCAGGTTGTGGCGGGAGTGAAGGGCCTTGATACTATCTCACGATGTGTATTTTGATAACGGGGTATAAACTCCCGTGAAGGGTATCAACACAAAATCCCCGTGGGGTGGTGAGAACCTCAAGTTTGAAAAAGGTTTTCATGTTAAAGACTGCATTGACAAAGAGGGAGTAACTTCTGATAACCTCAACCTCTAGTGTCCTGAAGTTGAATTCGAATGAGATCAACATGATGTAAGAGAATTTCTTGGAGTCTGAGAGATTTGCGGATCACATCCCTTACCCCTCGCTCTACTGGAGCTGGTAGAAGCAGAAGTTCCCCCTGCTTCGTCTTTAGGCGAACTCTCACCCTGGCGCTCATTCTCTTTTACAGCATCTTCAGATTTTACAATTATTCTTCGTGTTGAGCTGGAACAAGTAACAAGGGCTTGATAGTGTAGATCTCAGAATTATTAAAAGAGCAGTAGCAATTTTCACTTTGTTCATGGCATGTGAAGCAACACATTGCCTGTTCTTTAAAAAAATATGTTTATGCTATGTTTTGTTTTAAATGACGTATTTTAGATTAATCTGGTTTGATTTCTTGTATTCCTGAAAATGAAAAAATGAAAAAATACAGAAAATATTGACTTCTATATGCATGTAAAGTCATTTACTTCATTGAAAAAATGTATTATAAAATCTGTTCCATGGATCCTGCGCTTGTGCAGAAATATTCTGAGGTCCGTGGAATCTGGATGATTATTCATGGTGAAAAAAACAAGTAAATAACTTTAGTTCTCCCTTATCTCATGATCATCAAACTTGTTCTCGATAATAGATGGCTAACCTTTCGATGGCTATCTGCCAGGAGAGCAGAGTGTGAGACGTGGAAGGCTGCTTCTTTGTAAAGAAGTGGCACCTTCTCAGTAGCAGAGCCGAGCCTTCAGCTGTGCACTGACTCCAGATACTGCCTTTCGACCAAGAACGCGCGAGTCAGCCCCCCCTCCCGGGGGCAGAAGGCTTCTGCCATGCATTATCTAAATGCTTCTTCATTAAGGTGATGGAGAGTTTGTTTTGTGCAGGGGACTGCACGACAATAATGAAAGAGAAAGCCGTCATTCTGAAAAAGAAAGTAATAGACTTGCGGAACCTCTTGACTTCAGCAAGCCAGAAGTCATTGGGTACCCACCAGGTCTTTGTACCCATTCTTCATTTGCATGTTATTCATCTAATGTTTGGACAACCTACTTATTTACATCTCCGAAACATGTTAGCATTGACCAAAGGCGGATTATGTAGACATTGGGTTTAAAAGCTTGCAAATTATTTTCAATAAAATTACTGAAATAAAAAAAAAAAAAGCTTGCAAATTGTTTAGACATGACGCTTTATAGAAACTACTCTTTGGTGACTAGAGAATTTATCACTTCATTGTTTGGGGCGTGCTAGACTTCAATGTTTGGGGAATGGTGTGAAGCAACCAGGAACAAAATGAAGCCTGGATTGTGGCACCTCTGACTTGTGAGCTTCAAATCCAAAAATTATAGACTTTGATTTCAGTGGAATTTGTGAGGTAGTACAGAATCACTTCTAAATGTGTACATTTTATGGCAGTCTCTCATCTTTTCAAGGTCTTGTCACTGTGTCAAGAATCAGTATCTGTGAGTAGACACTCACTTTTTGTGTATCTTTTGTCTCACAAGATCATGACAAGTTGTACAGTATTTCCTGCCTTAGATGTTGAAAATGCTGGTGTTGGAAAACGAGGCAGTATCTGTGAGGCCTGCACAAATAACATGACTACATTTTTCCTTCAGTGGGAACCAAACACCCAATTGTAGCGCCGACTCTCAAAGGGTAGCGTTGCAGAGCAGTCTGAAGCTTACTCAAGAGAGGTGGTGTGGGCTAGTAATCACCAATCACAGGGGTGCAGCAATAACACTCAATAATTGATTGTCCAGTCTGTTCTTTGCTTTATAAAAGTAAGAGTACATTTATTAAACACACACACTACTCAATACTGTGCACCAATTTACAACTGCACCAATTTACAAATATACATAAGCTGTTGGAATTACTTTGTGACAATGCATAACATCTCCAACCCTCCCGCAGGGGGGTGCGGTCTAGTACCCCCACTCCCATGTATGCACATCATCTTGCCCCCAAATGCAGTTAGTTGAACCTAACCTGGAGCAAGGGCCCTACGCACTGGCATAATCCCAGCAGCGACTCACCCCTTTACCTCAACAAGCATTTAAAATAGGTACACCTGCCCTGGTGACACACAACCCTGACTGAGCATTTCCTATGACCATGAAGTATACACCTCTACATCTTAAGGGCTTACAGGCTGGGGTCTTCACCTAAGCGCAGCAGCAAGAACGCATGTTTAAGCATCACTTTAGAATGACAGTACTCATCACATTTGTTGGTCATTAGAATGCATTGCAATTACAGCCCCTAAAGGCATCACAGATGAGATCTCAGGATTAAGCATATACAGCCATACACCCTACCAGGAACATCTGGCAACATAACCCCACTTTGCTTACAACATCACATTACACAGGCACTTCACACTACATGTGTGACCTTCAGTCCTTCTGAAAGAAATAACCTTAGTAAATGCACTTCTGGTGCAATTACACCTCTTCATCTCCAGGGGATGCCCTTCTCCAGACATCCCCAACTCAACATTTTACTCCTTGAGGCAGTCCCTAAAGCACCCCCAGCTATAGAACAAAAGTTCCAGCCATGGGAAAGCAGATGACTCTTGGCTGAGCCTATGAGGAGTTATCCTTTTCAAGTCCCCATGAGACTTAGGGAGAGACATTCTCTTCGTGATGGGGGGAGATTGCGCTTCTCCAGCAGCTCCCCCTGCACCTTGGCACACACCTTGTGGTGACCCCGTCCTCCTGGGGCCACCACACGCAGAAAAACAGTGGTTTTCCCTTGCAGGCCGATCCGGCCTGCAAGGCATTATGGGGCGAGGCTCTCCTGCCTCGTGAATATTATAATAGCGGCTCTCCCGCTGTGTCAGGGAGAGCCGCGATGTGGGCCTCCGACCGCTGCTACCCTCGTTGGAGGGTCCGGTCCCACCCGGACACCCAGGTGAGTGCTTAGGCCACGGGGAGCTCACCCCGGCTGCTCTTTCTGTTTTTCGGGAGCCCGTTCCCACCCGGGCCCCTTGCACTTCTTCTCTTCTTGTCCGGGGTCCCCACAGGCTCTCCATGTTGGAGGGCGGCCCGGGGAGCCCATCCCAGCTGCCCATGCCCGGCCAGCACCCTCGCGTGTAGCCGAGGGATCCAGCACAGCAGATTTGGTCTGCCCGCTCTAGATACGGAAGCTCACGCTGGCTCGGGGAGTGCGAAGGCCCTCCCCAATCCTCCTAGGGGCTGCAAGGGAGTGCAACGGCGCTCCCCATCCTCCCTCCACACATCATGGGCCCGGAGATGGGGCCCCGGGCCACTCGGACATTTCTTCACGGGGAGCGCGATGGCGCTCCCCGGCTTTGCCACGTGGCCCAGGGAGACAACTCTACTCCTGAGGCGAGTTAGCCGGGAGAGCTTTTTTAACCAATTGTATTGCCGAATTTTAAAGACTTACTTTTAAAATTTAGATGTGATAATTGATGCTGTTGTTTTTAAATTGAATACTAGTTGCACTTTGGAAACTAAAGCACCCCCTCACCTTACCTGTTTAGAACTCCCCGCGCTGCCGATTTCAGGGCTGCGGCGGGTGAAGTTCTTGGCGCCAGAATCAGAGCGAGCACAAGCCACGCCCACTGACGCTGGCCGCGCCCCCTTGCAAATCTTACAAAAGCGAGTGAAAAACAAGACGCTCAACAGAGACAACTCTACTCCTGAGGCGAGTTAGCCGGGAGAGCTTTTTTAACCAATTGTATTGCCGAATTTTAAAGACTTACTTTTAAAATTTAGATGTGATAATTGATGCTGTTGTTTTTAAATTGAATACTAGTTGCACTTTGGAAACTAAAGCACCCCCTCACCTTACCTGTTTAGAACTCCCCGCGCTGCCGATTTCAGGGCTGCGGCGGGTGAAGTTCTTGGCGCCAGAATCAGAGCGAGCACAAGCCACGCCCACTGACGCTGGCCGCGCCCCCTTGCAAATCTTACAAAAGCGAGTGAAAAACAAGACGCTCAACAGAGACAACTCTACTCCTGAGGCGAGTTAGCCGGGAGAGCTTTTTTAACCAATTGTATTGCCGAATTTTAAAGACTTACTTTTAAAATTTAGATGTGATAATTGATGCTGTTGTTTTTAAATTGAATACTAGTTGCACTTTGGAAACTAAAGCACCCCCTCACCTTACCTGTTTAGAACTCCCCGCGCTGCCGATTTCAGGGCTGCGGCGGGTGAAGTTCTTGGCGCCAGAATCAGAGCGAGCACAAGCCACGCCCACTGACGCTGGCCGCGCCCCCTTGCAAATCTTACAAAAGCGAGTGAAAAACAAGACGCTCAACAGAGACAACTCTACTCCTGAGGCGAGTTAGCCGGGAGAGCTTTTTTAACCAATTGTATTGCCGAATTTTAAAGACTTACTTTTAAAATTTAGATGTGATAATTGATGCTGTTGTTTTTAAATTGAATACTAGTTGCACTTTGGAAACTAAAGCACCCCCTCACCTTACCTGTTAGAACTCCCCGCGCTGCCGATTTCAGGGCTGCGGCGGGTGAAGTTCTTGGCGCCAGAATCAGAGCGAGCACAAGCCACGCCCACTGACGCTGGCCGCGCCCCCTTGCAAATCTTACAAAAGCGAGTGAAAAACAAGACGCTCAACAGAGACAACTCTACTCCTGAGGCGAGTTAGCCGGGAGAGCTTTTTTAACCAATTGTATTGCCGAATTTTAAAGACTTACTTTTAAAATTTAGATGTGATAATTGATGCTGTTGTTTTTAAATTGAATACTAGTTGCACTTTGGAAACTAAAGCACCCCCTCACCTTACCTGTTTAGAACTCCCCGCGCTGCCGATTTCAGGGCTGCGGCGGGTGAAGTTCTTGGCGCCAGAATCAGAGCGAGCACAAGCCACGCCCACTGACGCTGGCCGCGCCCCCTTGCAAATCTTACAAAAGCGAGTGAAAAACAAGACGCTCAACAGAGACAACTCTACTCCTGAGGCGAGTTAGCCGGGAGAGCTTTTTTAACCAATTGTATTGCCGAATTTTAAAGACTTACTTTTAAAATTTAGATGTGATAATTGATGCTGTTGTTTTTAAATTGAATACTAGTTGCACTTTGGAAACTAAAGCACCCCCTCACCTTACCTGTTTAGAACTCCCCGCGCTGCCGATTTCAGGGCTGCGGCGGGTGAAGTTCTTGGCGCCAGAATCAGAGCGAGCACAAGCCACGCCCACTGACGCTGGCCACACCCCCCTCCACATCATTAGAAAATGTGCCCTCCACAAACGCGCA
Organism: Lissotriton helveticus; assembly: GCF_964261635.1. Lineage (NCBI taxonomy): Eukaryota > Metazoa > Chordata > Amphibia > Caudata > Salamandridae > Lissotriton > Lissotriton helveticus. The sequence goes on along the minus strand of NC_136061.1, from coordinate 387,761,865 downwards.
GCGGACGCGCGCAGCGGGCGCGCCGTTTGCGCGCCGAAGGCGCGCCTAAGGCAAGCCCGTCTGCGCCCGTCCGCGGCAGACCGGGGCACGGGGCCAGACCCCCTGGTCCTGACCTCCCAGATAACCGCTACGACAAAGAGGAGCTCCTCAGCCTTCGCACCAACTACCTGAAGGTATGTGAGCACAGTATTGATCTCGGTAGTCCTACTAATTCCTGCGATCACTGTGGCTTCACCCTCAATAAACACCCCAAAGCTAGCACGCCCAACGGCAATGCCCAACCAGAGCACAGTAGAAAAATCAGTGGCGCTCTACTTAACTGTCGCTCCCTCAAAAAACATAAACTCGAAGTATTCGACCTTATAACTGACAACAAATGGGACTTACTATGCCTGACTGAAACTTGGCTGGACGAAGACTCAGACCCTGAAGTCAGGGAAGCCCTGCCCCCTGGATATGCAATTTGCAGGCAGGATAGACCTAAGGGAAGGGGAGGTGGCACTGCCATAATCTACAGAATGAATATGACATGCTCCCTCGAACCTGTTACTATAACAGATAGCGAAACTGGAGCTTTCTCCATCGGTATTGACAAAAATACGGTCATCAAAGGACTACTGATATATAGACCCCCTGGAGGTAGTAGAAACTTTACGGAAAGTCTTATCCAGAACGTCACCCCATTGGCTTTGAGATACAGGAAGTTCCTTGTATTAGGGGATCTTAATCTCCACATTGAAGACCTTAACAACTCAGCTGCTCAAGAATTGTGCCAAGAGCTGCTAACCTTACAATTAGTAACTCCCTCCCTCCTCCCGACTCACCGTCAGGGGCACCTTCTTGACCCTATTTTTAATAATTTGGAGGATTTGAAACAGGATACTCCCATTCCTTTGCTGTGGACAGACCACTTCCTAGTCCCTTTCCATTTCCCAGTCATGACTCATCATATAAAAACTCACCATTGCGCCAATAAACGACAAAGGAAATGGGCCCGGTTCTCCATGGACTCTTTTGAGCACCACCTCCGACTAAACGGTTCCCCCGCAGACTTAGGAGTGGACGTTAACAGAGCTTGCTTAGCCCTGGACGGACACATTACTAAAGCCCTGGACATCACTGCCCCTTGGGCCAATAAGGGCCCGGAGCGACAAACTAAAACTGCACCTTGGTTCAGCACAACTCTTAGAGAAACCAAGGCAGCTTGTAAGAGACTTGAACGAGCCTGGAGGAAGAACTATTCACCAGAGGCAAGAGATGTATACAGAGCTAGCATAAAAAAATACCACCTCCAAATTAGGAAAGCCAAAGCGACCTTCTATGCGGATCGAATAGATAGTGCTAACTGCTCATCCAAGGAACTCTTCAGGATTTATAAAGAGATTACTTCACCTCCCCCCGCTATAGAGCAGACTGACACATCAGCACAATCATGTAACGCCGTCGCAGAATTTTTTCATAAAAAAGTACGCGACATTTACCACAGTTTTCCGGATGATGCAAGAACTGGCCCCAACCTTCCTCCTTCTCAGGAAGAAGCAATGTGGGAGGCAAAGACCGAAGACTGCCTCACAGTTTACCAAGTTCCGTCAGAGGACTTCCTGATAGCCTTAGCCAAAGGCATTAAATCAGGCTCTCCGCACGACCCTGCCCCTGCTAAATTCCTGGCCAGCGCCATGAGTCATCTGGCACCTTACGTTGGCCACATACTATCTACCTCTTTCAACACTGGCAAGGTCCCTCACCGGTGGAAACAGGCAGTCGTACTGCCTCTGAAGAAAAAACCCAACATCAGTGCGTCCCAGCTCAGCAATTTACGCCCCATTTCGCTTCTACCCTTCTTTTCTAAACTGGCGGAAAAACTGGTTAACCAGCAACTATCCGCGCACATAGAGTCCAGAGGCCTCCTGCATACCAACCAATCGGGATTCCGAGCACGCCACTCCACGGAATCAGCCCTCCTTTTTTCGACTGAGGCACTGAGGAAGCACGTAGATGCAGGACATGTGGCAGCACTGGTGCTCCTGGACCTCAGTGCAGCCTTCGACACTGTGGCACATCATACGCTGCTACAGTGTCTGAAGAAAGGAGGGGTGACAGGCCTGGCCTGGTCATGGCTGGAATCCTTTCTCACCAACCGCAGCTTCTCGGTAGAGCAAGGAGGAGCACGCTCTGACACCTTTGACCTCGGTCAAGGAGTGCCGCAGGGCTCAAGCCTCAGTCCAACCCTTTTTAATTTATATGTCACCCCAGTGGCTACTACTGCGGAACGATACGGGGTAGAAGTAGTGACATACGCAGACGACACACAGTTGGTGGTCGCTCTGACCCAACCTGCTGAACAAGTCGCCGCTAACTTCTCAGCTTGCCTCCAGGATATGGCGGGATGGATGGCGAAGAATTGCCTCCGCCTTAATGGTGACAAGACTGAGGTGCTGATTGTGGGAAAACCCCCCTCAGTCTGGTCATCTGCTTGGTGGCCGCAGACCCTGGGGCCCCTTCCTACCCCCAGTGATCAGGTAAAGAATCTGGGAGTATGGGTGGACTCAAAGCTGGACTACGACTACCATACTAGACGGGTAGCCGGTACGTGCTTCTCGATTCTACGGAAACTCCGCAAAACTATCGACCTGCTCCCAGAATCATCTAGGAAGACCCTGGTCCACGCCCTTATCACGTCAAGACTGGACTACGGCAATGCCCTTTATCTGGGAGCCAATGCCACTAGCCGGCGGCGACTGCAGACAATTCAGAATGCTGCCGCTCGCCTGGTCCTCCGGCTGCCCAGAAGAGCCCCTTCAAAAAAATCCCTACAAACCCTACATTGGCTTCCGATCAATGAAAGAATTGATTTCAAGGTCCTTTGTATTGGTCACAGGATCGTACATGGCAAGGGCCCAGCCTTCCTGCGGAACCTTCTTTGCCCCTATACGCCCACTCGACAACTCCGCTCGCTAGGAGCAGGCCTCCTCGCTGTCCCCAGACACAAGAAAGCCAGAATGGGAGGAAGATCCTTTCGTACATTGGCGGCACAGAAATGGAACACTCTCCCCCTGAGCTTAAGACTGGAAACATCGGAGCTCATCTTCCGTAGAAAGCTCAAAACTTTCCTCTTCCCTAAAGGTTAACCCGTCTTGTCTTACTGACGGAGTAGATGGCTCTTCTGACAGCGCGGGGACACACTGAAAGTGTAACCATGCGCTTTACAAATTCAGAAATAAAATAAATAAATGGGGTCCCGGGCCCCTGGAGACACCTTTGCGAGGGGCGCAATGGTGCTCCCCGCCTCCTCCTTTTCCGGGGGGCGTGACGGCGCTCCCCATTTCCTTCTCTGCACACGGGGCCTGGAGTTGGGATCCCCTCCCCCTACACATCTTCACTGGGAGCGCGACAGCGTTCCCCGGCTTCATGTTTGGCTGCGGCCAGGTTGGGATCCTGGCACCCTGCGGGGGTACCTTCATGGGGTGCGCAACAGTGCACCCCGACTACACTTCTTTGGGGGGGGCAGCCCCTGGGACCTGACCCACTCCGGGGGCCTTCTCTGAACCGGTGTAGTGTAGTTCCTATCTTCCCAATAGGCTCTGCGCATTGGAATAATACCTACAGCAGTAAAGGCCTAGGCCAGACGTTAACTAGGTCTACTACTGTCGATACTAGACTTAAAGTTTTGGGTTTGCCAGCGTAGCTCAGAGTTCGCTAGAAACTTTCTCGAATGTTCAAGGAGGAATTAACTTCCCTGATTAGACAAGAAGGGATTTAGTTTCTGACAACCATAGAACATGACAACTTTGCTCTCCCCTAATCAAGAGTCAATCTCGAGAGTCGTGTGAACAAAAGGCAAATTATTTTACTCAGCCAGTACGTGCATTCTTAGTCTCATCAGAATGTAGAGAAAAGGAAGAGACGGGCGTGTTCAATAAAAAGGTGTTATTTATTGATCAGTCTCTTTTCTCATACAAGAGAAATGGATCGATATTATTGCAATACTTATAGCTAAGTAAAGTGCATACATTAAAAGCAATAGTATAAAGTAATACTGTAAGAACATTGATATGGTTTCTAAGCCATATGATGTTTAAAATGAATAAAATATATTTACATACACATATACATTTGACTAAACGTACTCAACTGGTGTTTCTAGATACGCCTACCCCGTGTACCTGACCTAAGCCCAATACGTGGGCGGGAATAGAAAGTTACAGTTTAAGTTAAGTTTGTTTTTGCCAAGTGAATAACTAAAGAATTCTCTGTGAGGGGTTATTCAGTTCTGTACCTGGAAGTTAGGATGAATGAGGAATGGTATCTCTTTCTCTGGTCTCGATATTCCAGGCTGCCTGCGAGGGCTACCCAGAAACGCCGGTGCTGGATTCTCGGCAGGAGAAAGCAGCGCGTCTCAGCGCGTCAGGAAGGCGGGGCTGCTGCCAGCGGGGTCTGCTCTGCTCTTGGCTTCGGCAAGTATGGCTGCTCCGTCTCGTCACCACGCGTGTGTTTGCATATGGCAAGATCGGTAATATTTATACCTTTAAGGTGCCGAGATTGACGTAAGGATGGACATAGATACGTCAATAAAGATGTCATACGATTTGCTCGTTAGCACATTCTTTTACTAAAGTTCTCGGTGAAATCAAAACAATGGCCGCAGGGTTTTGCCCAGGTTGTCATAGGTTTGATTTGTTATGAGAACTCCGTATGCCTTATCAGGGGCTGGAGGAATATCGCTTGTCTAATTAGATCGCAAGCGTTATGACCTAATCAGATAACACGTTCCTGTGCCGTAGTGTGACTGCGTCAGATAACGGTATCTGCATCATGGGGGTTTTCTGCCTCATGGGCTGACTGCTAGTTAACTTGTTGGTTTGTTTAACTAGAATAGGGTCAGGAATAGGGGGATCGATTCAGAACCGATGGGAATACATGACACCCACTCCACGCTAACTATGGACATATTTACTAATCTAGGCATAGTATAACATAGTACAACATACTATAGAGTAGTGTGTATACCTTACCACCCCAAAATACATAAATGCATTTCGAAATTTTCAAATATACTGAAAAAAAATTTGCAGACATATATATATGGTATGCACTCAAGCTGTAGAAAAATGCCAAAGTAACTGCATTTGTATACATTATTGCTTATTTGGTATATGAGAATTACACATGAAATGGTTTCTGACAGAAAAAAGTTTCGAGACCATTCCATCACAGAATAAAATATCTTTATGAACATGCCAGCGGGCAGCTAATGTCTATAAGTTATCTAAAATTTAGAAACCTTAGTTCTCTAAGAATAGTTCTTACTTTAAGCAGAAGATAGTGTCCCGAAAAATATGCAAAAATATTTGGGGCTGCTAGAAAAACTGCTGTCCGTGAACTGGAGCGAAAAATGTTCATGTGACTTTATTTTTAAAGTTGAAGGCCGAATTCAGGGAACGCCGTGTGCGAGCTTGCTCAAAAATCTCTATTTCGGTTCGGGTGAGAACATCATATCATTTAGGCTTTCGAAAAAACTGTCAACAGCTTCCTGGGAAAGTTCCACTAACTCGGAAATAGGTGTGATCATGCATTCTTGCGCATGATTGTCTCCATTGACATTCTGATTTGCATTACTGACAGAAGGTCGTACCTGTTCGATGCTGCTTTCATCTTGAACTTCACTACCCATCAATCGCAGTGGTGAAGCTTCCACGAATGCCGTCATCAGGATTGGTAGCCTTTGAGGGCAGCACAAAGCATGAACCTTAATCGGGCTCAACAATGTTTCTGCATCCATCGGCGCATCCGATTGTAGCGTCAGACAGGTGTCTAACACGCATTCTTCTCCGCATAGCAGACACCTCAATACAGGTAAAACACATCTTTGCCACATTGGTCGAAATGATAGAAACCAAGTCATGTTCAGGTCTCTAAGCCGGGAGAGTCCCAGGATTTTTGATATCCGGTCCCGGTATCCAATGGCTAGGATTGTTTCTTCCCTTGTCGCAAGAGTTTTGTCTGTGACATGGGTTGCCATAACGAAAAATAAGGACTAAGAATAGGATTCCTGCAATTAGTCCCAGGATCAGGGGAAGTCCGTCAAAAATCGAATGGACAAAATCTGGAAAAATACCCAGTATGGCTTTGAATGGTGTTAATGCCATCGAAAATACTGTCTTAAATACCTTTGAGACCCCATTGGTATCAGAAATATTTAAGATTTCACTTAGGATTTCTGCGAAATGTACGGGGGAATTAGTTGATAATAATGTATGTATCTCTGCAGCCGTCCTTGCGACTTGTAGATCATACGTTTCTTTTGATGACGAGAGCCTGGTAGGCGTCTGAAGAAGGACTGTTTTCATTCTGCTTAAAGTATCTATTCGAATAGAAGTAATTTTCAAATTGGGCCATGCCCTTGCCTCCCTGTCTGGGAAGGAGCTGGGGAACAATGTGCGTCCACAGCACTTGACCTTCGCAGTAGTAGTTACTAGATAAGGAGTCCCGGGCATAAGACTACAACATCTGCGGTCTACAATAAGAATGTAACTCCCATTATAGAGTCTTTGAAAGAATGGTTCTATTTCTGTTGCAGGTGCGCCTTGCTGGTGACATGAAAGGTTGTATGAATTCCCTTCACAGGCTCCACGCAAACTAATTCCGTTACACAGAAGCGTGCCGCTTAGTGACATCGCACAATTGTTGCCACTAAGAAACACTTTCTGGCCTTTATTACTGACACATGCATGTGAATAGGGCAGGTTCCATGTTGTTTTAAGGTACCCCTTTCCCAATTTCTCGTACATGCCAGCCTGTATATATTTTTGGCAGTATTGAAACCTGAAGGTTGAGATTGGAATATTTATGATTCCGTGTATTATCCATTCACTGACAGGTCGTTCTGACATTGTCATTGGTAATCTTTCTAGTTTTTCAATGCTCAAGATTGTTTAATCAGCACCCTTTTGCGCCATACTGATTTGTCTATCAGTAAGGTTAAAGATTTGGAATAGTGACGTTGTGTTGATTAGACACCAAGGCACATAGCCTGAACGCAGATTTTGTAACGTCCAGCCAAGCTGTACAATAGAACGCAGTTGTGACTGACCATGTTGTAATAACAGTAAGTCTTGCGATAATATATCGATTGCTGAAGACACAATGCTGTCCAATGAAAAAATTCTGGAGGACAGAGTCATTAACCCATTGTCCACTACAGAAAGTGATTTTTCCAAATTGATACGGTCAATTTCCCGTATTCTCTCTGCTGTTTCAATTGGAGTAACCTTCCAGGCCTCATTGTATGCTGCATATACAGAGGCTGCTATGAAACGCTTTTGACGCTGTTTGCGTGGTCCCAAAGTGAAATCACGCAAGTCAGCACCATCAGTAAGTAAAGTTAGGTGTTGCTTAATTTCAGGCAGTGTGGAAGTTTGTAGCCATTGAAGGCATAATTTGCCCACACTGTAGGTGGTAATTATCCCTGGGTGATGTCTTTGGGGATATCTAGGGTCTGGCCTGGTCATTTTGAAACCTTGTGTTTTGTTCTGTGGGCCAGATCAACCACTGTTTCCAATCAGGATGTGTTCTGTTTTGGTTTAATATATGGTTTACGTCTATCTCTTCATCTGTATCAGAGTTATTGCTAAACATTATTGGCTTTGGAATAGACGGTTTATTTAAATCTTTGATTTTGGCTAAGCCAAGACAGGTGGTTTGTTGAACAGTGTCATTTAAAAATATCATTTGTTCTGGGATCATGCAGGCTCTAAACAAAGCTTCTATACCCTGTACTTGCCATTCTTTTGTACCCCAAACACTTTTCAATTCAACATTTTTGTCCCAATAATCAAAACCAAAAGTATTCATTTGTTCGAAAAATGAGTCTGAATATAACAATTTTGTGTTGGTTATCATGGTTTTTGTTCCTGTCTTGTTTGACAATTTAAAATAAAATGCTTCAGCATTACTTGTGTTAAAACCTGAAAAGTATGAATATTTGTCATAATCGGTTCTTGAGCTCCCTTTTGGAGGTGTTGCACAATGTTCCCATTGATTATAATTTAAAACATTTCTAGGTTGTGCAGATCTATGTAGAAAGTGGTTACCATAGTGGTTATAGCAATACATACTGTCATAATTTGTAGAACCCTGCAAATAATCATGTTTGGTAAATTTAGCAGACATTACTAAGTCAGACATCATGTTATTAATGCTTTCGAAGTCCCAATCATCAGCAAATGAGTTTGGTTTTGCAAAGTCACTCAATGAGATCTTAATTTGGTGTGGATATTTCAGGATCTCGACCGGACCATAAATTTCATAGTCAGTGTTGTCCCAGGCTACCCCACCAGGTATCGGATTGGCTGTGAAGTTGGCTGAAGAAAGTTCTCTTTTCTCGACGTGTGAAGATGTGTGTGGTTTGAGGATCAAGTTGATGTTCTGACTTGCTGTGTCCATTTTAGCATATTTTCCCTCAATGAAGCGTCCCAAAGTAAGTACCATGATGAGCCAAAGTATGAGGATAAATGCACCAAAACCCACCCAAAATTCAATCCATGGAGAAATCAGATATGTTTCTTTCAGTTCTTTCAAAAGTTCCTTAGCTTTGTCTTTAAAGGTTTTTGATGATGGCTGTGTCTTTGATTCGCTGAAGCCCTCAGAGGAATCATCGAAGTTAATGAAGTAGCCGGATGCAGTTCTGTCAATTGTTCCAATTGGTTCAGGATTTTTGTTTCTTGCATTGTCACTTGGTACTTCATTATAGATTGGTGTGTCTCTGCTAAATGTTTTTATTTGGGTTTTCAGAGGTCTCAGTTCTATTGCATTGTTGCATAGTCCTTGTTGTTCTTCTGTAGGCGTTTCGAATGTGATAAGCCTCTTCGTTTGGACCTCTGTACTGGTAGCAAACCTTGGTGTTCTGCTACTTATTGGGAGTCCACTTGGCCTACTGTTTGTTATCGGCCACATGTTGTGGTTTTACCAGGTCGATGGATACAACTCGGTTCTCCTTTTTACCAGCAAGTGGCGGTAGTACAACTGATCTTGTCCCGTTGACAGACAAGACAGGAACTGCTTTTCTGTAAGAAGGCCCAAATTCCTTCTTTACCGCGATCTTTTCCCTGACTAGATCCCCGACTTTTGGAATCCAGACAGGTCTTGCTGGGACAGGTGGTGGTTCTTCAGTGGTTGTTGGCTGTTGTTTCAACTTAATGTTGCTCAGGTCTTTTCTTGTTTTGTTTAAGTCCTGCAAAATAGCCAAACGGTCTTTGATATCAAAGGTTTTTTCTTTCACCACTGAAGTCTGACTATCAATGTCAGAGATCATCATCCTAGTTCCAAATAATAATTCGTACGCACTGAATCCCTTCAGAGAATTTCTTGGCAAGTTATTGAGACTACGTTGGACACTTATTAGATGTTTGACCCACCCAGCTACCGAACCTAATACCTTTGCCGTTATAGATTGCTTTATGTCACGGTTTTTTCTTTCAACAATTCCGTTCCCCTCAGGGTGAAATGGACAAGAGTACCGCAATTGCACGCCCATGCTGACCATGGCCTCCTTATAAGCCCGAGAGCTAAAAGCAGGACCATTGTCCGAATGCAGCATGCCAATTGCGTATGTGCCGATAAAGACTCGCAAATCTTTTATAACAGTTCTGGCGTCAGCCGTTCGCTGGGGCCACATCCATATGAATCTCGTGCATGAATCCACTGCGACCAAGATATATTTATAGTTACCATCCCTTTGTAAGGGACCGCAGTGGTCTAGATAAACACAGGCTAATGGTTTATCCGAGATTAGAAGGGGCGTCTGCGCTGGACGTCTCACCGTTGATACTTTCATTTTTTGACATATTTCACATTCTAGAACATAGTTCCCTGTTTGTCTTCTCATTTGGGGCCACCAGTATCTCTGTTTTAATAATGATACTGTGGCTGAGACGCCAGCATGTATAGAAGCAAGCCCTTCGTGTGCCGCTATTATCAGTCCTAACCTATGTTCCATGTTTGGAATTGCCCTATCCCCCACTCCAGGGATTCAAGCAAAAGGAACATTGTTTGCATCAGTTATGTATGAGTATTTTACTGGAAAGCCTTTAGGGAGTGGTTCTATCGAATCCTTTTCTGAAGCGCTGACAGCTTGTAATATTTCGCTGTCTATTTTTGTTTTTGACCGGGTGACGGCAGCTACGGAAGCCGTTTGCACAGCTGCCTTTGCGGCCTCATCAGCCAATGAATTCCCTGCAACGTGAACGCCATCACGTTGATGACTCAGTGTATGTATCACGTGAGTCTTTGGTAGTTCTTTTTGTAAAAGAACTACTTGTTCCCAGAGCATTTTATGCTTGATTGTTCCACCTTTCGCATCCTTGAAACCATTCTGAAGCCAGATCTGCAAGTATTCATTGTAAGATTGAACGCAATAATACGAATCGCACACTATGAGTGTGGGGAATTCTCGATCGGTATTTTCAAGCGCCATCTTGAACGCCAGTAGTTCAGCTCGCTGGGCTGTACAATCTCCTAAAGATTGTGTTTTAGTGATTGCTGGTTTAAATTTTCCTTCGTGCCAGCGACCTTTAACAATCGCGCACGCAGCACTGTAAGCTTGCTTACCCCCCACTGCGGGTTGTGCTGATCCGTCTGTATATATTATACAGCCGTAGTGGTCTAGAGGCAGAATTTCGGTTGGCGGAGGACATTCAAATTCATATTGGAGAAATTCTTGTGTTTTTAAGTAAGGATCAAATTCGTACACCACGTCTGTTGCAGCAAGAGAATTAGCCCATTGTATCCATCTCGGATGGAGTGCTTTAGCACTTGGAATGCTTGCCTTTGTTACCGCCTCTAGGGCTGGTATTGGTGTCACGATTATTATTCGTTTACCTTGTGCCAGGGCTCGTTCTTTTGCTATAGCTGTCTGTGTTGCTGTAAGAATTTTTTCCGTTGGGCTAAATTTCATTTCAGCCTTAGTGTACAAGTGTGATTTGAATGCAATTGGTACCTTTTCTCCCTCATTAGAGGTCAGGTATGTGAATCCGCATCTCCCTGGGATGACTCGAATCACAAGATTGCGTGTGTTATCACGTGTTTCTAATTTTGTTTTAATTAGCATGTCTGTTTGTAAGGATCTCAAAATTTCTGTGTGTATTTGAGTCCAATTGGATCTTTTAAAATCTGGTTTAATTAGATCATAAAGGGGTTTGACCCTTTCTGCGTAATTTGCAATGTATGTTCTTCCGAAATTTAGGAAGCCTAGAATTGACTGTAAGTTTTTTAGTGTTCTAGGTGCTTGGAGTACGGCACATTTCTCTAGGAAATTGTCAGCCAGGCTTTTGCCTTCACTTGATAATTCATATCCTAAGAACAGGACTGTCAGATGGGCAATTCTGGATTTTTTAAAGTTGAATTTGTAACCCTCTGCAGCGAACCCAAGTATTATGGTGTTCACTCTTTTCAAGTGAGTATCCAAGTCATCATCTGTTAAGTAAATGTCATCGACATAAGATAATGCTTCATCATCATATAGTTGTAGTAATTCTGTTACTCTCGCTGAGAATACTCCCGGGCTGTTCTTGTACCCCTGGGCTAACCGACAGAATTGCTTTTGAGTGCCATTTACTGAGAATGCAGTTAAATATCTGCTCTCTGGTGCTATGTTTTGACAAAAGAATCCATTGGAGATGTCCAAGGTTGTTTTGTATTTTTTGCGCACTATGTTATTCATTAGTGCAGCACTGTGTGAGTTTTGCACTGCAAACGTTTTGCAACATGTGTTAAGGTGTCGGTAATCCAAAACTAGACGATATGAATTGTCTGGTTTGGAGACCGGAAACAAAGGGTTGTTCATTTGTGAGGTGCACGTTTCAATCACCCCCTGGTATTCTAGCTGATCTAGTATTTCATTTACCTGTTTTTTAGCTTCTTGCTTAATTGGGTACTGCCTTTGTGCAGTAGGTTGTGATTTTAACTGGATTTTGTGAGGAGGGGAGTCCTCATCCCATCCTACGTGATTTTTATATAAAGCAGGAGCTAGAGCCACTGCCCATTTTCTGGCAAGTGTGTATTTTTTATGAATTGGAATTTGATTTGAGAAGGCAGGCATAATTACTTCTTCGCCATGAGGGCACTCCCTGACAAACTCTGGTGGCCAGTCTTTTTCAGCTAGAAGGATATCATAGCCCTTGGAGAGATTATCCCAAAATAGTCCCCTTATTTTCCTAGTCTTATCTCCCTCTATACGTAATTTTATCTCGTATATCTTGTGGGGTTTGCTAACCCTGGTGTCTGCAGTTTCCACTTGAAGATATTCATTCGTGTCCACTGTCTCCAGATGATTCATAAGGACTTTGCGAGCTATGCTCACGTCTGCTGCACTGTCTAGCATTGTCTGAGCCCACTCTCCGTTTTTCAGTTGTGTCCTCAGTATTCTCGGCATTGTTAACTACCTTGATACTGGCTACCTTCTTTTTTGGAAATTGTAATTTCTTTTTTAGTTGAGCAGGTTCCTTGTCTTTGGACTTGGCGTGCTCTTCTCTTTGTTCTGATCGTCCTCTTCTTTCCGATTTCTGCGAGGAATTCTGAAAAGATTGAGAGGGACGTATATCAATGTCTTGATATCTATCAGGCTTTTTTATATTATCCCTATTTCTAAGGTTATATCTTTTCCCAGAGGGGTCACTCTGGGGTGACCTGTGTCTCTGGTTCGGAGATTTCTCCCTTCGCCTAGGAGACCTTCCTCTGGACTGGAATTTCTTTTCTTTAGGATTGGATTGTTTGTTTCCATCCCAGTTCTTTTTTGGTGAATTATTATTAAAAAATATTTTTTCTGGACTTTCAGTCAGTTGCGGTTTTACTGGTATTCCACCTAAACTATCTCTACCTAGTTCCTCATAGGATTTTTCTATGATTCTGGCAATTTCAGCTGGTTGGTCTGCTATATCTGTCTCTTTTAACCTCTGGCGGATCGCCACGTTTGCTGCTTCACCTTTTATGTTGGCTAATAGTATAGCCGAGACCTGCTTGAAGTCTTTTAGTAATTTCATACCAAGAGTTAAAGCAGGTTCTGGTCCATATTCGTCTTGAATTTGTTTTAGCACATCTGGTATCACCGAAATGGATGGAACACCGTGCGTTTTTGTGTAGATGGAAGCAAAGACTGTACCCCAAGTGTCACAGTCCTCAATGTGTGGTGCGATTCCCATTGGGAGACAGATAGTCAGAATCCTGTGTTTTTCTAATGGGGTGGTGTCAGGAAACACCGCCTCTATTTGGGTAATTTTCTGTGCCAACCAGAATGGTATTTGTTCCCGTTTAGCCGGTACTTTACCTCGGCAAGACTGGATGTTCTGTGGTGTAATTTTATTTGTGTTCCCCTGGTGAGGGGTCAGCTGTGGAAGTTTAATCGCTGGCTGAATTGTTGATGTCCGCATCACATACTGAACTAATTGTCTATGAATTTTTATTAATTGTTTTAGTTGTACTAAAAGATCTGCTGCAGGCATTCTTTCGAAGTCTGGATGTGGTGTGTATCCGGCTAGGACCGGCCACGTTGCTCCTGGTCTACCTAAAGGACCGAGCCTGGTGATGTGATTATTATGTTTTAGGGCGCCATCAAATAAGAGCAAATGCTCTTGGAATTTGAGTGGTACTTCCACCCCCTCGAAAGGAGTGTACTCATTAGGAGGTTCCTCTATTTTGTAATAGTGGAAGTACTTTGTTACAGCATTAGCTGCTGGAAAATGTATCCATGAATAATATACCTCTGTCTGCCGATATTCGTGTGCCTCAATTACGAATATGACTGTGCCACCTCTAGGTGTCAGTCCATTTTCTATAAGTTTTAGAGTTATAGATTTCCTTTTGATGACCGGAATGAGTATTATATCCGCGTCTGCTGCTTGCATGGTAGCATCAGCATCTGCGAGTTCAGTTGCTAATCTAACTGCCTCTCTTTCATCATCACTCTCTGCCATTTTACCGACAGGAAGCTTATTTTGTTTGTTTGCAGATCAGGTTTCTTATGGAAACAGAGATTAGATGCACAATATTTTTGGAACTGTTTATCCTTCAACGTTGACTATACCAAGAACCATACATAGGAGTTCCCTCCTGCAAGGTCTGGCGGATATAACCTTTCACCCACTCCAGACGTCTTTGGAGTATGTGGGAAAAGGGGTCTGAGTGAGAAAGCACGACTGAGTTACTCTAAATGTCTTACGTTAGTTTTATCGCCCTTTCCAAACGCGTTGGGCGCCATGTAGTGTAGTTCCTATCTTCCCAATAGGCTCTGCGCATTGGAATAATACCTACAGCAGTAAAGGCCTAGGCCAGACGTTAACTAGGTCTACTACTGTCGATACTAGACTTAAAGTTTTGGGTTTGCCAGCGTAGCTCAGAGTTCGCTAGAAACTTTCTCGAATGTTCAAGGAGGAATTAACTTCCCTGATTAGACAAGAAGGGATTTAGTTTCTGACAACCATAAAACATGACAACTTTGCTCTCCCCTAATCAAGAGTCAATCTCGAGAGTCGTGTGAACAAAAGGCAAATTATTTTACTCAGCCAGTACGTGCATTCTTAGTCTCATCAGAATGTAGAGAAAAGGAAGAGACGGGCGTGTTCAATAAAAAGGTGTTATTTATTGATCAGTCTCTTTTCTCATACAAGAGAAATGGATCGATATTATTGCAATACTTATAGCTAAGTAAAGTGCATACATTAAAAGCAATAGTATAAAGTAATACTGTAAGAACATTGATATGGTTTCTAAGCCATATGATGTTTAAAATGAATAAAATATATTTACATACACATATACATTTGACTAAACGTACTCAACTGGTGTTTCTAGATACGCCTACCCCGTGTACCTGACCTAAGCCTAATACGTGGGCGGGAATAGAAAGTTACAGTTTAAGTTAAGTTTGTTTTTGCCAAGTGAATAACTAAAGAATTCTCTGTGAGGGGTTATTCAGTTCTGTACCTGGAAGTTAGGATGAATGAGGAATGGTATCTCTTTCTCTGGTCTCGATATTCCAGGCTGCCTGCGAGGGCTACCCAGAAACGCCGGTGCTGGATTCTCGGCAGGAGAAAGCAGCGCGTCTCAGCGCGTCAGGAAGGCGGGGCTGCTGCCAGCGGGGTCTGCTCTGCTCTTGGCTTCGGCAAGTATGGCTGCTCCGTCTCGTCACCACGCGTGTGTTTGCATATGGCAAGATCGGTAATATTTATACCTTTAAGGTGCCGAGATTGACGTAAGGATGGACATAGATACGTCAATAAAGATGTCATACGATTTGCTCGTTAGCACATTCTTTTACTAAAGTTCTCGGTGAAATCAAAACAATGGCCGCAGGGTTTTGCCCAGGTTGTCATAGGTTTGATTTGTTATGAGAACTCCGTATGCCTTATCAGGGGCTGGAGGAATATCGCTTGTCTAATTAGATCGCAAGCGTTATGACCTAATCAGATAACACGTTCCTGTGCCGTAGTGTGACTGCGTCAGATAACGGTATCTGCATCATGGGGGTTTTCTGCCTCATGGGCTGACTGCTAGTTAACTTGTTGGTTTGTTTAACTAGAATAGGGTCAGGAATAGGGGGATCGATTCAGAACCGATAGGAATACATGACACCGGTGGCGGAGCCCCACGCGCTTTTCATCGATTGGCCACAGGTCAAAGGTCGCCTACCTACTGGGGGGGCATATCTCGGCCTCCAGGGGTCCGATCTTCCTGCTTTTGATCTCTTCTTGCTCCTGGTGGCTCTCCCCAGCCTCTGGGAGGGTTGTATGACGTTTCAACGCATGCTTTTACCACGCATGCCTTTACAACGCAGGTATTACAACACAAGTCGTTAGAACGACTTGCGTTGGGGGGCGCTGGATAGTGGAATAGTTTAAATTTCCATTCCAACTCCAATCCCCGTGGATAGTAGGGAAGGTGTTGGATAGAAAATTAAACTATTCCCTATCCAACAGCGCTCTCCAGCGAAAGTCGTTGTAACGACTTTCGTTGTAATTCCTGCATTGTAATGGTAGTGCGTGGTAAACGTTTTGTTGTAAACGATGTTCCCCTCTGGGAGGACTCTCCTTCTCCCTCTGCGCCTCTCATAGGAGGGATTCAGCAGGGAGCTGTCTTCACTTGCTCCCTGCGTCAGCCTTTTACCTGGATCTTCTCCTGGGCCTCTCTTCTCCCTGCAAAGAGGTCCCTGCTTCTGCGCACTGTTCCTGGTCTCTTCTCCAGGCGCTGTTCAGGATCCTGGAACAGTCAGGGGGTTCCTCCTTCCAACTGCCCATTGCACCAGATTCCAGCACCTTCTGCCTCAGCAGACCACACCCCAGAAAGAGCTCCTCTTCCTGTGCAAGTTCTTTTTAAAGATTTGGGGAGGGGGCTGGCAGAAAGTCTCTGTTTGCACTATCACACAGCGACACATCACTTCTCTGCCCCTGCTTCCTCCTTCCTGCCCAGGCCTCTGGTTTTGTTCAAAACGGCGTCGTCCAGGGTCTCCTGCCAGATGGACTCTGAGAGCCCCTTCCCCCCAGTGCTGCCTTCTCACCCAGTGACAGCTGCTAATGGATTAGCCTGTAGCTCCACCATGTACTATCCTTGGAGGGAAGGTCATCAGCCAGGCCCTGGTTATGAGCTTACATTAACATTTCTGGATGACCCAAAAGCAGTACAAATATGACTTTTGACTCTGCAGAATACTTTTTCTCATATAGGTTACAGTGGACTTTGGTGCCTGTCTGGAATTTGTAGGCCCTACGAAAGTAAAACTAGCCCATGTGCTCCCTACCCCCATAAAAGTATAATGGAATAAGCACTGTAAAGCAAACTGACTTCCCCAGGCATGTTTCTCTCCACTGTATAAAGCCTATTCCATGTCACCACCTAATTCTGCATAAGTCCTGCCACACCATTCACTTTGTAGCTGCTCTTGGACTGCGCACACCAGGATTCTCCCCTGCGCAGCCCACACACATGTGCACACGCATATACACATGTGTCTGCATGTAACCAGCCCGGTGCCCCTTACTCCAGCTGCTGGGCAGTAGCCTAGTCAAGCTAGGGCGACACCAGTAAAATCCACACTCCGTCTCTTTTATTATGAGTTCACTGTGGGTTAATCCCTTTTTATGAGGCTCTCCCACAGTAAAAGCTCAACAAAAAGGTGCTCAAAAAGCGAAAAATCCGGGCGGCTCAGAGTGTCAGAACCACCTTCTAACAGGTGGGTATTCCCCACAATTACTTTATTGGGAGTTCTAGAGTCAGCGAGCTTAGGGAACAGGTATGGGAATCCAGGTTTCAACACTAGTACAGATGTTTCTGATGTGAGGGTAGCCAAGTGGGATAAGTCTCAGCAAATTTCTGATTCAGGAGCTGCGCACAGCAGCAGGAGTAAACAGTGGCTCGCCTGAAGGTTGTTTCTAAGGTCAAACTAACTGTATCAAAAAGACCTGAAGCCTTAGCCCATCAAGGAGGTGCAAGAGAAATGCACCTGCACCACATGATATTGGCCTCAAGTAATCTACCAGATTCCGTGGCTTTAGTGCTTACAGAATTGCATCCATAAGCAGAGGACCCCCAACCTTGTGGGAAGACATCCTTGGAGTGGCTTCAGAGTAGAACTTTTGATCTTAAACAGCGAGAACAACTTTTGAAGCCAGAATATTTCAGCACACACAGGAGATGGTCCACGTTGAACAGATTTCTAACTACGTAAAATAGGAGTCTCTAGGCTCCTACACCTGGTGGTACCTCTTGCTTCCTGATTGAAACACCTACACTTTTCCAGAGCATGAAGCAGTTCTTACTGTGCTTTAACAGGTTCTGCAGTAGAGGTTTCCAATTATTTAGACACCAGCTCCAGCAAGTTTAGGGATTTCAAGGGTGAAAAGAATACTTGGTTCTGCCTAAAGAACCCACTGTACATTATAATTTAGGGTTAAACTGGTATTAGTAGCCCAGCACTGTGCCCAAACCCTCCTAGCCAGTAACCCTTCTGTCTTGCTAGGTCAAAATCACCCCACTGGAGAGAAAATATGGAAAGAAAGCCAAAAAGAAAACTGTTATTTCACATACAAAAAATCTTTTATTTTCCAATATCAAATGGCCTGACAGAGGGAGGGGGAAACGATGGGAGACAGACAGGGAGGGAGACATAGGGAGGGAGAGGGAGACAGAGAGAGGGAAACAGATAGAGGGAGACAGACAGAGGGAGGGAGACAGAGGGAGGGAGACAGAGAGGGAGACAGATGGAGAGGGAGAGAGGGCGACAGAGGGAGGAAGACAGAGGGAGGGAGACTGAGAGGGAGACAGACAGAGAGAGGGAGACAGAGGAGATAGAGAGAGGGAGGGGGACAGGGACGGATAGAGGCAGGTACAGGGGCAGACCGATAGAGGCAGAGACAGAGAAACTGAGTTGGAGACAGAGGGAGGGAGCCAGGGACATATAGGGACAGACAGATAGAGACAGGGACAGACAGATAGAGGCAGAGACATAGGGCAACGGAGGGAGAGAGAGAGAGGGAGACAGAGGGTGATTGAGAGAGAGAGAAAGAGAGAGGGAGGGAGACAGAGAGAGAAAGAGGGAGGGAGACAGAGAGAAAGAGAGAGGGAGGGAGACAGAGAGAAAGAGAGAGGGAGGGAGACAGAGATAGAGACGGACAGGGACAGACAGAGACAGATAGTGGAAGGGGCAGACAGATAGAGGCAGAGACAGACAGATAGAGATAGAGACAGATAGTGGAAGGGACAGGGGCAGACAGATAGAGACAGAGAGATGGAGAGGGAGACAGCGACATACAAGATGAATATAACAAAATACCCCCTGCCGCCCCATCGTACCTAGTGCCCCGTCTCAAACCATCAGGCATCAGGCCAAGCAAGTTGGGTGAATATGCTGTTTTACAACTTAACAGCCTGGGTTTCACTGTATTGAATGGGAGATTTTCTATGGATTCTCCACCAGCCTGGACTCGAACCAACGGCCTCTCCTACTCATTTCTCGATTACACGCTTGGAAACTACGAAATACTCCCTTTAATAGAGAACCTTTATATTGCACCTCCGGGTGTCAGTGACCATCGCCCCCAAATAATTGGCTTATCCCTCAATGTTGCTCATCATTAAGCAATAGCTCACCCTACAACTGGCATATGCACAGAGAACCTTAAAAGATTGAAATGGACGGATCACCTACTCCCTGCAATAATGGACAAAGGTAGATCTCTCCAAGGTGAATGGAGCACAGGTGAGATTGATCCAATTAAAATATGGGAGATCCTTGTCCAACAATTGCTGAGTCAATTTCCGCTTTCAGTATGCAAATCTTCATACCTTGTACAATCCCCCTTACAGCAGAGACAAAAATATCAAAGACCAAACGCAACGTCTTGCCAGGAAATGCCCGGGCGATACCCATGCATTCGCTGTCTACAAGCAAGCTCAGAAAGCATTGAGAATATCAATTAACAGGGACAAACACACAGCTGCCGACCAGTTCTGCCTGAAACTAGTCTACGCCAGCAAAAACTTCAATCCTAAACCTTTTTGGACACTGGTGAATAGGAGGACACTGGGCGCAACAGGCCAATGCAGCGCCAACATAAGTGAAGCTGAATGGGCCCTTTTTCTAACAGAGCACTTCCAAGATCGAAAAATGGCACATTAACCATAAATGATATACCCATAAATGATATAAATGATATACCCAATGTCTTTACCCCACTTATTAATATAGAGGAAACGAAGTTCCAGCAAGACCCTTTACTTTCAAACTTCTGGTTCTCTTATGAAGGCATGAGACAAAATATTACTCGAGTTTTTTAGTGTAAAGGTGGCCCGTAGAGACGAGGCCTCAAACCCCAAGAAAACTGTTATATCTTATCTTGAGGGTCCTTTGGTTATGGGTTTACAACCATACCTTGTTTTTGTAACCAATGTACAACATAGATTCTACCTAACCAGATTAAGATTGAGCACTTTACATTTCTTATTTGCATTCCCTAAAAGGGGTAAGTGGTGTTCCACCATGCCAAACTGTCCGTGTGACGGCAGGTCTAAACAAAGTACCCTTCACTTTTTATTGTTTTGTAATTTTTATACAGAAATTAGGAAAACGTATCTCCGTCCAATTTTTAAAATTAATAGCCTGTTTTCCTATAAAACTGCTTTTAATTATTTACGAAACCTGGAAAAAATGTCAGTATGTTACGCAGTAATTTGTTATATAATGATGGCAATGAAACAAAGGAATGAACTTGCTCACCTAGAAAGACTGAATTATGAAGTTATGTAGGCACACCTGTTTAGTGTTTGTGCTTATTTAATCTATGTGATGAAGCTGTGCCTCTTGATGTTTTTAATTTAGATGTGTTTTTCTTTTTAACTGAAAATGGATTTTAGTATTTTTGTATAGTATGCTTTTGTGGACATTTTGTATTCGAATAAAGCTTGTTTGAATTGAACAGGGACAAACACACAGCTGCCGACCAGTTCTGGCTTAAACTAATCTACGCCAGCAAAAACTTCAATCCTAAACCCTTATGGACACTGGTGAATAGGAGGACACTGGGCGCAACTGGCCAATGCAGCGCCAACATAAGTGAAGCTGAATGGGCTCTTTTTCTAACAGAGCACTTCCAAGATCAAAATAAAGACCGGGATCAATTGAACATCACCTCACCATGGAAAACAACGAAAATGGCACATTAACCATAAATGATATACCCAATGTCTTTACTCACTTATTAATATAGAGGAAACGAAGTTCCAGCAAGACCCTTTACTTTCAAACTTCTGGTTCTCTTATGAAGGCATGAGACAAAATATTACTCGACGTATCACCACCGCCCGCCGGATGGGGCCCCGGGCCCCAATGGGCTCCCGCAGGCGCTGTTTAAAGCTGATCCCACGCTTTGGTCTGAACATCTGGCCCCACTATTCTTGCATTGCATACACACTTATGATATACCAGAATCATGGAAAGGGGCAATAATTCACCCAATTTTTAAAGGAGGCAGAAGAGCCGATCCTAAAAACTACAGGATGATAGCACTCCTAGACGTAGACTCCAAGTATTTCGCCAGCCTCCTGTTGGAAGATCTGTCGTCCTGGGCACTAAAAACTACTCAGCCGCTGCCATTTAATCAGACTGGCATTGTGGCCAAATCTGGCACTACTAGCAACCTACTGGCCCTATCCATAGTTATGGAGAAAGCAGCATCCTTAAAAATGCCATTACACTGCTGCTTTGTTGACTTTAAAGCGGGTGCCCAGGGACCTGTTATGGCATAAATTACAAAAATGGGGAATCCCGAGTGACCTGTTAAAATTAATAATCCAACTTCATTCAAACACCTGGATTCGGATCAAACTGGGTGATGGGTCACATGTCTCAAGAAAAATATCGACTTTCTGTGGAGTCAAACAAGGATGTGTGTTGGCCCCTCTTTTGTTTAATCTTTTTATCTCTGACTTATCCCATCTATTGGACAAGGTCAACTCTCATCCCCCTTCACTTGGTGGATCCCGAATTAGTCATTTGCTTTATGCCGAAGATCTTGTTTTATTCAGCCAAACGAGGGTCGGTTTACAAAGACTTCTTGACCAGCTGCTTTCTTTTACATTAAGTTATGCTCTGGAATTATATCTTTCAAAAATGAAAGCTTTCACCTTAGGGAATCAGAAGCAGCAAACCGGTGGGTGGTTCTTTGACGGCAAAAAAATTGAAACTGTGACATCATATAAATATCTGGGTATACACATTGATCCCAAGGGCTTTTTTGTAAAACAGGAAGAAGCAGTCAAAGCAAAAGCATTGTCCCTCGAAGCAGCAATGATGAAAGTTTTGGCACAGTTACTTGGCCCAAGCTTATCCCCCCCTCCTGACAGTCATGAAGGCAAAGATTACAAACTGTTTAACCTGCGTCCAAGAAATAATGCTGGGGAGCAACTCGTCAATGCTGAATAAAACAACAACCAGAATCTACAAACGAGTCTGGCACCTTCCGAAATCGGCATCTCTGGCTCAGATCAGGCTCGAGCTCGGCCTTCTGAACCATGAGGGCGTTGGTGCAGGTGCATTCATCAAGTTGTGCCACAGACTGCGTAATTCAAGGGAAGGAAGCCTGGAGACCAAGTTGTGGCAAGAAATATCAGCAGGTCACCCCAGTCAAAAACATCGATGTTTCCTTGACCTCTTTTTGAAACTGCTCAACGTCGCGGACTACTCGGGAACTAATCCGCCCCAGCAGGCACTTAAATTGTCCATCAAAAGAAGTGTTCGCCTCTGGTCTTTTCATCAGGACAGGGCACAATTGTCTAAACCAAAACATGCCTGGTGAATAATCACTGAGCTCAAACCCAGATCAGAGGCCCCATATCTTTCGAGCACCTATGCAGCTGTTTGGAAGTAAAGATTTATGGCCCTGAGGATGGGCGAATGGCCCTTTTTAAAACACTTGCCTGCATGGCGTCGTTGAAATGAGGACACTAATTGTAGGGGTTGCGGTCATTACACAGAATCAATGAAGCATGTGGTGTGTGTTTGCCCAGCATTTCTCAAGGATAGAAGGCGGTTGTTGCAAGGTGAATCGATCAAGCACGCCGTTCGATCATGCCGGCAAGCTATTATATCAGCAATGAACCCCAACAACACAATGCTCAATGTTAGGTTCGCAAAATGTGTTTTCCAAATTGCAAAAAAACTTAACTCCGTAGGTTTGCAGGAACCATCCTCACAATCTTCAAATTCATGACAGGTCTGGGACCCCCCGTCACCTATTCAACCCCAAGACCCTTACTGGTGGAGCCTTTGTATGTTTTACTGAAAGTTGGGGGCGGGTTTTACACTCACCAACAATGTCATTACGTTTTTAAACATATTTTAGCTGCTTCCTGTGCAAAAATAATAATAACAATAATTATTTATACATACTATTGCATTTTGTTAAACAATTTTAATTTTTTGTTGTACTTAAGATGAAACGTATTTTTTGTTTGTTTTTAAATTGTCATGATTTTAAGTAATCGAGCATAAACAATAATGGACTACAGAGACAGACAAAGACAGGGACAGACAGACAGAGACAGGGACAGACAGATAGAGCTAGAGATTCAGACAGAGGCAGAGATTCAGACAGAGACAGAGAGGGACGGGAGACAGAGGGGAGGGAGACAGAGGGAGGGAGACAGAGGGACCGGAGACAGAGGGACCGGAGACAGAGGGACCGGAGACAGAGGGACCAGAGACAGAGGGAGAGAAGACAGGGACGGGAGACAGAGGGGAGGGAGACAGAGGGAGGGAGACAGAGGGACTGGAGACAGAGGGACGGGAGACAGGGATGGGAGACAGAGGTGGTGGACAGAGGGAGGGAGACAGAGAGAGAGAGGGAGACAGACAGAGTGAGTGAGACAGAAGGAGACGCGGAGAGAGAGAGAGAGAGAGGAAGGGAGACAGAGATAGAGAGAGGAAGGGAGACAGAAACAGAGAGAGAGATAGAGAAAGATGTGTGTATGCCGGGTCTGGTGGCTCAGTGGATGAAGGCATCTGTAACAGGGGCCTGTGTTCAACCTCATGGTCTCAGAGGTGCTTGAAAATGCACTATTTGCCCACTGTTATTTCAAAATTTTCTTTTTCTTCTGGGTATACGAAGTATGTGGGGTGGAGGATGAACATTTAACAGAAAATTCAGGACGCAAGGCAGAGTGGAGAGAGAGAAGAGCAACATGGAGCACAGTGGGCAGGTTTTTAAGAGGGGGAGCAGCACGGTAGGATGAGAGCTGGAAAACACATGCACTTTTATGGGGTGCTTCAAGAAAAAGAAAAATAGTTCTTTAAATATCAGTAGTGGAAGGATATAAGTCGGCCGATCACAAAGATGTTAAAGAGAGTATGCCCCAGTTTGGTGGCACTGGCACACTCAAGAGGAGGAAAGCAAGCCATCAAATAGCAAGTAAGCAAATAAGAGTGACAATGCCAACCAATGTTAAGCAATGAACTGGCTCTAAGGTCACTCTAAATTTTTGGTATGTTCCACAAGAGGCTTTCCTCTACCAGACAGATAAAAGCTGCCACACCAATAAACGCAATACTTACAGACACTGAGTAATGCTCCTGAAGCCAGCCCAGGAACATATAGACCCACAAACAACCAGTGTCATGTACACAAAAACCAAAGACAAATGGACACATTTATGAAGGCACACATGCATGTACAGACTATTTACAACAGGGCACACATACAGAAGACGCACATAGAGACTCACATATAGACATCTTAAATGTTCACGTGCATTGGTATGAATGAAATTCAGAGTGTGCCTTGGATAAAAAAAAAAATGGATCACCGAATGGATGCATAGTGGCAGGTGGAACACGAAGACTGGTTGAATGAACAGGTGTGTTTGTAACCAAGGATGTATGAATGGATGGGCATGTGTAGAGGGCTGGAAGCATGAATGGGTGTTTGAGGGAATGAATGGACTTCTGTAAGCAGGATCTTGACATAAGAGTGTAAGAAGGATTGCATGGACAAGATAGATGAATAAATAGATGTTCTTTGCAAATAATTCACACGCAGGATTCTTTGGCTAACGACGCCAGTGGACAAGCATCAATATGAGCAGGTTTAGTTAAAATGACACAGATAAAAGCATTAAGAAACTTAATACTCGAAGTGAGCACTGCTGTACAGCTGCGAGAACCCCCTTCACTTATGCTTCCATCTCTTCTGATTGAACTAATTGATCAAACAAGACTCACTTACATGAGCAGGAATACCGAAGAAACATCCTTCAACACGCTCAACTACAATATTTGCAAACTGAAAAATTCCACTGTACAGCCGAAATCTTCATATTTGACAATGCACTTTAAGGACATGAAAATCAACCAACACGATTGGCTAAATTAGGATCAGAAATTTCTCTGCGCAAAATGAACATTCTGCATATCTGTGTTCAAGTTAAATGAACTCCTCACTTTGGAAATTAGTTTCAACAAACTCCGTAAAGATATTAATATGTGCTTCTCAATTCTAAAAGGATTTTTCGTCCCTCAAGAAATACATGCATTAGAACTTACAGGACTACCAGCTACCAACATGGCTTTGTTCCCTGTAAAAACAGTAGCCCCTTCAGTGTTCAGCGTATGGGGAAGGATACTCCCAAGCAGACTGTAACATGTGGTGAGAGGTGTATAGCCCACTGGGCTGAGCCAAGATGTGACTTTTATAGTCTCAAGCTATTGATTCAAAGAGACTAGTAGAAGAAAGCCAATGGTTCAGAGGGGTCCAAAGTTCACTATATAGACATTGTTTGGAACAGATCTGTTTGGCAGCTGTACCGTCAAAGCCCAGACCTAAACACTCAAGCATGCACAAGTACATAAGCTTAGAATGCATGTACATGATACAGGGAGGAAACAATTAGATGGCATTTCTTTGTGTGAGGCACTGCTCTAAACCGTTAGAGAGTGCTGGCCCGGCCCTAGCACAGCTGTAGTGACAATGGTACTCCTAACGTAATGCAGGTCTCACCAAATGCCATAGGTCAATCGGGCTACAGTGAAAATCCATCTTTGCATTCC
The DNA here is from genome assembly GCF_964261635.1 of Lissotriton helveticus. Taxonomy (NCBI): domain Eukaryota; kingdom Metazoa; phylum Chordata; class Amphibia; order Caudata; family Salamandridae; genus Lissotriton; species Lissotriton helveticus. Next base: position 387,736,286 of record NC_136061.1, on the reverse strand, counting down.
GCTCTAAGCACGAAAATCATTTCATTCAAATTCCAGAGAACACCTTATATTCTTGTGAGTAACTGATAAAACGTTATAAGTAAATAAAGAATGCTATTCAAGTGGTATTAAGATGAACCTTAACATAAGGCCTTAGGGGAAAGCAAATGCTATTTAAAGCTGCTAAATAAAAAACTTGGGGCCATATGTATCAAGCAAAATTGCATTCGCAAACGCCAAAATTCGCAGAATTTCGGCGTTCGCGAATGCAATTTTTCCAAATGGTATGTATTAAGGCAAAATAAGGAATCGCAAAATTTGCGATTCCTTATTTTGCGATTGCATTGAAGGAATCGCAAATTTTGCGATTCCTTAAATGCAATGTAAGAAGCACCAACAAAGTGCAATTTGGCCATAAGGAATCGCCAGGTATGTGCGCCACATGTGCACCCATGCTTATTTCAGGGGTGCATCAGGGTGCCCTTTTGACACCCCTGCACCCTTGAAATTATTCTCAATTTGCGATTCTCAAATTGCGAATCGCAAATTGAGAATAACTTCCCATTCATTCCTATGGGCCTCCTGGTCCATAGAAATGAATGGGAAAGTATTCCTTAATTGCGATTCGCAATTTGCTAATCGCAATTAAAGAATATTAAGAAATCGCTAAAAAATTGTGATTTTTTACATACATCTCTATTTGCAATTCTCAAATAGCGATTTCTAAAAAATCGCTATTTGAGAATCGCAAATCAGGATGTTGATACATATGGCCCATGATAATCTTTATTTCTGAGAGCTTATGCTCAGGAGATGATGTGTCATATATGCTAGGGCAGCCCACTTTGCCTCTAGGGTTAGAGCAGTTTGTGTTTGTGCGGCAGGCTCAACACCCTCTTTGGGTAAATATGCAACTGGTGTTTGTGTAAGGGCTCTGATACCTTGTGGTGGAGTTTGCACTATCTTAATTATTATTATTTTTTTTTTAAACCGATTAATCACAACTACCTGACCACTGGAAAGCCTTGCCCTTCTAGATGAATGAAGGGATGCAGTAGCTCTCGTTCTATGAATGCGGTAAAGAATTGAAAAGACATCAGCTGAGCGAGTTTAGATGGAAAAGCATAACATCTAGAGCTAAAAGCACGTCAGGGAGAAGCTAGGAATCGGAAATAGATGTTAAAATAATGATAATCGATTGTGGTGTGTTTGATGGCACCTTGATTCAAGTCAAAACTAAAAGATTTGTGTGCCAAACCTACCTAAATGGTCAAAAGTGAACTGATCCAGGTAACAGGGTCAGTCTCCAGGGAGGAAACAAAGAGCCGAACGGTGGGACAAAGACAATAAAGGGACAACAAAGGGACCATAAAAAGCAAGATTTCACAAGGAGCATTAGAAGGAACCAATTATAGCGAGGGGTGTGCCCACAGCCCATACAGGAAAAAAAAGCGTGTCTCAAAGACAGCTCATGCTGCCTAGGCTCGACCTAAAAAGTAATATTGAATAAATATACTCACTAACTCAACTAAATACTTCAAAAGGAGTTTTCTCTAAGATTACTTATTGTAGTTTATTTTATATCCGTATTTCAAATTCAACACCCAACTGAACCCATCCAAGTTAGCAGACAAGATTATATATTTAAAGCATACGGTGTGATACATTATACTTAATATCTATAGCTAAGTTGGTTGTCATGTTTCAACTTTGATATCTTTGCATCATATATTAACACACTTGAACATGGTCATAATTTCTACATAGTATTCTGTTTCCTACTATCCATTCCATTAATTTGACTTAAAATGCACACCTCGTAAGTACAGTCTTTCAGGTATGTGCATACTTAAGTTGGTGCCACGTCATTAGTGTCCCTGCCAACACCCAAGTATTTTGAATTATGCCTGATCCATTTCTTCACTCAATGCATGCTAGGTGTGGGTACAAACAAGATCAAAGAGCTAACAATCGGACCAAACAATGGCTATCCACCATTTCAATACATGTCTTTCTTTTGCATACTCTGGAGGACCAGTCTCAAATATTTGGATGTTTCAATTCTCTGTATTATATAGTTTCCAGATAAAATCTTAACTAGGGTGCTTCTCACATTGATCCAAGAGTTCAAAAAATAACTTTGCTGTCTAAGCAATCATAAATGATATTCTATAGAACAAAGAGGCATCAAAAAGATATGGGATACATTAAAGAATATGTCCTGATCTGTCATAATTATATATAAATTAATTTGTTTCCTATACAAGAACTATAGATTTATCATTTTAGATTCAATTGGATCCTTCACATTTCACCTTTGTTACCTCGGAGTCATGCTGTCAGAATCCCATTCGGAGGCACGCAGTAGTTTCTGGTCCCAACCGAGGTGGTTGAGGCTGTTTTTGGGCCCCACCCTACTATGGATCCTGCTCAATTAGGTCAAGCGCCTTGTTCACCTGACTCTCAATTAGTAATACAGCGCGAGCAGCCAAATGGACAGGGAGAGCCTAGCTCCTCCTCACCCAGTGCTTGTCCCACCCTGCTCACAGAAATGCAGCAATATACAATTCTGTCTGGGGGAGATACTTCTACTCCTCATGTTTTCATGAGGCAGGCTTGGGTTTCCCAAAATGGAACCCAAGGACCTCCTTGCAATTGATCAGTGCAGGCATTTCTCCACTCAGCTAGCATCCACGGCACTCTCTACTGTCTAGTATTGTTGCGACGATGTACCATGCTACCACCAGCATTTCCACATTTAGCACACAAACTCAGTCTGTGAACACAGTTCAATACTAGTCTCTCTGTACTGCACCAGAGTGTGTCTCTTTAAATACTCTCTGCCAATGCACACACATTTACCATGTGCACACTGTTCGACACTGCACCCTCTGTGTAGTGTATGGTTTGCACGCTCACATGCAGTCCCCACATGTTTTAACTACGCACGCATTTCTACATCAACCCGATGTAGGTCGACGGTGAGTTATACACACAGCTGCAGAACATTAAGTAACTCTAATGGCTCAGTTCAAAAAGGGCCTGGTCAGTTCTGTTGATCATCACACAGCATGCTGCCACCATGTGTTTGTACTGTTTAACTCCTGGTGAATGCAGTAGTCTTCCACCACTATGAAGGTAGCCCTTTGGGTGCCTCTCCCGGTCCTACAAGACTGCAGACCATGAGATAGGCCTATGCCATGGCACACACGCATGATCCACGTTCCCCTATGACAGGAAAAAATCAGCAGTAGGGATAACGACAACGAAAACAGTTGGGGACTCAGGGCAGGGGTATGTGTCGTTACCCTGTAGAGGATTTTTCCGTCCCAACACATGCACTTCCACTACTTCTAAATGTATTCAGCAAAATGTAAAGAAGGCTAAAATACAATGTGATGGGCAGAAACAAGAAGATATCCACAAGTGGTCACTACTCTTTTAGTGTAAAGTATGGTTGTACATTAGCCGACAAACATCCACCACAAACTAATAGATAACCTTAAAAGTGCACAGAAAGTCTTCCACAAATTGAGCTCCTAGCTTTATACACAAAATGTTTCTTGCTCTCTTACCTCCATAGGGAGTACCGGTAGCCAATAGCTTACCAAAACTGATCTAAACAAAACAAGCTTTTTGTTATGGCCAGGTCTCTAATGGCGTCTAAAGTCTTATCTTGTTATATCGCCATTCTTTAACCTCTTCTGTGCTTGTGACGGAACCACTCCCACGGACGCGCTGTGCTGGTGACGGAATAGTTCCGTCACGCGGCCTCAATTCCGTGCCTGCGCAGCCATTTTATTGAGCGGGCGCGGCCGTGACGGAACCACCCCATCACAAGCACAGCGCGCCCGTGGCTCGTGACGGAGTGGTTCTGTCACGAGCATGGCGGCACCGCGCGGCCCCCTCTTTCCCCCAGCGCAGCAGCGGAATTACCGCCGCAGCCAAGGGGTTAAAAAAAAAACTAGTACATCCATCCTTGTTTTGACCAGTTCCCAATCACCACCCTACCGCAAAATCAATGTAATTCTTCTACAATTACATCCTGCCAATATCTACTTTAACATACAAAGTGTATGCCTCATAGTAGATTCAAAATAAGAACATTTAACAAGAAAAAAACAACCAACTCATACAATTGTTGCCCATCATCAACTTAACATAGTGCAGTCTCGAACCTGCAATGTTAGAGTTTCACACTCACCACTCATTTCCGTGTTGTACCTCACTGTTGATCTATTTTGCCTCCATATACCATACGTCCTGTACTAATCATAATGAGTATTCCTACTAGTGAATTGTGATTATCAACTGAAATATACATGGAGTTGTTACCAAGCAAGTATAGTTGTTAAAGCCCTTGTACGTGCTGACACCCAAAAAATAAGTGTATTCTTTTTAATTTTTAACAAGGTTCATTAACTGAGATATCTTGTTATACGTCTCAGACCCTACTACTCAATCACCCCCCCCATAGAGTCACAGTTCCAGAAATGAGTTACTAATGCCAAATGTCTCTTCAGCTTTATGTGGATAATCAGGTTATTGTTAAAGAACCTCAACTCTGCTAATATATTTAAATATTTGATTTAAACATACATTTCCCACATTCTACATACAGTAATTATACTCTTTTGGGTCTATGATATGTATCTACACATTACTGATATTAATCAGCACCTTTTAAGTTTTCGCCCATCAATGTTAATCATCCTTTCTGTCTCGTTTAATTAACATTGTCTCGTTGTGGTATCTACCCACCGTTGTTACTTTAGTCTTAACATGTGCTCACTATCACCTCCTCTGTGACCATCTTGAATTTGTTCAATCCCTTAAATAGTGATCTTTCTCGTCAGGTTTATTAGTCTTTAAGTGTATAGCCAATGGATATATTTTATTATATTTGTAATAACATTTACATGCTCTTTACATCTTTCTTTTAATGTTAACTTTGTGCACCCTATATGCTAATTTCCACACACAATTTTTTTGTATATCTTTTTTTTTTAGATACTGTCAGTTAATAAACTGTCTGATGGTAAATTCCTTTAACCCATCTTCACTTAAACAAGTTTTTGTTTAACCTTTTACTGATTTACAGCAGACATAATTCGTACATTTATAGCATCCTCGTTGGTTACTGTGCCAGTATTGATATAGCTATGCATATCACTCAGACTTAGAATGTTCCTCAAGGTTTCTGCTCTCCTTCATGTAACGATCGGCGTGTCTGTTCTCAAAACATGGCAATGTTTATTGAAAGCACCAAAAATCTTCCTACTCTCTGTGCAGAATTTATTAACAAATATAATTCTTGACAACAATTTTTCTTTGGAATTTTCATGTGATTTGTACTGACTTTAAGCCACGCAAAGTTGGCTTGGGAGGACTTTATGACATTGTGAAATGAGAGTACATTTATAATCATGGCTTTTAAAAAGGTCTTGTTTATATATACTTGATATTGATAATTAAAGATTTTTGGGATGGTGAAATAACAATTTAGCTTTTTCATTATTTTGACATAATTTTCTTCAAAATGAGGGGATTTTTCCAATGGAATTTAGTACACCTGTGATGCAAGACTCATCTTTTATGAGAACGTGGGTGTGCTCATCAGTCCTGCTGCTACTCCTGAGTGAGAGGAGAGTTAAAAGTTTGATGCACTGAGAAAAAAGGTTGAGTCTTTGGTAATTATAAATTCAGACTTCGCCAATCCCATCATCTTCTTAATAGGTTTTAGAATAGTATAATGGTCAATAACAACGAGAAGACATTAAAGTGCTCCTTCAGCATTTTACCGATGACTATAAAGGAGCAGCAGTAGGAATTTTGTCATGTGAGAGTGAAAACTTGTCTTAAATTCACTCACCCTGGACTCCGCAAACACTTCTAGCTGGCAAGTGACCACTGGCTTAGTCTATCGTAAGCACCTATGGCTATGCTTTCATTCTGAGGTTCACAGCCACAAAATCATCATACCCTTTGATATGGCACAACTCTTTGGGCAAAGGCGAGATTGCATGCTCTTCCTTTTGCAGGGTTGACCCTGCAGCACAAAGACTTTAAAGAATACTGAGGTATGCGCCCCAAGGACTCTCATCAGCTTCTTGTCAAGAGGTTAAGTCAGCAACCTTCAACCCCTGGCAATGTGCCAATACGGATGTATGACATTACAACGCATGGTTTTACCACGCATGCCTTTACATCGCATGCTGTTACAACGCATAGCGTTAAGGGGTGCTGGATAGTGAATAGTTTAATTTACTATTCCAACTCCAGTCCCCGTGGATAGTAGGGAAGGTGTTGGATAGTAAATTAAATCTATTCCCTATCCTAGAGCGCCCCCCAGCGCTATGCGTTGTAATGACATGCGTTGTAATAGTTGCGTCGTAAAGGCACTGCGTGGTAAAAGTTGCGTTGTAAAGGATGTTTACCTGCCAATACAAGCCCCTTTGTGATAAAGGGCCTGTATGCCGCTAGAGTTGAAAGGGTTCCTCGCCTTTCATTATGTGATGTAGTATTTATTGAACTTAAGCATACCACTCATTTTTGACTAGTCTGGGTTATTTCTTCTTCAGTGGCACAACATAACCTCTGACCAGAGGGTGCTAGAGGTGGTCAGGTGTTTTAACTACAAAGATTATATCAACAAACCAAAATGATGCTGTTGGATTTGTCCCTTGGGTTATCCCCAAATGTTTTTGCCTTCACCTTTCTGTTTTCTGAACCGCTTTTTGTTCGTTTTAGGACTCTGCACACTTTAACACGCTAACAAGTGCTAGAGTGCATTTTGCTCTCTCCTTGAAACATGGTAGAATCGACTTACACCCAATTGGGCTATTTAATTTACTTGTGGGTCCTTAGTAAAGTGGTACTACTTGTGTCCAAGGCTTGTAAATTAAATGCTACTAGTTGTCCTGCAACACTGATTGTGCAGCCCACTTAAGTAGCTCGATAAAACACGTCTCAGGCCTGCTATTGCAGCCTTTGTGTGCAGTTGTAATCTGCCATTTCGATCTAGCAAAATAACCCTTTTGCCAGGCCTAAGCCTTCCCTTTTAATACATATAAGTCACCCCTAGAGTAATCCCTGAAAACCCCAGAGGGAGGATGCAGTGTATTTTAAAAGTTGGACATGCTCTTTTAGGTTTTACATGTCCTAGTGGTGAAAAACTCCTAAACTCTTACATTCATTTTTCACTACTGCAAAGCCAACCTCTCCCAAGGATAACATTGGGTTTCCTTATTACATTTAATAATTGATAACTTTTGATTGGGAGCAGGTAGGGATATTGAGTTCGGTGTCTAAAGAATTAAAAGCCCTCTTTCATGGTAAAGTCCGATTTTTAGTCACAATTCTGAAAATACAACTTTTAGAAAGTTGGCATTTTCTTGTCCTAATGATTTGGTGCCTGCAGTCTGATCCAAGGTCCCTTGACTAGGTGTAGCTATCAGTTGGTCTTTGTGCATTGGTCCTAGACAGTGAAACAAAAGGAAGCTAGGTGTTGGCAGAATGAGCCACTCTGAATTGATGAGGGAGAGGAGCTGTCACTTACCACACTTGCAGATCACAAAGGCTCTCCCTGAGCACTCCCACAAAGGGTTTGACACTAGTGTTTTGAGACCCCGGACAAGTTAGGGCCAGGACAGGGAGGAAGGGGATGTCTGACCACTCAGGGGGGGTGGAAACCGCTTAAAGCTTCCTCGACTTCAAAGTGTGCACCTGGTATAAATATATGATCCTTAGACCCAACTCTTCAATACACTTCTGGACCTGTGGACTCTGCCAGGAATAAGAACTGCTATTCTTACGAAAGACTGCCACTCTGCTGGACTGCTGCCCAGAGGGACTGCTGCTTTGTTGTGCTGACCTGAAGCCCTCTTGCGAGGGTAAGAAGGACTTGGCCTGCAGCTCTAAACCCACAAGTCCAAAGTAACTACAAGAGCTAGTTTGCTGGCATCCTGATCACAAGCCTCTGGAGCAGAACAGGCTTCCAGCAACCTTGAACCCAGCATCTGGACGCTGCCACCTGTGAGTCCTGCTTTCCCAAGTGGTGCCACTCCACTCTTGGACCCTTGGAAGTGGGCCTTGCAGGCTCTACCAGCCCATCTGTGGATTCAGCAGACCATTGTACCTCCTATGTGGCATGGGGCATCTCCTGCAGAACCGGCGCATCGCCTCTGCTGCGCGACGCATCGCACTCGGAACTAATGCATCGCTTCAGCCGTGCTGACTTCCCCGACGCAAGGACTTTGCATCACTCCTCGCCGCCCATCGGAACTGCTGCTACCTGACATATTTCCACGCAAGGACATCACCTCACTGAACGCAGCCTATTGGACAAGCTTCTGCACAACACATCTCCACACAAGACCATTGCATCGCACTTCACAGCTCCCTGGAACCACCACTTCACTATGCATCTTCTCATCCGGACCTTGCATCACTTTTGCTGTGTGACACATCCTCAACATGGGACTCCGCATCTCTTCGTAACCAGGATTTATGGTACTCTTGTTCAGCGGGCCTACCTGGGTCCCTGTAGCCGGCTGGCGCTCCATCACAGACAGTCTGAACTTGTGACTTTGTCCTGGTCCAGCGCAACCAAATAACAACAGTTGGCACTTTGTGCATTTTAATGCTTTTTTCATTTAAATCTTTAAACTTGCATATCTGCGATTCTACTGATTGGATTTTTGTTGATTTGGTGATGATCTATTTATTAAAATGTACTCTATATTCTACTAAATTGGTGTGGGATTTTGTCTTGTGTTGTGTGTTCACTTTATTACTGTTTGATGTGCGGCATGCATACTTGTTACATTGTCTCTAAGTGCATCCTGACTGCTTTTGTGCCAATCTACCAGAGGATTAAGCAAAGATTAATTCAGAATCTGCTTATGACTTCACACTGACAAGGATTGTGGTTGCTGCATGATTAGGGTTTCACCCTCCTCAATCAGTAACTCAATTTCTTACAGATACAAATCAAGTTAGATGTTTCTGAATACTCCATGAATCATACTTATGGTAGACGAGATGGGCGCGAACCCTAAAAAAAAGCTATTAAAGTTCCCCTGCATTAGAGAGTCAAGAATGTGTCAACTGTTCCTTTTGTTAAAAAACAACGATGCATTGGATTTAATTCTCGATTTGCACCTTCTAAACTGTTAAATCTGCACTAATAAGTTTCAGTTGACAAAACTAAAGGATGTCACTAACCTGCTTTAAGCATTTGGTTTCTTGACTATGATTAAACTGCAAAATGCGTATTTCAATATTTTGATTCATCCAAAAAACAAGGAATGTCTGCTTTGTAATAGGTGGCAAGCCGTATTTCTTTCGTGTACTGTCATTTGGAACTAAATCTGCTCCACAAGTTCACAAATGTTTGTCGTTAGTGGCAGGACATCAGAGGTGTAAAGCTATACATGCGTACAATGTGGATTGGGTGTGGAAGAACACTTATTTTCGGGGATGCCAGAGAAGCTTTAAGAGAAGCATTGAACTACCTTTGGAAGACGAAGTAAATCTTTCAAAATCATACCCAACCGCACTGAGCAACAGATTCTTGATGGTGATATCAACATCGGAATCGGTAGCAACTCCAGCAATTGAGAGGTCATGGTATTTCTGAGCTCTTGTCCCTTCTCCAAGTCCCTGGCAGTGAGGACTAATGAAGTGTAATGAAATTGATGCTATCGCACACTTCCTCTTTCCGTGTCGCCCTTTGAGGCCACTTCAGGAGCAGCACACCTGCAAGCGGTCACAAGCCCTGAGACAGTAGGCAATTGTAGTGGTTTGATCATTTAAAGTATGGAACAACCCTACATTTACTTGTGGGCAGATCCAGTTCCCCCAGTCACCATTACAGGCTCTTTTCATTCATACTTTTATTCATCAAACAAAACAAGCATTTGCAATGCAATAGGTCTCGCATTTACATGAGTTTAAGCTATTGGCATTGTAAATGACAATGCTTTTTATTTATGTTTTAAAAAACAAAAATAATAGGCATTGTCATTTACAATGCCAATAGCTTAAACTCACGTAAATGCGAGATCTATTATATTGCAAATGCTTGTTTTTCTTTTTCTCTGGTCAGTGGTTGTTGCCATTTGTTGGTACTTTTCAATTTTAAATGTTTGTCACTTATCATCACATCATCACTTGTTGCCCTCTCTTGTTGTTGTTCCTCACGGCTCGTTGTTGCTTGTTGTCGCTTTATGCTTCTTGTTATTGCGTGTCCTTGCATGTATTCCATTGTTGGTTCTCGTTGACACTTCCTGGTGCTTATCATCATTTTGCCATGCTTGTCACGTCATCACTTGACCTCATTAGCCTCTCAGCCCTCATCGCTGCTCGACGTTGCTTGTTCACTTCTTGCTTCCGCTTGTTGTTTCTTGTCAGTGCTTGTCAGTACTTAATGCTTGTCATCGTTTCCCAGTGCTTTTCACTAGTCCCTACTTGCTCTCTCTTGTTGTTGCTCTTTACTGCGTTTTGCTGCTTGCTGTTGCCTGCTCTGGCTTGTTGTTTCTTGCCGGTGGTTGTCACCACTTGCTGGTGCGTGGCATCACTTGCCTTTCGTTGACATTTGTCATTGCTTGTCGAGGTATGCCAGATGTTTTCCCTTGTATTCCTCTGCCATGCCCCTCCCACTCGCGCTGAGAGTGTACCAAGCCGTTCCTCTGCGCGCTCTGAATAATATGCGGTGAGGTGCGCGTGACATTCTGCCTCACAGCCTCCCGCTACTGGGACTTGAGGAGTCACGCGCAGAGGTCTGGAGTTTCTGCAGGGCTCCGCTGCACTTCTTCCACCATCCCTTGTCGCTGCCTCCAGCAGCTCTAGATTGTGTTATACTAGCCAAACAGGAATATAAATAGCTGTATTGAAAGCTATGACAAATTATGATCAGAGATTTCACAGCTCCAGCTGCAGATTTTGAGAAGGGAAAGAGGCCTGGCGGGAATGAGCTGGTGATATCCTTGCTACATTTAACCCTGCCAGTGCTATACGCAGGGTACGCAGTGCGGGAGGACGCAATGGGGTGTAGGCCTGGGTAGTGTTGTGTTTGTTGAGGGGTGAGGGGGGAAGGTTGGAGGTGTCAGGGTTCGCGGGGACTTGATGGCAAAGCAACATGAGTATATCTGAGTCAGGCGCTGTTGCTCGTTCTTGTGTTAATTGCTATTCAGCCGTGAAAATTAACTACTCACATCAAGGCATCTGAAGGGTTAGAAAACTAACTTGTAATTTAAATGACTTTGGAACAGCATGAAGCTAATGATACCATGGTGATGCAGGATTAGACGGGTGTTTCGCAAGAAGATCAAGCTGTCGCCATGGCGCAAAGGCAGCTGCTTGTTTCTATTTGCATCACGCTTTCACTTTAACAATAACTGCTGCCCCACACTGCATTCGCGGGGTTGGCCGGCAGCTATTGTTAAAGTGAAAGCGTGATGCAAAAATAAACACGCGTCCGCCCTTGCCAAAGCTGAATAATGAAGGAGACAGTGTAACGCAGCAAGTAAAAGAACCAGTCCTGATGGCGGTCAAAAAAGGAGACAGGGAGTTATTAACGGGGTTAACCCTAGAAACTCTCTGACCTGGGTCAGTATTGTAGGTACTTAAATATTGGTCAGGGTTTAATGATTATCACACAGGTTATCTCATATATGTCTTCACATTATACGGATTATTCAAAACTTTTTCTGAGCAGTACAAAAAGTGTTTATTCACACATATTCAGTGTTCATTTTCATTCACATAGGAAATGTTTAAAAGTGGAAAGGTAAAACAAGCCAATTATATCATTGGTTCATACACGTATTAAAGAGCACGAGTCTCCGTTTTTCATTAGTGACCTTTCTTGAACATTTATCACATTACAACATGTTTATGCGCTCAAAGTGACAAAGAAGGGAAATAGTTTGAGTGGGATGGGTGTGATTGGGAAACAGTGAGGACTGGGTAAAGGATGTTGTGACCATACTACAATCAAAGTATTATTCAGTACAGCCTTTACAGACTAATTAAGTTCATTAGTTCCAAGCAATTCTTTAGCATAGGGTCCGTATTATTCCATGAGTGGCATCCTAGGCTAAGAAAGTAGGTATATTCCAGTCGGTCTACGTTTCGACCCCTGTATTAAGGGTTGATGGAAGCCTCATGCTGGGGTCTTCATCAGGACATTAACGGTGCGGGAGCGCCTGTAATTAATATAATTGTAGTGAGTAGAAGGTATCAAGACATTAACGTAGTTGTACTGTGGCTGAGTACTGAAGCACTTCTTACTTATAGGTTGGCTGTCCAGTAGCCTGTTACTGTTGGACCTTCAATGGTTCCATGGTGGCTGTTAATGGCCTGGGGAATTTTAAAGAATTTTTATTTACATATAAGGTACAGGGTAAAGTCTTAGCCCTATCCGTGAAGTGGTAATTGTAAAAGGGGCACTTACTGGGAATGCTATGGTAGTTTGCAGTCCATCTTTTTCTTCTTCCTTTTGGACTTCTGTTGTGGGCAGTATTGTTAAAAACTGTATTATTCTGGAGAAGGATAAAGGAAAAGAAACGGGAATTCCGTTTTTATTACGTATCCTCGTGACCCTGCAGTTGTTCTGTGGTCAATTGTTAACATCGTATTGTCATACGGTCAATTACATGGGGCACCCTTCAATAAAAATAACCAGCTGCTTGTAACTATGGACATCGTGTCATTGTACACCAGTATCCCGCAGTTACCAGCATTAACAACAATACGGAGAGCATTGTCAACAAGGCCACAACCAACGGCAGTACCCACCGAATTTCTAATCGACTTACTGGAGGTGGCAATGACTAAGAATTTCTTCATATTTCAGAACAAATTCTTCATGCAGAGCAAGGGGGTGGCGATGGGAGCAGCCTTTGCCCCGGACCTGGCGATCCTCTTCATGAGTGACTTTGAACAGAATATTATTCTTTCTTCACATAATCCATTTATCACTAACATATCAGAATACCGTAGGTATATTGATGACATCTTCTTAATTTGGACGGGGAACAAACAGGATCTTGACACATTCAGCCAGTGGCTGAACACCCAATCAGAGGACATCAAATTTACATCCCAGTGCAGCAGTGAATCGATTGACTTCCTAGACATCACCATTAAAGAACGAGAGGGAACGCTTTACACTACTCTATACAAGAAACCAACAGAGAGGAACACTCTTTTGAGATACTCCAGCCACCACACACGAGCCCTACGGGATAATCTCCCCTTTGGGCAGTTCCTCCGAATCAGGAGGAACTGTACCATGAAGGATGATTATTTTGCAGAATCAGATGAGCTCATCTCCCGACTGATAGAGAGAGGCTATCCAAAGAGACTGGTTAAAAGGGCACGCAAAAGGGCATGGTTCAGTGACAGAGAAATCTTACTTGTACCCAAAGACCGGAAACTCCCAGAAGATCGGATGATTTGTGTAACTACGTTCTGTACTAAGAGCAATGAGATACGCAAAATAGTGAATAAACATTGGAACATTGTATCAGAAGTGATCGAAGTACCAAAACCCCCCATGCATGCGTTTAAAAAATCTAAAAGTATCAGAGACCTGGTGGTACGTTCAACATTGGACACCCCTCCTGCTCCAACGATACAAACGATGTGTAATTTACCAACCATTATTGGGAATTACAAATGCAGTAGTTGCAAGGCCTGTGCACTATGCATAGAGTCAAAGACGGTCACACACAATAATGTGACTATTAACTTGAAAGCGTTTACCAACTGCAATAGTAATGGAGTGATCTATGCCATTCTCTGCCCGTGCGGCTTGATTTATATAGGCCAAACCAAGCAGAATATTAAAAATAGAATCCTACAGCACTGCAGCAGAATTAGATGCCAAACGCCGGGGGCACCCCTAGTTGACCATTTCCAGACAATGACCCATACACCAGAATCTCTCAAATGGGTGGTCATTGAAAAAATTACATTGGGACCCAGGGGTGGTGACCTCAACTCAATCTTGAACGTAAGAGAATGTAAATGGATGCAGACTTTTGCTTCGGTACAAAATGGTCTGAATGAGAATGATGCAACCTTTGCCCAAATGGCTCTGATAAACGGTGAATGAATTAACAATTACTAAACACATCCACACAGGTGGTGTAAATCAGGCCAAATACAATGGTACCTCTGCTGACATACGCTACATATTGTAAATAAGATCACGTGATTTAAGTGGGGTAGGGCTGTGAGATTACCTAATACCCAATTTTGAATGGCAGAGGGTGGTTTTGACCCATTGACTTACCAATTTAAGATGGTTTGTATATGTATAAAATCTCGCCACAACAATCTTGCACCTTAATATAAGACTCACTTGGCAAGGGTATGCTGGCAATTGTTAATATGGAATTTATGCCTATGCACTTGATACTTGGCAAAGGTATGTCGCTAACTGTAAATATGGAATTTATGTCTATATACTTGACAATTTCCCTCTGCTTATGAAAATATGTGAGTTGAATTCTGAACACAAACCGAACAATGGTCAATCATGTACAATTTCGATATGACAATCATGTACCGTAATTCACGAGGAACTTGGTAAATGTACATCGCTAATTGTGAAATTATGTCTATGTACTTGATACTTGGTAAAGATATGTCGTTAACTGTAAATATGGGATTTATGTCTAGGTGCCTCACATTTTCCCTCTGGTTATGAATGTGTGAGATCTGGCAAATTAATCCAAACCGATCGATGTTCAATCATGGCGTAGGACACAGTATGCATATTGTATAACATCTGATAATTATGCCACATAATTTTAGTCCAAGTCGGCGAACCTATGTCGCTAAAGAAAAATATGGACTTAAAGATAATCACGCACTTGAATAACTTTCCCCTGGTTATTATTGTATAATATCCATTAACCCAACCGCGAACGGGCAAGGTTTAATCTAAACTTAGGGAACGATATGCACAACAGAATGAGGGACCGCGAATCCCATTCTCCCAAAAATGTTCGACTATTGTTTTCCCTTCCAACATATGGCACGGAAGAGTAATCCTTTCTTGAATGAATAACTTCCAAACTTGCATTGTAAAAGAAATAGGGCCACGGGCGTCACTTTAAACATATCCCCCAGACACAACGCAGGTGCTCGCACCTGATTGGTCGCTGGGAGACGAGCCCTCAAAGAGTATCTAGCGGCTGCACCTCGCGGCTGACTCACTCGCAGCCCGGCAGCGTTGATGGATGCACGCGCCCAGGAGGTTTTTGAAGGTGAGCCTAATAGAAGGATTTTGAAGTATTACAGAGCAGCACAGTCGATAGTACTGCTCATTCTCAACCCCATAGCCCTAAATTAGTTAAGCCTACCCTCGGATTTTAATATCCATGTAATTGACCGTATGACAATACGATGTTAACAATTGACCACAGAACAACTGCAGGGTCACGAGGATACGTAATAAAAACGGAATTCCCGTTTCTTTTCCTTTATCCTTCTCCAGAATAATACAGTTTTTAACAATACTGCCCACAACAGAAGTCCAAAAGGAAGAAGAAAAAGATGGATTGCAAACTACCATAGCATTCCCAGTAAGTGCCCCTTTTACAATTACCACTTCACGGATAGGGCTAAGACTTTACCCTGTACCTTATAAGTAAATACAAATTCTTTAAAATTCCCCAGGCCATTAACAGCCACCATGGAACCATTGAAGGTCCAACAGTAACAGGCTACTGGACAGCCAACCTATAAGTAAGAAGTGCTTCAGTACTCAGCCACAGTACAACTACGTTAATGTCTTGATACCTTCTACTCACTACAATTATATTAATTACAGGCGCTCCCGCACCGTTAATGTCCTGATGAAGACCCCAGCATGAGGCTTCCATCAACCCTTAATACAGGGGTCGAAACGTAGACCGACTGGAATATACCTACTTTCTTAGCCTAGGATGCCACTCATGGAATAATACGGACCCTATGCTAAAGAATTGCTTGGAACTAATGAACTTAATTAGTCTGTAAAGGCTGTACTGAATAATACTTTGATTGTAGTATGGTCACAACATCCTTTACCCAGTCCTCACTGTTTCCCAATCACACCCATCCCACTCAAACTATTTCCCTTCTTTGTCACTTTGAGCGCATAAACATGTTGTAATGTGATAAATGTTCAAGAAAGGTCACTAATGAAAAACGGAGACTCGTGCTCTTTAATACGTGTATGAACCAATGATATAATTGGCTTGTCTTACTTTTCCACTTTTAAACATTTCCTATGTGAATGAAAATGAGCACTGAATATGTGTGAATAAACACTTTTTGTACTGCTCAGAAAAAGTTTTGAATAATCCGTATAATGTGAAGACATATATGAGATAACCTGTGTGATAATCATTAAACCCTGACCAATATTTAAGTACCTACAAAAGGAGACAGGGCGGTAACAAGGAGGGACTAAGAAGCCTCATTATCAATCGGAAGCCAGCATTTACCATGGACAAGGACACCAGCCAATGAAAAATAGGGTGGATGCTTCCACAGCACTTCTACAGCATACCCTACTACAGTATGCCTCGCAGAGCGAGCAGCGCATGCGCTGCAACGCTAGGCTCGACCTAAAAAGGCGACAGAGTTAAACAATCACAGACAATTGTGGCGTTGAAAAAACAGTAACTGTTAGTAGTCCAACGTGTCCCTGACAGCAGATTCGGCGGAAAAATAACCAGCAAAACTCTGTGTGTCTTTATTACTCCCTCGGTTCTGTCCTATTGCTGACAACATCCGGAAACTTCATTGGCTTCCCATGGCGGAGCGGATTCAATTTAAGACTTTATGTCTTTCTTTCAAGATACTGAAGCTCGCTACACCTAGCCTGCTCTGTAACTTTCTTACCCCGTATACTCCCCCGCTCGCTGCATTCCTTAGGGCAGCATTTGGTCATTGTTCCCCGTGTAAAACGCTGTCGAGTGGGAGGACGGTCCTTCCGTTGCCTGGCGGCCAAACTATGGAACTCCCTGCCGGTTCAAATACGTGGTTTGGAGAATCTGCTGATTTTTAGGAAAGCCATCAAAACCTTTCTCTTTCCTTTAGTATAGCTCTCTGGTCTTCATTTTTGTTAGAGCTATCCTTCTGTAGTGGTTAAGCCCGTTTTCTGTTGCTGGAAGCGCCAGGACGCCCCTTTGCTGGGGCAGCTGTGTGCTATATAAGCTCTGATAACATAACATAATAATGACGCATGATACCAATCTCAACACCAGCACAATAAATTCTTCTGCTCTTGTTAGATTGCCGTATGCACACTTTTTTCCATCTATCTGGGTGAACTTAGTGGAGCTTTTGGCCTACCTCATGATCAGGGTAATTTCCACATTCTTTTTGGAGCCTTATTCATTCATGTACTTCTAGAGGGACTCAAGCTATTTAACATACCAGATCACACCCTGCTGTCTATGTGGAAAATAAATACGGTACTTACTGAGCTGATGCTACCGTTCTTTAGACAATGCAAGCTGTCTGGTCAACCATATCACCTTGAAGACTCAACCTTTTTGATTGCCAAATGATTTCCAGCTAGTATTAGTCTGATAATCATATCTACACGTGCAAATGGATAACGGCGCAAGTTTGCATGCATGTGGTATTTGTATAGCACAAACCTGGCGAAAGTCCGTGGAACACAGTACAAGTTTGAAGACCGCAATAAAATCTGAGAGGGAATTTAGGTGCAGGTGCTGGGGTCTAAGAGGAGAGGTGGACTATTTGCTGTCACAATGTAGTGTTCTTCAAATAGGTGCACCTTCAGCTTGTTCCCAAATTGAAGGAGGATTGGGGCAGTCCTGATGGATACAGAGATGTTGTTCCGCATCTGGGGTGCATAGATAGAGAAGGCTTGTTGCCTAGTTTATTCTTTCTAGCACTCTAGTCTGATGGTGTCCCGGCTTTGGGTGACTCAGGGCCATTATCAATGGTGTGTATGTCAGCCAGATAGGTGGGGTACTGCTCATGATAGCTTTGTGGATAGTGTAGTGGACCTTGAATGTTGTGCGGGTTGACAGGCGTACTTAGTGGAGCTCCATTAGAGTGGTCTTGATATAGTTATATTGGCCCTCAATGAGGCATCTTACAGCACGGAGGATACCCTTTATGTTGGCAGTTTGAAGTATGGGAAACTGCGAAGCAACGATGCAAATGTAAGAGTACAAGAATTTTTAAAGAAGTTCTGAAGTTGTTTTCTGCAAGAACAATTTCACTTATTTAGTAGGACGGGATGTATGACGTTACAACGTATGCTTTTACCACGCATGCTGTTACAACGCAGTTTTTACAACGCAAACCTTTACAACTCATAGCGCTTTGGGGTGCTGGATAGTGAATAGTTTAATTTACTATTCCAACTCCAGTCCCCGTGGACACTAGGGAAGGTGTTGGATAGTAAATTAAATCTATTACCTATCCTAGAGCGCCCCCCAGCGCCATGCGCTGTAATGGTTTTCGTTGTAAAACCTGCGTTGTAATAGCACTGCGTGGTAAAAGTTTCGTTGTAAAGGATGTTTCCCAGTAGGAAGATGTAGTACAAGGCCATCTTGGTTTTCGTTGTCATGTGTACCATGTGGGTGAGGCTGGTAGCGTTGGTCAAAAGTTGCACTATGAATCCTTCCAATTTCATTTCAACAAGCCAGATTGTGACCTGTCGTTATTGAATAGGAGGAATTCAGTTTGCGTTGTGTTAAGTTTCAGGTTAGTGCTGGACATCTAGTTCTGGATGTGAGGTACAGGCAGCACTTGAGGCATTGGATGGCCGCATAAGAGGTGACTTGTAGTGTAGTTGTGTATCATCAGCACATTGATTGATCGAGTTTGATGCAGTTAGAGTTCCAAAGAGTTGGATATATGGTTGAAGATGACAGAGGACAAGACCGATACTTTGGCGGGAGGGGGGTCTCCATAGGTGATTGGCAGCTCCTGATATTTGGAGGAGCTCAGGTGAACAACTTGGTGTTGGGTGAAGAAGTAGGAGGAGAACCACTGGAGGTTATTGCCAGTGAATCCCATTTGAGTCTTCAGTGTGTGGTTGAGGTTGGGATGTTCAACAGTGTAGAATGTGGCTGGTAAGAAGGTTAACAATGTTTAGTACTGGTGAATTTGTCCTGGTAAGGTTTTGATAAATTATGAGGCAAGGTATTATCTTCATAATAGATGGCTTTGAGGGAGTTAAGGATGTTGCTCAGCTCTACAAGAGGCGATTTTGAAGGATGACCATTGTAGGATGCAGCACAGACGGATGGGTGTAAGATAAGAAGCATGCTTGGATTTGTTGATGTGCTGGCATATTTGTATTACTTCAATGACTAATAGGATGATTTCACTACATTTGTCTGTTTAATGTGTGTTAGGATGGGAAAGACCCCTGCATGTTAAACCAGCATTTAGCCCTGTTCCTGGGAGTTCCACTGCATTTGAAAGTGGTATCCAGACTTTTTGTTTGGCCCTGGCATCACGCTAATCTAGTGTGTTCAGAGGCATAGTCCAATCCTATTTAATTTGAGGTGCAGAACCTGCTCAGTGACCTGGTGGGGCGTGCACAATGAGTACCCTCATTGTGGGCTTAGGACTACTACCGTTGCCTGAGGTGAGTCACATAAAGTGGTAGTGGCAATTCCCCAGACAGTGGAAGGGTGCTGCAGACATTCTTGTGGCTGGAGGGTGGAGTCCTAGGCATCGAAGTGAAGGACAAGGGAGGCAGGGCCACCCTTAGAAATTCAATGAGGTCCTTGTTACCAAAACACTCCTCATTAGTTCTTCCTGACCACGGCCATTTGGTAGATAGTAAGGGTGGGGTGGAACTGTCGGTTCTCTTGTTCAAGATGAGGAGATTTCTAGTCAAGGCCTGCCATTTTGTCTGTTCTTGCTTCAAACAGACTGACTCTTGACAGGTGCAGTAATCACACATTTCATTGTGCTCTTCATTTAGATACTCATGCTTGGAGCCAGCATGACTGCACCCTCACACAAAGGCTGTATCTGAGGGGTGGCCAGAAAATAGCATGTGAAGGAGCACCAAGCCACACTAGTTCTGAAGTTTGAGGCAGTGGATCCACATCTCTTGTCTGGATGTGTATAAAAGTGGAATCCACACCACCCCACATTGGTCCAGTTCCCATTTCTTCACGACCAAGGAAGGGAGTGCTCCGCAGAGTACTCAAAGGGCTGCTGTGTGATAAGGGATGGTGTCAATGTGACAGTCAGTCTCCCAGAGGTGAGGTGAGAGGACATTACCGGAAGTCTTTACTTCCTGCTGGAGGAACTGAAGATCTGTCTACAGCCTACAAGCCTGCCTGTCTGCTGAAAGTGGAAAGGACTGGGCCTGGCCCTGCAGGAGGAACAACTGTCATAAAGTAAAAGTGTATTGCATTTCTGGAAAACAGAATGACCAGAGGAAGCAGCAGAATACAGAGAGTGATACCAGGAGTGACTGTTATGGATGTGTTCCCTAGTCTCGCAAAACGATTCTTTTCAGGAACTGCATTGATTTATACAAATACTAAGCACTGTGTGTGACCAGCAGACCGCTGTATAACTGAAAAGACTCATGCTGCCGCTGTGTTAGCTACAATGCTGATATCTCCCAGCTGTCAAGTTCCGTGCGTGTCTGCTGCAAGAACCAATACTATTTAAGAGGTGCCACCACAGTAGCAGGATCACTGCAATAATGAATCCAGCATCCCCCTCATTGCTACAAAAATGGAGGCAACCATGGGGCTTAAAATTGTGATTGACTGAGGAAGAAGACCACGCTCCGCGATACAAATTTGGGACTTGTACAGAATTGGCTTAAAGAGGTGAAAGCTAAGTGAACTGTTGTGCACATGTATGCCTTGGTGGTGGTCTAAGTAAACTGGACTAGTGCCTAATCAGAGCCTTGTCCCATGTTACAGCAGGAATTATAGACGCGGGGAAACTCTTTCGCCATGGGGAGGGTATTGAAGCCTCCCAGATTGTTGCAGACAGGATTACAACACTGTCTGCATCCTCTTTGTGCGCTGTGCAGTATTAAGTTGTACTGGATGACGAAAGTACTTTAGTTTAATACAAAAAATAATCACTCGGTTGGACAATACATTATTTTATTTGTTGGTTTAGTGTTGCGTTTTGTGCTCTTACCCCCCACCTACCTCACTGAAGAACCTTTGACAGTCCACCCTCACTACCCTAAGAGTCAAGTGAAAAAATTGTGTACTTGGCCCAGTTTGCATAGCCATAGTAGGATGGTCACCAGGACACCAGTGACAAACAACCTCAACCTCCACTATTGGGTCTCAGTAGCCCCTGTTAGCCGTGTGGCCACTCAGACGTGGTATGACATTGTGATTGAAGGGTCTAGTAAAAGCTGATGCAATCCTAGATATCCTCGCAGAGCATTTGGCTTCTGTTGCCTGAACTATTGATGGAGTTGCTATAGTACTTGACTCTGGCTGACATGATTAGCTTGTGGCGTGCAGTGGTTTTAGTATTACATAGTTGTCAATGGTTCTGCTTTACTTCCATTTAATTTCCTGTCTAATTATGGAATGTCTGTTCTCAAAGTCTTTTGAGTGCTTAGGCACAGATAGGATCAGCTTGCACCTATTTGTTTTAGTTGGAGCGTGGGTGTTCACATGGTTATCCAGTTGTAGTCATTTAGAAGGGGGACAATGACAGTTGTTGGGGTAGAGTTGGTTGGGATAAGGACAAGCTTCTGCTTTAGGTCTATTTTTTCTCTTTTGCTTTCCCCTCGGTATGGTATTTGGACTCTGAGCACGGTGATGGGAATCGCAATGTGACTGAGCCAATCAAAAGGTATGGATTGCTTCCATCTGATGATTTGTGATGTTGGGACGTCTAGGTTAAAGATGTGGCCTTTGGAATGTGTTGGTTGGGTGACGTGTTGTCATGCTGAGTGTCTTGATTAGAATGAGATGGATGTCTCTTGAAAATGCATAGGAAAGTGGAGGATGCATTTTGGATTCATGAGGTGGCATGTACGTTCAATAATTTGTATATGGCCAGGAGGTCTGTAGATAAATTTGAATGTGGCAGACTGGATTGTGTTTCCCCCCCCCCCCCCGTCCCTTTTCTTCCCTCCCTGTCTTTCTCCCTTTTTTTCTCCCTTTCACCTTGGTATTTTTCCCTGCCCTCTCTACAACCCCCCTTCCATTTTCTTCTTTCTTTTTTCTTTCTCCAATTTTCTCTACCATCTTCTATCTCTTTTCCTTTTTCTTGTCTTTCAATCTTTTTCATTTTTCTCATCTGCTAGCCTTAAGTGTAGTGAAAATATGATATCATTCTGTCCAAATGAATGTTTTTGCTGTACATTTGTAAATACATACATATATATTTGTATATAAGAAAATATTTGTTTGTATTGTTTCCCCAGCGATGCATCATGTTATATATGTATTTCTTTGTGTCTGACGACAGATGGCAACACCACTGTATTTATCATTAAGGAATTTACTGTGGCTGACATAAGGAGATGTTGTGACTCTTTTCTGTCTAAATTTTAGAATCTCGCTGATATTGTCCTGAGGAAGACACATAGTGTGTGTCGAAACGCGTCGACAGGAATCAGCATCCTCAACAAATTTTTGGGCATTATCATTGTTTTTGACAATAATTCCGTGATTAATGTAGAATTTTTGCAGTAATATCTTATTTTATAAAAATGAATTTTTTATCTTTCTTCTTTTAATCATGTGTATTAAGGAATATGTTTATATCAATTTTTATAAATGTAATTACATTTTCCATGTAATCAAACAATATCTTTTTGTGAATCCTTTTCTCCTTATGGTGTGTCCACCTCCCTGTTTCTGTCAGACTCAGTATTTTTTGCCTGGGCTTTTACCCTTGCACATGCAGACTGGATTGTGGACAGTGGCAGTGGCATGCAAAGAGCTCTATCAAGTTGAGTGTTGCCTGCATGTGAAAGGTCCTGTACCAGGAGTACTTAATGACGGTGAGACCTTTTCTCTTCTTAGGAGCACTGTCTTCACATTGGACGCGGGAGCCTGCAACAACATGGATGTTTAGCATGTAACCTGGTGCCACGTTTCTGTTTCAAGTTTATGATAGGTGATGACGTTTGCAAATTCTAGTACATGTAGTACTGCAGAACCTGTATTGATGGGAAATCGTTGGACTAGGTGTTTGTTAGTTTGAAGGGCTGTGCTGGTTAATGGTATGGGAATGAGGTTTGTTATGAGTTGCCAGGCTGCATTGAGTGCTTTTCTGATTGATACTTTTACCTGCAGATTCCTCTCCTCTTGAATCTCCTTCAGGTGTCAGACTGGATCTGAAAAAGGAGAACCAGCTTTCCTGCACTGGAAGGGTGTGCCACAGTTCATACTCAACTCCAGTATGTCGAGTGGCCAAATATATATTACACCACCCTTGCTCTGTGATATGATATGAATGAATGAAATGTCATTTGTCATGCGCAACTATGCCCAATGGGCGTCAAGGCGCCTAAACCAAATAAAAGCTGTTAGCAGACAGAAACAGAGCCTACTGGTATGCCTTAATGAAGAGCCAAGTTTTCAATGACTTCCTGAAGAGGTCGAGGGAAGGAAGTAATTTGATTTCAAGGGGAAGGGAATTCCACATCAGAGGTGCCAGTATGGAAAAAGCTTTACTCCCCCATCTAGCCTTCTTGGCTCTGGGAATTACCAGTTGATTGAGCTCGCTGGATCGTAGACATCTTCTCGGAACATATCTGGTGAGTAGTGAGCCGAGGGCATCAGCCGAGCCTGCAACTAGGGCCTTATATGTAAGGCAAAGAAGTTTAAAAGTGATCCTTGAAGGGATGGGGAGCCAGTGGAGGCTCTTCCTCGCAAGGGTCATAGATGCCAACCAGGGCAAAGCGAGAGCAAACCTCGCTGCAGCGTTCTGTATGACCTGCAAACGCTGAAGCAAGCCCTTGTTGGCCCCGGCATATACTGAGTTACAGTAGTCAAGCCTTGAGCCAACAAGGGCAATCACCACCTGTTTCCGTGCCTGTGGGGACAGATAGTGCACGATCCTTTTCAGGGTCTTAATGACACCCCAACAGGTGGCCACCGTTCTATTAACCTGCAACTCCATGGAGAGCTGGGTGTCAAAGATGACGCCTAGGTTCCTAGCAGATTGTGTAGGTATAGGGCAGCTACCTAAAAAAGGAGGCCACCAATCACCTGACCACATGTCCTGGTCCTTGCCAAAGACCAGGACCTCTGTCTTGTCCCCGTTCAACTTTAGGGAGTTAGAAACCATCCACTCTGCAACAAGTTGCATGCAGGCCCTAAAGTTGGAAGCAGTTTCATTGACAGAGTGGGTCAGGGATACCATAATCTGCGTGTCGTCGGCATACGACACTACCTCCATCCCCTGAGATCTTACTAGTCTTGCAAGGGGGGCCACGTAGATGTTGAACAGGGTCGGACTCAATGCCGACCCCTGTGGCACCCCGCATTGCAAAGACTTAGCAGGGGAGAGGTATTCACCTAGCATGACACGCTGCTCTCGTTGATGTAAAAAGGAGCTCAAGAGGCTGAGCGCCGGTCCATCCACCCCTGCCTCCCTTAACCTAGATGTTAACGTCAGGGGAGACAGGGTGTCAAATGCTGCAGAAAGATCTAGCAACACTAGTACGGTGGTGAGACCCAAGTCTACTTTTCTGCGGATGTTATCAATGACTTTCGTCAAGGCCGACTCCGTGCTATGCAGCTTTCTAAAGCCATGTTGGGACCCATCCAAGAAACCTGAGGTGTCAAGGAAGTTTGAAAGATGGAAATTCAAATGGGTCTCCAACATCTTAGCAGGGGCCGGCAGCAGAGAAATGGGTCTAAAGTTCTTCAGCACTCCAGGATCTAAGGTGGTCTTTTTCAGAAGTGGCTTTACGATGGCTCTCTTCCAGAGTGAAGGAAAAATACCCTGTTCCAAGGCTCCATTCATTACTTCCAGCATCGGGGGAAGAATGATCTCTCTGCAGTTCTTGAGTACTTTCAAAGGAACTGGATCAAGTGGGGATGAAGATTTTGTTTTATCCAACAGGCTATTAAGATCTTCTAGAGAAAGAGCAGGGAAGTGTTCAAGGGACTGAGGGGAGTCTTTATTCCAAGCTTCCAGACGTGTAATTTGCGAGGAGTCCTCCGAACTAAGCAGGTTCCTCTGCGACTTTAAGGCTATGTAAATATCGTCAATCTTTTTATAAAAAAAGTTTGATATGTCATCACATAGCTCCTGGGAAGCAACTACTGGGTCAGGGACCTGAAGAGAGCAAAGGGAGTCTACAATTTTAAAAAGCTCTTTGGAGGAAGTTAAGGAACAGGTTAAGTTGGAAAAATAGTCCTGTGATATGTTAAAGGGAATTTATAGAGCGCGCGTTCACCAGAGGTTTCTTGGCGCTGAGTGGAGGGCTGAGGTGCACAGCAGTGTGTGGAATTAGTTGTAGGCTAGGGAGAAAAGCCAGGTCTAAAGTGACTTCCTGAACTGGGCATAGGAAGGAAGAAGGCGGAGCTCTGGGGGGAGGGAGTTCCAGAAGAGTGGGGCTTGGGACGAAAATCTCAGGCCACCATGCCTCTTGCGCCTGAAGGAGCAGGGGGACAGGAGATTGGAACAGGAGGAGCGTAGGACGCAGGAAGGGACATAACGGTGGATTTGGGAGGAGATGAAGGCGGGACCCTGGGAGGAGAGGGCTTTGTGGATAAGGCAGCCCAATTTAAAAAGGCTGCGCTGGGCCACCGGGAGCCAATGGAGGTGCCTAAGAAGGGGTTTGGTATGACTGAACTTGGGCTGGTCATGGATAAGCCTGGCTGCTTGATTCTGGACGAGTTGGAGTCAGTGGGATTGGTACGCGGGTATACAGACATACAAAGAATTTGCATAGTCAATGCGGGACATAACTAGTCCCAGGATGACCTGGACGAGAGCTTCACGTGACAACAGTCTGCTAATTTTCCTAATACGGCGCAGGTGGTAGAAGCAGACAGAGACCACTGAATTGATTTGAGCCCTCATAGAAAGTTCGTTGCTGATGGTAATGCCTAGGGTCTTGACCGAGTTGACAGGGGATGGAGGTGAGCCAAGAGAGAGGGGCCAGAAAGTGGAGTTCCACTGGTTACCTGGGGGCCCCGTAAGGACCAGCTCAGTCTTGTCGGGGTTAAGTTTGAGCTGGTTTGCGTTCATACAACTGCTGATGAAGGACATGGTGGATTGAACGTTCTCAATTGAGGAGGGGGAGGGGTCAATGTTGAAAATGAGCTGCAGGTCATCGGCATAGTTGAAAATAACTACTGATCTTCGCTGAAGTTCGGAGATCAGGGGAAGAATATACAGGTTGAACAATAGAGGGGAGAGGGAGGAGCCCTGAGGGACTCCACAGGTGAGACGTTTACCTTCTGAGGTGAAGGGGGGGGAGACAGACAGCTTGGAATCGGTCTTGGAGAAAGGAGGTGATCCATCTCAACGGTGGGCCCCGGATGCTGGCGCTCTCGACCCGGTCGAGGAGAACGGCGTGGTTGACGGTGTCAAATGCCGCTGACAGATTCAGGAGCACCAGTGCCTGTGAGGTGTTCTGATCAGCTCCCTTTATAAGCTCATCATGGACGGCCAGGGCAATGGACTCAATGGAGTGTTGAGGCCTAAAACCGCTTGGTGGGGGTCCAAGTAATGGGTGGCTTCCACAAATGTGCTTAGGCAATTTGCCACAAAGGCCTCCAGGATTTTACCCAGGTAGGGAAGGAGTGAAATTGGGCGAAAGTTGCATAATGCCCCAGGATCGGAGCCTACTTTTCTAAGAATGGGTGAAACCACAGCAGTTTTGAAGGAATTGTGGACTACGTCGGAGGTGAGGGAGTTGTTCATAAGGGGGGGGGGAGTCAGGGATGGTGAGGAAAATTTCCCGGGCAATGTGAGGAGGGCAGCTGTCCCGCGGAGAGCCGGAACAAACTTTCTTGAGGAGGGAGAAGAAAGCCTCTTCAATGATCAAAGGGAAGTTGGAGAAAAGGACGTCACTTCCTTTATTTCTGTGCCCTTCGACTGAAATGTAAGTGTTTCTCTTCATGTGAATTTTCTCTTCCAACTGGCATTTGCAGTGACTTTTAGGAAATTGCCAACAAGGGGTGGTGATGGACAGAGTCTCTGAATTAAGCAGAGTACTCTCACCCAGTCAAGAGATCAGGGCTAGATCCAACACCGTTTTTTAGCTCATTGCACCATCCCAGTTTCAGAACCTGGCTGTATGCAAATTAGTCTGTCCCTGGCCCAGTGCATCATGGGAACAGGGCAGACCAGACTACAAAAGCCAATTCTTACACTGGGAAGGAAACAAGCTTCCGGGGACCGGTTTCTGCCATTTCAGGCGTCTTCGGCCCGGCTTGCTTGAATCCTGATGGTGCAATGAGCAAGGGACTCACATCTGAGTATACCCTTCCACGCTTAGGGTGGACAAAATAATTTACAACAAGGGGTGGTGATGGACAGAGTCTCTGAATTAAGCAGAGTACTCTCACCCAGTCAAGAGATCAGGGCTAGATCCAACACCGTTTTTTAGCTCATTGCACCATCCCAGTTTCAGAACCTGGCTGTATGCAAATTAGTCTGTCCCTGGCCCAGTGCATCATGGGAACAGGGCAGACCAGACTACAAAAGCCAATTCTTACACTGGGAAGGAAACAAGCTTCCGGGGACCGGTTTCTGCCTTTTCAGGCGTCTTCGGCCCGGCTTGCTTGAATCCTGATGGTGCAATGAGCAAGGGACTCACATCTGAGTATACCCTTCCACGCTTAGGGTGGACAAAATAATTTACAACAAGGGGTGGTGATGGACAGAGTCTCTGAATTAAGCAGAGTACTCTCACCCAGTCAAGAGATCAGGGCTAGATCCAACACCGTTTTTTAGCTCATTGCACCATCCCAGTTTCAGAACCTGGCTGTATGCAAATTAGTCTGTCCCTGGCCCAGTGCATCATGGGAACAGGGCAGACCAGACTACAAAAGCCAATTCTTACACTGGGAAGGAAACAAGCTTCCGGGGACCGGTTTCTGCCATTTCAGGCGTCTTCGGCCCGGCTTGCTTGAATCCTGATGGTGCAATGAGCAAGGGACTCACATCTGAGTATACCCTTCCACGCTTAGGGTGGACAAAATAATTTACAACAAGGGGTGGTGATGGACAGAGTCTCTGAATTAAGCAGAGTACTCTCACCCAGTCAAGAGATCAGGGCTAGATCCAACACCGTTTTTTAGCTCATTGCACCATCCCAGTTTCAGAACCTGGCTGTATGCAAATTAGTCTGTCCCTGGCCCAGTGCATCATGGGAACAGGGCAGACCAGACTACAAAAGCCAATTCTTACACTGGGAAGGAAACAAGCTTCCGGGGACCGGTTTCTGCCATTTCAGGCGTCTTCGGCCCGGCTTGCTTGAATCCTGATGGTGCAATGAGCAAGGGACTCACATCTGAGTATACCCTTCCACGCTTAGGGTGGACAAAATAATTTACAACAAGGGGTGGTGATGGACAGAGTCTCTGAATTAAGCAGAGTACTCTCACCCAGTCAAGAGATCAGGGCTAGATCCAACACAGTTTTTTAGCTCATTGCACCATCCCAGTTTCAGAACCTGGCTGTATGCAAATTAGTCTGTCCCTGGCCCAGTGCATCATGGGAACAGGGCAGACCAGACTACAAAAGCCAATTCTTACACTGGGAAGGAAACAAGCTTCCGGGGACCGGTTTCTGCCATTTCAAGCGTCTTCGGCCCGGCTTGCTTGAATCCTGATGGTGCAATGAGCAAGGGACTCACATCTGAGTATACCCTTCCACGCTTAGGGTGGACAAAATAATTTACAACAAGGGGTGGTGATGGACAGAGTCTCTGAATTAAGCAGAGTACTCTCACCCAGTCAAGAGATCAGGGCTAGATCCTGTGGTAAATAAATAAATAATACCTCTATTTTTGACTGGATATATAATAACAGATAGCTCAATAAATAAGAGTCAAGATTCGAGGTAGTAGGAGTTTGCAGGTTTAATACAGCATAAGGACAGGAACAGGACAACCTGCACGGGCAAGATCTGGGATGGCTAGCCAACAGGGGGGCCCCGACAGCTGTCGGGCAGGATCTGGAATGAGCGCGCTGTCTTTTAATAACAATACACAAATATATATACTAAAACAATTGCATTACAGTACATACAGTAGGTGTGACAGTGGGTGGAGTTAGCAACAGTCGCGAAAGATAAGGATGAAAGTGGGTGTAACAGGAGGCGTATACATAGACATGTGATGTAGACGTAACAGAATATGTCATAAATGGGGCGGAAACATGGAGGGGGCTACCTGAGGAGCCGGGACCTCTAACCTAGTGGTGCGCGCAAGCTGGCAATGACGTGTAACTAGGGAGAAGCTGGGGGCTATGACTTCTGAGCTAGAAGGAGAGACGAAAGTCTGGAGAGTCAGAGCGACATGTACCTAAACACTATCTAGTATCTGATGTTTAGAGAACATGTTGATAGAATCCAAAAGTTATCAGGGCAAAGGCTAACAGACACTAAGACTGGTGCATGAATTATTCTACATGTAGTGTGTGTTGAGGAATATTAAATGACCATTAATACAGTATTTCTCTTACATGGAGACGTAAAGGCTAGACTATGACGGAAACTATTGATGCGATTCAGTAGCTTAGGAATGCAGAGAAGGAGAGCTGGACTGATAACTGGAATCATAACATACTCTTGGCAGACTGGCAGGCAGAGCCAGGACGGGCCGGGCACTGTGAGGCAGGAAGTAAGTGAAGGGTCAGGGATACAGGTGGGGGCTGTATCGCTCCTCAGCGAGGGTTCAGAAGACAGGAGCTGAATCTGAGTCCGGGCCCTTTTGAGGCCTAGAAACGGGGACTTTACAATGAAATAACGTGCACTCTGTGAAACGTGGCAACGTAGCTTTACATAGGCCTAATACTTGTAGCTTTCACGAGAACTGGAGACTGGCATACTAGAGATGGACACAACTGTAATTGCGTCTTTAATCGATCATGGGGAATACATATGCATATTAATCATGCACATATAACATAAGATGGGGAACACGTAGGGACACAGAACATGGCAAAATTTTACTTTTCCACATTCCCTCCTTGTCACTACGTTTCCATCAGGAAACATCAATATTCATGATACCATCTATCATTTCATACAGTATCATTTGCTCGTCTCGAATTTTCTTGGAACGGGATTTAGGACGGGACTTGGGACTAGGAATACAAGAGGTAGCACAAATGCCGCAAATCGCAGGGCCACATTGTATACAGAGGCAGCAACTGAATATGATCGCTACTGCAATACCTAGAAATGACAATATTTTCCATCCCCAGGTAGAAATAATACTCCAAAACCAACCGGACCATGTCCAGGTGCCTGGATCCTGGTGTAACTGATGGGCAATTTTATGAAGTCTGGTTATAGCTGAATAAACAG
Source organism: Lissotriton helveticus (assembly GCF_964261635.1). Taxonomy (NCBI): domain Eukaryota; kingdom Metazoa; phylum Chordata; class Amphibia; order Caudata; family Salamandridae; genus Lissotriton; species Lissotriton helveticus. The sequence goes on along the minus strand of NC_136061.1, from coordinate 387,705,800 downwards.
ACGGCGCGTTATTTGGAATGAAAATGCAGCAACTAGATCCGATGACTCTACATGCTCCTCCTCTATCGGCCAGTATGACGTCAAGAACGAGACGATTTTGGAGCACGACAAATCTCATAGCAGATTGCTCTTCGGTTAAGTTACCTAGGGCAGAAGCAGTCTCATTCACTACTGCTTCAAGGGTTCTGGTTAACCTTCGTATTAACTTACTATTCTGGATAGGTCCTATAAAGAAAAAGAATCCTCTATTGAAATCTGTATACTGTTCTAGAGCAGTTTCAGTTTGATCGACAATCGGGGACTCAATCTCCCTTCTATGTCTAATGTGTACTAGATGTGTGTTTCTATGATAATCAGATGGGGCTAGGAAAACTGGTGGCAGTAGGAAGGCAATGTAACAGGTTCCCTCCCAATCGAGGGGCAGACGAACATATGCGGTCTGACCACAAACAAAATAAGAATGACGTGAAGCTTTGAAAATAGATTTCCCACTGTCACTATACTCGACAATAGTAGTACAATCACTATGTCCTACATGTACGGAACCATTATTTCTGACACATAATTCGCCTTTGACTGGTAGTACTGAAATAGCAGGTAAGTCTGGAGTAGGATCAGACTGAACATTCAGGACCATGAAATTCGAAGAATAATTACCCAAATTATAAACTTCATTTTCTAGATCTAACCCTGTTCTGTGGGGAAGACCTTGCTTGTCTGGAGAACATGTACTGTTCAGAAGGGACATATCAGTTGAGGATGACGTTAACATGGACCAGGCTCCACATGAGCCATTATGGGAAAATGGATAAGGAAACAGTGGCAGAACTCCCTTAGGTGTCTGGAAAGGGGGGAGTCGACCACACACCCAACAATTAGTGGCATTGCTGGTCTGGTGTGAATAATGTAACATACGGATAAATGTATTGTTGCGCATAGCAAGACGATAGGATAGTTCATGAGGAGGTAGATCACTAAACGTGTGCTCTACTGTAGCATTAGAAGACTTATTTACATGAGAAATTGGAAAACATAAATGAAATGCATAACTCGTGCAGGTAACCATCAGGCTTAAAAATAATATGAAACTTAGAAAAACGATACATCGGATTGAGTTTTGACTAACTCTCTCGCTATGGGGGTCTATTTTATACATGTCAGAAACCTGTCTAACCGTTTCACCTAGGGGAGGACTTAGACAATTAAACTGGCTGACTTATTTTACTAGACCGTAGCTTACTTTTATACTCCTGCTGTGGAGTTTTCTCTAACAGGGGAGGCTTGGTATCAATGTCATTTGCGGGACAGTCCTTGAGAATAGTATTTTGGCAGTCTTTAAAATCTTGACAATCCTTGGAAAAGTTCTTGGAAACAGTTTGTAGTCGGGGTCCGTGAAATTTCTTAACATGAGACAAATGGACCCACCCCTTCCTGCCTTCCAACTTGACGGCAGTACGGGTGGTTAAGAGGACCAACTTCGGCTCCTTCCAGCGAGGCTCCAGCGGACTTGAACGATCAAAGTTGCGGACGAGAACCAGGCTTCCTGGAACGATTTCATGCGGTTTAACCTCGGTATTGTCTGGAAATGCGGCGGCAACCTGTGAACGACAAGAGTGTAGGGCAGACATCAAGGAAGCTAGGTAATCTGTCAGCATATTACTGGAAACATCTGTAATACTTCGGGGTCTAGGGGTACCCCACACGTTCGGGGGGCGGCCGAATACGACCTCATACGGGGACAGACCTGATCTGGAATGTGCGACCATGCGCATATAAAATAGGGCGACTGGCAGAGCTACTAGCCAGTCTACACCTTTCTCTTTGCATACTTTGGCAATACGGATTTTCAAGGTTTGATTATGTCTCTCTACGAGACCGGCTGCTTCAGGATGGCGTACACAATGGAACTTCCACTGGTACCCTAACAAAAGGGAAACATGCTTCATTAACTCAGATGAGAATGGCTGGCCGTTATCAGAATACACGACCCTAGGGAGTCCATAACGGGGGAAATATTCACGAACCAACTGCTTGGCAGTGGTCGCGGCTGTGTAATCTGGGACTGGATATGCTTCTGTCCACCTGGACAAAGCGCATACAACTACAAGGACATACTTGAAACCTCGACATCGCTCCATCTGAATATAATCCATTTGGAGGACTTCAAAAGGGTGGTCAGGGGGCTGGAATCCACCTTGTTCCACCGGGACACTTTTACCTGGATTGAACTGGCAACATATCATACAGGTACGGACTTTCTGCTTGGCTGCAGCTCGTAAATGCTTGTTAAACCAAATGTTCTGGATACTGTCTAACATGGCTTTTTCTCCTAAATGTGCAGGACTATGTGCGGTATTGATAATGACTTGAACCATTGAGTCAGGGAGAAACCATGTGGCTTTTCCCTTCGTCAACCATCCTTGATCTGTCTGGACCCCTCCTTGTTCGAACCATTTCTTGATTTCATCGGGAGTGGCATGTAACTGGATATCTATGACATCTTGAGTGGGGTCCTTAACTGTCATACAAGTAGTCGGATCTAGAGTGGATGTCGTTGTCTTGTTAACTGGTATGTCTGGTGTCTGTGCTGTAAGCTTGGCTGTTCGATCCGCTAGATCATTACCTTGGGAAATAATGTCAGTAACTTTCGTATGTGCTTTGCACTTCATGATAGCGATAGATGTCGGTAAATGTATTGCATCTAACAGAGCTTGAATGAGGAAACCATGCTGAATCTTGGTTCCATGAGAAGTCATGAAACCTCTCTCCTGCCAGAGCACTCCGAAGTCGTGTACAACTCCGAATGCGTAGCGTGAATCTGTGTAAATATTAACTTTCAGGTTCTTGGCGTGTATGCAGGCTTGAGTCAGAGCAACTAGCTCTGCTGCTTGAGCAGACAGGGTGTCAATACGATGTGTTTCAATAACTTCAGTGTCAGTAGTCACTGCATACGCGGCTACTAGTTCTCCTGTACTTGTTCTCATACATGAACCATCCACATAAAGTGTCAGGTCGGGGTCTGGTAATGGAATATCTGTCAGGTCTTGTCTTGGTTTAGTCATGGTGTTAACTACTTCCACACAGTCATGTGTGGCAGGGTCTGAGGAAACTGACGGTAACAGTGTAGCAGGATTCAGAACATTGCAGCGTCTGATTTCTATGTGAGGCTGGAACAGTGTCAGTTCATAACCTGTCAAACGTGCAATTGTCAAGTGCTGGGTCTGTGTTCGATTTAAAAGAACTTCCACGGAGTGTGGAACTTGTACTGTCAAGGAATGTCCTAATACTATAGAATCACTTTGTCTGATAGCTAGTGCTGTGGCTGCAACTGACTTGAGGCACGCAGGCAGAGCCTGGGCTACTGGATCTAATGTGCTCGAAAAATAAGCACAGGGCTTGTATTGTCCTGCTTGATCTTGTGTAAGAACAGATAATGCTGTACCATCACGTTCTGTGACAAAAAGTGTAAAAGGCTTATCGTAGTTCGGTGTAGCTAGGACAGGAGCTTGGCATAAGGCTTTCTTTAACTCATTAAAACTAAGTGTATGTTCAGATGTCCAAGGGAGGACAGTCGATACGGCTGCCTCCTGTGTCGTTAACTGTATCAGTGGCTTGGCTAGAAATGCATACTGAGGAATCCATTGTCTGCAATAAGAAGTGAGGCCGATAAAAGCACGTACCTCCTTCTGGGTCTTGGGCTGAGGAAGACTCGCTATTAACTGGATACGATCGGGTGTCAACTGCCTACCCCACTTGGACAGTAAGTGGCCTAAGTAGATCACTTGCTGGACACAGAATTGAAGCTTCGAAGGGGACACCTTGTGCCCCATCTCAGCTAGAAAATACAGAACTGTGAGTGATGCTCGCTCGCAAGCACGTTCAGAACGGGCTGTGATCAGTATATCATCGACATATTGGAGCAGGGCAGTGTCAGTTGGCATGTGAATGTTGTCTAGTTGTCTCTTAAGTGCTTGACTGTAAATACTAGGACTTTCTGTGAAACCTTGAGGAGCTCGTGTGAATTTATAGCTCCTTCCATTTAAACAAAAACCGAAAAGGTACTGGCTATCTGGATGAATTGGGACACTAAAAAATGCGTTCTTGAGGTCTATAACTGTGAAAAATGTGGCTTCAGAATCAATGGCTGTCAATAGGGAAGAAATATCTGGAACAACTGGGTACTGGGGAATGATACATTTATTGAGTTCTCGAAGGTCAATCACTAATCGATATACTGGGGGTGCATTTAGATCAGTACGTTTCATGACTGGAATGATCGGAGAATTACATACATTGGAGTCAGTTTCTACAACTACTCCTTGAGCCATGAGCTCGTCAATAATTTTGGATAAGGCTGCTACAGCCTCAGGTGGCAATCTGTACTGTCTGATTCGTGGTAACACTACACCTTGCTTGAGAGTCACACGATGGGGTGTGATTTGCATGAAGCCAACATCAGTTGGACCTTGCGCCCATAGATGCTGCGGAACATTAGACAATCTCGGATCAAAATCTCGTAAAACATAGTGACCCTTGAAGTCACGTAAAAACAAACGTATCCCCTCTGGGGAACAGCAAATAACTGCACCTAATTCTTTCAGTGTCTTAATGCCTAACAAATTTTCTGGACATGACTTCGTAAGCAGTAGATCAGTAGTTCGGGACAATGGACCTACTTCTAGAGTAACTGGTTTGGAAATCTCGTTAACAATAGGCTTTCCTGAAAATCCAAGGGAAACATTTCTAGAGCCTGAGAGCGGAGCCCCTGGAACCTCGTCGTGACTAATGGTAGTCCTACTTGCCCCTGTATCAATCAGAAACTTTCTGTCTTTCCCTAATACTTGACTGTGAACATAGGGACCTTCTTGATCTACAGGAATCTCGATGAGAGGCAAGCCTACCTCCCTCTCTAGGCTGTTTCATGAATACGCTTGATACTCTGGATACTCTGTCTGTGCATACTGGTACATCTGCTGTGTAACATGCTGTGTTGCAGCGATAGGCTGCGGTGCTGGAACTGTCTGTTGTGCATTCTGTGGCTGAGAAGTCTGTGAAACTTGTTCTTGTCTAGGCGGACGTGGTCTTTCTTTAGTTTTACCAGTGGCTATGTTGTGTTTCAGAACTGCACACTCGTTTATAAAATGACCTGGCTGTTTACAATAATTGCATGTCCCTTTAACGGGAGCTGCAGGATGACTGGCTTGATTCGGACCCCTCTTCTGACTGTCTTGAGGAACAGATTGTGCAACTAGTACTTTCATTTTCGTGTCTTTCATACGTTTCCTTTCATGATCTTGCTCTTCTCTGATTCTATTCTGGTGATACTGGAGCATCTGTAACATTTGGGACGGAGTATTAGCTTGCCAGGTACTTTCGACTTTCAAAACTCGATTTTTAACTTGTGGACTCGAATTCTCGACTAGTTTAGTAACGAAAAGATGAGGGTATGACTCACTACTTGTCTTGAGACCACTGTTAATGCTAAAGCATTTCTCAAATCTAGAATAAAAATCACTAGTATCTTCGTCTTGTTTCTGTTTACAGGCTGAGATTGCATCCCAGTCTTCCTTTTTAGTGGCTAATAATCTTGGCAAAACTTGTATTAATAGTTCAGGTAATTCTTTACATTTACCTCCTAGACCGGTACCTGGTACACGTGTATTTTCTTCAGCTTCTAGAGCTGTCCAATCGATCTTTTTCTCTCCCACCTCCCAATCTTTTTCCTTGAGTTTTTCGTATATGCCCGCAGGCAACAGGACTTTTAGCATTTTAATAATATCTGGATACGTGTATTCTCCCATACGGAGCACGTCCTTTAATTCTCGGTGGAACCCTGCTGGATCTTTGTCGTGACAGGGAATTAATTTCTTCATTTCTAAGAGTTCCATCTTGGTAACTGGGGTGTAAACAAATACTCGTTGCATTTCACCACCCGCTGTCCTAACTGGGTGTACTTCTCGTAACGGATTCTGTCTGTCTATGTAAAACGGTTTACTTTCTGGGGGTGAGACATGAACAAAATGCGGGTTCAGAAACGTTCTATATTTATGGCGTTGTTCTAGAATGACACTAATTAAATCGGTACCTAAACCTTTCCATCTATACTGGAGTAACTCGTTCAGGACATCATGTAACGGACCTGGATCGGAATGTTGACCCTCATATAGAGTAATGAGGTGCTGGATCATATACATACCCACCAGTCGCTGCTCGGCTGGGGGCAATTTTAGAAACATTTGTGCCACTATTTCGTCTGGAAAAGTGGTAGAATCAGTAATCCATCGGACTGCTGATCGGGCTAGTTCTTGTTCATGCATGGTACTTAATTCACTATAACCGATTCGTGATTTCAGAATTTGATCGGTAGCTTGAAATACTTGTTCTAGAGAGCCTTGTTCCGGTGCTGGGAGATGGAAGACTTTCTTGTGTTCTAGGCGTAAATGTCGGTCTGGAAATCTAGATTTACCTACATACGCTATTCTGGCGGTATTCTCGTCGTCTACCTCTTCAGTAGAAGAGTCATTTTCTTTCTCGCTTACTTGTGCTTCTCTGCGTTGTTCGTGTAACCTTATTATTTCTTTACGTATTTTCTTGTACATACTCTCTATACTATTGAGGGTCTTGTGCTTACCCTCGGCTATATTATCACTCCACCTTGTCAGAACTTTCATTTCGACCGGATCTTTAGTCGGGGAATCTTGTTCCCGTATTAAACAATTGATCAGAAACTTTAATAACATCAACTGGATCTCAGATTTCCTGAGAGACATGACTTCACCAATACTTTCTGGATCTTGTCCTGTACGAATGAAACGATACATTCTGTCTAGATCTTCTTTCATATTCGGTAGGGTGACCAAATACTCGGACACCTGTCTTATACGTATGGAATATAGAACCATACTATCCTCGCCTGGGACTGGATCATAACAGCATTCAGTAAGAAGTCGCCTGATCTCTGCAATAGACTTATATTTGGGCGTACGCTGTAACGCACGTTCATGTAACTCGACTGCCCCTAGACGTCTACTTGGCGGCGGGGTACAAGGAGGACCTCCTCCCGCGGCCCCTAAACTGGAATCGTCGACTGATGCTCTTCGAGCTGGCAGAGTGACTGATGTGGCGGGAATTTGTACTACGGGCTGGACCGGGGGTACCGTAGCAGGTACTGCAAAAGGTGCCCCGGTGACTGGAGGAGCAGGATTTACATTATTTACAGGAGCTGGTGGAACAGGATTTGCATATTCTGGGACTGTGTCGTCCAAATAGGACGAGAGAAAAATATCAGCTGCGGTCGGTTTGTGACGTAACTTGGTCGGGACTAAAGGTGGCGGAAGATTACTGGATGCTTCCGGGGTTGCTTTTGGCAAGCCCTCGGCAAGAAGAGGGTACATACCCTTAATAAGGGCATTCCTCTGTCTGTCTGACTGTTCGGTTTTAACTCGTTCACCTATCTCGATTAGTTCCCTTTCTTGGGCTCTTTCTAAGGATTCTCTACTTAATTCTGACTTTCTGATTTCTTTTTCGGTTCTTTTATGAGATTCTTTGCGCCATAACTCGATGGCATCTTTCTGTGACTGTCTGGCTTTCTTTTTCCATAATACTTCTTCTACTCGCATGATGCACTCGGCATCCCATGTACCCGATACGGGCCATCTGTACTTTTCTTCTAACTGTTTGGTGTACTCCACCCATAAATCTAGATATAATATGGCACTTATGCCATGCTTTTGATACATAAAATGACCTGGACTGTCCCTAGGCGGGACAGGAACTGCTTCTTCTAACAGACCTTTTCTAGTTCTTAACTGACGTAATTTGGAAAACAAAGGCATGACTGGGCTGGAGCCTAGACACAATACAATACACAATAAACACAATAATTACACCACTTTCATACCACGACATTGAAATACATGAATGACATTTTAAAATAACAGTTCGGACAAAATTCCACCTGGAATACTGAAAACAGAATACATGAATTTCTCGAGAACAGAACAGACTAGAACAGAAACTAGATGCACTGCTAAAACAGTACGAAACTTACCGGTCTCATAAAGAGACACGTCAGGACCCGCATCCACCTAAGTGGACACTTCGTGTTGGATCTGTGTACCCCAAACCCACGGACCAGAGACAATACAATTGACCCTGTCTAGATACTACCCCAGCAACGGTACTCACCGGGCAGCAAGAACGGAAGGCCTCGGACTGGACTGGACTGCTACGACGCCGGACGGACGAACTTCGGACTTCAGTTACGGGTGGGCCTCCGGATACCTCGGACCTTGGACTCTCGGCTTGGGCTCTGGTCGGGACTCGCCGCGTTCCTCCACCGCCTCGTCTGGACGCTGGACCGCAACCTCCGTCTCCTCCGTGGGCCTGAGGGATACTTGAAGCAGAAATATCTGCCACTGCGCAGGATGGTTCCGTCACGACTGCAGAGGATCAGGGGGCTTGCGTGGCTTCTCCGGCGCGTGGGGAAAGGGCAAGTCCCTATTCGGGCGCCATTATGTGGTAAATAAATAAATAATACCTCTATTTTTGACTGGATATATAATAACAGATAGCTCAATAAATAAGAGTCAAGATTCGAGGTAGTAGGAGTTTGCAGGTTTAATACAGCATAAGGACAGGAACAGGACAACCTGCACGGGCAAGATCTGGGATGGCTAGCCAACAGGGGGGCCCGACAGCTGTCGGGCAGGATCTGGAATGAGCGCGCTGTCTTTTAATAACAATACACAAATATATATACTAAAACAATTGCATTACAGTACATACAGTAGGTGTGACAGTGGGTGGAGTTAGCAACAGTCGCGAAAGATAAGGATGAAAGTGGGTGTAACAGGAGGCGTATACATAGACATGTGATGTAGACGTAACAGAATATGTCATAAATGGGGCGGAAACATGGAGGGGGCTACCTGAGGAGCCGGGACCTCTAACCTAGTGGTGCGCGCAAGCTGGCAATGACGTGTAACTAGGGAGAAGCTGGGGGCTATGACTTCTGAGCTAGAAGGAGAGACGAAAGTCTGGAGAGTCAGAGCGACATGTACCTAAACACTATCTAGTATCTGATGTTTAGAGAACATGTTGATAGAATCCAAAAGTTATCAGGGCAAAGGCTAACAGACACTAAGACTGGTGCATGAATTATTCTACATGTAGTGTGTGTTGAGGAATATTAAATGACCATTAATACAGTATTTCTCTTACATGGAGACGTAAAGGCTAGACTATGACGGAAACTATTGATGCGATTCAGTAGCTTAGGAATGCAGAGAAGGAGAGCTGGACTGATAACTGGAATCATAACATACTCTTGGCAGACTGGCAGGCAGAGCCAGGACGGGCCGGGCACTGTGAGGCAGGAAGTAAGTGAAGGGTCAGGGATACAGGTGGGGGCTGTATCGCTCCTCAGCGAGGGTTCAGAAGACAGGAGCTGAATCTGAGTCCGGGCCCTTTTGAGGCCTAGAAACGGGGACTTTACAATGAAATAACGTGCACTCTGTGAAACGTGGCAACGTAGCTTTACATAGGCCTAATACTCGTAGCTTTCACGAGAACTGGAGACTGGCATACTAGAGATGGACACAACTGTAATTGCGTCTTTAATCGGTCATGGGGAATACATATGCATATTAATCATGCACATATAACATAAGATGGGGAACACGTAGGGACACAGAACATGGCAAAATTTTACTTTTCCACAATCCAACACCGTTTTTTAGCTCATTGCTCCATCCCAGTTTCAGAACCTGGCTGTATGCAAATTAGTCTGTCCCTGGCCCAGTGCATCATGGGAACAGGGCAGACCAGACTACAAAAGCCAATTCTTACACTGGGAAGGAAACAAGCTTCCGGGGACCGGTTTCTGCCATTTCAGGCGTCTTCGGCCCGGCTTGCTTGAATCCTGATGGTGCAATGAGCAAGGGACTCACATCTGAGTATACCCTTCCACGCTTAGGGTGGACAAAATAATTTACAACAAGGGGTGGTGATGGACAGAGTCTCTGAATTAAGCAGAGTACTCTCACCCAGTCAAGAGATCAGGGCTAGATCCAACACCGTTTTTTAGCTCATTGCACCATCCCAGTTTCAGAACCTGGCTGTATGCAAATTAGTCTGTCCCTGGCCCAGTGCATCATGGGAACAGGGCAGACCAGACTACAAAAGCCAATTCTTACACTGGGAAGGAAACAAGCTTCCGGGGACCGGTTTCTGCCATTTCAGGCGTCTTCGGCCCGGCTTGCTTGAATCCTGATGGTGCAATGAGCAAGGGACTCACATCTGAGTATACCCTTCCACGCTTAGGGTGGACAAAATAATTTACAACAAGGGGTGGTGATGGACAGAGTCTCTGAATTAAGCAGAGTACTCTCACCCAGTCAAGAGATCAGGGCTAGATCCAACACCGTTTTTTAGCTCATTGCACCATCCCAGTTTCAGAACCTGGCTGTATGCAAATTAGTCTGTCCCTGGCCCAGTGCATCATGGGAACAGGGCAGACCAGACTACAAAAGCCAATTCTTACACTGGGAAGGAAACAAGCTTCCGGGGACCGGTTTCTGCCATTTCAGGCGTCCTCGGCCCGGCTTGCTTGAATCCTGATGGTGCAATGAGCAAGGGACTCACATCTGAGTATACCCTTCCACGCTTAGGGTGGACAAAATAATTTACAACAAGGGGTGGTGATGGACAGAGTCTCTGAATTAAGCAGAGTACTCTCACCCAGTCAAGAGATCAGGGCTAGATCCAACACCGTTTTTTAGCTCATTGCACCATCCCAGTTTCAGAACCTGGCTGTATGCAAATTAGTCTGTCCCTGGCCCAGTGCATCATGGGAACAGGGCAGACCAGACTACAAAAGCCAATTCTTACACTGGGAAGGAAACAAGCTTCCGGGGACCGGTTTCTGCCATTTCAGGCGTCTTCGGCCCGGCTTGCTTGAATCCTGATGGTGCAATGAGCAAGGGACTCACATCTGAGTATACCCTTCCACGCTTAGGGTGGACAAAATAATTTACAACAAGGGGTGGTGATGGACAGAGTCTCTGAATTAAGCAGAGTACTCTCACCCAGTCAAGAGATCAGGGCTAGATCCAACACCGTTTTTTAGCTCATTGCACCATCCCAGTTTCAGAACCTGGCTGTATGCAAATTAGTCTGTCCCTGGCCCAGTGCATCATGGGAACAGGGCAGACCAGACTACAAAAGCCAATTCTTACACTGGGAAGGAAACAAGCTTCCGGGGACCGGTTTCTGCCATTTCAGGCGTCCTCGGCCCGGCTTGCTTGAATCCTGATGGTGCAATGAGCAAGGGACTCACATCTGAGTATACCCTTCCACGCTTAGGGTGGACAAAATAATTTACAACAAGGGGTGGTGATGGACAGAGTCTCTGAATTAAGCAGAGTACTCTCACCCAGTCAAGAGATCAGGGCTAGATCCAACACCGTTTTTTAGCTCATTGCACCATCCCAGTTTCAGAACCTGGCTGTATGCAAATTAGTCTGTCCCTGGCCCAGTGCATCATGGGAACAGGGCAGACCAGACTACAAAAGCCAATTCTTACACTGGGAAGGAAACAAGCTTCCGGGGACCGGTTTCTGCCATTTCAGGCGTCTTCGGCCCGGCTTGCTTGAATCCTGATGGTGCAATGAGCAAGGGACTCACATCTGAGTATACCCTTCCACGCTTAGGGTGGACAAAATAATTTACAACAAGGGGTGGTGATGGACAGAGTCTCTGAATTAAGCAGAGTACTCTCACCCAGTCAAGAGATCAGGGCTAGATCCAACACCGTTTTTTAGCTCATTGCACCATCCCAGTTTCAGAACCTGGCTGTATGCAAATTAGTCTGTCCCTGGCCCAGTGCATCATGGGAACAGGGCAGACCAGACTACAAAAGCCAATTCTTACACTGGGAAGGAAACAAGCTTCCGGGGACCGGTTTCTGCCATTTCAGGCGTCTTCGGCCCGGCTTGCTTGAATCCTGATGGTGCAATGAGCAAGGGACTCACATCTGAGTATACCCTTCCACGCTTAGGGTGGACAAAATAATTTACAACAAGGGGTGGTGATGGACAGAGTCTCTGAATTAAGCAGAGTACTCTCACCCAGTCAAGAGATCAGGGCTAGATCCAACACCGTTTTTTAGCTCATTGCACCATCCCAGTTTCAGAACCTGGCTGTATGCAAATTAGTCTGTCCCTGGCCCAGTGCATCATGGGAACAGGGCAGACCAGACTACAAAAGCCAATTCTTACACTGGGAAGGAAACAAGCTTCCGGGGACCGGTTTCTGCCATTTCAGGCGTCTTCGGCCCGGCTTGCTTGAATCCTGATGGTGCAATGAGCAAGGGACTCACATCTGAGTATACCCTTCCACGCTTAGGGTGGACAAAATAATTTACAACAAGGGGTGGTGATGGACAGAGTCTCTGAATTAAGCAGAGTACTCTCACCCAGTCAAGAGATCAGGGCTAGATCCAACACCGTTTTTTAGCTCATTGCACCATCCCAGTTTCAGAACCTGGCTGTATGCAAATTAGTCTGTCCCTGGCCCAGTGCATCATGGGAACAGGGCAGACCAGACTACAAAAGCCAATTCTTACACTGGGAAGGAAACAAGCTTCCGGGGACCGGTTTCTGCCATTTCAGGCGTCTTCGGCCCGGCTTGCTTGAATCCTGATGGTGCAATGAGCAAGGGACTGAACTGGGATGGTGCAGTGAGCTAAAAAACGGTGATGGATCAAGCCCTGATCTGTTGACTGGGTAGGAGTGTTCTGATTAACTCAGATACTCTGTCCATCACCACCCCCTTTTTGAAATTATTTTGGCCACCATGAGTGTGGAAGGGTATGCTCAGACATGAGTCCCTTGCTCATTGCACCATCAGGATTCAAGCAAGCCGGGCCGAAGACGGCTGTAATGCCAGAAACCGGTCCCCGGAAGCTTGTTTCCTTTCCAGTGAAGAATTGGCTTGGTAGTTTGGTCTGCCCTGTTCCCATGATGCACTGGGCCAGGGACAGACTAATATGCATATAGCCAGGTTCTGAACTGGGATGGTGCAGTGAGCTAAAAAACGGTGCTGGATCAAGCCCTGATCTGTTGACTGGGTAGGAGTGTTCTGATTAACTCAGATACTCTGTCCATCACCACCCCCTTTTTGAAATTATTTTGGCCACCATGAGTGTGGAAGGGTATGCTCAGACATGAGTCCCTTGCTCATTGCACCATCAGGATTCAAGCAAGCCGGGCCGAAGACGGCTGTAATGCCAGAAACCGGTCCCCGGAAGCTTGTTTCCTTTCCAGTGAAGAATTGGCTTGGTAGTTTGGTCTGCCCTGTTCCCATGATGCACTGGGCCAGGGACAGACTAATATGCATATAGCCAGGTTCTGAACTGGGATGGTGCAGTGAGCTAAAAAACGGTGATGGATCAAGCCCTGATCTGTTGACTGGGTAGGAGTGTTCTGATTAACTCAGATACTCTGTCCATCACCACCCCCTTTTTGAAATTATTTTGGCCACCATGAGTGTGGAAGGGTATGCTCAGACATGAGTCCCTTGCTCATTGCACCATCAGGATTCAAGCAAGCCGGGCCGAAGACGGCTGTATTGCCAGAAACCGGTCCCCGGAAGCTTGTTTCCTTTCCAGTGAAGAATTGGCTTGGTAGTTTGGTCTGCCCTGTTCCCATGATGCACTGGGCCAGGGACAGACTAATATGCATATAGCCAGGTTCTGAACTGGGATGGTGCAGTGAGCTAAAAAACGGTGATGGATCAATCCCTGATCTGTTGACTGGGTAGGAGTGTTCTGATTAACTCAGATACTCTGTCCATCACCACCCCCTTTTTGAAATTATTTTGGCCACCATGAGTGTGGAAGGGTATGCTCAGACATGAGTCCCTTGCTCATTGCACCATCAGGATTCAAGCAAGCCGGGCCGAAGACGGCTGTAATGCCAGAAACCGGTCCCCGGAAGCTTGTTTCCTTTCCAGTGAAGAATTGGCTTGGTAGTTTGGTCTGCCCTGTTCCCATGATGCACTGGGCCAGGGACAGACTAATATGCATATAGCCAGGTTCTGAACTGGGATGGTGCAGTGAGCTAAAAAACGGTGATGGATCAAGCCCTGATCTGTTGACTGGGTAGGAGTGTTCTGATTAACTCAGATACTCTGTCCATCACCACCCCCTTTTTGAAATTATTTTGGCCACCATGAGTGTGGAAGGGTATGCTCAGACATGAGTCCCTTGCTCATTGCACCATCAGGATTCAAGCAAGCCGGGCCGAAGACGGCTGTAATGCCAGAAACCGGTCCCCGGAAGCTTGTTTCCTTTCCAGTGAAGAATTGGCTTGGTAGTTTGGTCTGCCCTGTTCCCATGATGCACTGGGCCAGGGACAGACTAATATGCATATAGCCAGGTTCTGAACTGGGATGGTGCAGTGAGCTAAAAAACGGTGATGGATCAAGCCCTGATATGTTGACTGGGTAGGAGTGTTCTGATTAACTCAGATACTCTGTCCATCACCACCCCCTTTTTGAAATTATTTTGGCCACCATGAGTGTGGAAGGGTATGCTCAGACATGAGTCCCTTGCTCATTGCACCATCAGGATTCAAGCAAGCCGGGCCGAAGACGGCTGTAATGCCAGAAACCGGTCCCCGGAAGCTTGTTTCCTTTCCAGTGAAGAATTGGCTTGGTAGTTTGGTCTGCCCTGTTCCCATGATGCACTGGGCCAGGGACAGACTAATATGCATATAGCCAGGTTCTGAACTGGGATGGTGCAGTGAGCTAAAAAACGGTGATGGATCAAGCCCTGATCTGTTGACTGGGTAGGAGTGTTCTGATTAACTCAGATACTCTGTCCATCACCACCCCCTTTTTGAAATTATTTTAGGAAATTGCCAGCACCAAATAAAGTTGATCCTGCCACACTCAGGGATCCATTTCTCAACTCCATGACATCTGTCATTGTGATATTTATCCTGCACATGTCACCAAGTGGAAACTGAGGGGATTTCTTCTGAGTTTCAAGCCTTTACCAAGCAACGGATTAGTTGCCTCTCCAGATCACACTCCAGATCCCATTCTCAAGGCAGGTAAAGAGGAAGACTTCATCTCCTGGAAAATCCTCCCACACCAAATATGGTAAGTAGTGATTGAGGGACACTTCTTCCTTTTGACGCAATTACCATTTGCAGAGTAATAAGTCTGGTTAGTGAGCCGATACACTACTCCGACCTCTGCATCGTCTTTTGATTCACTTCCTGGTCCGGAGGGCTTAAGCCCAGCACATGTGTCTCGCTTTATTCCTTTCAGGAGCTGTCAGACCCACTTCTAGCTTTTGTAGCTCCTGCCTCTGACCGCACTCAAGGGATGACATTCAACCAAACTTTGATGCCTATATTCGTAGTACCTCCTCGACCTCCTACTGATGCATCTTCAGACCTCAATTTGCGTATAGGTCCTCAACAGTGGCTCTTCCACCAGCAGTGGCTCTTCCACCAGCTTCTATACCAATGATGGTCAACTCCATTGATATTCCTGTTGCTGTTTTGAACTTGGAAGACCATCTCTAGCCACCTAAGGCCTTAACCTTTGTTTCGATATTAGCATTAGTGTTGATGTCATTAGCAGTACCTGCTCTAGATCTACTTTTGCAGTTCCCGAGGACCCAGACTATTTTGGCCACGGTGGAATGCACTGGAAAGTCCAGCTTTGAATTCCCATCCAAAGTCATACAAGCATCAGACAAGGGCTTTCATGAAGAAGGGGACAGTAGCAAAGCGGATGCCTTTACCCCTCTTATTTGCACTCTGATGGGAGTCTCTGGGTCTCCAAAACACCACTGGCTCACATTCGTCTTCTTCCCTTTAACGCGTTATATGCTAGGCTACCTGAGTCCTAGAATTGCCTTTGCTAGATACAGAGCTCAAAGCTAATCTAGTGACAAAAATCCTTCAGCCCAGTTTGTTCAAATCTTGTTCCCAATCAATGAGGTCACCCTAGGCCCGATATTGTCTACTTGAAATAAGATGGCCTCTACCGTGGCTGTCCAGTCCCATGTGACCTACCTTCGTTGCCCAGTTGAGGCAATCCATAATTTGTATCCTCAACATCTTTGCCTAAGGGGCTAGTATTTATGCCTCCTTCTTACTCTAAGCGAAATCCGAATTATTTTCTCCTCCTCTCCATCGTATAGATGCAAAATAGACTGAGATGGTGAGAAAGAAAGGGTTTTCATCAGGAATCCTGTCTCTTTGATCATGTAACACCCTGTGCCTGTTTTGTTGCTACTCCTATCCCTTTTAGGAACGCATACATGTGGGTCCACTTTTTCCAGAACGTGAAAGGGACCGTGTGTTTGGGGCCACCAAACAAACTCTCTTACTTGGTCTCAATGCCACAGATTCGGTGGCCAGGTCTATACTTCTGTGAGTATACACAGACATGTTTGAATGAGTCTCTGAGGAGATGTGCAGGCAAATCTGATGAATACGCCATTTTATGGCTCCTACCTCTTTGGCAAAAAGGCTGCTTGGCCCTTGGGCAGAACTGAATGAAGATGCCCCACCATGTGCCCTCGGGCTTTGTCCCAGCACTTTTCAGACTAATACCCCCAATTGTGAATTCTACTTCAGTGGTCAGGAAATGCAATAGGAACAAGTCTTGTGCTATATTTGAGGGAATATCCTGTGACTACAGTGAGAGATTGGCTGTCTAAAAGGATCTGAGCGAAATGCACCTACTTCTGTCTTTGTGTCAGTGATGGTCATAGGCACGCTTCTGCAGAAAAAAATGGGCACCATGTTTTGTTACCCTATCGCAGAAGAATAATAAGCAAGTGGGTAGCCACTATGTTTCATCCTTTATTGAACCTTCCTAATCAGATGGGTTTCCTGCAGGCATTATATGTCTTGTTGGCAAATCTTAATGGTTCCCCAGATTCCTTGCCTTTCACCAGGGCGATAAGCCCCTTTACATCGCGCCGTCTGTAGGGCTCGCGCAGCGTACTATGAGCACCAATCCTACCAAATTGATTTTTAAAGTCTTAAAAGATCTCACTGCCAATAGAGCTGCTGTGCCTGAGGTCTGTTCACCATCTCATTGCGAGGCTCTAGCAGCCTTCTTTGTTGATAAAGTGACTAAGATCTACCGCTCCTTCCCTAATACTATGCTGACAAGTATGGAGTTGGGGTCCACTTCTTGTAACAACTTGACTCTTTCGACACTCCCAGCTCTTTCGGAGGAGGAGTTGGAGAAATTGGCAGCTAAAGTGAAATCTGGATCCCCTGTGGACCCACTTAGGCCAGCTCAATTTAAAGACGCAGCTGCTTTTTGCTTGCCTCCTATTCGTCACCTCATCAATCTATCCCTCTCTTCGGGTATAGTCCCCTTGAGATGGAAGGAAGCTTATGTCACCCCCATCCTGAAAAAACCCTCACTGGACCATCTAAAACTCGAGAACTATCGTCCTATCTCCCTCCTACCATGGGCTGCGAAGGTGACAGAAGCCCATGTAAACGGCATTCTGTCCAATCATCTTCAATCTGCTAACACTCTAGACCCTTCGCAGAATGGCTTTCGTGCTGGACACAGCACTGAAACAGCCCTCCTCTCCATGGTTGAACATCTACGCGCTGTGTTGGATGCAGGTCAAATGGCGGCACTGGTACTATTAGATCTTAGTGCCGCCTTTGACACTGTCTCCCATGCAATTCTTCTGCAGCGTCTGGGAGAGGCGGGCGTCAAGGGGGTGGCGCTGAAATGGTTTCGATCGTTTCTCTCTGATCGTACCTTCCGGGTCTCCACGCCTCCTTTTGAGTCTAAACCCCATGGTATCGAACAGGGAGTTCCGCAGGGATCAGCATTGAGCCCCACGCTTTTCAATCTTTACGTGCAGCCGCTGGCTGCTGTCGCCAAGCGTTGGGACCTTACAATGGTGTCTTACGCTGACGACACGCAGCTTGCGGTTGTACTTAGTGGGGACTCCGATACTGTGACGGCTAAGTTTTGTGAGGGTCTCAGTGCGGTGGCTGGATGGATGACGGCTAACTGCCTGCAGCTCAATGCCAAAAAGACCGAAGTATTGATTGTGGGCAAACAGAGCAGCCTCTGGGGCGATAAGTGGTAGCAGGCTGATCTTGGCCCCACTCTGATCCCGGTCGATGAGGTGAAAAATCTAGGCGTTTGGCTAGATTCTATGCTCAGTTTCTCTTGTCATACCAAGAAAATAGCTGCGACCTGCTTTGGTTATCTACGGGGGCTCAGACCGGTGCTGAAATTTTTTGATGCCCCGACTCGCCAATTGATTATCCAGGCAGTCATACTGTCTAGGCTCGACTATGCGAGCTCGTTGCTACTTGGGGCCAATCAGGCTGAAATTATGAGATTGCAGCGCGTTCAGAACGCGGCAGCTAGGGCTTTAGTCGGTCTCCCTAGATTCTGCTCTGCTAGAAGCACTATTACCAAGCTTCACTGGCTGCCTGTCCCTCAGAAGATAGAATTCAAGACTCTATGTCTTGTTTTTAAGACATTAAAACTTGCCTCTCCCCAGATAGATCAGGCGGTCGCTCTTTTAGAGTGCTTGCCCCTAAACTCTGGAACTCTCTCCCTGCCCATTTGCGTGCCCTTGATGACCTTTTGACATTCAGGAAAGCCGTAAAAACTTATATCTTCCCAAATAGCTGTTAATCCTTCTTATTCTGGATTTTTCCTTTTACTCGGTGTGTGTTGTGTTTCTTTCCAGGCGCAGCGCCGGGACGCCTCTTAGCTGGGGCAGCTGTGCGCTTAAAAATGGAGTTAACATAACATAACACTGTAGGTATTTTCATCATGATGGGTCATCTGTATCGATGAGCAAAACGCTACTAGGCCCCGGCTAGAACATTAAGGAGAGTGGTTCTACAATTGCAGGTATTGGTGAGACAACCTTATGGGATAGTTTTGTAACTTTCTACCGACCCCCTAAGCCACCTTTCAACGCAAACTACTGTATCGACTATTATGTTGGTGCTTGCCTAAAGCAGGTACATTTGAATCTAAAGAGGGCTATGATGATATTTCACAGTCTAAGGGGACCTGAGGAACCCTTTTGGTTCGCCCCTAGTTTAGCATGGTACAAGATGGAGGCTGGATACAGATCTCCCAGTCTCAGGGTCTCAACTGCTCGTTGGCATTATACAAAAGGGGACCGCTCTAGGGGGTGCCCGAATCTAGCAGAACCTGAAATCTCTGATGGTTGGGTCTACTGAAGTGACTGTGTCTAATAGACTGGGTATGTATTCTATTTAGGTTCCCCACTCCCCACCCCCACCTTGCTCAGGCTTCAAAACTGTTACATTATAAAGGCATAAACGTTCAAGGCAAGGTATTTACCCACAGCAAAGGTTAATATTCGGCAATTTCTATCCGTCGTTCCTCGGAGATTGGCATTGCTGACAATTGTGGAGACAGCTGGACATTTGGGTGCTGACTTGCATATGTTCATCGGTGGTCAAAGTCAATTTCTTATATTACTAAGAGCAATTAGGAGACACAATCTTTTCTGACATAATTATCTCAAAGGCTCTCTGAATTGGATGAGGAGAGGCATTGTAGTCGAGTTTATGGCAATGGCCACTACATGACAGCTTTGTAGCCATTATTATTTCTTGGGCGTTGTTAATGTTCCAAGCATTATAACACCCAGCGATTTCTAAAGTTTTTAACGAAGGCTTCATCTGTTAGATCAGACTCGAAGAGCTTTGGTGTTCTGCCACTCAGAGCTGTCCTTCCCTCGGGGGGGGTTCGGGGGGGGCAGCAGGAACAAGCCACGAGTTTAGTGGTTGGTGAAGTGGCCCTGGCTGCCGTGTCCTCGGTGCAAGGCCGCATAGTTTGCAGGCTAGGGTGGGCGGGGGGCTGCCTCGGCGCAGAAGAAGCAAGACTGGCTATAGCCTAGATTACAATTCTTTGCCGACCCGGCAGGAGGAGGCGTGACAAGAGCGCGCTCTGAAGTGTCCTCTACAGACAGGAAGCCCCTGGGCAGCCGATGCGGTCTGAGAAGCGCTGCTGCGTCAGTCTCAGGACTGGCGCTGTGTGGGATGAGGCGCCGCTAGCGCGGGGGTCCGTCTGCAGCTGCAACATCTGGAGGTAAGGCGCTACCTGGGGACGCCGTGGATAACGGCGGAAAGAGACTTGTGTGGGATCTGCCGGGGATGGGCTTGTGTTCCCGAGGGAAGGTAGACCCCCCTGTAATAACAGGCTAGCCGCGACTATATTTGTAGATTGCCTTCTACCCCCGAGCATCAGAGCGTAGGTAACTCTTGTGCATTAGGGTAAGCGTGCTTAAGACAGCAGCAGGTAGGGCAGCTGTAGTGCCAGGCCGCCTTGCATGACTGATTTTGTGGTTTTGAGTCAAGCTGCACAGCACACTCACTTCATGTTTGTTGCTTTGTCCTAGTCCAAACGTCCATCTGAGCTGAAACCGCCATATCTGACTGCGCCCAAGCCCTAACCAGGCCAGGCCGTGTGCGAAAGGAGATTTAGGCATGGCCAGTCTGTGCTTGCTCGTTGCTGCAGCTTGTGCCTGACCTCATGGTGCTCTTGGACAGGCGGTGATGGGGATCATCTTTTCTCATTGAATTGGGGGGCCCTAGTTGAAGTCTCAGGTAGGTGGCGTGTGTAGGGGCTTACAGCCTACTTCTGCAGTTTTAGAACTTGAAAGTTGGCTTTTTTTTTTTTTTTTAAATTATATAATAATCAAGGTTTGTCCAGGAAATGGCAAATTGAAACTAATAAAACAGAAGTGTGCCCTAGCACAGTCATTTCTAAGTCATACAACATAATACATAACATCTAACTTCAGTTGTTATTTATTATATATATCACGTTGCACGGACTCCACTGGGACGCGGTTCTGTTGTATTTACTAAACACCCAGGCTTTGGGGAGATTATAGGGTCACCCTATTGTGTTGAACATACTGGAAGTAGTAACATCAAAAAGGCTCTTTATCTCAAATCAGACTTCCTGTTGGGAATGTCTGAAAGACCTGCGTGGACGAGCTGCAGTCACTAGGCTGTATCCCACGATCTCGCTTTTCCAGGTTGTAGCATGCCAACAGAAGTTTGTGGGTGATTAGCAGGACAGCCCTGTGTTTTTCTCAAATACTGAATTCAATCCATTCGTTAGTATGCTTCCTCCCAGTTTCTTCATGTCTGAGCACTACTGGTGCAGAGTACATCATTCATTAGAACCCCTCTCTCGAGCCCAGAAAGTGGGGGTCATCAAGGAAAAGAGAAATCCCAACTGATCCTTTCTCAGAATGTGGGAGTGCTACTGCTTGATACCACTCCAGGAACCTGGCCTTCCTGCAAACAATTCAAGGACGTGGACAGACAGTATGGTCACTTTCGGAATTCCAATGAATCTGTATCTCTTTACCTAAAGACAATATGCCGCTTAAGGCCAAACTGAGATCAATAAAGATGAATATGATAATGAGGTGAAAACTTCTATATTAAAATAATCTTCCATTACTTAGAGCGGATAGATTTGTAATTCTAACTCCAGTTCCAGCGACATCAGGGCAAGAGCCATGTCGATCCATCTTCTGGTCATGTGAAAGTGAAAGAGTCAAGGTAACAGTAATCAGAGTTGTGTGAGTCGAAGTAATGACCTTGATGGTGAAGTCGATGACCTTGTATCGATCATGATCTTCACCCATGCCATTTTTTTATACCTTGCCTGCCTGAATGCTGCCGGTTGTCAGGATATAGACATTCTGGATTTAGTATTTCTTGGTTCCCTCATTAGTTTGCTTTCTTTGATCATGTTTTAAACTTTATCTGGTGTGCCCTTAGCAGCCAATCGACACACCTCAAGACTGGTTCTATATAGTCTTGTTTGTTAACCTTTGAGCATTAACACCTTTGAGGTTTGGTTTGGTTTCTGCAATATTTTCATTTATCTCCAAAGGTTCCGAATAGATTAAGTTGTAATAGCCTGGTCAGTACTTTAAGGCGATGGGTTGTGCCCATCAAATCAGCCTGGATTTTTTACTTATTGAACTTTTACTATGGGTGAGCCTCATAACTCGTGACCCACCCACGTTAAACACACAGTAATTGGAATGCACGTGTTTACAGCCAGTATCTGTCCTCTAAGATAAGGCTGTTGCAATGCAGCAAAACTAGGGGGCACTTGGCTAGTTATACTTGAACACTTGTACACACATGGTTGCACACAAGTGAAGGCTGGATGTGTGAGACTCTTGTAATGCGCAGTTCGGTAACTGCGCACAGATAGCCTGGCGCAGAGGGTACGCTGCAGAATTGGATATTGACCTGGAGTAGGCCTCATAATGTTAGTGTACACTAATTGGGAAAGTCAGAGTGGTTTACTGTCTTGTATGCAGTGACACTCCATCAAACACCTATGGGGTAGACTGCCTTAGAGTGCAGTTTCGCTTCCCTTTGGCTGAAGAGACCAGTAATATTGAATTAGGGAGGAAGTGGTATTCCAAATTTGAGAGTTCCAAAATGAAATCTGTACAACTCATAGGTCATTCGGTATTGTCCTATTTCTCTGGCTCAGGTCAGGATTAAAGCCCAGGCCTAGGTTTTTCCACAAGCCTTATGAATATTTGTAAATTACTGCATAGTATTCAGTAGTGTGTGTGTGTGTGGAATAAATGTACTTTTACTTTTCTAAAGGAAAATCACAGACTGGACAATTATTTATTGAGTGTTGTTATTGCATACTAGCGAATGGCAATTACTAAGCCAAAAAACCTCTCTTGAGCAGGCCTTGGGCTGCTCTGCTCCGCCACCCCGAGAGAGTCAATCGGTGTTTGGTTCCCAGTGGAGGGCGAATATGGGTCCACTACTTGTGCAGGCCACACAGCTAATGGCCTGTTTCCTCACAAGTTCTTGAAGAAAGGTGTGAGAAAGTGCCATCTTTCTAGCATTGGTATGCCCCCACTTTTTTCTGAATTGCTGATGTGCTTTTTTTTTTTTTTTTTAAACTTTATTTGTCATTTTCAGAAGCATCATACACAAACCATTAGCAATGGAAACAATACACCCCATCTTGCAGTACAAAAACACCCTGAATGACAGCTTTCGGCGTAGGAACAAGTGCAAAGTCCAAAGGGATTGGGGATATCCACAACAGTTTATCACAGCCAGTAAATAGCCCCGGATGCAATAACAAGCCCAACCGGCCCCCACAGATAGTGTTCAGCAGCAGCGCATAAGTTGTACCAACAGCACAGGCTAACCCACTCCCTCCGGGTACAGTTGGTTGTCTAGCTGCGCCTGGTGGTCAGCTGCGAGTTTAGCAATGTATGCGCGGTACGGCCCCCATATGTCTAAGGGTCTAGACGATGTAGGGATGGTGGAGGAGTACTCTACGCAGTTGACATTGCAGGAGGCCAAGCTCTTCAACCAATATTTCACCGTCGGGCTTCTTGCGGAGCACCAAAGTAAGGCCACCTCGCGCTTAGCTAGCAAGAAGCCCAGCGTCGCAAGCCTGCGAACCGCTGGTGGGAAGTTCGTCACGAAGCCTAACAAAGCAATTTCAGGGGTCGTAGTTAGGGGGACGCCTAGTATTTTACCAAATGTGCTGTGTACCTGTAGCCAGTAGTCTTGCAGTCGGGGGCAGGTCCATGATAGGTGAGCAAAATCAGCCTCTGTAGTTTTACATTTCGGGCACATAGGGGATCGGGAGGGGTCTATTCTGTGGGCCAGAGCAGGGGTGTGGTACATACGCCTCAGGAATTTGAAATGAGTGAGCTTGTGCCGGGTGTTCAACGATACTGTTTTTGTTACAGCACAGCACCGAGCCCATTCCTCATCCGTGATCTGTTTCCCCAAATCTCTTTCCCAAGCCAGGCGGACCTTCTCGTCTGCTGCAGGAGCAGCCGCTAAGCTAAGTCTGTATATCTTAGTAACCATGTGTGTCCCCGATGGATGTTGAATAACTGCGGTCAGGGGTTGCGCCTCCTCTGGAGCCAGTGGGAAGGTGGGAAATGTGGCTCGCAGTAAGGAACGCAGTCGGGACAGTACAAAGGAGTCCATAAAAGTACGGTCCTGGAACCGGGGGTCCTCCGTCAAACTAAAGGCATGTCCGTCTGGGAATAGGTCCCCCACCGTGTGTAGGCCGAACTTAGAGAGTGTAGTATGCACCACCGCCTCACCAGTGATCGGAAGCCAGTGTGCATTAGGGAGGGGGAGGAGTGGGGAGTATAGTATATCAAGTTTAAGTAACCTCCGGATTTTCTCCCAGGCCCAGCATGTGGACGATACCGTTTGGATATCCTGGGGGTCGCGGGGGAACCCTCTCGGGAGCAGTGTAGCCAAGGAGTGAGGCAACACCAGGTCTGTTTCCGGCTTCAAGAACAGTATGCGCGCATCTGGGTGGAACCAAGGGTATGCGAAGGAACCCTGTGCTGCCAAAAAATATCGATAAAAATCGGGCACTCCCAGGCCACCTCTTTCGTAGGGCAGGGTCAAAACGTGCCACGCAACTCGAGGGGTTTTGTTGCCCCATATCAACCGCAGCAGCAATGTTCGCAGCTGCGTGAAAACAAATTTTGTCAGAGGTATTGGGATATTATTAAATAAGTACAAAAACCGAGGTAGCACCACCATTTTCACTATGGCAATGCGTCCCACCATTGAGAGCGGCAGCCTGAGCCACTTGGTAATGTTGTCCTCCAAAAAATCCAGCGCTCTGCCATAGTTGAGCCGGATAATGTCCACCGTGTTAAGATGGACGTGTATACCCAAGTATTTCACCGATTCGTCACACCACTCCAAGGGGTACTCGCATTCCCAGGGCGTAGTGGCGGCGGTCAGTGGAAAAATGAGGGATTTGCGCCAATTCATGCGCAGGCCGGAGTATGTGCCAAACCGCGTGATTTCCGCTAATAGTGGTGCCAAGTTTTCGGCCGGAGCCCGGACATAGAGTATTAGATCGTCCGCATACAATGAGGCGAGCAGAGGACCCGTGCGAAACTGTAGGCCCCGGAAGCTGTGGTTGTCCTGAAATTGACGGACCAAGGGGTCCATCGCTAAAATGAACAACAAGGGGGGCAGGGGGCACCCTTGCCTAGTGCCTCTGGACAGGGAGAACGCCTCTGTAAGGGTGCCATTTAGGCGTATACGAGCCGTTGGCTTAGTATACAGCAACGCCACTGTGGAGACAAAAACCTCCGGCATGCCCATCCGTCTCATAATGGAGAGGAAAAAGGGCCACTCCAGGGAGTCAAACGCCTTCTCAGCGTCTAAAAGCACTGCGGCTGCCGGAGTGTCGGGGTCTACCCGGTGAAGCACTGCGAATAAGGTGCGCAGATTCAGCGAGGTGGATCGATGCGGCACGAACCCCGATTGAGCTGGGGATATGATGAATTCCATTAAAAGGGCCAGCCGCGTGGCCACTACTTTCGCCAAGATTTTATAGTCAGTATTCAATAGCGAAAAGGGCCTATAGGAGCCACAGAGGGCAGGGTCCTTTCCGGGTTTCGGGAGCAAGATGATAACCGCCTCCCTAAACGTGGGGGGCAAGACACCCGTCTCCAGAGCCTCAGCATAGACCTCTAATAACTCCGGCACCAGTTCCTCCTTGTAGGCCTTGTAAAAATCTGCCGAAAAGCCATCGAGACCTGGAGCTGCCGAGCCTCGTAAAGCGTCTATGGCTTCCACTACCGAGTCGGATGTTATCGGGTGTGCAAGGAACTCTTGCATGTGTCTTTCCAGAAAGACCAATGCAATTTCGTCAAGGTAGGAGCCTTGAGCGCGCAGGTCGTTGGCAATGGATGAGGAGTAGAGGGTAGTGTAGTAGGAGAAGAAGGTGTGGGATATTTCAGGGGTGGTATGCCGCCGCGTACCATCCGGGGCCGTTATTTCCGTGATGTATTGCGCCTGTCGTGGCGGGCGTAGTAGGTGTGCTAGCAGCCTCCCGGGTCTGTCTCCCTCCCCATACTGCCGTGCCGAGTGCTGCGTGGTCAGAAAATGTAGCTCTCTATCGGCCGTTTCCCGAAACTCCAGCAGCAGGGAAAGGCGGCGCGTTTCAAGTGTCTCAGAAGGGGCTCGGAGCTGGTCCTCCTCCACTTGTCTGATGTCTTTCTCCAGGCGTGTAAGCGTGGTTCTAATAGAGCGCAGAACTCCCACATGAGTGGCAATGCATACCCCCCTTATAGTGGCCTTAAACCCCTCCCACAAGGTAGCGTGTGTGTCCACTGACCCCGTGTTCAGCTCAAAATAGTCCATGATAGCAGTTCGGAGTGTTTCGGTGAACACCGTGTCAGCAAGGGCCTTACCAGGGAACCGCCAGTGCCGTTCAAAGCCGCCAGGTCGTGGTATATCTAGCTGTAACGCCACTGGGGAGTGGTCCGAAAGTGTACGCGGCAGTGTGGTGTGTGATGTCACCCATTCAGCCACCCCGGGGGAGAGCAGCCAGTAATCTAGTCTAGTCCAAGTGTTATGGAAGCTGGAATGGTGTGTATACTCCGTGGAATTCCCGTGTAGTCTAGCTTCGATGTCTACGAGGGAGTAGTCCTCACATATTTCAACCATGACCGGTCTGGAGTGTTTCTTAGTGTCTGCAGCGGTGGAAGTCCCGTCCCGTGTGGGGTTAAGGAGTAAATTGAAGTCCCCCCCGACAAGTAAGTGGCCAGTGGCTGTCGTGGTCAGTTTCGTCTGTAAGTTGTGAAAGAAGGCAGGGGTGTCAACATTGGGGCCATACACGTTTACCAGGGTAACCGTCTGATGAAACAGTGAGCCTGTCACCAACAAGTATCTGCCCTCCGGGTCTTCCACCGTGGAGTGTAGCATGAAGGGTATTTGCTTATGCACCAAGATGGCCACCCCCCTGGAGTATCTGCTAAAGTCAGAGAAAAAGCGGTGTGATCCCCAGCTCCTCGCCAGCAGCCGGGACCCCGTAGGACTCAGGTGCGTCTCCTGAAGAAACGCAATATCGATTGTATGTCTGCCGAGGTAGTTGAAGACCTGCCTGCACTTCCTTGTGTCGTTTAGGCCCCTGACATTCCAGGACATCAGGGTAATCCGGGATAAGTCATCCCGCCTAGGCTGTCTGGTCATAAGAGATCGTGTCTATATGTGCAATCCAGGGTGAGCCAGGGGCTACTGAGACGTGCGATGGAATGTGGTGTGTGTCTGCCATCTGTGCGCAGAATGCTTTCAAACTAACTAACAAACTTACCCTACCCCCTACCCCCACCCAGCCTCCAAACAACCCAGGGAGGCATATCCCTATGAACCAAGCAGCGAGCCAAACAAAACACAGGGTTGCAAAATACAATGAAAGAGTATAGCTCAGCTGCATTAAGAAAAAGAGTAGTGAGACAACAGTGGCATCCGCCATGGGGAGTGGCAACGCCACGCCGGTCGGGGAGTAAACGATATCGGATGATCTGCGCACGAGCGACCAAACCAGTTCGTGCGCCAGGTAACAAGAGCAAAAAAAAAAAAAGTTTTCAGCCCAAAATGTCTAGATAAAATGTTCAGCCATTGCCCGTCTCGGCAAATAAATCAACGCTGGTTTGGGAGGCATGTCCGAGCGGGGAAGCAGGCGGGTGGGACCCAGACCGAGAGGGGCCCTCGTCACGTCGCTTGTAATGGTGGCAACATTCCTGGGCCTCCGTGGGTGTTTCAAAGATGCGGGGCCTGCCATCAATGTCCACTTTGAGTCTAGCTGGGTAGAGCATTCCGTAGCGCAGACCAAGATTCCGAAGTGTGGCCTTAACCCCGTAGAACTTTTTTCGCGCTTCCTGGACTGTGAAGGTGAAATCAGGAAAGAAGGAAAGCGTGTTGCCCTGCCATGTCACCTCACCACGGTCCCTTGCCGCCCGGAGGACTGTGTCGCGGTCTCTGAAGTTCATGAGGCGGGCTACGATGGGGCGTGGTGGGAGTCCTGTTTTGGGCCGGGGCCCCAGCGATCTGTGGGCACGTTCCACCACAAAGCCCTGAGTGAAGGATTCTCGGCCAAAGAGATCAATGAGCAACTGTTCAACAAACGTGTCCATCCGGCCAGTTTGCGTCGTCTCCGCCAGGCCAGTAATGCGCACGTTGTTTCTTCGTCCCCGGGCTTCAAGATCCTCATTTTTGATGGCCACCTCCTTGAGGATCCTCTCCACTCTCTCCAGCCTCTTCAGGGATTTCGCTGCGCCATCTTCTACATCGGAAATCCTGGATTCTGCTAGGTCCAGCCGTCGGTCGTGTGCCTGGAGTTTGGAGCCCATGTCGTCCATGCGGCGCTCCAGACTGTCAAAGCGCCCGTCCAGCGCCTTGAAACCTGCCCTCATCTCTGTCATCATGGCTGTCATGAGGGAGGTGGTATCTTCCTGGTCCTCACCCCCAGTCGCCTCCATTCGGGCCTCCAGTGGGGGGGTCGGTGACGGGTAGGGAGGCTCCAGCAAAGTTCAGTTTGCGTTGATTGAGGTCGCGCTTTCCCATTGTGGTCGCGCTGCAGGGCCACCCGGCCCAGGTCTTCGTGTGTCTTCTCGTCCCCTCGCACCGGCGCTGTCAGAAATGGCTATGTGGCCGTGCCGGGCAATGGGTCTTGTACCCTCTGTAGTGGCTGAGTAGGGCTCTGTCTGGTTCGGGTCACCCGCAGCAGTGGATGGCGTCCTGTGAGGTGTGGGTCAGGCGACCACGGAGCAATTCCTCCAGGCGCCCTCGTGGTCCGGTAGGACAGGCTGTGAGTCCTTGTAGTCCCCTCCCTAACGTACCGGGGGGGGTAGAGGGGGCAAGCCGCGCCGCAGACGCGAGGACGGGCAATGCTGGCGCCAGCGGCACCCAGAGCGGCCCCACAGGCCAACCGCCAAGCAATCCGCCCCCCGCGCCGGGCCTACGTCTCCGCCACAGGCCCAATGGAGCACCCGGCTTTAGCCCGCCCCCAAGGCCGCAAAGGCCCGAGAGCGGATCCGGCGCGCAGCGCCGCCCTACGGTAGCCGGGCAGCAGCGGGCCCGCCGCGGAGCCGAGCCCCCAGCCCTCGGAGCACAGAAATCGCAGCGACCGGTCCCTGCAGGCCACCCAGGCGCCCCCCGCGCTGCTCGCCCTACCTCCGCACTGAGCCGCCGCCTCTCCTCGCGCTCCGCCCGGCCGCAGGTCGGGTCGCCGTATCTCCGGATCCGCTGCCGCCACCGATCTGGAAGTTGCACCCATCGTGCTGTAGAGGATGTAGCGCAGGATCGAGGGTGTGGGTGCACTGTAGGATCTGGGGTTACCGCATATTGCGAGCGCTAACTCCCCGGACCGGCGGAGCTTCAACAAGAGGCGGCCATCTTGGTCTCCTCCTTGGCCACCAATTGCTGATGTGCTTTGACTGAGTGTGCCCTGGGCTCCTGCCAACCAGGTACCCAGGGCCTGTGTTCCTTCCCTAAAAACTGTACTGAAACCAACGACCCAATTGTCATCTCTGGCCACCTGTCAGCCCATGGTAAATGGTACCCTAGGTACCCAGGACATGGTGACCAGAGAAGACCCCTGAGGGCTGCAGCACTTATTGTGCCACCCTCAGGGGCCCTCTACTCTGGCACCCACACACTGCCTTTGCAGGCTGAGTGCCTAAGTACAGAACTAAAACAAGAGTCGACATGGCACACATCCAGTCCTGCCAAGCGTCACGCAACAGGTGTGACACTCACGCATTTCAGTGCGGTGATCCGCATCACCGCACTGAAATGCATTGTCACGCATTTTTGCCACCATTGCCAGGCGCGCTCCTGTGCCCGGGCTCTCTGATGCTCGACTCGTGCTGCTTGCTGAGCCCCGGCCCGAGTTCCTATTTAGTTAATAACCATCTGCTCTCAGCCTCAGTGGAGTGGCTGAGAGCGCTACAATGTATCGGAACTCTGCCCAGGGCTGCCTGCTGTGTTCGGCGCCGGTGGCTCGGGCTTACTCATCACACACACAGTGACACTGCAGGGGGAGGGAGGGGATGCCCTTTCAGCAGATTATAGTGCTCCTGTCAATCACTGGAGTCGCACCATGGGGGCCGGGATAATAATCCGGATGTGCTGTCACGTCCGGAATCAGAGGAAGTAGGCAGAAAGCGGCGGGGGAATATCTAGTGCAGGCTGGATACTCGCACTTAAGTGCATAGAAATCGAGTTGAAAAATAAAACTGACACCAGTGTATACAGAGCAAGCTGGCCATAAATTGGAGTGCATCATCTCTGCAGACGTATGATCCGACCTCCGCGCTGCTGCGATCGGACCCAACTCCAAGGACCCACGGCGGCCGCTGGAGCCAGGCCAGATCACACCACTGAGCTGCTCTGCTGAGCCGAGTGTGAACGCCCAGGTGGCAGCGCGGTTTGCCCCAGGAGACGAGTCAGTCTTTGCAGCCACTTGGCGGTCTGTTAAAGCGAAATGCCACGGCTCGCAAGGTGAGTCAGATTTGTAATAGAAATGTCCTTAGTGCAATTCACACATCTAATGTCGTGCCTGGCTCGAGGCTGCATTACTGCGGTGCCGCGCGGCTTTGACACACTGCTGCCAATTACCAGGGGGGTGGGGGAATGAGTCTATCCTCTCAGCAATGGTTGCTAGTCACTGTGGCACACCATGGGGGCCCGGGATTACCCGATTTGACTGTACTAGTGCCGTCCCCTTCAGAGGAAGAGGAGGTGAGACCGGAGTGGCAGGGGACTGTCACCTGGCAGATTCGTACTGGGTTTACTTCTGGCTCATTTGCATTTAACAAATCCTCGGCTCGTAAGTGCAGGTGAGGATTGAGGCGCATTGACAATGCCCTCCTGAGCCCCAGTACTCACAGGACACATCTGAAGATTTAGATGCACTGACAGCTCTATTTACAGGGCGGACGTGCGAGTGGGGAGCTTTGACAATTACAAAACTGTGCTGACTCTCAGTACTTGTATTTAAGGGTCGGATTACGTAAAGGTGGCATTTCACACCATGTTACATACTGTAAATTGTTGTTTTTTTTCAACTCAGAAGCGCAGGCTACCCTTGCTATATGTAGCACTGTGAGTGTCCTATGTGTGTTAGCACCACCAGAGCATTATAAGAGGGAGATAACGGACAGTGAGGGGTATAGGTAGGCCCCAGTTGTCTGGAACAGCTGGTGGCACTCGTGTGGATCGAGGTGCACTGAGAGTTCTGGAAACAAAACTGAAGAAGCACATGGTGCACCAGCTCCGACCTGTACCGAGCCCCATTCCCCTACCAGATCAGTAGGGGGCGCAACATGTAAAGTCGGAAGTATCCCCGCAGAGATGTGTATGGCTTCCAGTACTGGACGAACAGAGAATGTTGCAGATCAGAATTATGGTGCACTGAGACGGCGGTGGGGTTCCTAGTGTGGTAGGTCAGCTGGTTAATGTAATCACTGCAGCTGTGTTTGTAACATCGTTGACAGAGAATGGACCCTGGTTGATGCATTGGAGATTAGTGACATGTATTTGAAGTGCTAGGAAGTCGCAGCCTCTTGCAACACTATAAATATGCATGTCACTATTTTCAAATTGTATTACACAAGGTGAAAGATAGGCTGTATTAACTATGTGCACTAATATCCAGGGACTATTTAGTGTTTGGCAGGGGCATAACTACACCCCCTCCACCCTCGGAGTGCGACTGGGCCCCTGGCTCCTAGTATTGAAAGTGTCACCTTAGCAGATGTATGCATTTACGGTCGTGTCTGGTGTGTTAAATGTTAAGCATTTTCTCTAGTCAGTGAGTTCTCGAACAGAAATGAAAAACAAAGTTAGTTTCTCTTTCAGTTTAACCAGTCTCAGAGAAGCCCGATTTACGGTATAAGACACACAGTCTGTTAGTGGCCTTCCATTTCTGGTGCTTTGTAGTAGTTTTAAGATCTTTTTAGAGGTCCTCGTTACTCAAATGAGTGTAATTACTGATATTTATATATAGTTTCCCCTCATGTTCACTGCATGATTTTGTTCGTGAGAAAGTGTCACTCATAGTTGTTGAAATGTCACTCATAATTGCAAAGAAATTATGAAAATATCACACACTGCAATCTGAAACCTTGGCAGCTATGCACATCCCTGTGTGCCATGCCCACAGAACCCACTGCCCTGGTATACTTCAGTCACCCCTCTAGCTGGGTGCCCTATGCCAGAGGTGAGGGCACAGGTGCATGAGCCCTGTGCCCCTACAGTACACAAGGCCATTCCTGGGCACTGTAAGTGCAATGATGCCATTAAGAGTATATGGTGCTGGGAGGTTGTCATTACAAACTCCACAGCACCATAATGGCTACACTGAAGACTGACAAGTTTGGTACCAAACTTCTCAGCATAATAAACCCACATTGATGCCAGTGTGGGATTTAATGTAAAATACACCAGAGGGCATCTTAGAGATGCCCTCCAAAACCCGAACCTACAATCCACGTCTGGGCTGAGTGGCTGCGAGGTGCTATGTCTCCTTCTCCAGGATGGACAGGGGGAAGCTTCAAAGGCACGCCGCCCCTCTGAGAGATTCTCCAGACCATTTGCTGTACCCAGCAACTGGCCCCCACCAGTTCTATGCCCACACTGGCGGGAAAAACTACGTCAGGAAGGGGGGTGTGCCAACCTTTGCAAACTCCACCCCTCAGGTGGAGGAGGCGAGGTGAAGCACGGCCCCGGGCTCCGGCCATCTTGCAGATGGGGAGCCCTGCCCAATCCCAGCTAGGCTCCTGCCCCCTCCCACAGGAGAGGAGCAGGCTAGGGGGTGTACTCACCCCAGGACAGGGTCCCATTGGTCCCTGCCCTTGCCCTACCTGTAACGCCCCTAAATTTAGTATTTAGGGGCTCCCTGAACCTTCCTTCCTCAGATTCCGATACCAAAAAGAAGATCAAGAAGACGACGACCCGCCGCGCAGCTGCTAACAACAGGATAACAACAACTGACTTGGCCCCAGCCCTACCGGCCTGTTGATCCTGGAACCTGCTCCTGCCTAAACCCGGCGACTCCCGTGGACAGCAACCTTGGGACACCCAGAGGACCTGCCTGCCTTGAACCTCTTGAAGATTGGAACTCCCATCAGCAGAGGCTCTGCTGCAACAACCCACCTGGTGCCAGCCAGGGAGCTCCGGACCAACCCACTCTGCACCAGCCGAGCCCGGGCCGGGCCCAACCGAACCAGGACCACAAGGACGTCCCCCGGGCGACTGGGACCCGAAGTCCAGTGCCCAAAGACCCTCCTCGACGAACCAGACGACGCCTGAAGACTCAGAACCAGGGGCCAACCCAACCGCGACCAGCCGAGGGTAAGCTTTTCCGGCCCCCTGAGTCTATGCTCAGAACAATAACTTTACCAACCAAGTACTCACTCGGAAACCGGAAACTCACTTACCTGCCATTGGATAACATTGACCAATTTTGACGCGAAAAAGTGTGGAGTTGTTGTTTTTTTAGTTAAATACATTTTTGTTGGTCGTTCAAAGGAAAAGAAAACATAAAAGGATGATAAAATACAGTAATATTCCACCTAGCATACATCATACAAATACATCAGAAACCTAAAATGTAAAAACAGAGCGAAGCATAGTCTGAATGCAACATCTGTGGTGTAAATGGTGGAATGTATAATGGAAAGACATAGTGTTACATATATCATATAATAATCAAAGAAATCGAACGAGACAAAAATCAGATGTAATGAATAAAGTAAATAAAGCAAATAAAACAAATACCGTGTGTCTTAGAAACTAAATATGTGTCATTTTAGTTAAAAGTTATTTAAGTACAGAGTAATTGGCGAAAGCAGAGCCTGTATTGGAGAAGAAATGGTGGTAGTGCATTTATACATCAGACAGCTATTATACTGATTAATGCTAGCAACATCATTATGTATACCCCCTCCGTCGGGCCCGTGGAGGAGTCAGGGTGGTCGGTGGGTGTCAAAGTATATGTCAAGAGAGAGCCATATATCTCTAATTCGAGATTTCCAGGGGGAATTCTCGAGCACAATGTTGTCGGCACCCCTTAGATTAGCAATCCAGTTTAACCAGTGAGGAAATGACACTTTACTGGTGTCCTTCCAGTTATTCAGTATGATTTTAATGGCCGACATAAGGAGAAGGTCCAGGAGTGCTCTGTCCTGTATACTTCAAGAGTCAGTGATGGTGGGCGGGAACAGCAGTGATGGTAAGTCCTTGCAGTCAGCTATCGGGAACAGTTTGGAAATAAACGTAAAGATCCTCCTCCAGTATGGTATAACCTGAGGGCAAAGCAAAAGTAAGTGTTCTAAGTCTCCTCCCTCCTTATTACAATTCCAACATGTATCATCGTCTCTGAGTTTATGTTTATGTAGGCGTGAGGGTGTCCAGAATACTTTATGTATCAGCCAGTATTTTGTCTGGGACAAAACCGGGGTAATTTTATTTTTAAATGTAGAATCCCATGTCCAAGACCAGTCAGCGTCTGATGGAATGGAATGGAAATTGCACTTGTATAGCGCGTGTCTACCCGGAGGCCTCGTAGCGCTTCAAGCTGAATTCTGGTGCAGGCTCACGGGGATCAACACGTCTTTGCAAACAGGTGAGTTTTTAAAGCCTTCCTAAATGAAAGATGGTTATTGATTTCTCGAAGGGAGAGGGGAAGGGAGTTCCAGTACCCAGCAGCAGTATGGGAGAATGAGCGGCCGCCCCAGCGAGCTTTGTTAATTTTAGTGGTAGTTATCAATTTCAGGGAGCTGGAACGTAAGGCTCTGGAGGGAGCATAAGGGGTGGCTATGGTGTGAAGAATTGCAGGGCCGGTGCGGTGGAAGGATTTGTGCGTAATACACATGGCCTTGAACTGAACTCTGGCTGTTATGGGGAGCCAATGAAGCTCCTTCAGAGCTTTCCTGGCTGACTGCCAACGGGGGATATTGTAAAGTAGGCGGGCAGCACAGTTCTGTGTGACCTGGAGTCTATGGGTCACAGCTACTGGGGCTCCCACATACAGGGCATTCCCATAGTCCAGGCGAGAGAGGATCAGGGCCTGGACCATGATCCTCCTGGCCTGGAATGGGAGCAGGGGTAGCACCTTGCGGAGCATCTTCATCATTCCAATGCAGGTGGAAGCAGTTTTTGTGGCCTGTACTGAGAAATCAAGTGCCTTATCCAACCAAACTCCCAGGCTCTTAATCTGGGGTTTGGGAGGTGGGGGCGGGCCCAGAGATGTAGGCCAGATGGAGGCTAGGGCAGAAGGAGAAGAGTTGCCCAACAGCATTATATCTGTTTTCTCCCCATTCAGTTTAAGGAATGAGGATTGCATCCATCTGGCCACAGCCTCTAGACAAGGGCCTAAGGTGGAAGAGGATCCCGCGGAGTCGTCCAGTGAGACCACCAATTGGGTGTCATCTGCGTAGGTGACGATACGCACCCCGAAAGGGTGGACTATCCTCTCCAAGGGCTCCATATAGGCATTGAAAAGAGTAGGGCTCAGGGAAGAACCCTGAGGCACTCCACAACTAAGAGGGTGTTTTGGGGAGACAAACTCACCCTCAAACACCTGGAAGAATCTGCCATCCAGGAATGAGGCAAGCCATTTCAGGGCCGCGCCCGACACGCCCAAACCACTCAACCGATGGAGAAGAGTAGAGTGGTTGACCGTGTCGAACGCGGCACTGAGGTCGAGTAGAATGATGGCTGCCTTCCCTCCCCGGTCCAGCACAGTTCTAGCCTCTTCCGTCACCGCCAAAAGAGCGGTTTCGGTGCCGTGTCGTGGACGGAACCCTGTTTGAGAGGAACGGAGCAGACAGTTGGATTCAAGAAAGTCTACTAAGATGTTATTGACGTGCCTCTCAAGTAGCTTGCTCATCCATGGGAGTAAGGAGATGGGACGGTAGTTGGCTAAGTTGTTCTGGTCCAACGTCGATTTTTTTAGCAAAGCTTTTACCATTGCACACTTCCATGGGGGCGGGACGGTGTTGGAGGTAATGGAAGCATTCAGAACATCCAAGATGACTGGGCGGATAACGTCCAAGACCTTGGTAAGCACGTGAGGGGGAGCATGGTCATTAGGGGATCCCGAGGTGATTTTAGGGATCAATTTGTCTAATGATACCAAATCAAGTAGTGGAAGTGTTTCAAGTGTGCAGGGGGTAGGGGCAGCAGGGACAGGAAGGGGGATAGATTTATCGTTGTCGTCACCGGTGATGAATGAAGAGTAGATTGCCTGGATTTTCTGAGAGAAAAAGGTGGCAAGATTATTGCACCGGGTTTGTGCGCCGTCTGAAGATGGTCGCTCAGAGGGTGGAGATATCAAAGATTTAGCAATCCTGAAAATCTCCTTAGGCGCATTGGCCGCTATGTTGATTTTCATACTATAGAAGCGGGATTGAGTGGCGACAATTTCCCCCTTGTATAGTTTGATGGCGGCTTTATAGTCAGCCTTCCTCTGTTGAGAGTAGTCTTGCCTCCACGCTCTCTCGAGTCTGCGGCATGATTGCTTCATGGTTCTGAGTGCGGGTGTGTACCACGGGGCCACTTTGGATCTGGTTATTAATTTTAGAGGGATGCGGGGGAGAACCTGATCAAGGGTACTGGAGATCCAGGTGTCAAAGTTGGTCGTGGCATCAGTGGGATTAGTGGACCTCTGTGGTGGATGTTCAATAAGGGCACGTTCCCACTCAGGAAGCGGTAGGGAGGGCCATTTCCTTCCCCAGTGCTTGTTGGACTTATGAATGGTAGTAGAGGGGTTCGTAGACCAGGTAAAAGGTATTAAGCAGTGGTCAGTCCATGGGAGGGGAATGGGAGTCTCCACTTTTAGAGTATCCAGGTTGCTGTAAATGTGGTCCAAGAGGTGTCCCTTATTGTGAGTTGCAAGAAAGCCCTTTTGGCAAAGGTCCATGGCCTGCAGGTTGAGCCTAAGGTTATTAGCTGAGGAGTCGCACGGATCATCCAGGTGCAAATTAAAATGGAGGGACTGGGAGGTTAGAAGACCACAATTGTACAACCTTCTCGTTAAGCTTGGTGTGTTTGGAGCTTAGTGCTTTATAAAGCCAGGAAACTTGATGGCCTAAGGTGTTCAGTTTTAACAAATGCTGGGGTAGGGATGGAGGTAGGGTAGAAATTTTCATTTTGGAAAGTGCCGCTTTTACCTTAAAAAAGTTATAAAATTCTAAAGGGTCAAGGTGATAGGATGTTTGAAGTTCTTTAAAGGACAGAGGACGGTTACCCTCTAACAGTTGGTGTGTAAAAAAGATCCCCTCTTTGATCCAGCGATCATTATGTAAAGTATGGCCTTTATAGTGTACACCATGGTTGTCCCATATGCTCTCAAGATTTGAGTTCTTAATTCTGACGTCCATAAGTTTATCTATTTTTAAAAGAGATAGCTTAGTTTGTTTAAAGAGTGCCTTACCGGAGCATGTTAGGCGATTAAGGTTAGTAGTAAGGAGAATTGCTGGGTGGAGATTGTCGAGAAGTGATTTCTCAACTGCCAGCCACACCGGGGAGTAGTCTCTTAAGGCGAGAGCCAAAAGGACCCTTGTTTCGCTTGGAACACCACTTGGTAGCGTTTGAAATCAGGGAAATTAAGCCCGCCCAGTGATTTGGGGAGCCGAAGTTTCTTCATACTAATTCTGGCTTTCTTCCCTTTCCATAAGAAGTTAGAAAGAGTAGTTTCTAGCTTGTTGTGGAAATCGTCTGACAGGGCCAATGGCAACATTGTGATTAAATAATTCACATGGGGCGAGATCATCATTTTTATCGTCTCGACCCTCCCCCACCATGTCAAACAAGCATTTACAATGCAACGGTCTCGCCTTTGAAAAAGTTAGAGCTATTGGCATTATAAATGACACATTTTTTATTTATGTGTTGGTTTTGAAAACAGATAAATACATGGCACTGTCATTTACAATGCCAATAGCTTAATTTCTCGCAAATGCCACACACAAACATAGACCCACACAGAGTCCCACACACATACATACCTACAGAGCCACACGCAGAGCCACGCAAACACATACACAGAGCCACACACACACATACACAGAGCCACATACACAGACACACACACAGCTACAGACACACACACAGCCACACACACACACTTCATCCACCCACTAAGTCCATCCACCTAGCCACCACTCAACTCCATTCATCCACTGACTCCATCCACCCAACCACACCTTGTCAGAGGTAGTAAGCACTATATAAATACAGTTACAAAACAATACATAAAACAAACTTGTGCAAGTACATGACAGCCTGCGCGACACTGCTTGCGCAGTGAACGCCAGGCTTCGACCTGAAAAGTAAAGTTCATTAAGCGCCCTCAGATCAAAGGGCTCGCCCACTCCTCCCACCGTCGCCAGGAATCTAATTAAAAAGTGGACGGCTGGCCGAAAAGGCACAGTCAGCACCTTTTGGGGTGGGTGATCGGGGGCTGCAGGGTTTCCAGCCACAGCTGTGTTCAGTTCTCATTTAAACATATCTTAGTGAGGGGGGGATGCTTCAAGGAGGGGTGGGTAGTCACAGTAAACCAGTGTTCCCATGTTAATGGTGGAACATTCAGCAATTCCTGTGTTTGTTTGTTTTTTAACCGAAACAGCACTTTGTGAGCTGGGATCTATCGCCAATCCTGCTTAAATAAAAAAGAAAACGTGGAAACATATGCTTCATAATGCCAAGTGCTTTGGGTTAATAAAAATGACAAAAAGTAATATCCCAACGAGGTCACTTGGTAGCTGTGAATAAGTCCACTCCGTAGCTGGATTTGGGGTGGTACTGTTTGAATGATGGTTCTGGTGGCCTAGGGTTGCCTTACTGCTTTGAGTGTGGGTTAGGGTTGAGGGGCTTGCAGTGTCCACCACCTGTAGCAGTCCCTAGGCCAACTGGCCTTGTTGGGGTAGGATGCCCTGTGTCCCAGTGTCGGGGGGGCCTAAACGTTGCAGCTGCCCACTAAGTGCTAGGCAGCTGTAACAACAATGATGGGGCCAACGTGGGAGCCTCACAGGCTCTGAACAAAGGAAATGCCCCCTGAGCCTCGTGGGCTCTCAAAACAACTGTGGCGCCTGGTGCCTCTCGGGCTCGAAGATAAATGGGGCGCTGTGAGCCTCTCTGGGCTCGAAGAACAACTGTGGTGCCTGGAGCCTCTCGGGGCTCCTCAACAAAACGTGGGGCCAGGTGGGAGCCTCGCAGGCTCAAGAAATGAGTGGGCCCTTTGGAGCCTCGCTGGGCTCTAGAACTAAGAACTGCCTCTGAGCCTCTCGTGGGCTCGAATTAACAATGCCCGCTGGAGCGGCCCGCTGCCTCTTGGGGCCGCCCCGTCACCACCGGAATGCCGCCTGAGCCTCTCGGGGCTCTTCAATAATTTGGGCCTGGTCAGGGAAGTCCCTCTCGGGGGACTCTGCATCAGGTAAGGCCCCACGGGCCTCTTAGCACACACACTCGCACTGGAGGGGAGGAGCGGGCACCGGCAATGTGCCCCGACGCCCCCCTCTCCTTTTTGGCCACTCACCGGAACAGCGGACTCTGGTTGCGGCTGGAGGCCGCCTCGCTGCTATCTTCACTGGCGGGACTCGGGGAGCCTCGCTCCACTGTGGCACTCCTCCGGCGGCCGCTCTTCGGCCGGTATACTCTGGGGCTCTCCCTCGCTCCTGGGAGCCCCGGGGGAAAGCTCCTTAGTCTTCCCGTCGTCCCGCCCCCGGCCTGCCTGACTTCCTGTGCTGAGGGCCGCCAATGGCAGCGCGGCCCTCGGCAGGGAGGCGGGCACAGCACCTCCTTAGCGATCTCCGGGCCAGCGGCGGTGAAACACGGGCTCCCTCTTCAAGCTAATTATAAAGCGAGGTGGGCACTCGCTGGAGGCAGCAATCCAGGGGGCCAATGCCGGGTGGGCACCGGCTAAAACAAATAAAGCGCTCCCAAGCGCTAGTGAACAAGATGCAGCGCTCCCAGGCACTAAAGCAAAAATAAAGCGCTCCCAGAGCTCGTGGCACAATTCCAGCGCCCCTAGGTGCTATGAGGAAAAAGCAAAGCGCTCCCAGACGCTTGGAGGCCAAAAGAAACCGACATCGGCCAGCGGCCTCAGTGCGCAGCCCACTCCTGCAAAAGCCACGAACAAATTATCAAAACATGCCGTCCCCCCAAAAAAATAAAACACCCGCCCACCGCCACATGACGTTCGCAAAGGGGCGGAGCAAGAAAAAATCACCGGAACGCCCACGAACCTGCTCCGAGAATTACTGACAGATCTCTCTTCCAATGGCTAGCCTCCATTTATGGAGGTAGCCAATGGAAGAGAGAGGCGGGTGAAAGCCCCTTACTGAAAAACATAAGATTTCGCCTGTGCGACACTGCTGCGCAGTGAACGCCAGGCGAAACCTAAAAACGAGGTGACCATGAAGTTAATTGAGTTTTAATCCTTTCCCCCGTCTTGGATTCGTTGTGCTGAAGAGTCTCAAGAGTGGTAGAGCCAAATTCAATTCCTAAGTATTTAATATGTTTAGGGTGCCAGGAGAGGCCTGAGGAGCCTAGAAGGTCATCTGTACTATGGACATTAAGAGGTTTCACTTCTGATTTATCTTGGTTAAGTTTATAAGCTGGATGGCTAGAGTAAATATCTATAGTGTCCATCAGGGCTCTAATAGATCTCTCAGGGTCTTCTGTAGGTTCCATGATGAAATATCGATTACTAAAACATCGACCTACAAACATTTCGCCACAAATACATCGTCTACAAAAATATCGTAACCATATACTTAAACAAGGATTTACACAAATATCGATATTTTTTTATCGACTACTCTAATATCGTTAACAATTATATCGACTACATAAATATCGACTACTACATTATCGACAATATTTAAAATAACATTACCTTCTACACTAATATCGACAACACTAATATCGACTACCTTTCTACTCATATTAATATAAATAAAATATCGTCATTTTCTTTATAACCTTATATACACATTACCTTTCTGTTATTCACTTTTTCATAGTTATTTAAATTTAAAAAAAGCTTTTCTAACATATATGTATATACAATATGTATTATTTATTTATATATAATAAGAAAAAATAAATTAGTAATATAAACTATGTATGACGTTACAACACATACTTTTACAACGCATACCTTTACAACGAAATTTTTACAACGCAAAAACCATTACAACGCATGTATTTACAACGCATATTTTTACAACACAGGTACCTTTACAACGCATACCATTACAACGTAAGTATTAGTAAATATATAATACTTTTTTTAATATAAATTAATTAAAATGAATAGATTTTAATTAAATTAAATTAAATTTAATTTAATTTCATTTAATTTATTTAATTAATATATTAAATATTTTTTTTACCCTGTACCCCTGTACCCCAAAAACACAAAACTGAGCCTGAACAATAAAAATACCCCTTTACCCAAAAACTAAAAACTGACCCTAACCCCTTAAAATACCCCTTTACCCAAAAATTTAAACTGACCCTGAACCCTAAAAATACCCCTTTACCCAAAAACTTACCCTGAACCCTAAAAATGCCCCTTTACCCAAAAACTGAAAACGGACCCTGAACCCTAACAATACCCCTTTTCCCAAAAACACAAAACTGACCCTGAACCCTAAAAATACCCCTCTACCCAAAAACTGAAAACTGACCCTGAACCCTTAAAATACCCCTTTACCCAAAAACTGAAAACGGACCCTGAACCCTAAAAATACCCCTTTTCCCAAAAACACAAAACTGACCCTGAACCCTAAAAATACCCCTTTACCCTAAAAGCCAAAACTGACCCTGAACCCTAAAAATATCCCTTAAAAAACCCCAAACATATTACATTTTAAATATAATTATATACTTACCAATACTTACGTTGTAATGATATGCGTTGTAAAGGTACCTACGTTGTAAAAACATGCCTTGTAAATACATGCATTGTAATGGTTTTTGCATTGTAAAAGTTTGGTTGTAATGGTAGTAAGTTGTAAAAGTTGCGTTGTAAAGGTTGTATACCAATATAAACATTACCAAACACTATCATACACTCTTATCGGATTACTTTAAATCACATTTCACTAATTTTAACATTGTAATAAATATTTACCATTAAAATTTCGGAGCTACCTTCACGGCCATGTTATGCTATCGCCCCCCGGGAGCCTTCAACTCCCGGCAGCAACAGTCGCTACTTTCCACCCTCACCAATATGGCCACCACCCACAATAAGCTGATTGTTTTGGGCGATTTCAATCTTTGGCCAAACGGCAGCTTGGACACTGCCCTGAATAATCTCATAATGTCTTGTAAAAGTTTGGGACTCTCCCAACTGGTCGATAAACCCACTCACTCCGCCGGCCATCAACTCGACCTAGTTTTTTCCTCCCCTCAGCTAGTACACCTCGGCGACATCCTGCCTATGTGCTGGACCGACCATGCACTCATCAAATTTCACATCGCTGTCAGCAGAGCCAGTAGGCCATCACTTAACATCTCTCCCGACGCTTTTTACAGAGACTGGAAAGCTCTGGACAAAGTTAGATCGGCTGGCCCGGTGTTCAATGTGGTCAACAGCTTCTCCCCCTTGTCATCGGTGGAGGACAACTACAACACCCTCTGCACAGTGATTTCCAACACTTCGAACTCCCTTGTCCCCCAGAAAAAGTGCAAACCTAAGAGCAGAGCACCAGCCCCATGGTTTGACGACTCCTTGAGAGCCCTCAAATTAGCCTGCAGACAATCGGAGAGAAAATGGAGGCAAGGCTACTCTGACACCAACAAATTGCTCTGGAAAGACAATCTTCGAGCATATAAAACTGCTATAGTGCAAAGTAAAGCCAATTACTTCTGCGCAACTATTGCCAATGCCTCTAATAGCTCGAAAAGCATTTTCCAGATCCTCAAAAATCTAACCCATCCAGAGTGTGCCACAAGGACTCAGTCACCTACACAAGAACTCTGTGACAATCTCGCAGCTTTTTTCACAGACAAAATTAATACCATCATCCACAATCTGAAGACTTCCCCCTCGTTGGGTTGCCCCAACAGCCCGAGAACCAGTACTGTTAGCCACGACTCGATGCTATCAGATCCCCCCCCCCATGGCAAGGCTGCGAGAATTCCCCCCTATCCCAGAAACCGAGTTTGAAAGACTGGCGCTCGGAATCACTTCGGGCTCCCCTCTTGACCCTTTGCCTCCCAAAGTCTGGAAAAGCTTTGGACCTGAACTCTTCAACACTCTGCGCAGAACCTGCAACCAATCTTTGCACTGCGGATACGTTCCTAGTCTTTGGAAGCAGGCTCTTGTCACCCCGCTTCTGAAAAAGCCTTCTTTAAGCCCTGACTGTTTGTCGAATTATCGACCTATCTCCCTCCTGCCATTTCCAGCAAAGGTCACCGAACGATGGGTCAGCTCCTGTCTTTCCACTCACCTGGAGCAGAACCACATCCTGGGCGACCTCCAATTCGGTTTTCGCCCAGCCCACGGCACCGAAACAGCGGTCTTGGTAGCCATGGAGGATCTTCGAATGCGTGCAGACAGGGGCCAGGCAGTAGCTCTGATACTGTTGGACCTGTCTGCCGCATTCGACACGGTCAATCACAAGACTCTGCTGGAGAGACTCGGTGAGGCCGGTGTGGAGGGCACGGCCTTGCTGTGGTTTCACTCCTACCTGCAGGACAGGAGACAGGCGGTATCCCTCCCCCCATTTCAATCTGAATTTGCAGCCGTGCCCCAGGGAGTTCCCAGGGGTCCTCCATCAGCCCCATTCTTTTTAACGTGTATCTCAAACCCTTGATCACGTTAATAAAGTCCCACAGGATAAAAACTATCAATTACGCTGACGACACCCAGCTCATTCTCTCTTGGGAAGGTGAAGACGCTATCCCCTTAACATCCTTCCATGATTGCCTAAGAGAGACGGCTGGGTGGTTGCATAACAACTCCCTACAATTCAACTCTTCCAAAACCGAGGTACTGTTCTGTGCTGGAAACAGAATTTCTCGTC
Source organism: Lissotriton helveticus (assembly GCF_964261635.1). Classification (NCBI taxonomy): domain Eukaryota; kingdom Metazoa; phylum Chordata; class Amphibia; order Caudata; family Salamandridae; genus Lissotriton; species Lissotriton helveticus. The sequence goes on along the minus strand of NC_136061.1, from coordinate 387,661,843 downwards.
CGTTCCCGAGCGACTTTTGGCCTCGGGAAATACCGGATAAACCACAGCCAGTAACCTCGGTCCGCAACCTTGGGGCCATGCTCAATAACAAGCTGAGCATGGAAACTCAAGTTACAAAAACAGTGGGGACTTGTTCAGATCTGTTGCGTTCTCTGCGCAAAATTATGCCACTCCTACCCGCACATGCCCGGGCAACGATTGTCAGGTGTACTATTCTTAGTCGCCTTGACTATTGTAACGCGCTGTTACTTGAGTCCCCAGTTGTGTTGCTGGATCGGCTGCAAAGAATTCAGTCGGCAGCTGCTAAACTAGCTCTCGGCTGGACCAGGAGATCTTCGGCCACAGCAGCACTAGCCGAGCTACACTGGCTACCGCTGAAGCAGCGTGTGGCATTCAAGGCCCTTTGCTTGGTCTTCAAGGCCTTGCACGGAGTCGGACCCAAACCTTTGCAAGCCTTGTTTTCTTGGTATACTCCCAACAGAACCCTGCGCTCTGCATCTGCCTGTTTGGCAAAAGTGCCGAATTACAATAAAGTTAGAATTCGGGGCAGATCTTTCAGAATTGCAGCGGCTAAATTATGGAACAGTTTGCCTATCGATATCCGCCAAATTTCCCATCTTCTCCCCTTCAGGAAACGCATTAAGACCTGGCTTTTTCCTTAAACCCTCCCCCTCTGCCCTCGTTCTGACTTTCCTCAGTTAAGAGTTTTCTCCAGCGCCAGGAAACCTGCAAGGTGTCAGCAGCGCTCTATAAATTCTTTAAATAAATAAATAAATTAATAAAAATAAAACACATATAATACATTTGGTAATAAATATCGAAAACTATTATTGATGCTACTAACTCTTTACAAAATAACGGCTTTCAAATTCAAACTAATGTTGTCAGCCAATGAATTTAAATTATATTTAATTGAACCAATCAAATATAACCATTAATTAACTCACTACTATAAATACAATTACAAACTTAACTTAAATTAACATTTTTTTGCCAAACTTGGAGGGAAACGGTTACCTTGCTGAAAAGAAGAGAATACACACCTACTACAACGACTACAACACAGCATACTACAACTCAAGTAAGTCAAGTCCCATTTCATTTATCATTCAAACCTGTCGAAATGTAGCTAAACTCCCTAAACTAAAAACATGGTCTTTATATTTGTTTAAATATAACTACAACATCCTATCAACAACCACCACAAGATAATAATTAAATGAAATTATGAACTGCCTTATCCATGTCTACTTAGAAAAATTTTAAATAATTTTAAAAAGTTGCAAAGTAAAGTTGCAAAAGACTTGATATGTTATTACCTACTAATATATCCTAATACAATAAATAACACAAATTAACTTTCTTTTACAGAATATACAAACTTCATCTACCAATCTACAACTAAACTAACAACATCTTCTACTACATTAAGTAAGTATACCCACTGTGTCTATTAATAATGAGAAAGACAAAATAAACAACTATAAAACTAAATCATTTTTTTTTACTATTCTTTACCACAACTACAGAACATTAAAGAGTGAAAATCTACATATAAGAACAGAAAACATAAAATTAGCAGGAAAACAACATTGTAAGTATGTTTTTGCACTTTTTCCTTTTAACGTACACATCTCAAGAAATGTTTTTCACTTTTACTAAACAAACATATATATGTCTTCACAGATCTACCTTAGACATGGCAACAGGAGCTACTTTTATTACTTCTCAAAAAGGGAAAATAATGCTGAGCTACATGGGTTACACCTACACCCAAGAAAGAATAAAAGGGAATAAAACTTACTGGAAATGTAGTAAATATTACTCAACTGCATGCTATGGTAGAGCACAGACTGTTGATAACAATGTTGTAAATGTACATGAGCATAACCACCCACCCAATGTAACAGAAGTCGAAGTAAGAGAAGCACTAGAGACATTGAGAGAAGCTAGTACAGGCTCACAAGAAACAAGCACCACTATTTTGAAAAATGTTTTAAGCAAGGTGCCAGAACATGTCACAGGACAGTTACCTTCAATACCCAACTTGAAAAGATTAATTGCTAAAACAAAACGAGATTCTGATCCAACTCCACCAGCACCTGAAACTTTTCAAGACATTAAAATATATCCTGAATATACTATTACACACAATGAAGATAAATTCTTAATGTATGATAACCACAGTCATGATAAAAGAATTTTACTTTTTGCAACAAATAGCAATTTGCAAAAACTAAAATCGTGTGAAACCTGGATGATGGACGGAACCTTTAAAGTATGTCCCAAACCTTTCTATCAACTTTACACCATCCATGGTGAATACCAAGAAACAAATATCCCTTTAATTTATACACTGCTGCCAAATAAAACAAATGCTACCTACGTAGAAATTTTAACAACTATCAAAGATTTTACTGATAATTACTATCCACAAAGAATAATAATAGACTTTGAAATAGACATGATTCAAGCTATACTTAAAATATATCCTCACACATCTATACAAGGGTGTTGTTATCACTACAACCAAAGTATATGGAGGCACTTACAAAAATTTACTTTAAGCATTGAATATTCAACAAACAGTAACTTTGCTTATCAGATTATTATTAGTAAAGAAATTTGTATGCAGAAAGCGCGACTAAACCCGGAGGCATCAAGGCGCTGAGAATGGAATCAAGAGAGCTCATAAATCAACCAGGGGGGAATTAGAGATAGGCTTGTTGGAATAGCCAAGTCTTAAGTGCCTTACGGAAATGAATATGTGAAGGGATCCCCTTGAGATCGTTTGGAAGCGTATTCCAGAGTCTGGGCGCAAGGAAGCGAAAGGACCTTCCACCCCATCTGGCTGTGGCGATGCGGGGGACAGTAAGTAGACATTTGCTGGATGAGCGCAGTGTTCTCCCAGGGACATAATGGGCCACAAGAGCACGTATTGCCTCCGGTCCAGATTGGTTCAGGGCACGATGAGTAAGGCATAAGGCCTTAAAGTTGATCCTTGCCTGCATAGGAAGCCAGTGCAGGTCTTTTCTAATGGAGGTACCCGAGGAACGTTTGGGGGCGCCTGCAACAAACCGGGCAGCCGCATTCTGAACGGTCTGGAGGCGCTGGATAAGGCCACTGCTAATGCCGAGATAAAGGGCATTGCAGTAGTCAAGTCTGGAGGCAATGACTGCTATTGCCACCTGTTTGCGTGCCCCAGGGGAAAGATAATGAGTGATCTTTCTAAGAATCCTCAGGGCATTGCAACAGGTGGACACAGTCCTACTAACCTGCTTGTCCAGAGAAAGGGAGGTGTCCAAAATGATCCCAAGGTTGAGGGCAGAGAACGTCGGTACAGGGCAAGCCCCAAGAACAGACGGCCACCAATCCAGGGACCAGGTCTCCCTTTTGCCCCCAAAGACAAGGACCTCCGTTTTCTCGCCATTCAGTTTAAGGAAGTTCTTGACCATCCATCCGGCGACCGACTCCATGCAGTTTTTAAAATTATGAGCAGTGGAGCTCACAGATTGGGAGATGGAGGCCATAATCTGTGTGTCGTCGGCGTAGGAGAGCACTTCCAGCCCAAAGGATCTTATAAGCTTGGCGAGAGGAGCGACATAAATGTTAAAAAGCGTCGGGCTCAGTGAGGATCCCTGGGGGACCCCACACTTCATAGCTTTAACAGATGACATGTGCTCGCCTAGCTTGACCCTTTGCTTCCGTTGGTCGAGAAAGGAGGCAAGAAGATTAAGTGCAGAACCGTTTACTCCCAGCTCACTGAGTCGGCTAACAAGAATGGAGGGAGACAGGGTGTCGAAAGCCGCCGTAAGGTCAAGTAACACCAGCAAGGTGGTTTGACCGGTGTCGACCTTAGAGCGGATACTATCGACCACCACTGTAAGTGCCGACTCAGTGCTGTGGGTCCTCCGGAAGCCATGCTGAGAGTGATCAAGAGAGTTGGTACTATCAAGGAACGCACTTAAGTGGAGGTTAAGATGAGACTCCAAAAGTTTAGCTGGGGCAGGGAGAAGGGAAATGGGACGAAAGTTCTTTAATGTCCCAGGGTCCAGCGTAGGTTTTTTGAGTAGGGGCTTAACAATGGCCAGCTTCCAGGGGAGGGGGTAAATCCCCTCTGAAATGGCCATGTTTATCACATCCATCAAAGGCGGAAGGATAGTGTGTCTGCAGTCTTTAAGGACCTTTAGGGGACATGGGTCCAGAGGAGATCCGGACTTTAACTTGTCCAGCAGAGAGTTCAGATAGGTAAGAGTGATAACGGGGAACTGGGAAAAAGAGTGAGAGGGGGTGGGGATCGAGACATCCGGGGAGATCAGGGAAGAGGCAGAAAGAGGACTGGAGTTACAAGATTCCAGATCTGTATAAATATTCATGATCTTCTCATGAAAGAAAGTGGAAAGCTGATCACATAGAGCCTGTGAGGGTGTTATAGGATCAGGTGTCTGAATGAGGGAGAGATTATCCACAATCTTAAATAGATCACCGGGTGATTTGAGAGAGGATGTCAGATTAAAAAGTTAATAGCATTGGCATTTGTACCAACAACAGAAGTTGCTAACTATTACAATTTACTACTTGACAGCCCTTTCTACCGCACCAATTAAAAAAAATTAACTCCCTTCTTAGACTATTTTGAAGATACCTGGGTGGGAAGATTACATCGTTCTGGCCACCGCAGACAACCTAAATTCCAAATTCCATGGTGGAATGTGTAGTTAAAATTAATGTAAAATAAACTTACATTCACCAACACGAAGCAGCTCCCAACCGCGAGGTTCCGTTTTCTGAGATGACCCAAACAACGATGTAGATAGACTAAAAAGTGAAGTTCAAAAAACAAAATGGCAGCACAATAAAAATAAAAATAGGACTAAATCCCGATTATTAAAAATAAACAATAGAGATGAATAGCAATTTATTTTCCATGATTTGTAATAATTTACTTATTGTTTGTAAATAAACATATGATTAATGTAAAATATACAATAATAAATATAATATATTTATATAATAATTAATTATTGTATATTAAAAATATGTATTTGATTGTTAAAAAATATTTTTTATATGTATAAAACTGAGCACACTTAGTATAATAGATAAGAGTTGTTATTAATATATATTAATAACAACTCTTATCTATTATACTAAAAAATAGACTATTAAATTACAATCACAAAATATGTTTTTTTGAACATAACAATAACAAATTTTTTCACCAAAATTTAAATTTCAAATTTCGAATTTTTTATAAATTTTTACATAATTTTCACAATTTTATATTTTTTAACCCAAACTTTGTTTTTAATTTTTTCGAATCATTCTTAGCATATATTATAAGAAATACACAAACATAAAATATTACACACTTCACTTAATTTAATATAATTTAAAAATTAATTTTCTAATTTAAAATTTAAAATTTCAAAATTAAATATTGAAATTTCAAATTTCGATTTTTTAAAATTTTTTTACATAATTTTCACAATTTTATAATTTTTAACCGAAAGGTTGTTTTTGTGTTTTTCTAATCATTCTTAGCATATATTATAACAAATACACAAACATAAAATATTACACACTTGACTTATTTTAATATAATTTAAAAATCAAATTTCTAAATTCAAATTTCAAATTTAAATATTGAAATTTCAAATTTCGTATTTTTTATAGCAATTGAATTTTTTATTAAACACTATATAAATAAAACCCACACTTAATTACAAAATTATTATATAATACATTCAATTTCAATTAAATATAATATTTTTTCGTATTTCAATTTATAATTTTTTTTAATTAAATTTAAATTTTATGAAACATATTTTAATATACTACCCACCCTTATCCCCTATATCACCAACAACCCGCTACTAAATCTTTTTAAAAACCCATTAAATAAATAATTCTGTTATTTAAATTAAATTTCAAATTTCGCAATTCAAAATAAAAAATAAATTAAAATTTTCGAATTTTTTACCATTCTATACATATTATTTACACTACTTTTTTAAATTACTACCCACCCTTATCCCCTATAATACCAATAACCCGCTCCTAAAATATTTACAAACATTTAATTTTTTTTTACATTTTGATCCCTATAATAATTTAAAAAAGACATTTAATTAATAATATTTAAACATAAACAAATTTTTCTACACTTATATAACACATTCAATTATTTTGTCGATATTGTATTCAACGATATTTCTCTAAACGAAATTCTATACAACGATATTTTATTTTGACGATATTTGTCATTATACAAAATCGATATTTACAACAACGATATTTACTTCAACGATATTTTTTAAATTCGATATTCTTACCTCGATATTTATGCTAGTCGATATTATCCCGTCGATATTCCTGCTTTATACCCTTCTGTAACTATCAAGATGTCATCAGCATATGCGGCCAGTTTCACTCTAGTACCCCCAAAAAGCACCCCACTGATTTGCTCATTGCGTTTTATATCTAATATTAGGGGTTCAAGGGCTAGCAGGAAAAGCGCTGGTGATAGAGGGCATCCTTGCCTAGTACCTTGCTCTAGGCCAAAGGGTGCTGATATAGATTCATTAATGGCTATCCGGGATGTGGGGCTAGAATAGAGAGCCATGACCATTTTGATAAAGACTTCTCCTAGGTTGAACATTTGCATGCAGTGTCTGAGAAATTGCCATGAAACTCTGTCAAACGCTTTTTCTGCGTCAAGGGTGATGGCAACTAAAGGGGAAGATTGCAATTGGGCCTTCTCTAAGACATGGCAAAGCATTCTGGTGTTGTCATTAGACAGTCTATTTTTAAGGAATCCTACTTGTGAATTACCAATCAGATTCGGAAGAAGTTTGTTCAAGCGATTGGCTAAAATCTTAGCATAGATTTTGCATTCCACGTTTATCAAGGATATTGGTCGGTAATTTTTGGGTGAGAGTGGGTCTTTACCCTCCTTGGGGATGACTATGATTGTGGCTTCCTTCATCGAATCCGTGATGTTACCCGTACAGGCCATAGAGTTAAATACTTTCTGTAGTGGTAGTGAAAGAGAGGAGGCGAACACCTTATAAAAAGAGCCAGAAAAGCCATCAGGGCCGAGAGCTTTGTTAGATTTAAGACTTTTAATGGTTGTATTAATTTCTAGTTCCGTAAAGAGAGCCCCTAAGTGGTCTTTTTCAGTATGTGTAAGTTGAGGGAGTTAGAGTGAAGAGAGGTATTGGTTACAAGATTCGGAATTGAACACCAGTTTATTGCTATACAAGTCTTCATAGAAGGGTTTAAAGGTCTCCAAACATTTTTCATGTTTGGTATGAGTCATGTTATTTGAGTCTTTTATGGAAGTGATGTTAGATTGCTTCTGCTTGTGTTTGAGATAAGAGGCCAACAGTTTCCCTGCCTTGTTCCCTTCACATAATTTCTGCGCTTTTAGTTTATTAATCCATACTCCGGCTTTCTTGCTGATAATGGTATTGTACTCATATTTCATCTAGTCTGGTAGAGTGTGAATGTTCCAAATTTTTAATTTCAATCTCTAAGGAGTCAATGTCTAGTTTCAGTTTCTATGAAATTTCTTTGCAGTGTCTACTTTTGAAAACTTGAAATATTCTTTAAAAATCGCCCGAAATACTGAAACGCAAATACCTACCTATTTTGAGTTAAGGTCCCAGGGCTGGTCCTAGGAGACCAGTGCTGGGTTACAAAAGTAATGCGATAGTACTTTACCTGCAACCTGAATTTTCTCCCATTGAATAACATTGTCAGGTTTCACTTGCAAAGTTTCTAAGTGTGAACTTTTAAAACAGCTTTATATTCATGAAAATTCACTACAGTAACTAAAACGCTTTTGCTAATCTGGTTTCAGCTTAGACCCCAGGACTGAATCTAGGACCTAGCCCTGGGACTACCAAAGTAATCTATATAGTAATCAACTGTACTTACATGAGGAAAACTCATTGAGCTCAATGCTATAGTGTGTTTGAAGATTGTGTTGCTTACTATCACAACTGTCTTAATTGTGTGCATGAACCTTATTGCTTCTTTGCAAAGTAATTACATGAGAGAACTCATAACAAGAAAAGTATGTTTTTATAACTGTTGGTTCTAAAAATAAAACACCTATATCTGTGGATATAAAAACAATTGGCCTGGAGTTCAGTCCTTGAGTGTGTGAAACCTTTTGCTGACTGAGTGTGTACAACAAATGCTTTACACTGTCCTCTGGTACTGCCTTACTGCTCGACCAAGCTACTACTTTGGAGAGTAAGGTCAGTTCTGACTTTAACCTCTGTTATACCTCTGGGGTTGGTGGACTCTATACACACTGTACTTCATTCTAATCCAGTACATATAGAGCCACTTTCTCACAAAAGGTATGGTCAGTACCATTCTGTGATTCCAGTGGAAGTAGTCCCATGCAGAATGAGTGTGCTGTTTGTTAGCAGCCAATCAACACATTAAAGGGCTGGTTGGATGTTATTTTTTGTTTGTTAACCCTAACGAATCAACAGCTTGGTTTGGTTTCTACGCCACTTTGATTTGTTTTTGGAGGTTCCTATTAAAGTATGTTGCAATAGTCTAGTCAGTAGTTGAAGAAAGATGAGGCCCATGTCATGTGGTGATTCCGGTGAAAGTATTACTATGCAGAACATTTTAGTTGATGGCGTGCTTCCTTGTGTCTTCACTGATTTTGGGGTAAAGAAAAATTGAAAATGACTTACAGGTTTGTCACCTTGATCAGAGTATTCCAGTGATTGCACCAGCGAACATTAGATTCCTATTTGGGGAATTTTCACCTGGGCTTCAGTAACCATATGGAATGTTGTGTAGTGTGCTGTGAATGTTCAGGGAGCTAAGAGGATTGTTATAAATGTGGTACTTGTATAAAACGTATGTGTTTTATTACAAAGATTTTTTAAACATCTTCACCCATGGTAACCAAGGGTCCCACTGGTTTGTGTTCTCCTTATTGGTCTTTTTTGTGACTTGGATAGCAGTGAATAAGTAAGCAATTGTGTAGCTCACTCTTAAGAGCTGTTCAGTCAAATATAGTATTATTTCCACATTCTGCTGATATACACATCTAATATTGTATTTTTCCTCAAAGAATATGTCTTATTCTATGGTCTGTTTATTTTATACATTATTATTATACACTTTAAAATACTATAGTTCCCTTTTAGCAAAGGTAAATTTACACATGCAGAGTTACTCACTTGTAAATTCACTCTTGCGCCTTGTATAAATCTGCACTTTGTGCTGCTCACCCTTTCTGAGTGTAGATTTACACTTAAGTGTAGGTTTAAATGTCAGCAGAATTTATGACTGTAAAGTTACTACTAGTCAATTTCACACATCAGTAGAGATCTCTACCACCAAGCAGACACTCCACCTGCAATGCATGGAGCTCCACTACCAGGGCGGAGATCTCCACCACTGGAGCAGGGAACTCCATATGGTAAAGTATAATGAAAAGTGATACCGTTTTTTATTTTTTTAAACCATATTACAAATATTTTAGCATCAATTAAAATTGCAAATTAATTTTAAATGATTTTTAACCTAGATGTAAGAAAATAAAATAATACAGCATATTATCTCACCAAATTAAGGGGCCTATTACGATGGCGGACTGTACTGGGAAACAGGACCGCCCGCCATTGCTGCGACGGTCCCGCCAGTGGCATTAATATGCACCTGCCACACTGGCGGGCGCATCTCGAATATGTCACATGGCGGCGGGCGGTGCTGCACACAGCTCCCGCCGCAATGCGAGAAATGCATGTTGTACACCGCGCTGTACCTGTCACCTTGTGCATTCAAATGTAGGGGAGGTACCGAAGGTACCCCCCGAGTGCACCCTCATCCCCCCAACACCCTGGGGGTCCACAATGGGCCCCCAATGTAAAAACCACATGCCTTTCCATGGCGTAGTCTCTGCCATGGAAAGACACTTCCCCCTCATCATCCTGATATGGATGGCGGTGCCTGCACGGCACCACCACCATGTTGCTGTGCTTTTCTGCCTGTTAGGCAATCGGGCAGATTGCCTACCGCCGGGGTCCCCCCGCCATTCTAATGTGGCGGGGTGAAAAAAGTAGGCGGGGTGACTTTTGGCGGAGAGATCTCCTCCGCCATATGGGCGGTGGCGATCCGTCTGCTATAATAATAGACCCCTAAATGTTTATTACATATTTAAATATTGTATATATATTCATATATTTAAATGTATCAATTTAATGTATATTTATTCCCATCTGATATATTTTATAAACAGAATATTTTTTACATTTTTTTTAATGCTACCCAGGCTAGCATCTTAATATTTATTTCATATTTAGTTAATATATTTTAAAAGTTATGTGCTCTATTAATTTTAATTAATTTTAAATGTCTAATAAAAGTTTTAAAGCTTCATTTAATTCTTGCTTTAAATATATATATTACATGTTAAAGTCAAAATAAGTACATTTGTTTACCATTTTTACTGATGGGTATTATGGATGCTGAAGATCTTCCTCCGCTGTGCTGGGCCATAATGTTAATGGGTGTGGTCATGACGAGCTCAGCTCGTCATGAGCACCCTAGAGGTATATGCCATGACGAGCTGAGCTCGTCATGAGCATCGAAGGGGTTAAGTCTCTGCCTCAATTAATTTCTAAGAGAGCATATCGCTGTACCTTTGAGTAGCCATGTGTGGTGCTAGACTTACTCCAAGGATGTGCTGGAGTATGTTTACAGCTGTTTAGTGGTCTTTTGGGCTGTAATAACTTCGGAAATTTAATTTGTGAATTGAAATGGTCTTACTCAGTGGGTGTTTGTATTGGCATGTCCCTCCCTAACCCACCCCTATTTTGTGATAAGAATTCCCCGTTTTCTAGCTACTCTTCCAGGTCCTTCTCACAATTACTACTATGTGGTAATTGCATGCATTTGGTAATCTCCTTTTGCGCGGCAGAGGAAGATATTTCCACATGTAGGTTTCTGAACTTCATTACTACTACTGTTGTACTACTTTATGTACTACAAAATGCAGTTTGCAAATCAAGCCCATTCTATGGAAATTGTACAGACATTAATTTGTTGCTGGTAATGCACATGTTGGTCTGAATGTCTATATGTCAGGGCAATTGTAGCATTCACTGTGAGAAATATACATTTCTTAGTCCATCTGGGAATTATTCAATGTGATCCGACTAATGCTGAGTGGAGTACTTACAATCAATATTGACTACTATGCTTGCTGTTACCTCCATGTCCATACTAAATACGAATTTGTAGTAGGTTTGTGGGTACTATATATGACATATTTTTCTCATACTCACAAAATATGGCACTGTTAGTTCTGTGAACAACCGTATAATAGATAAATCCAGATTTTTTTTTTAGTCAAACAGAGCAGGAATGTTTTAATTCAGTTTGAACAGCATCAGGGGTCCTCGTAGGTTCTATGAGCTTTTCAAATTTGATACAGACAGGTGTGAGCAATTAACTGGTATATGCTGGTGTTATGACACATCCATTCACTCACTGACACATCCATACAGACACAGTCACCCATATAGCCCTTTACAGATACACTCACTAACCCATACAGCCACTGTCTCACCCACTCACTCATCCATGAAGGCAGACACACAGACCCTCACCTACCCACACAGACACTCAAACATGTACTCAGACAACCAATCACCCATACAGCCACTCATGTACCCACTCACCAAACCCATACAGCCACTTAGACAACTGACAGACTGATACAGACATTCTCATAACCTAGTCATAACCTAGTCACTCACCCATACATTCACTGAGACACCTAAGCACTCACTTATACAGTCAGTCATGCACCCACTGAATCATCTATACAGGCACTTATACACTCACTGATTTACCAATACACCTTGGTATATATATTTAACACATAAACCTTTTAGAAACACTCACAGTCCCTGGATGGTGTCATCAGTGATGACATGAGTGATGTCATTTGAAATGTCATGAGTGATGTCACTGACCATGTCATAAGTGATGTAATATGTGAGGTCAAAAGCAGTGCATTGCGAGGGCGCGAGTTATAGTTAGCTCAGCTAACTATAACTGCTGAATTTCTCTGGTTTTGTAGGAGTGAAATGTCAGCCCAACTATAACATCCCTGTAACCTTTGTTTTTTTCTAGTGAATTTCTAAGGTTTTTTTAATTCAATTTCCTAACTATAATGTTCCTGTAACCATTGTTTTTTTCAGTGAATTTCCAAGGGTTTTTAAAAAGCATATTTCAAGTTTCCTCTCCACCATGGTTTTCATGTCGTTCCACCGCCTTGAAAACAGTGGCGGAGAGGAAACAAAGGAGGCCCTACAGAGCCCCCTGGTGCCTCACACCATGTGGATGCACACAGGGGGGGAACAGTCCAGACCAAACTGCCAAGCCAGGTTCTCCCTGGACCGGAAACAAGCATCCTGGGACCGGTTTCAGGATATGTTACCCTTCTTCAGCCAGGCTAGCTTGAATCCAGTGGCTCAGTGAGCAAGGGAGCCACGTCTGGGCATACCGATCCCACATAGGGCGGAGAGTGCTACGCAAACAAATTATGGACAGAATGCTAAATTAATTATACATTCACCCCCAGTCAAGAGATCTGGGTTAAATCCATTGTTCTTTTTCCTCACCATGCCACCCCAGTTTAGATCCAGCCATATGCAAATCAGTCTTGAACCTGTGCCTCATGGGAACAGTCCAGACCGAACTGCCAAGCCAGGTCCTCCCTGGACCGGAAACAAGTATCCTGGGACCGGGTTCAGGGTATGTTACCCTTCTTCAGCCAGGCTAGCTTGAATCCAGTGGCACAGTGAGCAAGGGACCCACGTCTGGGCATACCCATCCCACCTAGGGCTAAAAGAGCAACGCAAACAAATGATGGACGGAATGCTGAATGAATCGTACATTCACCCCCAGTCAAGAGATCTGGGTTAAATCCATGTTCTTTTGCTCACCATGCCACCCCAGTTTAGACCCAGCCATATGCAAATCAGTCTTGACCCTGTGCCTCATGGGAATAGTCCAGACCGAACTACCAAGTCAGGTCCTCCCTGGACCGGAAACAAGCATCCTGGGACCGGTTTCAGGCTGTGTCACCCTTCTTCAGCCAGGCTAGCTTTGAATTCAGTGGCACAGTGAGCAAGGGAGCCACATCTGGGCATACCAATCCCACATAGGGTGAAAAGTGCTAAGCAAACTGGCTGCCACAAGGTTCTGTAACTCGGGGCACCGATTTCCCAGAGTGTCGTTGAGAAGTGTGTTGGTGTCGCCTCTGCGGATGGCAAATGTTGCCTAAACACCTGCATCTTAAAACGAGAAAGTGCGTCAGCTGCGTTATTCAGTACCCCTGGAACATGCTTTGCCCTAAACTGTACATTCAGCTTCAAACAAATCAAGACCATTTCTTTCAAGAGGCGCAGTATCAGTTTACACCGCGCCGCCTGCTGATTGATACACTCTACCACCGTCATGTTGTCAGACCAGAAAATGACCGATTGGTTGCGCAGCTGCTCAGGCCACACTGTCAGCGCCACCCAGATCGGGAACAGCTCCAAAAAACCTATGTTACTGGTCAAGCCGCTCTCTTCCCACCAAGCCGGCCAACGTTGGGCCACCCACCTCTTACAGAGTATGGCGCCAAACCCCTCACTGCTCGCAGTGTCAGTCCATAAACCTAACTCTGCTGACGTTATGGGGGGACCACTCCACACCACTTTGCCATTGGCGGACCTCAGCCGACAACCTGGTGCGGTGATGCCTCTCCCGCAAGCCAGTCATAGCCTGTGCGATGGAGCGCGAGAAGGGGTGCACCATTGGTATTACCCTTAGCGCGAAATTCAGCTGACCCACTGTCTGCTGTAGCTGATGGAGCGTTACTTTCTCATTCCGTAGGCATTGCTATAATGTTTCCTTGAATTTCAGGATTTTTTCCCTGGGCAATCTGAAACAACCTTCTACTGAGTCTAGTTCTATTCCCAGAAATTCCAATGATGTCACCGGCCCGACAGTCTTCCCGGGCGCTAGTGGGAACCCAAAACCCCGCATGAGCACGCAAAATTCCTGCAATGCCCTCGCACAGTCCTGTGAGCCCGCTGCGCCCAGAAAAAGAAAGTCGTCCAAATAGTGCATGACATGCTGATGCCCGGTTACCTGCTTAAAAACCCATTCCAAAACAGAACTGAATTTCTCGAAGTAAGCCCAAGAGAGCACCCCATGGGCATAGACATATCCATATAGAATTTGCCTTGGAATGAAAAACCTAGCAGGTGCTGATCAAGGGGGTGCACCGGCAGCAACCGAAAAGCAGATTCAATGTCAGATTTTGCCAGCAGTGCCCCAGGACCCAGAAGCCTCATAATGTCAACCGCTTGATCAAATGATGTATACCTCACACTACAAATGTTCTCATCAATAGCATCATTCACTGAGGCGCCCCTGGGTGCTGAAAGGTTGTGTATGAGTTTGTACTCGCCCTTTTCTTTCTTTGGGACCACTCCCAGAAATTCCAATGATGTCACCGGCCCGACAGTCTTCCCGGGCGCTAGTGGGAACCCAAAACCCCGCATGAGCACGCAAAATTCCTGCAATGCCCTCGCACAGTCCTGTGAGCCCGCTGCGCCCAGAAAAAGAAAGTCGTCCAAATAGTGCATGACATGCTGATGCCCGGTTACCTGCTTAAAAACCCATTCCAAAACAGAACTGAATTTCTCGAAGTAAGCCCAAGAGAGCACCCCATGGGCATAGACATATCCATATAGAATTTGCCTTGGAATGAAAAACCTAGCAGGTGCTGATCAAGGGGGTGCACCGGCAGCAACCGAAAAGCAGATTCAATGTCAGATTTTGCCAGCAGTGCCCCAGGACCCAGAAGCCTCATAATGTCAACCGCTTGATCAAATGATGTATACCTCACACTACAAATGTTCTCATCAATAGCATCATTCACTGAGGCGCCCCTGGGTGCTGAAAGGTTGTGTATGAGTTTGTACTCGCCCTTTTCTTTCTTTGGGACCACTCCCAGGGGGGAACAAACAAAATTAAGTACCGGGATGTCAGAAAACGGCCCCGCTATCCTTTCCAGATGTAGTTCTTTTGCTATTTTTGTAGCCACCACAACTGGGTTGTGCTTCACTGACAGCTGATTCCTACATTCGTGTCCCTCTGCTGGCGCTGTCCGCTGTGCCCCGCTCTGTCCGCTCCGTCCACAGGTAAGCCACCGAACACCCCAGTCAGAGTAGCCTACGATGAAATGAACGTTAATACACTGTACATAAAGGAAATACAATCAGCTGAACACACCTTGGCCCCCTTTTGTCCTGCCTCGCAATGTTATGTTATGTTATGTTATGTTATGTTAAAAGAAATTTCCCAAGCGCACTAACACCGATTGGTTTCTTGGCGCTGTCAGCGATAGAGGGTATGACCAAGGAAGCAGGCGAATGGGATTTATTGGAATGCTTGCTGGAAAAGCCAAGTCTTTAAGGCTTTCCTAAATGACAGGAGGTCAGGGCAGAGCCGGATCTCAAGAGGAAAGATGTTCCACAGCCGTGGAGCCAGTGATCCGAATCTGCAACCGCCCGCACGTTTGCGCTTAAAAGATGTTATCTGAAGGAAACCTTGATTAACCAAGCGCAGGTTTCTGACCGGGGCATACTTTACGATAAGTCTCTCGATGAATTTGGGACTTTTGCAGTGTAGGGCTTTAAAAATCATGCAGCCAGCTTTGAAAGTGCTGCGCTGAGCCACAGGGAGCCAGTGAAGTTTTGCCAAAAGTGGGGTGGCAGGTTGCCATCTAGGCTGGTTTAAAATCAGTCTGGCTGCATGGTTCTGCACCATCTGAAGACGTTTCAGCAGGTATAGAGGCAGGCCCAAATAGATCGAATTCGCATAATCTAAATGAGAGATCACAGTGGCAATCACCACCTGCGTCAAAGCCTCCTGGGTAAAAAGGCGGCGGACCTTCCGAATTTTCCTGAGTTGGAAAAAGCCCTTAGAGACTACCTGACCTACTTGTGCTTTGAGTGATAGGTCACTATTCACAATGACTCCCAGTGTCTTTGCTGAGGTGGAGGGAGTAGGTGCTTGGCCCATATCTGACGGCCAGTAGTGCGGGCCCCAATATTTGGCACTGTCTCCTGTAAGGACCAACTCAGTTTTACCTGGGTTCAACTTCAGGTGGTTTTGGTCCATCCACGCTTGGATGAACCTCAAGGTGGATTGGAAGGTAGATATGGAAGCCTCAGAGTTATCAATTGTGAAAAGTAGTTGTAGGTTGTCCGCATAGTTGAGCACTGTCACCTGTCTATCTCTAAGAGCCTGAATGAGTGGAAAGATATAGAGGTTAAACAGGTGAGGTGACAGGGAGGAGCCCTGGGGTACACCACACGTGATGGTCTGAGTGGTGCCTACCAGGTCACCCATGCGGACTGCCTGAGTACGGCCCTCAAAGAAGGACTTCAGCCAGCTGACTGCCGTGCCCCGGATGCCGGCCCGAGTGGCACGGTCGATCAAGATGGTGTGATCGACCGTGTCAAACGCGGCCGACAAATCCAGGAGCACCAGAGCCTGAGGGGAACGTTTGTTTGCGTAGTCACGGAGAGAGTCGAGTACCGAGACTACTACTGCCTCTGTCGAGTGGGCGGGACGGAATCCCGCCTGATGTGGGTCAAGACACTCGGATTCTTCCATGAAGTTGGAGAGGCATTTGGCAACATGAGCCTCCAATATCTTTGCCAAGAATGGCAGGAGGGAAATCGGTCGATAGTTTGCCTTGGATGTAGGATCCACCCCGGGTTTTTTCAGAAGTGGTATAACCGTAGCTTCCTTGAATGCAAGGGGAACCAGGCCGGAAGTCAATGAGTCATTTAGAAGGGTACATGCCGGGGCCGGGATAACTGAGAGGCAGTCTTTTAAAATATAAGGTGGGCCTTATCCGAAGGGGCGCCGGATTTCACTCTCACCAACAGCTCCTGAAATTGAGTCGGAGTAATGAGGGGAAAGCTATTTAATGAGCAGGTATGATTCGTCCTAATAGAGGCGTCCAAAATGGGGTATAAGTTTTGTGGGATGGTAGCTTTTATAGTTGCGATTTTCTCAATGAAGAAGAGATTCAAAGAGTCGCAGAGCGTCTGAGTCGGGGGTGATTTTGGACAAACATTGTCTAGAATCGTTAACTCATTAAGAATAGTAAAGATATCTTTTGATCTAATCGTGGAGCTAATGATGCGGGAGGAGAAATAAGTAGCTTTAGTGGCTAAAACATTTTTCATGTACTCTTTCCTGGCCTTAATGTAACTGACTTTTAAATCAGGGGCATAGCTGCGTCGCCAACGGCGTTCAAGTTGGCACAAGGCCAATTTCTTTGCTTTGAGTTCCGGTGGAAACCATTTTTGTGCCTCTGCACATCGGGCAAGTTTGACCTTTTCAAAAGGAGCGTGGATGTCACTAGCTGCTTGCAGCCAATCAGAGATATTGGTTTCCGATGTATTGATATCGGGATGATGAGGTGGAATTGACATAGCCAGTGTCTGTAGGAATTCCGCTCTATCAAGAGATGTCCATTTCCTTGCAAGGCCCCCTGCCGTCACGGCGGTAGTTCTTTTGAGGGTATGGACGAGGTTGAATCTAAGAAAAAAGTGTTCAGACCAGACACATGGGGTGGAGCCTGGTGTTGTGGCCAGTAGGGAATTCGACCAAACCTGGTCTAGCGTATGGCCCTTACAGTGAGTAGGTGAGCGCATATGCTGTACAAAGTTCAGGTTAGTGAGAAGCTCGGTGAATTCATGAGAGTGAGGACCCTCCAACGGCTCATTAAACCAATAGTTAAAATCCCCAATCAGGAGAATCCTGGCATGTTCTACGACCAGATTGGCGATAAGTTCACTAAACATGAGAGGGAAAGTCGGCATATTTATTGGGGGTCTGTACAATAGAACACACACCATTGTTGCGTGGGACATTTCTAATTTTAGAACTAGGTTTTCGGTATCAGGAAGATTCAGGCCAGTCAGGGCAGTGATTTTTAAATTGGAGCGAAATATAGCCGCGACCCCCCCGCCCGATTTGCCCGACCCACGGTCGGCATGGATAATACAGTAATTCGGCGGATAGCCACGATTATATCTGGGGCTGAGTCTGGGGTCAACCAGGTCTCAGTCAGTATCAAGATATCTGGATTGTCCATTTCAAGCAAAAGAAAGAGGTCCAACTGGTGTTTCACCATGGAGCGAGTGTTCAGATAACATATGGACAGAGGTGGGTAGTGTGATCCAAGCTCCAGCCGGTTGTGAGAGCAGAGGGAAGACTGGTAAATGTTGTCTAAGGGGGAGGGGGGTTAGCTAGGATCCCCAATCTCTGGCCCTGATTGCGTAAGTCCCAGGGCAAGGAGCCCTGGCCATTGTTATAGGTCAGCAAGTCCTCGCGGGCATAAGAGACCAAACCAGCGGCGTGCCCTGTCCCGGGGCCCGGCAGGGCACGGACGGGCGCAGACGGGCTTGCCTTTGGCGTGCCGCCGGCGCGCCAGCTGCGCCCGTCCGCTGGGCTCCCTGGGTAAGGTGGCCATTTTATACCCACGAGTGCGGGAGGGGCCGAGCACTAGACCGCTCGCCTACTCCTCGCCCAAGATGGCGGCGAAAGAGGCGTCTAAGGCGCTGCTAGTCCAGCCAGTGTCTGATGGGCTGCAGTGGGGCGATTTACAGGTCAGAGAGCAGAAAAAGCCACCCAAATGCTCTGTCAGTCGAGCACAGGATAGTGGTGCCTCAAATTCAAGGTCCGTGAATAGTTTTAAAAAATGCGGCACAGTGAAGATAAAACAGTATTTTACAGTTGACAAATGCACGCACTCTCTTGTCCCGGCTTCCGCCTCAGGACACACACACTCTATCAATCAGAGCGCGCGAAGGGCAATGATGTTATTTATACCCACGAGGGGCCGAACACTAGACCGCTCGCCTACTCCTCGCCCAAGATGGCGGCGTATGAGGCGTCTAAGGCACTAGTCCAGCCAGTGTCTGATGGGCTGCAGTGGGGCGATTTACAGGTCAGAGAGCCGAAAAAGCCACCCAAATGCTCTGTCAGTCGAGCACAGGATAGTGGTGCCTCAAATTCAAGGTCCGTGAATAGTTTTAAAAAATGCGGCGCAGTGAAGATAAAAACAGTATTTTACAGTTGACAAATGCACGCACTCTCTTGTCCCGGCTTCTGCCTCAGGACACACACACTCTATCAATCAGCAATGTTATCCTTATTCAGCACAATCCAACAAGTTGAAGGCAGGCCCTTGCGATGAACCAGTCCAGTGCCTGTAGTATGTTGCTCAAATGGCTTTTATATTAAAAAATCCACTGATTTTTTCTTGTCACAGGGCCAAAATTCAGGTCACAGGTATCAGAATTCACAGCACCCCCTTATTCCCCTTGTCATGCACAGCCTGTAAAGGACTCAATTGAGGTTTCAATATTCAGTGCTCAAAACCAGCCTCCCATCCATGTACTAACGAGGCCGGACCCTGCTTCGCCTATTATTCAGTACTTTCACAGAATGCACTTTTAGCCAAACTCAGCACATGCCAGCATTTCTGTAAACCGCTCCCAAGCTTGCTGATATGCGCAGCGCGCTAGTAAACCGGCGCGTGAAGCACAGCGCTTCTCCCGTGCTTAATCACCCCCGCAATCTGCTGTTTTTCAAAAACAGTGAATCAGGCTCAATGCAGCACAAAACGTAAGAAAACCGAAACTAGTATCAGGGTGAAATCAAACCCTGCAACGGAGGAGCTGGCATGCGACACACAGCACAGCTAAGCTGCCGGGGCGGTGATGCGCGCATCAGAAAAACCAAAGCAGGTCAATGCGTTTCTATTTCCCCAGCTTGCCAAGTATGCGCCGTCACCTATTGCCCGATGGCTCGCTGCCACCACCCCTCACTCAGCCCCTCGCCCCGCTTGCCTCACTTTGAAATAGGTGCTACACGGAGTCGTGCCGCAACGAGAGGCCCCTTCCTCACGCCTCGCTGCCGCTCTGCTCCACCACGGCCCTATAGTCCTGGGATCCTCGCCGAAAAACACCAAACACCAGGAACGAGACCATCTACGAACTCCCGATCACCGAGGGCCTGTAATACATAACAAAGATTATTGAGCCCTCCCGGGGCGAGGATGCAGCCTGGGGAGCGCGGGAACAAGAGGGTGCCTCCCGCGCTCCTCCAGCTTTTAAAACCCTGTTTAGGGGCTGACCAGTTCTCACTGGTCCGCCCCCCCCTGGCTCCGCCCCCTTGCCCCGGAAGCAATTAGATCGCTTCCGGGTCAAGGCCGAAACCGCCACCAATCGGTGGTGGGGCGCTCCCGCCGCGTCATCAAGACACGGCCCCAGGGCACGCCCTACCATCGAGGATGCTGAAGGCAGGTCAGGCCGGCACCCCGCCATACGTGTGGTGGGACCGAGCGGCCCCCCCTTCCTAAGTACTTACAGAGGAATCTAATGCTCTCACCCACAGGCAGGGCTTTAAGTGGGCCGGGTCCTGCCGGTGCTCAGCACCAGCAGTTCTAAAAGCAGGTGCTGAGACGAGTCCCTATCGGGCTCTCCATTTTTACCTTCATCCTCAGTCAGGATCGGAGAATTTTTTTAAAAACTCTGCAGCAGTTCACTGCTTTTGACGTCACATTTTTGGCAGTTTTATATTGCGCAAACTCGTCGATAATCACATTACATGAGCACCAGGTATATATTCTTTTTTTTGTTCGTAGTCATTGGGCGAGTAAGTGATTTGCCTAGAATGGCAAGATTTTGACACGAAACGAAGATTCGAACCTGCTTTCCCAGCTCCAGAATCAGCAGTTTTAGCCATAAGGCCAGGGCACAAATCCTATAAAAAGAAGTGGGGGGACTGAGCAAGTAAGACAATATGCGAATGACCTCATGACGGCACGACGTATCGCTATAAAAGAAATAAAATAGTGCAATTTAAATTATTAGTGTAAATACTGGGAAAGACTAACCCACCTGACAGTCTTACAGTGTCTGCATTGTTTTATACAGGGACATAACAAAGGCAAAAGCATGCCTCTCTTAAGTACCTGTGAAGAGAAGGCAAGCTGTGTGCCTTTGTTTCCCTCTGTGGCATTAACATTTAAAGGTAAAGTTTCAGGCGGACGCCAGTCAGCATATACAAACAAAAGGAGGCCAGATGGCCCCTTAACTTCGGCCCAGCTGGAGGTGAAACAAGGCTCCCTCCCTGCCTACACAGTGCTGCTGGGAATGGAAAGCAGGCAACGTGCAGGTGCTGCTGAACGTGTCCAGGTGTCTGAAAATTACACTGGTACAAGTTCAGCATATTTCTGTGAGGCCCAACTTCTTGGCAGGGGGGACTGCGTCCTCCCTGTGAAAAGAGTGGGGGGACGGCCTGTACCTGCGTGTACCCCTGACTCGAGCCCTGCATATAAGGCTACAACCTCTCCCACAAAGACTAAGGAGTTTTCAATATTATATACAACTAGTGCTTAAAATGGAAAAATAGAAGTGCAGATACTCTATACCAGAGTACTTGCTTGTTTCTGAGAAGTGCCAGTACTCTCCAATTAAAAGTAGTATACCTCTTGAGAAGTGCCGGTACTCAAAGTGCCGTACTGGCCCATTTAATATAACAAAACCATTGGTGTTGCTAATTTATCTTATGCAACTAACAACCATTGACAAAGCTAATAGTAAGGCCTTGTTGTAGGTGTAATGGAAGGGATGCATATACACGACTGAACCCCGCCTTAGCGCTACCAGCCTTTGAAGGGTGTTAGAATGTCAGCAAGTGTGGTGATCGATAGAAAGATTAAAAGAGGCGTGGTGTGCAGGCCCCTTTAATGAAATAACGACGGCCTTTTGAGTACAGACTGCGGTGTTTTGGCTGAACTGCGCCTAGGCCCGTACTGAAACAGCAGGGAGTGCTGAGGTCCGAAGGGTAGAAGCGTGTATGGGTTTCCGGTACGGTAACAGCGGAGTGCAGATGAACAGGACAGGCGCAAGAAACGTTAGCAGCGGTGGGCGACTTCCGGTACTGGCAGCTGCAGGCCACAACTGAGATGCAGCGACAGAGGCCACAGTGGGGGCTCAGGGTCAGTACTGGTCTGGAATCGCACGCGTTGCAGCAATGGGGGTTTATTGCCATATCCGTGCGAATCTCGGCACTGAAATTAACAGAGAAAGTGGGTCGCTGGGGGAAATCGTGTTGAACCTCAAAGCCGTAGATGTGCACTGGCACTGGTAGCGGTGTGTGTAATGCCAATATATTAAGTTCACTGGGGGCTGCAAATCAGGTTTCTGCACGTTGGCAGAGTGCTGAATGAATTTCGAATTTGAAAATCGAGGAGAAGTTGTAATACAGCGTGTGAGTTTCAGTGCTGGAGCAGCATAGATGGTTAATATTGAGGTGCTTTGCAAGAGCTAAGTTAGCCTGCCATCGCGAGTATCAAGGGAGGGTGCATGGCTGCATGCAGGGCGTAATTAAGACCTTAACAGGCCCGAAGTACTGAAAAATATTTTGCTAATTTAAAATATAAACAATAATAAACCGTAAAATAAAATTTTATTTTTATAAATGAAACAAAACTTACAGTAAGATGAAGAATAATGTTTATGTGTGTATACTTTCACTATATTTATAGGTTCAGCTGCACCATTTGCAGTTTTGCACCATATGGTCCATGGTAAATCCGGCAATGGAAAATTTCTGTGGTGCCCTCCTTCCCTTGATATCCTAAGTATGTGCTTATTTTGCTTAATGGTTTATCCAGCCCTGGATGCATGCAGTACTAGGGTTGAGGTGCGCTGGCTGACCCAGTTGTATGGAGAACAGGTGACCTCGACTACATTTAAAAGGTGCATCAGGCCTTCATTCCGCCCACCTCAGCCTTCCTCAACGTCAAGCATCAGCTCAGCCACCTAACGATTACCAGGGAGGTGGCTTGAGCTGATGCTTGACGCTGAAGAATGCAGAGGTGTGCGGAAAGAAGGCCCGATGCACCTTTTAAATATAGTCGAGGTCACTTGTTCTTCCCGTTGCCGCGGTGATCGCAGAGGCTGTGACCACAGAGCCTAAGTGACCTCATGCAGCTTCCTGCCCTTGCCTGTGCTGAGGGGACTCGGCTCGGGGCCTGTACTACCTCAGATTCTGAAAACTCCACTCCAAACTTTAGACCTCAATGGCTGTCCCTGCCCACCCAGAGAGGGGGTTCCCAAACCATATGACGAGAATGCATGGGAGACTATGTTTAACCATATATAAAATACGTGTTAAACAGTGACTGGCAAAGTCAATAGGTCTCGTCTATTGGCTGCCAGTGGTTAGCTATTGGCTTTGTTAATGCTTTTTGGCGGTTCCATTTAGCACACGTAGAAAGAGAAAAAAGAAGTTTTTTATTAATGTGGGCAAATACTTTTTGGTTGTAAGTGTTCTGAATCTTTTTATTAACTTTAGTTGACTGTTCTCGGTAATAGTGCATGGGATCAACCTGCAATAATGCGTTTACATTTTTTGAGAGGACGTTTTTTTTGACAAATAAGACACGAGCATGCATTTTTGAAAAACGTACTTTTACGTAATACATTTCAGGATTTTTAAAGAGTGAAATTTGGAAAGATTGTATATGCAAATATAGTTAAGGTTTTACAAGGTTTGTTAGTAGTTGTGCAAAAATCTTTTCAGCAGACTTAAATATTTGCTAAGGTTTTTACATAATGTTTACTTTAGTCCTTATTACAAGTTTAGTGGTCCATGGACCGCCGTAACTGCAGTCCGACCGCCGCGAGGTCGTCTGTCCAACCGCCCTATTAGAAGATGGGAGTATTGCCTTTTCAAAGACCATGGCTGAACCACCGGCACAGCCAACACACCGCTGAACGCCCAGATCACGTTCGCGTGAAGGCAGTTGCCATAGGGTGGTATAGAGGAGCAACTCCGGTGTCCGTATTACAAGATGGCTTTCCGACGAGCCGACCGCGGTGGTCGGACCGCCGTCTAAAGTGTTGCATAAACAAAGGATTTAGGGGGCATAATCACTTCTTTCCAGTTCTTCCCATCAGATTTAGACATGATCCCTTTCTCTAGGTCCCCCCTTCCCAACAGCATCTTCACCCTGAAGAATAGGACCCTGTTTGCGGCGATACACAGGTAAGTGCTTTTTATACCATATACCTATTGCCTGGACTGCCCCCATATGAGTTGGACACCAGCAATGGGTAGGTGGTATTTTTCCACATGTATCATGCATATATGTGCATTCGACACAAATGCAGTCGAAATGTACTCATAGGCATCAATATAGATGGAATAGTAGTCAACATCAAACTGCAAGACTGCAGCAGCCACACCGCGGGACCCATGGTCAACTTGTAATACGGCAGTCGGAGACCGCCGGCACTGCCGTCTTGTTGCGGCCGTGGTCTTCGGGCAGTCGGACTGCTAAACTAGTAATAGGCCCTTTGAGCGTGTAATCATTGTCAGGCTTGTTGTACGCAGTAAAAAGACATTAATAACGGCTCTAGATATTTTACATACATATGTTCCATTAGACCCCTTTAACACTACAACATATGTTATCAAGTAAAAGCACCAACTTTTGTATTACAAAGGAACTCTACGGGCCTGATTTAGAGTTTGGTGGTCATGGGTACTCTGTCAAAATGGGATGGATATCTTGTCTGTCATATTACAAGTGCCATAGGCTATAATCAGGGCCACTTGAATTATGTGGCAGGAGTGGGCTAAATTTTGAGGCAAGAAAAGGCAAATCATGCAGCGAAATGCAGCACATTTCTTAATAATATTACTTAATTATTTTGTACTTTTTACACTTGTTACCACTGTCTGGGCTTTGGGCGCACTTCATTAGTACCCGTTTAATACCCAAATATAGCAATAAGCAACATAAAGGTAACAAGTCAACTTTTGCAAAAGGCCTTCCTCTGCGCAGCAAACACCTGCTGCTGCGTTTTTGGTAACTTTTGAACCGTTTGAGCTAGAAACAAACTTTGGGGGGTGATTATGTGGCAAATGCCGCAAATCTATCATTGTGCGAAACTCAGTGTACAATTGCATAATTCCAATGGCCCTAGCTAATACAATTGTAGAACTGCCAGACATGACATCCAAGTGTTTGTGTCAGACTACCCCATCTGCCAAACTCGAAATACGTTTCTTAGTCTGCAGGTAGACTGAAGGAAGTGTTGTAAACAGGTTTCTGGAGACCTCAAAGACAACAACTCACCTTTTGTCATGCATGTATTCCATTTATGCACCCAGTGAAAAAATAAAATGAAAGCATTCACAGAGATAAATAGAATAAATAGAAAGACATAGAGGGCCTCATTTATGAGAAGTGCTGCATCACTGTGTGAAAGCAGCGGTGTAACATTTCTCAGTGCGCCCTCCTTACGATACGAATGCTGCGTCATATTTACTGTATGATGCATCATGTCGCAAGGAATGACAGATACGTCAGTATTACTGACGAATCTGGTGGCGCAAAAGTGGCGCAATGCTGGAGTTGTGTTGGAAGCGTGACTCAACTCTAGCAATGTTCATTTCACATGGGGCAAGCCCATGTGAAAGGGCCTACGTCACCGATACGCCTGCCATGAGGCAGGCGTAAGGTTTTAACGCATTGGCGTCCTAGAAGTGGCGCAGTGAAATCTCATAGGTTTCCTTGCACCACTCGTACGACCCTTTCTTGCGGGGGAACACCCACCCTGCATACATTATACCAAACGCAGGTATAATGTAGCACAGGGGTTTACAAACTAATGCATCTGCCTAGATGCGCCACTTTGTAAATATGGCATAACATGCACATTATTTACGCCACTGCTGCATCACTAAAAGTGACGCAATGGCAGCGCAAAAGTGATGCAGGCCTTCATAAATAAGGCCCATAGTTGTCATGATTAGTGTTAGTAAACTGCAAAGTGTACCTTTTTACTGGTGTCAACGGTATCCTACCACTGATTTGTAAAGAAGTGCCATGGCCCATGCACCCAAAATAACTGACAAAGAAAACACTCTCCAAGTAATAGCAATATAATGAATATGTGTTTCGGTGCCCAGTGTTAACATTAATGTCAAAGCTTTCATTTGTGAGTACGCAACACAATTGCAGATTCTTCTAGACAGTTGTTGAAGTAGAGTCCTGATTTTATGAAAGACAAAGGAGACCAATATTATGCAGTTTCGCTTCTTGCCTTTTATTTACAGCACACATTTAAAATACACAGCAGTTGCCACAATCCTGCACTGCTGGGTAGGAAGTAACAAACACAAAAGAAGGACACCACCCCATAGAAGCAGTCCACCTTTAACTTCCTATTTTCTTCATGGTCTAGAAACTGTAATCAATAGAAGAAACAAACACAATAAAAAAGCAGCAAAAAGCCATGGAGCAGCCAAAGGATGTCTTCTTTCCGTTAATCACTATCCTTTCAAGATATGCCTTTCATCCGCACTGTACATCCCCGTTCAAAAAGGCTGTGACTAAAGGCTTGCACCTGTTGCTTGGCTAGTTGAAATTGGCATTAAAATAATCAAAATTTTATGTTACCACAGGTCATAGGGTGGGTTGGAGATAACAGAGGGGGAGATAATATTCACCTCCTTTAGCTTTAATAAAATCAGGACTTCCCTCTAATAATTGTCTTAGGGTATCTGCAATTTTATGACAAGATAGCAGGCTCTAATATGCAAGTTTAAAGCATTCCCACAACATTCAAAGCATCTACCCCGCAATGACCATCAACCCTTTACCCCATATACTAAGGGTATTTAAAAATAGTGGAGTAAATGGTTAACACAGTGCTATCAGAAGCTGTGGATCAGATGTGTTTAGGTTTTCAGCTGCCTGTACGTACAGCATGAAACATCTTACCGCACATAACTTAGGGTGTCAAGGGAAAGCTAGAAATTCAGATGCTGTGAAATAATTCTTGTTTTGCCTTGTGAGCGTAAAATGCATGGAGAAAACGTCCAAAGCCCAAGCACCAGACACCCATCCAAAAGAGACCAAACAGAATCACATCACCAACTGTTTGGACAACAGTTTATATATTGTCTTCCCATGACTGAAAAAGTTGCAGTACCATATTCACATCACACAATGTAGAATACATAGGCTTAGGCTGGTTGGAATACCTGATATCTTTCAATAACCTGCAAACTAACTGATGTTCCCCAATCAATTTGCCTTCAATCTTCTGATGTCCTGTAGATATAGTTGACCTATCATCCTCTCGTTTTATAGGCCTACTGATTAGCTGCCAGGACTGCCAGAAAATTTAGAACACTTGTGACATTTGAGAGAACCGAATCAACACCTCGTTCCACACACCAGCTGTTACAACAATCCCATGCTGACCTTTATGCCCTTGCGCCATGCTATAACCCAAAACTGACTCTGAAAGTCCTGGCATGTCCGCAAACATCCTGAAACGTTCCATGCGTCCAAAGTGAAGGATACCGAGGCTACACTCACCATAGTAGGTGTTACCAAAGTGACCCTACCTAATTGCTGGTGGATCTTAGATATACATCTTGGTATCATGACAAAAGGTGGAAAAGCATTAAGATTTCCAAATGACAAGTCCAGAAGAAAAAGCATCTGTTTCCTAGCGCCCCATATCTGCTCTCCTACTGAAATTGTTCCATAGCTGAGCTGTCAGCCATGAAGCAAAAAGGTCTACGGTGAAAGGGAATATGATGTTTGAGGGCTCTAACTCCACTCGCTACTGTTGAACAGGGTCCAATCCACTGCCATATTGCATGGACCCAGAAGGTGTTCTGCTACTAGAGAAATCCTCTGCTGAAGACAAAACTCACATTTGGATCTGGACAGTTCCACCAAGAGCCTTGATCTTGTTTCCCTTAGTCTATTTATGTACATGAGCACTGTGAAGTTGTTCATTCAAAGGAGGACTGTACAATGTGCTGTTTCTTTTACAGTGAAGGAGCCTGTAAGAAACTCTAAACAGTTTATGTGCATTGACAACTCCCTCCAGGGCCATCCTCCTCCAGTCGAGTAATTGCCACAGCCCCAAATACTTGAATCTGATTCTAAGACATATGAGGCGTATAGAAGATGGCTTGACTGTTCCAGGAGTTTTTGTGATTTAGCCACTAACCTGTTTCTTCCCTCGGTTCCTGATCTAAAGGAATGTCCTGTGAGTATTCTAAACCCTTCTGCAGATGTCTGACCTCAGACGCTAACGGGCCTTTTAATAAAGGGGTCTCGTAATAAATGCCTGAATTGCAGAAGAGAGCTGGCCCACCAGCCTTGTCAGCTGGTGAAGAGAAATCTTTTGATGACCCAACATCAGCCTCACTTCCCTCAATTCCAAGGCTAAGGCTTTGATTCCGGTAACAACAGTAGCTCCTTCTCTGAATTCACGAGTAACCCAAAAATTCCTTCCTCCTTGGGGAAATTAATCCTGATTTTTCTAGGCTGATCATAAAACCCAATGACTGGATCAACTGCATGGCTGTCTGAGCCTGCTTCTATAGCTTCTCATTTTCCTGTCATAGGAATATCATATCATCCAGGTACTCCCCTATCCTCAGCATATAGACTCTGAGGGCCACCACCAGAGGTTTTAACAGCTTGTTGAAAGATCAAGGAGTGGAGGATAACCTGAATGGAAGGGATCTGCACCTGAACATCTAATTTCTGGTGCTGCAGAGATATTAGTTGTGTTAAGAATGCTTCTGTTAGATACACCCGTGTCTTCCAATTTCCCAGCAAAATAATATCCCTAAGATATATGTTTGTTTCCATCTTGAAATGCAGTTAAAGTTTTGTTTACATTTTTGTTATATTTTCCTTTGAATTAGTTTAAATTTTCAAGAGCGGGATGTGTGGGTACTCATCTTTTGTTAATTTCGTTTTAAAATATGTAGCTTGTGATGTTGTTTTCAATTTTCCAGTTTTTATGCAAATTTTCAATTTGTATATATTTTTATATTTCTTGTATATTGTTTATATTTTTGGAATGTAAATGTATTTATTTTAATTTAAATTAGAATTGGTTAGTGTTTTTAATCTTACAAAATTAATTGCTTGATTTTTTAAACTAATCAATTTGTGTAATTAATATTTTTATTTGTCTAACCAATCTTGTATTACTTTTTCATAATGATATTTATATTTAGATTCATGCACAGTATTTGATATTTTCTGTTTATTGAATATTTCTGTAGCATATTTATATTAGGTATTATTTGTTATTTAAATTCAATTATTTAGATTGTATGTTACATTTAGTTTCAGTAAAATTATTAATTTCATTATTAATATTTATTTAGCTTACATTTACATTTTTCAATTGTATTAGTATTTTAATTTATACTTAAAATGGGATTTTCATTATTTCCTATTTAACTCTAATAATTAAAAGTTTAGTTCAAATCTTTTATTCAATAAATTTACATTTTGTATTAAAAAATGTACATATAATGTATACATATATATATATATATATAAATATATATATATATTTATAGTTTTTAAATATTAATATACGTTTTAAAAATAGTTTTGGGTATTTATATATATAACCAGTGAGCAAGGCTTTCGTTGCAAAACACATTTGTCGAGCAGCCGAATTAGTAAAGTATCATTGCAGCATCTTGGAGTGAACGACTGTGTTTCCTAACGGGAGCATATTAAGGAATTGTATATAATGGGTCCCCCACCCGCATTCATACTGCTTCTGTGAAGGCTTAGGGCCTGATTGCGATGTCGTTAGGAAGGGCTCGGATTGGATTCGGTATTGTTGAATCAGATTCAAAACCCTTGTTTCCAACTGAATCGTACAGTTTTTCCAATGTCCGATTACGATGCACTGAAACCATTCAAGCAGATTGAATCTGTTCCAAAAGGCATCTGGACAGCCTGAGTCTTTCAGAGCTGATTCGTACAGCTCTATGGACACAGTTTCAGGACGAGGGACCAGCGATGACGATGAGCGATCCCGACAGCCGTTCCAATTCAGTTTGCCCAAGACTAAACGGCTGCCGGAATCTGTCTCTGGAGACCCATTGCAGGCCCCTTTTCACCCGGAGGTGTCCAAATGTGGACCGTGGGGGTACCCAAGGAACCCCTCTTCCCAACCTCCTCTTCCCAACCATGCACAACCATGCACAATGTGGTAGGCACCATGGGGTGCCCGCCACAGGGTGCAAGGTTTTCCCCAACCACCCCTTTTTTCAATGGGAGTCTGTGTTCGCATTCAGGACATAGGCTACCATTGAAGTCAATGCGAGTCCGACTGAGCGATATTGGGAGGCATCGTAATCAGTCGTCTGGACTCACAGGACCCGATTCGTTTGGAAACTAGTCTGGAACCGATTCGTTCGGGACAGTTTCCAAACAACATTGTCATCGGCACCTAAGTCGAAATCTTGGTGGAAGGAGAAGGTGAGGTTATGCTAATTTGCATATGGGCTGGTAGGAGGAGCAGGTACTGGTGCAGACCGTGGCACAATAATTATATAAGAATGTTGTTATGTGGTTATGTTTTATCGAAGACTTATTCATTAAATGGCGAGGATCATTAGATTCATCTGAGGAATTAGTGGAGAAAATCAATAGCAATGAACTTAATCTACATTTTACTTCCTCAGTAAAATATCTGTGTAATTTTTAGATTTAACTGTATATACTGATCAACATAAGCTACACAGGAAAACGCTTAGGAAGAGCACTGCTGATAACACAATTTTACATGCCCTGAGCTTTCATCCAAATAATCTTAAATATATTTATTTATTTATTTATTTTGAAAGTTTTATATAACGCGAACAAGATCTTTGCAGATATCAGAGCGCTTTACAGACGAAGGGTACAACATGTGAGTAAATAACAATTGGGGTGGGGAAGGTACATGTGGGAGCATAGTCAGCCAGATACATCAATAATGATACAAGTACAAATAAGTAGTAGCGTAAACAATCAGGTAGGTCAATAACACGAGTCATACAAAAATGCAAAAAGATCAGTAGAACTGAATGGTACAGCGTCTGTAAATATCATCCCCAGTAATAATTCAAGTGTATTTAGCCATGAGGATAGCTTTTACTTCTTTCTTAAAGAGTATGGTAGAGGAGATGAGCCTGGTTTCAGGGGGGAGTGAGTTCCAGATCCTGGGTGCCATTCCTGAGAAGGAGCGTTTATAGTTTTTTTCCTTGCGGAATCTTTGGGGCTTTAGCAAGAGATTGTTTGTGCCTCTAGTGTTTCTGGAGCCTCCAGAAATCGTCAGCTTCTGAGCTAGGTATCCGGGTGAGCTCAGGTGGACAGCCTTGTGCGTCATGCAGGCGATTTTCAGATGTATTCTGGCTTCAAAAGGCAGCCAGTTCAGGGCTTTCAGGTCAGGGGAAATGTGTGAGTGTTTTTTTGATCCAGGGATGAGTCTCGCTGCGGCGTTTAGAAATAACTGGTGATACTCAATCATCCACGTGATCACAAAGCATTTTACATACAACTAATGTTGGGAAAACTAAACAGAGGTTATTTCGACTATGGCGCTGGCCTGGTCGCCTTATCAAAGAAAACAACTGCAATGTTCAGTTGAACAGGAAGAAAATACACCATTGAGAATCTACGCATGCAGAAAAATTGCAGTGATGCAATCCAACTAGAACATGCCCAACAGGAGTTGAAAGTAATATATATCGCAGGATTATAGTAAAGAAACAGTTGAACCCAGAAAGGCTTCCTGGCGCTTCGCCCAAGATTGAAAGCCATGGGCTACTAGTTCCCCTTTGCAGGTAAAGCAAAATGTTGCATCACAGTACAGGGGACTCCTCACATCTTCGCCAATCACTTTTCCCTGAAAAAGTTCCTCGACGGGAAAGAAGAATCTCTTTTGGTCATTTCAGCTCCTGGCTCTTCTGTTGTAATTTCTTAAGCCATCACAGTCTTAATAAGATCCCATCGCTAAATCCTTTGAATGTCAAGTGAACATTTGCAAGTTACTAATGATCCTTACTGTGTTAGGTGGTTGAACATTGACTCTTATGACCATCAAGTGACCATCAAGTGATCAAGTGATCATTTGCTATATTGATATACAGCCATACTGTTATATGAACATTGGTTAGTCTAGGAATTCACCAACGAAATCCAGTTAAGTGCTCTTTTTCATGCTCCTAATGAAATCTTGCTATGTCAGGCGGTTTTCGGCTGGTTACTCATATTCTCTACCAATTGCATGCCATTCACATGTCAAACTATATGCCAAACGTATGCCAATATATATCACATGTACATATCTGACCAGCGAGTCCACACTTCAGCTTCAATTATTCACAATATTGCTGTCAGGCTATCAGCCCTATCAGCCTTATTTCTTATTACTAACACTAATATTAAGTCAGCTCTTAATGCTACTTTCAACTACGCACCACACACTACGCTCGAGCACTGATGGTTTAAATTGACGCATAATCTTCTCTAGTCGTCAAGTGTACAGGCTTAGGTACATCTCATATTATTTTGATGTTTACGACAAGTTACATGCAGTTGCTCGTTGTATTCCCATGTTAGGCTCTTAGCACCTTGCGAATGTAACATTGACTTATTTCTTTTCTCCAACTTGTTCTTATGTTCAAATGCATAAATAGATTATCTCTACCTGAGACTTTTACCTTTAGTGTAATACTGTTATGTGTCCTGTAGACATAGATTGGTCTTAGGCATTCAAGACTACTGAATATGTCTCCTTGTTTGTCTCTCCAAGGGGGGAGCTCTCTTCCCCTATCACCATGCCAGTTTATTATATTGGGGGGTGGGAGGGAGGGTTTGGGGGGTGGGGGAGATGGGGAGGATTTTTGAGATTGCCTTCTCTTATGTACTTGTCTTGTTTTTCTTTGTTTTTTACTGCTATAATCACCATTATTATCATTCCTTCTGTGTTTTATATTTGGGCTGTAGGAATTGCTTCAAAGCCCATGCTCACTCAAGTGGCTCCTCATTGGGGATTGTTGTTACCCAAACTGGGAGTAGTCGACTGTTCAGGACTCCACTTTGTCAAGAAATGCACATTTTGTCCAAACCAAACTATCTTGCCATATTCCCTACCAATAGTTATGGCACAGCAAAATATTAAGTTAGTGTCACTGCATGTGAAAGGCATAAATCACCGGGTCAAAAGAAGGAAAATTCTAGACTATCTTAATAAGCAGAGGAGTGATAGCATCTAACTACAAGAAACAAAAAATGGATTCCAGACAATTTAACTCACTTAGAAATAAGTCATACCTTGACGTCGCAGGCTTAGATGCCATAGGTAAAACAAATGGTGTCCTCACCTCACCTTAATAGCCAAAAAATGCAACAAAGACCTGGTATCAAGCACATCAGACACGAAGGGGAGGTGGATCACAACAAAACTGGTGAACCATAAAGCAGAGTTTTACGTCACAAACATTTACGCCCCCAACAAAGACGACTCGAATTTCTGGCAAGAACTTTCTAAACAAATTAAAACAATTCCAGACACTGCCATGCACATACTTGCCAGCGATTTTAACCTTCCCTTAGACCCTACCTTAGTTAGGAACTCGTGCTGTCCTTTTCGTACCAATAAATCACATAAAGCCCTCAACAACTTATGCAAACACTTTGATATGATTGATATTTGGAGATTACAAAATCCCACAGGTAAGGAATACACCACTTCTATTCATCCGCACATAATTCATATTCACACATCAACTACCTTCTTATCTCTGGTAACGCGGTTAACAGAATAGAACACACCTCCATTAAACCAAGAGGGATCTCCGACCATTCCTGTATCATGCTATCCTTATCAGATCGGTCTCCCTCCAAAAAACAAACCCTATGGAGATTCAACAACAAGGTATTAGACTTAGACTCAAATAGGCTAAACATTGAATGTTTGATCAAGAACTACCTCGTTGAGAATAAAAGCGGTGACACATCAGATCTCACGAGATGGGAAGCTCTATAAAGCACTCTAAGGGGGGAAATCATCAAAATCAGGTCCTCCATGAATAGGGAAACCAACAGCAAACTCCAAAAGCAAGAAACGTGTTTTAAGTACCAAAATTGCACATCCATATTACTTTCATATTATGTTCTTATTTTTAGCCCCTTTGTGTTCTCTTACTCAGCATTAATTAGAATGTAGCTATATACGCAAATATAAAGTGTGAATGCCTATTTTTTTCACAAATTGCAAAATGCCATTCTAAAATAAATAAACAGCAATTTTGAACTGAATTGGGGCTGACTGAACTCTGTACACATTGCAATAAATATCTCAACATTATTATCGTTAAAACTATACTGACACCCATCTAGGGCAATCACCCAATACAAAAACTTTGGCTGCCAGCAAGTGCCTTAATGTGCAACGTGCACTCATGCAAAAACTTCAACTGCTATCAGAATTCACCAATTCATGATCATAAAGTGGCTTGTGTTCAAACCTTAAAAAACTATTGTCCTTCATTTCATTTCATACTGCACACTGACCTCAATTTTAACATGTAATCCATTTGTTCATTATTCATAAGTGGAAATAAAGGTTCTCTTCAATATTCAGAACTGTCAGAGTTTTGCAGGCACATGCATCATTGTTGGCTTTTGCAATTCCTTAATTGCGATTATTAAGGAATCGCAATTAAGGAATCGCAAAACCCTATGCATGTAGAAATCGCTTTAAAAAAAAGCGATTTCAAAACATTCCCTAATTGCGACTCGCAATTTGCGAATCGCAATTAAGGAATACCTCCCCATTCGTTCCTATGCGCCCTGAGGCCCATAGGAATGAATGGGAAGACATTCTCAATTTGCGAATCTCAATTAGAGAATTGCAAATTGAGAATGCAATTTCAAGGGTGCCAGGGTGTCAAAATGACACCCTGTTACACCCCTGAAATTGATCTGTGCACATATGTTGTGCACACACATGCCCTAAGGGCATGTGTGTGCGCAACATGAAACATTGAAAAATGCACAAAAGTGCATTTTTCAAAGTTTTTGCAAATTACCATAAGTTCAACTTTAAGGTAATTTGCTACTCCTATTAGCGAAATCGCTAACTTTTTTACTTTGATGCATTGCATTTAAGGAATCTCAATTTGGGATTCCTTAAATGCAATCGCAATTTAAGGAATCTCAATTTAGGGATTCCTTAAATTGCGATTTTTGCATTTGGGATGATGCATCCCAAATACAAAAATACCGGTCGCATAGGGGCAGATTCTGAGAATCTGCCCGTTTGCGACTGGTTTTTAGCTTGATGCGTGTGGCTGTTGGTGCTGTATCTGAGAATGTGTTTTGACTACAAACGCCTCAAAGATCGCTCCCTGTTTCCTCCTCTTAGTCGATTGGGTACTTGATCCATGACAAAATATTCAAGATTACGCCCATGTACTTCCTCAAAGTGTCTAGTTAGTGGATACGTTTGGTCTCTATTTACAATTGCTCGTATATGCTGTAATATTTGCAGATGTACTTTCAAAATTGTGCTGTCAATGTACATTTTATGACAGGCACACCTCAATACACATACCACAAAATCACTTTTGCAATGTAGTGCCGCTTGATTTTCCAAACTTCATCCACCAATGGTATAGCCAATTGCGATTCTCCTATTAACATGACCAGAGAATCTGGATTTCATTAAAGACTCGGAGGCTATCATTATGCATACAACTTTTAATGCAGTCCAAGCATAGCCGCATACATCACAAAGAAATAGTTCCAACTTAGAACATTATGAACCAACAATAGTAACAAGCACTAGGCAATCAGCCTCTTTTAAATGTGGTAACACAAAGAAAGGAAATGTCCAATAAACTTCAATAAAACATCAAACTTGAAGAAGGATGAAAGAAGAATAGATCGACCAGGGTCATTCCAGGACCATTCCACAAGATCGGGAGTCAAAAAGACGAAATCAGGAGAGATTATCTGAAAAGGAAAAAGATGTTAATAATTCCAAAGTATAAGCGATAAGGAATAGTCCTGAAAAAAGGAGAATAATGTAAGTTAAATATTCAGATAAACAACAGTCCTACAAAAGGAATAGGAAGTAAGTTAAATATTCAGGTAAACAAATTAAACAATATCAACCACCCAGGGAAAGGGTGGGAGGGATAATGATAGCCTCCAAGTCTTTAATGAAATCCAGATTCTCTGGTCATGTTAATAGGAGAATCGCAATTTCATTACAAGACCGGAGGCTACCATTATGCATGTTGGTAGCCATGTAAAACAACATCAGACATATGAGTCACAGGTTTGCAATAATGATGAGCAAAGGTCCCAAAATTAGACCAATCAGCAGCCTTGAGAATATCATCCAACTTACCACCTGACCAGAATGACTTACTGGCCATTGCACCTCTGATGGAATGTGGTTTAAATAGACTCAGATCGATACCAGCAAGGTTCATGACAGTTTTAACCCATCTTGCAATAGAAGCAGAAGAAATACCTTTGTGGGGTTTAACAAAAGAAATAAGTAGTTGAGTCACACCAAAAGGACGAACAGAGTTCATTCTCAGATCGTATTCTTTCAAACATTGAACAACACAGAGTTTAGTACAACTGTCAAAAAGTGGGTAAAAAATTAGAATCTGACGTAGTCTTGGTTCTTTTATGCAGTTCGAAATTAACACCAAACATACCATAAGATCTATAAGAAATATCTAGAGCTTTAACATCAGATACTCTCCTGCAAGAAATTAAGCAAAGAAGAGTAGCTAGTTTGATAGAAAGATTCTTCCTGCTCAGAAGAGAATTAACTGGCCAAGAGCAGAAAAGATCTAGAATTAAACTAACGTCCCATAGAGATTGATATCTAGGTTGGGGAGGTCTTCTAAGTCTGATACTCTTAAGTATTCTACAAATAATAGGTTTTTTACCTACCGTTTTATTATTAATTAAAGAATGTCCAGCGGAAATAGCAGATCTATAACAATTTATAGATCTGTAACTTAGACCTCTGTCAAATTGTTCTCCAAGAATTTTACTATATCAACAATAGGTGCCTCCACTGGATCCAAGTCCCTTTCCAAGCACCAACGAGACCAGACTTTCCAAATGTTGTTGTACCGGTAATGTGTCCCAGGGGCCCAGGACTCTCCAAGGAGAGTTGAAGCTGTTGACGAAAGTCTTGCGAGATCGTTGGATCTCCTGATACCTTCGAAGCAAGAAGGTTCAAATTCCCTGTTTGAACAAGAGGATGAATTTGACCGTCTGCGTCTGTGAGAAGGTCTTTCAGAGGAGGAATTAGGAACGGAAAATCGGAGGTTAGTTTCAGAGCGGTAGGAAACCATGCTTGGGACGGCCAAAACAGGGTTAGCAGGACAATTGAAGAGTGTTGGTGTCTCACTTTCTGAAGGACTCTCTGGATCATTGCGAATGGAGGGAAGGCATAAGCGTTGATCCCTTCCCAAGATTGGAGAAAGCATTCACTGCTAGAGCATCAGGGTCGGGCATCCAGCTGAAATAAGATTCCAGTTGGGAAGTCACTCTGCTCGCAAATAGGTCTATTTGAAATGGTCCCAGAAATAATTGAGGGAGTTGAAAACAGAGGTGTTGAGTTTCCAGTCGCTGTAGT
The DNA here is from genome assembly GCF_964261635.1 of Lissotriton helveticus. Classification (NCBI taxonomy): domain Eukaryota; kingdom Metazoa; phylum Chordata; class Amphibia; order Caudata; family Salamandridae; genus Lissotriton; species Lissotriton helveticus. The sequence continues at coordinate 387,624,188 of NC_136061.1, read as the reverse complement.
CCAGGATGAATCTTGAGTTCCAATCTGCACAAAGGTTGGACTTCCCGGGGAGATATTCTGCTCTGAGAGAGATTTTGTGTTCTAGGCAGAACAACCAAAGTTTCTTTGCTAGGTTGGAGAGGTCTTCTGACTTTGTCCCGCCTAAACGATTTATGTAGCGACAGCAGACATGTTGTCCATTTTCAAAACAACTAATCTTCCTTGAAGAAATCGTTTGAAGCTCATCAGAGCATAAAGCCCTGCAGTTAATTCCAGGTAATTGATGTGGTGGCGAGATTCTTCCTGCGACCAAATTCCTCCAGTGTTCTGATTCTGGAGACAAGCACCCCAGCCATGAAGGATGGCATCCGATTCTAGAATAAAATCTGGTGCTGAGCCAAAGATCGCTCTTCCATTCCATGCATCCAGATTGTCTAACCACCATGTTAATTCTAAGATGGCTTCTGGGTTCAAAGAGATGCGATCTCCGTACCAAAAGCCTGACCTCAAAGCCCTTGCTTTTATTCTTTGAAGGGCTCGATAATTCAGAGGACCTTGAAAAATGGCCTGAATGGAAGAAGATAGAAGGCCTAAAAGTCTTGCTAGTTCTCTAGGGAGAGATTTTGTTGTTTCAATACATGTCTTATCTCCTTTCTGATTTTGGCAATCTTCTTGGGAGGAAGAAGGAGAAGACAGTTTGTCGTGTCGACTGTAAAACCCAGAAACTCCATGTTTTTTGAGGGAATTAGAATGGATTTTTCCTTATTTATAATAAATCCCAGACTTTCTAAAAGTTCTATAACTGTCTTGAGATCTTGGATAATTTGAGCATAATCTTGAGAGAGAATAAGGATATCGTCTAAATAAATGATGAGATGAATACCTTTTTCTCTTAGACAAGAGGCGACTGCTCTCAATACCTTGGTGAAACACCATGGGGCAGAGGAGAGGCCGAAGGGAAGAGCCTGAAATTGGAAAAGATGATTTTTCCAGATAAACTGAAGGAAGGGTTGATGATCCTTTGCCATGGGAATGGTAAAGTAGGCGTCCTTCAGATCCAGTTTGACTAGCCAGTCTCCTTCCAGTAAGAGGTCTCTGAGAAGATGGATGCCCTCCATCTTGAAATGTCGGTAGACAAGGAATTTGTTGAGTTCCCTGAGGTTTATAACAGGTCTCCAACCCTTGTCTTTCTTTTCCACAAGGAAGAGTGTGCTTATGAATTTCATAAATTCCATGGGAACCTCTATAATTGCTCCTTTTTTCAGCATTGAGGAAATTTCTTCCTCTATGATTTTTTCCTGATCTAGTGTAAGGGGAATCGGCCTCGGATGTGAATTCTGAACTGGAGTTTGGATGAAATCTATCGAAAAACCGAGTACGATGTTTAAAACCCAGGGATCTTGGGCGATAATTTTCCAGGTGTGGTAAAAGAATTTCAGTCTCCCTCCCACTTTTGGATTCGAAGAAAGGGAAGGGGGAGGAATACTCACTTTGAGTGATGGAGTCGGAAGAAGCTCCCCTCGTTCTGAATCCTCTCGAGCGGAAACCTCTTCCTCTCGGTGGGTAGAACTGAGGCTGGTTGGGTGGCTGGTATCCTCTACCACCATAACATCTTGACCTTGAAAAGGGCCGTCAGTTGTACCGGCCGGAAGATTGGCCCCTTCCAAAAATGTTGTTGTTGTAGTTGAAAACTTTTTTCATGTTCTGGTGCGCTTTATCTAAAGCGGTAAAGGTAGAGACGTATTTGCCCAAATTTTTAATTAGGTCTTCTCCGAAGAGTAAACCTTTAGGATTAAGGGAAGTTTCTTTGTCAGCCAGGTCGCTTAATTTAGGGGTGATTTTCGTCAGGACCACTCTTCTTCTTTCAGAATTAAGGCCTGCGTTAGCATTGTCTAAGAGGACAAGGGCCCTTTGGCTCCAACCCCGAATAGAAAGGGTATCAAGAGGGCAGCCATTAAGGTAACTCTCCTCGGCTGCGTCGATAAATTTGGTTAGGGGACCCAGAATGTCAAGAACTTTATCTTGGCAGATCTTAAGATATAAAAACACAGCAACCACAGTGGTTAAAACACTCAATATTTAGAGGAGATGAAGACAATATAGCTGTACAAAATAGCTCTACAATCAATTGGCGTGGAGCACCAATATGCTTTGCTTACCCTAAGCGAATCCCTAGGGTACCCCAGCAGTCCCCTTCCGTGGAACATGCCCCTTTTGGAATATGAACCAAAGGAAACATGATGCGGGGGACATAAACAGAGAGAGTGGTCATGCCATTACGTTCGGGGCCCCAAGTCGGGCTACCAGGCACATTCAGGGCAGTGCCGGTACTCCCGTGTGTTATCCTGGTGCGAGGTCGTGCTGGTCTGTAATCTAGAACTAATGGAATCCACCTCTCGGCTGTAGGGCAGGGCAGCAGCCCCCGCCGTGTAGGTACCCGGGCTGTGGCTAAGCCTGTCAAGTCGGTCCTCAGATAGTAATCGCCCCGGGGAGAGCCACACAACTGACGGCGACCAGGGTCACAGGGGTATACCACACAGTGAGGGGCTCCACATCGGGTAAGCAAAGCATATTGGTGCTCCACGCCAATTGATTGTAGAGCTATTTTGTACAGCTATATTGTCTTCATCTCCTCTAAATAATGAGAGTTTTAACCACTGTGGTTGCTGTGTTTTTATATCTTTTTCGATTACTAGTTAGTACATTTGACCATTCGTGGAGTGCTCACCATTGGAAGCGTTCCCCTATTGTGTTTATCTAGCGTACAGTACAGTCTCTGATGTACCATGACAGGACCAGAATGTCAATTTGAAATCTCATGTTGGTTCTCTCCTTTCTGTCATATTCTAGGTCGCAACATTAAGGGCAGGATCTTTGACCTGCACATATACTGACCAGAAGAAATAAGGTTGTATATAGTGTTTCTCTCCGTGTGTAGTACAGTTTCACTTGAGGTCCTGACGAATTGCTTACTATGCAAGAAACATGTTGACCTACTCAGAGGGTTGCAGTTATTCCACTGTATCATTGCACCAGTGCATATCTCCCCTCCCACTTTTTAACCAAGATAGCCAACCGCACCATTAAAAGTTCCCAGTGGATTGACTAATCTTTTTTAATCTCACATTCACACCAAGACTGCACAATCACTTGCGATAATCTTTCCTCTCTTACCCGCATGCAAAATATGGCAGGAACAAAAGATCTCCGGTAAAGAGCCCCTTCGCGGGTGGCGTCAGACATGGCAGCGCCAGTCTGACGAGGAGCAGAACCCATATGATGAAGCATGACACCTAGCTTGTTAGGTGTGTGAGGGTTTTAGATCCAACAAGGGAATTCCCCCGCCTTTTCTTCCGTTGCTTCCACGCTAGCGTTACACCACTTCCCCTCTTTACATTTCCTTGGGGAACTTTGTACCCTTCTTGTGTTTGAGCTGTTCTGGGCTTGTACACTGGACCCCGTTAAAAATAGCCTTGTTACGGTTCCCTTTTTTGTTGATAATAGGTAAATTTCTTATGTCATGTTCTATTATGTTTTTATTTTAACACCTTAAATGTATTAATTTTATATATATTACCCCACAAATATTTATTGTACATATATTGTATTTGTTGTTACTCTTTATGGTGTTAATTAGTTTTTATGGATTATTGTTGTTTTAATTTATGTTTAGAATAGGGTAATTAAAAAATATTTAGATTATTACATGTTTAATTTTTATTATATCATGTATGTATTTTTTTCCATTTTATATATTAACAATTGTTTAAATGCCTTTTTTTCTTGGATGATACAATAACAATATTTTGGTCAATGATATTTTATTTATCAATGTTTGGGTTATGTTTAGTATGTTTCCCTGTTGTGGCAATATTTAGTGGTTCTATACTTTTGTTTATGATATGTGGGTACTTTACATACTTTTGATTGCAATAGTTTTGGAGCTGATATTAGTGCTATCTGTTTTTAAGTATAGGATTGCAATATTAAGATACTTAAAGTTTTGGGCGATATTTGTAGAGTTCAATATTGTTTTCTTCTATATTGTGTAATACCACCTTCTGCCACTCTTGGGAAATCTTTATTGATGCTTGCTATCTGGTTTGAACTGGGGTTCTCTGAAAACACCTCACTGTTTGCAATACCCAGGGGTTGATTGGTATTGAATCCCACTGTTGAACACATTTAGCTAACTTGCTTGAGACATTTACAAGAGTAGACACAATGCTTACCTTCAGCCCCCCTCCTTATTTGACCTCTGCTGATGAGACAATATCCCCCCCTTTTCTGTGCCGGAAGAACATTAGTCTGCAATATTCATATTGTTGGAGGTAATAAGGTCTCCAGATTGGCATATTAACCCCCATAGTCTTCAGCTCGGTGAAAGACCAAACCAAAGACTTGTGCTAGGTATGAATGCACCTTGTCTAGTGCTTGAACATACCATCTAATATCCTTGATAAAATCACCGCTGCTGCGTAAATAGCCTCCAAGGGGATCATTTCTGTCAATTACTGTTCATTTATTATTACTTTAGTTTTATATCTAATCAAAGAGACATACAGAATCAATCATCTAGAATAACCAAAGATAAGTTTGCAAAAAATAACAAAGCAAACAGAAAAAAGGCATACAAATATATAAGCAATGAATTCATTTGAAAGAATTTTTCATGATGTAAGTGAATATATCTTCATGGTGTACGAAACCCGCAAAAATCATATGTTTATCTTGTACAATTGTTGTAAATTTAGAGAAAAGAAGGAAGTGGAGTCCTTGTTGACGTTTTGGTCTCTTAACTCCTTCGGTACACAGTGGAGCTGTGCTTATGACGAGCTGAGCTCGTCATAACGGCTGCACGCCACCCGTGCGTGGTTAATTCCCCACCTGTGCGGGAGAATTAATCAGTGAGCGGAGTTATGATTAGCCCAGCTCGTCATGAGCACAGCTCCACTGTGAGTCATGATGAGCTGGGCTCGTCACAAGTACAGCAGCGCCGCGGACCGCCCCCCCTCTCCACCGTGGGGGAATTACCCCCGCAGCGAAGGGGTTAATGCAATAAATATGCAAAATCATCCTCTGTGCTACATTGCATAGGAAAATGAATAGACTCCGCACAATTCAGGCTCTGTTGGTAGAGCAGGGCAGAGTTGTGGAGTAGTATCAAGAAATGTTAAGTGACCCTGACGGTGTATTAAGGCCAACACTTAGGAGCCTATTTACAATGAACTGGCGTAGGGCAGCGGCCAAGTCATTCTACTATGCTGCCCTAAGTCAACACGAAAGGGCAGAAATGCACTGTATTTACAAGATATGGTGCATTTGGGTCCTTTCAGCCAGCGCACAAATTGCAGCCGTGCACCAACACAGGCACCCTTGCACTGTGCTGCAAGGGTGTCTATGTTGTTGGCATGGGTGTTTTTGTGCAGGAAGGGGCACTTTCCTGCACAATAGGCGCTTTCCTCATTCTATGTGTGCTGCAGAATGCAGCACACGTGGAAAGAGGAAGAAAATGAAGAGAAATGTAAACATTTCTCCTTGTTATGCCTGCTCTGGGGAGGTGCAAGTTCTTGGCGCTGCCTCAGATTCACGCTAGGTTGTAAATCTGGGGCCGTGTCAAAATCCATGGGTGTTGTGTAGGAACACCCACTGCAACACCCATGGCACTCCTCCCTGCCATAATGTAAGGCACAGGTCTTCAAACTGTGGGGCGCGCCCCCCTGGGGGGGCGTGGATGGGTTCCCAGGGGGGCGCGAATGACTCTGCATTTGCATGTAAATGAGATGGCCTGGAAGTGCGGCAATGTTTATTTGCTGCATTTCCAGGCTGTCTTCATTTACTTTGAGCCCTTGTGAGAATGGTGATCAGCATGCCATGGGGGCGGAGGTCAGGAAGTGTGCTGGCAGGGTCAAAAAGATTGCTAAAAAAACACATTCATTTGCAATGCAATAGGTCTCCAATTTGTGAGAGTTAGAGCTATTGCATTGTAAATTATATTTCTTGACGAACTGCTGAAAACAAAAAGACATTTATGTATTTTTATTTTTGCCCCATTTCAATTCCTGACCTATGTGAGGATTGCTCAAGAATGTATTTAACCAACATCCTGCTAACAGCAACAGTACCAAAATAAGTGCTTCAAAACCCATTAAATATCACTGAGTTAACAACTGGCTGTATATATTATGATGCATAAACATCAATAATTTTCAAAGCACCTGATGCCATGTTCCTTGCCCCAGCATCAATAAAAATGCCAGGATAACTCTAATGATTAATGTTCTTTCTGAGGAGAGACCGGAGCTTTGTCTGGAAGTGGAAGTTTCTTTTGACTCATCATAGCACAGAAGGTTAATATGCCTGCTACACAGAACATGTCCGATTCAGATCACAAAGTACATACACTATAAATAGGTCAATGTGTTGTGGTTTTTCTCAGATAGATCTTTTTGTTACTTGAAGTTTAAAAGTTAAAATACTAATATATAGCTGAGTGCTATTAACTGTAATTAAAGAGCTGCATGCAAACTACAAGGAATATATTACTGCTACATATTTTTTGTCCAGTTTTTCCTTAGCCTAGTATTGCAAAAAAAGGTTCATTTGGGAAGAAATCAAGTCTTCTTATTAAAGAAAAACGCTCACAATGGTGTTACATTTTAAATTCTTAATTTGTGCTTTTCCAGACTAAGGACTCAAACTATACTGCCTACCAATATGCATGACATGTGACTCCTACACCTTGAAGGCCTCTGTCTTATGTAACAAACCTATACACGGATTAACACTTGTATGATTGTCTCCATGCAACGTATGTGTGATGTAACGTGTTCGGACAACTTAAACTGGTATGAGTGGCGCTATAAAACTAAATCAATCTAAAAGACAGTGGTAATGGAGACTTAAGTGGCATTGTCAAATGGTGGTAGTGAGGGAATCCGTGGCGAGATGGTCATTGGGGGGAGGGGGGAGGGAGGCGTCAACAAACATTGTCGCACAGGGCACCACCAGGACTAAGGCTGGCCTGGAGGCCTTTATTACAGAAATGTCCTTAGTCCCGAATCTTGTGGTAGCTGTTTTTTCTGCTTGAATCATGATTATAAGAAATGTGGTAATTACAGAACAACAGTGTTGGTAAATTAAATTGTTATTTCCTATGAGGTTTAAATGCACACCACACTGGGTGGATTGGTAGGTACTGCCCTCTTCACCCTGGGAGATTTGGGAGTGTTAATTGCTTCACAGCACTGAATTCACAACCGAGCAGTTACTCTAGGGAAGCACTGAGCCTACCAGCCAACTCTGGTACAGGGACAATAGGCTTCAGCAGCAGGTTGAGCACTGGGAAAGAGCTGCAGTCAGAGAAAGAGGTATTAGTTATAGAGGTCAAGCTCATCAAAAGTCACCAAGGACGAGTTTAGAGGTAACAGGGAAAAGAGCAACGGAAAGTAAGAGGAGAATGGTGGAATGAAAGGAAGGCAGGCTTGGTTCAGGAGCTGATAGGCTGGTTCAGTGCAAAGAAATATTGGAGTCAGGAGAAAAGGCAAAAGGGTTCGTCACTAACGGAAGTTGTCAAGATGAAGTTAAAGAAGAAATTGTTAAAGGGGGTGGGAATTGTTTAGTGGCCAAGGGAATAGTTAATGTTTGTTTGAGTGCTGTGAGGACATATTAATCTGAGCGGCAAAAAGCAGATGGTTGTTTTTTTGTACCTGAGCTCAAACGGCCTTATGACAACAGCAACAAGGTGTCCATGGTGATCCCATCCCAAAGTATGTTTGGGAGATTAAATGGCTGCTGAATCCACGCTCAACATATTTTAAAAACATGGCAGAAGACCACAAAAGAAGTGAATTGTGCAGCAAATAAACCGCAACATACATAGAACTAGGTTCACTTAAAAACACAAGTGTGCAACAAAAATGTATTGGTCTTCCTGTACTGCACACTAAAGCAGAACTATCAAAGACATAAATCTGTCCTCCAGAATAGAATGTTTGTAAGTACTAGTTTACAGCACTAAAGAATTGGATATGCAGTACTATGCAGCAGATGATGGATTACGTAGCAAATGCGGTAATATAAGTGGCCTTTTTTTCTTTAAAAAGGCCATTCATTAGTGAAGCAGGTACTGCTGCCAGGTGTGTAAGTGGCCACTGCTGATTATCAATAATTAAGCAGATGCAGCAGGACTGGGGCCCATGGGTTTGAGGGGCCCACTGCATCACAGTTATCACTGTCGACCTTTAAAAAAGAGGCATTGGAGCTTATTTTCCTTTTTAGCATTAGGACCGAGGGCACCTTTGCAGAAAAAAGGGAGACATAGTGTGGGAGCTTCATGTTTTTTCTGAAAGGGACAGAGAACCTTATTCAAAATCGGAGTGATGGGCAGGCATGGTGGGGAAGAGGTGAAAGATGTAGAGAAGATAGCCTTCTACTCAGGACTGCTGTTATCAATAATACAGCAGGTGTAGTTGCATTGGGGTCCAAGAGTAGGAGGGGCTACAACACTCCAATAATAGGGAGCAGTATTTTTGGGACCACACATGTTTTTGTTTGATGCATTTGCTGTTTTATAAGTATCATACTTAGTGTGGTTTATGAGCTATAGAAAAAGTATTCCTGAAATCATCTCATAAGCCCGTCCCTTGCACACAAACATGTCCCTCCCGCTCCACCAATCATTGCCTTAAAGTTTTGTAGGGGGGCCCGACCTTAAAACATTTTGCTTAGAGGGGGCTCAGAGCAAAAAAGTTTGAAGACCTCTGATGTAAGGCAACACTGCGACTTGCGTAAGAACATAAAATATGCTGCAATGTCAAAGCTGGCAATATGCTTAATACTTAAACACTAATGCATCAAACAAACAAAGGGCCTAATTATGAGTTAGGCGGTCCATCGTACTGCTGAACCCGTGGTGACGGTCACTGGACTGCCAGATTGGGGCTCCACCTTGCTACAGGACTGCCACAACTGCTGGGGATCATGGTTCCCGTGACAGTGGGACAGTGGTCAGAGGCCCTAATATGCTGGAGGTGCCGCTGAGGCACCGCCAAGCAAGTTTCCTCACCGCAACACTTTTCATGGTGGTGAGGCTGCCATGAAAACTATGGCAGTGAGGAAACAAAGGGGACACTACAGGATGCCCTGCTGCCTCAGGGAAAAGGGGTGCCTGCATTGAGGCACATGTTGTGCCTCCCTGTGTGAAGTCACTCCCTTTCCTGCATGGCATGGACTTTACAGTAATGCCGAGCAGTAATGGGCTTGGGCGTTCCCACTGCAGTGGCTGTTTAATAGGCACCACCGTGGGAACACCAAAGGAGGGCCCGCCAGACAACGAATTTACTCTGGCGGGCGGTTGGTGGTAGACTTTGGCAGACCTGGAGTGGGGCTCTAGTGTGGCGAGTCCAGCTAAGCGGAGGTGCCTGGAAGGATAATGAAAGCAGATGTGATTTCTGAGATATGCTGAGCAAATATTAGGTGGTGCCTTGAAATTATGGTTTGAAAGAGTTTGAATTTTGCCCCTTTGTTTAAAGTGGTGGCTGGCATCAACGGATGTGAGCAAATGGAAAATAAAAAAATGTACCTTACACTTCCTCCTTGTACGGACCTCTTCTTCCGTTAACTGCAGAGCAGGCACCAGCAAACTCCCATGACCAATTCTGGCGATGCTCACATGCTGTTAACCAGCATGAGAGTAACACCCTGATTGGAGAGAATGGCTTCTCTATGTGCTTCCCATCGCACTGGAGTCCGCACTTTTGCTGTCAACCCAGCTGTATAATGACAGCTGGGTTGAGAGATTTAGAGTGCACATGTCTGGCTGTCACAAGACGGCTTGCTAAAGAGACATGCGCACATTAGACAGTGACAAGCAGCCCTCTGCTCTCCACTCCCCCCTGCGGCCACTCAGCAGGTCCCACCAAGTCCTGACACTTGGTTCAGGACGGGATGATGAAAAATAAAATGGTAATGAATTACCATTTAATTTTTCATCTCTTGGGTTTAGGGGGCATTTAAGTGGGACGACGCTCCTCCGCCCCATGGAGGAGTTGCCCCTGTTTGTGTATGTGGAGCAGTGTAGTTCCTTCTGATGTGGCATAATGTGAGTGTGGTGTAGGAAGTTGAGAGTGATTCTGGCCGATGTGTTCTGAATTGTCTGCAGCCTTCTGGTAAATATTTTGTTGCTACCGGCATAAAGTTTGTGTTCCTGAAGTCCAGCTTGCTTGTGACGAGGGTGTGAGTGGCGGTTTGGCAGGTGCTGATTGGGAGTCATTTGAAAATCTTCTTCAGCATCTTCAGGGTATGGAAGCATGAGGCCGTGACAGCGTTGACTTGCGTGGTCATGTCAGGTTTACTGTTGATGATGATCCTAAGTGATGGGGGTGGGTGTTGTTTCTTGATCTGTTAGGCACCAGAGGGAGTACCACGTTGAAGCGCTCTTCCCAGAGAACTAAATTTCGGTCTTGTGTTCAGTTCAGTTAGTCTTTATCTAGTGGATGATTTCAGTCATGCAGGCATTGAACTTGATCCAGGAACTGGGTGTCTTCTCCATGAAGAAGAGAGTGAGTTTTGTGTTGTTGGTGCAGGAGAGGATGTTGTGAGAGTGGATGATGCTTGCTAGAGATATAATTTATGCTTTGAAGAGGGTCAGGCTCAGGGAGGATCCTTGCGGAACTCCGCAGATGAGGTTGCAGATGTCTTGGGTGTAGGATGCCAGGCTGACTGGCTGGGTCCTTCCGGTCAGGATTGAGCCTATCTATAGGCATGCTTGGCTTTGGATTACTAGATCTTGTAGGTGATGTGGGTGTGAGTGGCGGTTTGGCAGGTGCTGATCGGGAGCCATTTGAAAATCTTCTTCAGCATCTTCAGGGTATGGAAGCATGAGGCCGTGACAGCGTTGACTTGCGAGGTCATGTCAGGTTTACTGTTGATGATGATCCTAAGTGATGGGGGTGGGTGTTGTTCCTAGATCTGTTAGTCACCAGAGGGAGTACCACGATGAAGCGCTCTTCCCAGAGAGCTCAATTTCGGGCAATTTGTAGGTGATGTATGAGAATAGGGTGGAAGACTGGGTCAAATGCTGCAGAGAGTTCCAGAAGGACGAGGGCGCTGTCATGCGTCATGAAGTCATGCGGATTTCATTTGTGGTGGTGATAAGGGCATTTATCATGCTGTGGTTGGGTCTGAGACCAGACTGAGTGGTGTTGAGAAGTTGGTGGTTCTTGAGGTATTCAGTGAGGCATCTGTTGAGTATTTTCTCAAATACCTTCTCCATGAATGATAGCAGAGAATTTGGCCTGTAGTTGGTGAGCGTTGAAGGGTCCTTAGAGGGTCTTTCCAGCAATTGGGAGGACAATTGCATTTTTCCAACCATCTGGGAAGGTCGTGGAAGAGGTGGAGGCTTTCAAAATGAGTGTGCCCATGGTGCAGATTCGTTGCAGTCCTCCGGAGGTGTCGGAGGTCTGATGCGGTCCGTAAGTGAATAGACTTCATGGTGGAGGTAATGGTGGGCTATGCGGTTATCATCGGTTCTTTGGATAAGATCAGGAGGCATTTAGTGAGGTATGTCAGGTCCAATTGCGCGTTAAGTCACCAGAAATGGCAGTGATTTTGTTGCTTAAGGTTTGAGAGAAACTGTTGCAGAGGTCCAGTGAGGGATTGATTGAATTGGAGGTGGCCGCTGGTGAGGTAAAATCACATTGGCAAAGATTTATTTTGCTTCTGTTGGTTCTGGCATTGATGTTATCCAACAGAGTGACACGTTTTGTAGTCTGGATCATATGCTGATAGTGTTTCAGACATTCTTTGTTTGCACTCTAGTTGTTTGCAGTGGCGTTTCATCAGTCTGAGTTTCTCCGTGTACCAGCTGCCCTGGGGTCTAGATCATGTTGTATTGCTGTATTTGTGGGGGGCCAGGGAGTTGGGCAGGAGGTTATCCAATTGTTGAACTTTGTGATGGCTTTGGAGAAACTGTTGCTGTGTTTGGGGTGATGGGTGTAAAGAGAGGTTTTCCACTCTTCATCAGTGATGCTGTTCCAATTACGGCAGGCTGCTCTGGCAGTTGTGCAAGTGTGTTGGACAGAGATATGGATATTGAACTTGGCGAGGATGTGGTCTGTCCAAAAGACTGGTGTGGCTTGGATCCTTGGCTCAGATGTTGTTAAAGGTGGTGAAAATAGGGTCCAGGTTATGTTTGGCAATGAGGGCAGGCCCCTTTTTTCATTGGCTGAAATCTAGGCTTCCAAGGTCTTCAATGAGTACTTTTGAGTTGGGGTTGAAGTGGATTTCCAGGTTCAAGTTCAGATCACTGAGTAGGATGTAATTACTACTGTCGAAGGTGAGACAAAGTCTGTGATAAAGTTGAAGAAGTTGGTGTGCAGTCCTGGTGGTTTGTAGAGGAGAGTGCCACTTAGGGTGAAGTTGGCTGCGAAGTGGAACTTGAACGAAAGGTGTTCCATGTTGGAGGATGATGTGTCTGTAGATGAGGTACAACTGATGGCGTTCTTGTGGATGTTTGCAATTCCGCCACTAGGCTTGTGAAGTCTGTCTTACCTAGCAATGTTGTAGATGGTGGGAGATGATGGCTGTGACGATGTCAGGTGCTAATGTGAGGCTCAGATAGGTTTCCATGAGAAAAAGAAGGTCCAGGGTATTGTCATGCAGCATGTCCAAGATCTCTGCGGCATGTTTGGTGGGTGAGCAGATGTTGATGAGCATTACTGCGAGCGTGGAGTGTTGTGCGGGTGGTTGCAGGACTCTGTAAGTCTGAAAGAGTGGGGTGTTGAATGCTGTCAGTGTAGGTGCGGTGAGATTTAGGTGTGAGTAAGTGCATGAAAACTTGCAGGAAGTGCAGGAGAATACTCTCTCAGTTTTGTGTGGTGAAGTGAGGCAGCAGCATGTTGAGCGGCGATTGGGGTTGAGGGCGCAGCAGGATAAAGGCGGGACGGGGGGGCGGAGACCAGAGTTCCTTGCTCTGGACATGGTCCAGACACAATAGACACAGACGGGTTTGCCTTTGATACGTCATTGGTGCGACCTGCACGTCCTCGTTGTGGCTGCAATTAGGTAGGTCCTGGGAGGGGGGAGGAGTGATATCACTTCCTGTGCAGATGGATGATGGAGAATCCACTTTAAATATGCTGTGTAACAAAAAGGCAAGATGAAACCCTGCATAGTAGAGCCTTGTATTAAAATAATTTTCTGATATTATTCTAGTGATTTTGTGCTATAATTAGATAGCAATAAAAACTTAAAGGTAGGCTTTTACTTTCTACCACCATGTTAATTTTGAATGTGACAGTGATCAAACGTACAGTAAATATTATTTGAAAAACCTTTGAAATATTTATGTGCCCTACAATATTATGCCAAAGCGGTCCATGTTCAATTGAATATCGTAAAGATGACCTAAAACCACTGCAAGTTTAGGGACATGGTAAGGTAAGAACATTAGTTAAAAGTCATAATGTTTATAGAGCTGCAGAAACATGTTCACGAAAGACTTTTCAAGTATTTAGATGTATAACATAGATATTATTTGTGCGCTTTGTTAAAAATTGATGTATTAGTACCTAAAATTCTGACATAATAAAATACATAATCAATTTAATTAGAGCTCTGCAAATATTTATGCGCCTGATGGAAATATTATCCTAAAGTCGGCCATGTTCACCCAGCAGTGGAAGCAGTACATGCCCTTAAAAGTACGGGTGGGCGAGTCAACAAATCAAGAGAGTCGGGCCACGGGTCTGGTTGGGTTCTAAGAGCCGGTGCATGAGCTGAGTCCTGAAAAAAGTTGGCATGTAAATGATGCAACAAACATCATGTCACAATATTAAAAAAAGTCTCTGTGAAATTCTTTAACTTACAGACACGTTTTACCTTAGTACATCAGATTATGCCACTGCATTGAAAGGTATTTATTTAAAAAAACATTAGTTTTAAAACATTAACTTAGAAGAATTACCCCCCTCCCACTCTTCCCCGCCATCATGATAACGCTATTAGTGAATTAAGAAGCAAGAAAGTTTACAGTCTAATAAATCAAACCCAAGATGGGTTTGTCCAACGCACACTCTCAATGAACTCATACATTTAAAAGTACTCATTTGAGATACAGAAGAAATGGAGACCTGGTTAAATAAAATATTTGGCTGGGATCACACAATTTAGTGAAGAGGGGAAGCCAGGATTGGTCTCAGGTTTTCTGGGTTGGCATTATATATTTCAGTCACTCAATACCTGTCTCTTTCTCTCCTTTGTAACAATTAAAGTGCATGCATTTTTTTAAATTCTTGGCACATCATGACAGAGTGTGTGTGGCAGGCAGAAGCCACATAAAACAGCTTGGTTTGTTTTGGGCTTGAGGCTCCTAAAGGACCTCAGCTGAACCAGTAGGATACATATTTAAAAAAAACTCTGCATATAAATGTGACCAATTTAATAATTACATGGACACCATATCTTTTTGTGTCACAAAATCTAAAAGACAAATGTCACAAAAAGTTCCCTGATGGGAAGATGCAACCAGCACCTCTTTGTGGAGCAGTTTTTAGAGGAGCACTGGAAAAGATGAGTGAAGGGGGTGAAATTAAATAAAAAATAAAAGAATAGAAGCCGAGCAGTGCGGAGAGGGGCAGGAGAAGAAAGAAATCAATGGGGAGAAGGGAGGAACAGAAAGTTCAGAAGCATTGTGGTGGTACAGATGCAAATGTTAATATGTGCTGAATGGTAAAAGAAAACACAACAATACGAGAAAGAAAGAATCATTGGCAAAGCCAATAGGTCTTGCCTGTGCAAGAAGTATTGCCAGTATGTTTTAGCCATGTTGTACACCAGGGTGGCTCCTGTTAAGCATGGCTAAACATTAGTGGCATATAGGAGAGTGGTGTGGAGCGCAGAAGGGAATGGCGAAGAATGGATTAGAGTGTCATACACTGGACTGTTATTGAATGTCATGTATTGAGTAGCATTGAGTACAGTCACATAGCTGAGCATACAGTGAAGTGACATAGAGTAGAGTGGAGTGGACTGGTGTAGAGTGCATTTGTATAGAGTGTTGCAGAGTAAAGTAGTGCATAGAGTAGAGTGCAGCATTGTAGAGTGCAGTGTCATAGAATTCAGCGGCGTACAATGTAGCGTCATAAAATGTAGTGACGTAGATTAGGGTGTTCCATAGTAGAATGTAGTGGTGTAATGTGCAATAGAATAAACTGCAGCTGCATATAGTAGAGTGGAGTGGTGTAGAGTGCAGTAGCAAAGAATTCAGGGGTGTACAATCAGTCTCATAGAAGGCAGTGACGTATATTAGAGTGTTGCATAGTAGAGTGCAGTGGCCTAGAGTGCAGAGTAAAGTAGAGTGGCGTAGAGTGCAGTGGTGCAGGGTAGAGTACAGTGGCATAGAGTGCAGTGGCATAGCGTGGTGCAGAGTAGAGTGGTGTGCCACAGAGTGCAGTGGCATAGAGCGCAGTGTTGCAGAGTAGAGTGGGGAAAGTGCAGTGGTGTATAGCAGCATAGAGTGCATTGGTGTAGAGTAGATTGGTGCAGAGCATAGTGAAGTGGCATAGAGTAGAGTGGCGTAGCGTGCAGTGGTGTAGGGTAGAGTAGTGCAGAGTAGAATAGAGTGGCATACAGAGCAGTGGAATGGCATAGAGGGGACTGGTGTAGAGTGCACTGGCGTAGAGTAGCAGAGTATAGTGGAGTAGAGTTCAGCAGCATAGAATTCAGCAGTGTACAATGCAGAATGGAGAATGCAGTGGCACAGATTAGAATTGTGCATAGTAGAATGCAATGGCGTAGAGTGCAGTAGTGCAGAGTACAGTGGATTAGAATACAGTGGCATAGAGTACAGTGGTGCAGAGCAGAGTAGAGTGGCGTTGGTTAGAGTGGCATACAATGGTGCAGAGCCCAGTGTCATAGAGTGGTACAGAGTAGAGAATACTGGCATAGAGTGCAGTGGTGGAGAGTGGACTGATGCAGAGTGTAGTGGCATAGAGTGCAGTAGTGCACATTAGAGTGGCATAGAGTTCAGTGGCAGTAAGTGCAGTGTTGCAAATTAGAGTGTCATAAAGTTCAATGGTGTAGAGTTTCACAGAGTGCATTTGGGTAGAGTGAAGTGGCGTAGAGAGCAGTGGCATAGACTACAGTGGTGCAGAATAGAAGGCAGTGATGTAGAGTGCAGCTGTGTAGAATGCAGTCGCGAAGAGTGCATTGGCATAGAGTACAGTGGCATAGAGTGCAGTGGTTTAGAATCGAGTGGTGTAGGATGCGCTGGGATAGAGTAGAATGAAGTGGCGTAAAGAGGAGTGGTGCAGAGTAGAGTGACCTAGCGTAAGGTGCAGTGGTGCAGGGTACCGTGCAGTGGCATAGAGTAGGGTGGCATAGAATAGTGGCATAAAGTGGTGTAGAGTAGATTAGAATGGCGCACAGTGAAATGGCATAGAGTGCAGTGTTGCAGAATGTGATATTATTCACACATTATGAGTTAAAAGGACGTTAAAAGCTCTCACCCACAAGGCTTCATCATTTGGCCCCACTCTGCACCCTCAGTCAGGCTTTTCCTTGACACAGGTGAGCTCTTACTGGGGTCTTTGTGATTTGAGAGAAAGACTTCTAATGTCTGTGAGTGGACCTCCCCATTTACTTGAGCAGCATCTATGACTACGACTACGCTATACCCGTGTTTAGTCTTCCAAACATGGAAAGTGGGAGAAAGAAACAGTTACCATTGATTCAGGGTAGGCTCAGTTCTTATATTGGTGCCTCCCTGTAGAACATTTTAAAAAACAAGAGGGTTTGGTAAGACTCTTCCTGTCCTGTCAGTCAGCATGTTCAAACCATGTCCTTCGTCAGGGCTACTCTACCTTAAACAACTGTGTGAGTAGTGGTGTGTTGCTAAGTGCATCAGTTAAAGGAGAATATTGGGTGCACATATCTGAATATTCCAAATCTAGTGTATGGTGCTCGAGATTCCATCACCCTTGTGGGCACACTTTTGGAGCAAGCAGGGATAGTCAACCTGTGTGCTAGCCTTGGTGTTGAAAGGAATCCTGCTAACGAGTTGCCCCACCAGCTTCACTTGATTGCCAATCCATAAACGTATTAGTCGATTTCAAGCCTCCCTAGCCCTTTGGAAACCATTTTACCAGATCAGCATTCTTTTATGTTACAATCCTAGAAATTCGTTGACAAAGCACCTGTAGTACGCCACGTTATACAGCTGTTCTTAAAACAGGCAAGTAAACGGTGTCTGCTTTCCCAAGCATTTAGTTTCATTTCTAAAAGCAGTTCCCGCACTTGACGAAAAAATACAATGTTCCAGAATAGTTCATTTGCCTCTGACTGCAGGGGGGTGAGGTGAAAGCAGGGGTGACCTCATGCGAACCAAGTGCACAGACAGCTAAAGAAACAACCATTGGCTATGTCAATATGTCTAGGCTCTGCAAGAGCTATTGCCTTTGCCAATGTGTACACCAGCAGAGCTGCTGTTCATCATGGCTAAATGTTAGTGGCATAGAGGAGAGTGGTGTAGAGTGTAATAAAGTGGAATAGAGGGTCATAGGGTGGAGTGGCAGAGTGTCGTGGAGTGTTGCGAAGTGGCATAGAATGGAGTGGTGTGGCGTAGAGTGTCATAGAGTGGAGTGTCATAGAGTGTCCTAGAGTAGAGTGGAGTAGAGTGGAGTGGCGTAGAGCACAATAATGTAGTGCGGAGTGGCGTAGAAGGAGTTGCATAGAGTTAAGTAGACTGTCATAGAGTGGAGTGACGTAAAGTGGAGTGTTGTAGAGTGAGTGTAATAGAGTGGAGTAGAGTGTCATACAGTGGAGTGACATAGAGTGTCGTGGAGTGGCATAGAGTGGAGTAGAGTGTTGTGGCCTAGAGTTAATTGGCATAAAGTGGAGTGTCATAGAGTGGAGTGATGTACAGTGAAGTGAAGTAGAGTGTTATGGAGTGAGGTGATGTAGAATGGAGGGGCATAGAGTGGCATAGCATTGAATGGAGTAAAGTGTGGTAGAGTGGAATAAAGTGTCATAGAGTGGAGTGCCATTGAGTGGAGTAGAGTGGGGTGGCATAGCATAGAGTGGAGTAAAGTGTCATGGGGCGAAGTGGCATAGCATGCAGTGTCGTAGAGTGGAGTGAAGTGGCATGAAGTGTAGTAGAGTGGAGTGGCATAGAGTGTCATAGATTGGCATAGTGTGTTGTACATTGAAATGGCGTGGAGTGGAGTGGCATAGAGAGGAGTAGGCATAGAGTGGAGTGTTGTAGAGTGGGGTTTTGTAGAGTGTCGCACAGTGGGGTAGAGTGGAATGCAGCTGCAGCCCGTACAGGTAAGAACGGTGGGGCTGGGTAGTGGGGAATTTCGACCGACGACGACAAGGGAACATTAATTATTTATTTAATTATCCTATGTGGTTGTCTGTTGAATCCCACCCCAACCCAGCCCCACCTCCCCACTGCTGCTATACCCCAATATAGGCTCATGGTAACTTTTTAATCTTTCACCTATACTCTCCCCTACATTACACACACAACGGTTCCTGGGGACTGACCTTTTACCTAGATACGACACTACACACAGAACACAGGATTTTCCCTGGTAAAAGGCTCATACATTATGCATGAGGATTCTTGGAAACTCAGTAGGACTACCATCTCCTGTATAATAACTATGTATAAAGTTCATTCCAGACGTCATCCTAAGTCCGACAATTGGCACAGCAAGGTAGAACCCCCGGGGAGACCATTGGGTATATAAACCTTACATCTTGCTGAGACTTAGCTAGGCGAACTAGGACTTCTATGCTGACCCACTGACGCTAGACACTGAGGCTCATGCATGCAGATACTCCAGCTCGCAGTAGTTTAACATCCCTTACGGGGTGTCCAATTCGAGACCAAGATGGGGTCCCACAGTCTCTCACTTCAGGAATAGGGTTGACTTTATCTGAGAGGGATTCTTGGCTTAACACCTACACACATGCTTGGTACATTTAGGTACATCTAGTTAGGATTGCATCGTAGGAGTACGCATTTTATTGTCATGTATTTTACATACCTGCCTGTATTCATGATTTTAGCATAATGGTAGAAATCAACAATCCTTTTACTTTCCTAGTGCTTCTAATCATTTATATCTGTTACTGTCTAGTGGTTGTTTCAGCACACCTACTTTACACTAGAATAACTACTGTTCAATAAATGTTTATTGAAAAGCGTCCATAGCATTTATTCTGCGTATCTCTCTGAAACTGATTAAGTACGAGTGACTGAGCGAAAAGCAGTGCACTGTTTCCACGGTCCTGTGAGATCAGGGTTGTCATGTGCGATAGTTGCCAAGAACTATACTCTCCTTGGTAAGAGGCGTTTCTAGTGGCACTGTGAGCTAGCTGGTATATAGGCTAACATATCCTTTAAAATCAGTCTGGCACCAATCCTACAGTGTATGTTGTCTAAACGCGCAGATCCTATATAAGTTTTATAGGAACTACACAACACTGCTGTCACCTGCAAAGGCCATGGCTGTTGGAATGGACTAGAGTGGAGTAAAGTGGATTGGCAGAGAGTGGAGTGGAGTAGAGTGGCGTAGGGGAGAGTGGATTGGAGTAGGCTGGTTTAGAGTGGAGTCAAGTAGAGTGGCGTGAAGTGGTGTGGTGTAGAGTGGAGTGTCGTAGAGTGGCATAGAGTGGAGTAGAATGTCATAGACTGAAGTATGCATCACGTGGTAGCGCACTGCCATTACAAATAAGATATTTTCAATTGAAATGACCATTACATTTGCAGAGACAGACAGTTTTATGGATAAAATTATACAGCGCACTAACGATGAGGGTGATACACTAGGTGTTCCAATGACCTCACCTAGTGTATTGATTTGTTTTGATTGTATTGAAATATTTGTTTCCACCACACTTCAGAACTACTAATATATTTATGTAATATTTGCACAGTTCATTTACAGACATTTAAATTTTGTTGTGTGGTAGAAAACAAGCCTTTCCTTTCACACCCCCTGATTGTCACATAAATCCCCTCATGTTGAAGGCAGAGAAAGAAAAGTAAACTCCAAACTCCTTCAGAAGACAGAACCTGACATTTCACCTCTGTCATTTAATGCACAGAAATGTGACAAGATAAGAACAAAATTTAAAGGCCTGTTTGCAGATAGTGAGCACTTGAAGAAGAATACAAGAAGGGAATCAAAGATGTGGTATACAGGCTACACTCCATGGGGGGGACAAAGACATGCTGGACAGCCAAAAACAAATAAAGACAGCAAATAGAAAGCAAGCAAATGTTAGTTACAAACCACAAAGCCAATGGTAAGTAATGGACGGAATGCATTCCTAGTTCAGCTTTTAGATTGTCCCCAAGAAGTCTTTGACAACCCGGGCTGTCTGGTAGGCTTCACCTAAAAAACAAGGAAGTCCATCTTATGCTTCACCCTCTCACCAGGGCCCCTACTTCACAAAACAAAAGTAAATTTGTTAATTAGAAAGTTTAGTAAGGTTGCCTTGGAGAGGCTATATGGCAGTTAAAGACATCTCCTTCTCTTTTGGGGGTGGAGGGTCTTTCTATATTAGCATTTATTTTTTCGTCAGTAAAACAAAACATGCAGATTCATGGCTGCTTCAAAGCGTTCCTTGTGGCCCATTTCAGCACTAGTCCTTGGAAAAGCTTCATTAAATGATAATGCCATCGTGTACGCCTCACAATCTTCAACAAAATTTGGATGCCTCCATCCGCCCCTTCTCTTGGTCAAGCTCATCACTGAAAAATAACAATTAGAAAGCATTTGGGAGCGCATATTAAATCCAGTTTTAGGTCTCGCCTAAGTAGTACGCATTCGCTGTCTCTCCGAGACATCCAGTAATCCATCAGTGGTGAAACTCCGCCTATTGCCTTTTTATTGGCTTGGTCGCTTGTCAGCTTAAATCTTTTTCTTTTGACCGGTTAATCTGTCTTTTAGTTCCTCCTTTATTTGTTTGGGAGAGGCCTGCTGATTTCCGCCAAAGAGGCCTCGCTCAGCAGACTGCAGGTAGTCCAGAATACGGCGGCGCGATTGGTCCTCAATGCTCCTCCTAGGACTGCCTCCCGCCCTCTTCTTATGCAGCTGTATTGGCTTTCTATCCACCAACGGGTAAGATTCAGAATCTGCTGCATTATCCACAAGTTGCTGTTTAATTTAGGTCCCCCCCTTACCTTTCGGAGCAATTTACACCGTATCTGCCTTCCAGATCTCTTCGGTCGGGTTCCTAACATCTTCTCATGGTGCCTCGAGTAAGGAAGGCTAGATTAGGAGGAAGGACTCTCTCCCACCTCGGTCCTTGATATTGGAATGAGCTCCCCATAATTGTGAACAATGCTTTGATCATCTACAATTCAGGAAGTTGCTTAAGACCACTCTTTTTTGCTCCTGGTTCAGCTGAGCGGCAACACATCCTCGCGGTCCGTCCCAAGCGCGGAGATACTCCTTCGGGGGTCATTTCAAGCGCTAAACAAGTAAATAAATAAATAAATGCAGCACCGCCTAACTACTGTAAACCAACTATTAGTGTGCTGAAGTATTTGTCTTGGAACTATTTTTAATTTTTGCTTCGTATTTTTCGTTTTTGGTTCTCAAACAAGAGACCCCTTTATACGTAGAAGCCTTGAGAAAGTCGCGAATGGCGACAAAACACGTGTCGGCTGTATCATTGCTGTAAACAAAGTTCACCTACAGCGGTGAAGATCATTTGCTGGATACAGTGTTTTTATGTTCTATGCATTAAATATTAAATTCTGACTGGAGATAGTCAGCTATATACTTGTTGTGCTGTGCTCTGTCTTTGTTTTGCATTGTTCATATATATAGAGGCTTCTATATATAGATATTAGCACTGTGGGTGGCACTGTGCATAGACATAAACTGCAGCCATATTAACTTATTTGCAAACACATCAGAGGTGCTGGCCGTTGCTGTAAATCCACTGCCATCATTTGCTTGTAGATAATTAATTCCAAATATATATATTATGGCCTAAGGCTAGAATATGATAAACCAAGGCCCTGGGATGCGACCACAAGGAGATCTTTTATCTTTGATGTTTCTGTCCCAAAGACATGTGATATTATTCACACATTATGAGTTAAAAGGACGTTAAAAGCTCTCACCCACAAGGCTTCATCATTTGGCCCCACTCCGCACCCTCAGTCAGGCTTTTCCTTGACACAGGTGAGCTCTTACTGGGGTCTTAGTGATCTGAGAGAAAGACTTCTAATGTCTGTGAGTGGACCTCCCAATTTACTTGAGCAGCATCTATGACTACGCTGTACCCGTGTTTAGTCTTCCAAACGTGGAAAGTGGGAGAAAGAAACAGTTACCAGTGCTTCAGGGTAGGCTCAGTTCTTATATTGGTGCCTCCCTGTAGAAAATTTAAAAAACAAGAGGGTTTGGTAAGACCCTTCCTGTCCTGTCAGTCGGCATGTTCAAACCATGTCCTTCGTCAGGGCTACTCTACCTTAAACGACCGTGTGAGTAGTGGTGTGTTGCTAAGTGCATCAGTTAAAGGAGAATATTGGGTGCACATATCTGAATATTCCAAATCTAGAGTATGGTGCTCGAGATTCCATCACCCTTGTGGGCACTGTTTTGGAGCAAGCAGGGATAGTCAACCTGTGTGCTAGCCTTGGTGTTGAAAGGAATCCTGCTAATGAGTTGCCCCACCAGCTTCAATTGATTGCCAATCCATAGACGTATTAGTCGATTTCAAGCCTCCCTAGCCCTTTGGAAACCATTTTACCAGATCAGCATTCTTTTATGTTACAATCCTAGAAATTCGTTGACAAAGCACCTGTAGTACGCCACGTTATACAGCTGTTCTTAAAACAGGCAAGTAAACGGTGTCTGCTTTCCCAAGCATTTAGTTTCATTTCTAAAAGCAGTTCCCGCACTGACGAAAAAATACAATGTTCCAGAATAGTTCATTTGCCTCTGACTGCAGGGAGGTGAGGTGAAAGCAGGGGTGACCTCATGCGAACCAAGTGCACGGACAGCTAAATAAACAACTATTGGCTCTGTCAATATGTCTAGGCTCTGCAAGAGCTATTGCCTTTGCCAATGTGTACACCAGCAGAGCTGCTGTTCATCATGGCTAAATGTCAGTGGCATAGAGGAGAGTGGTATAGAGTGTCATAAAGTGGAATAGAGGGTCATAGGGTGGAGTGGCAGAGTGTCGTGGAGTGTTGTGAAGTGGCATAGAATGGAGTGGTGTGGCATAGAGTGTCATAGAGTGGAGTGTCACAGAGAGTCTCCTAGAGTAGAGTGGAGTAGAGAGGAGTGGCGTAGAGCGCAGTAATGTAGTGCGGAGTGGCATAGAAGGAGTTGCATAGAGTTAAGTAGACTGTCATAGAGTGGAGTGACGTAAAGTGGAGTGTTGTAGAGTGAGTGTAATAGAGTGGAGTAGAGTGTCGTACAGTGGAGTGACATAGAGTGGAATAGAGTGTTGTGGAGTGGCATAGAGTGGAGTAGAGTGTTGTGGCCTAGAGTTAATTGGCATAAAGTGGAGTGTCATAGAGTGGAGTGATGTACAGTGAAGTGAAGTAGAGTGTTATGGAGTGAGGTGATGTAGAATGGAGGGGCATAGAGTGGCATAGCATTGAATGGAGTAAAGTGTGGTAGAGTGGAATAAAGTGTCATAGAGTGGAGTGCCATTGAGTGTCAGAGTGGAGTGGCATAGCATAGAGTGGAGTAAAGTGTCATGGAGCGAAGTGGCATAGCATGCAGTGTCGTGGAGTGGAGTGAAGTGGCATAGAGTGTCATAGATTGGCATAGTGTGTTGTACCTTGAAATGGCGTGGAGTGGAGTGGCATAGAGAGGAGTAGGCATAGAGTGGAGTGTTGTAGAGTGGGGTGGTGTAGAGTGTCGCACAGTGGAGTAGAGTGGAATGTAGCCGCAGCCCGTACAGGTAAGAACGGTGGGGCCGGGTAGTGGGGAATTTCGACAGACGACGACAAGGGAAAATTAATTATTTATTTAATTATCCTATGTGGTTGTCTGTTGAATCCCACTTCAAACCAGCCCCAACTCCCCACTGCTGCTATACCCCAATATAGGCTCATGGTAACTTTTTAATCTTTCACCTATAATCTCCCCTACATTACACACACAACGGTTCTTGGGGACTGACCTTTTACCTAGATACGACACTGCACACAGAACACAGGATTTTCCCTGGTAAAAGGCTCATACATTATGCATGAGGATTCTTGGAAACTCAGTAGGACTACCATCTCCTGTATAATAACTATGTATGAAGTTCATTCCAGACGTCATCCTAAGTCCGACAATTGGCACAGCAAGGTAGAACCCCCGGGGAGACCATTGGGTATATAAACCTTACATCTTGCTGAGACTTAGCGAGGCGAACTAGGACTTCTATGCTGACCCACTGACGCTAGACACTGAGGCTCCTGCATGCAGATACTCCAGCTCGCAGTGGTTTAACATTCCTTGCGGGGTGTCCAATTCGAGACCAAGACGGGGTCCCACAGTCTCTCACTTCAGGAATAGGGTTGACTTTATCCGAGAGGGATTCTTGGCTTAACACCTACACACATGTTTGGTATATTTAGGTACATCTAGTTAGGATTGCATCGTAGGAGTAGGCATTTTATTGTCATGTATTTTACATACCTGCCTGTATTTCATGATTTTAGCATAATGGTAGAAATCTACAATCCTTTTACTTTCCTAGTGCTTCTAATCATTTATATCTGTTACTGTCTAGTGGTTGTTTCAGCACACCTACTTTACACTAGAACAGCCGTGGGCCGTGGAGGGAGTTACGGTGGGGCAGGGAGGCGGGGAGGGGGAGGGGTAGAGTGGAGGGAGCTAAAAACTGGCATATGGATAATTGCAGGTGAGTACACAAGTTTATTAATAAAACGAAATTCGTAGCACGCACAGCATCGCATTTTGCGATGCAGTGCGCGCTACGAAATTCATTTTATTAATTAAATTGTGTACTTACCTGCAATTATCCATATGCCAGTTTTCAGCTCCCTCCACCCTGCCCCTCCCCCTCCCCGCCTCCCTGCCCCACCGTAACTCCCTCCACGGCCCACGGCTGCACTAGAATAACTACTGTTCAATAAATGTTTATTGAAAAGCGTCCATAGCATTTATTCTGCGTATCTCTCTGAAACTGAGTAAGAACGAGTGACTGAGCGAAAAGCACAGCACTGTTTCCATGGTCCTGTGAGATCAGGGTTGTCATGTGCGATAGTTGCCAAGAACTATACTCTCCTTGGTAAGAGGCGTTTCTAGTGGCACTGGGAGCTAGCTGGTATATAGGCTAACATATCCTTTAAAATCAGTCTGGCACCAATCCTACAGTGTATGTTGTCTAAACGCGCAGAT
Organism: Lissotriton helveticus; assembly: GCF_964261635.1. Lineage (NCBI taxonomy): Eukaryota > Metazoa > Chordata > Amphibia > Caudata > Salamandridae > Lissotriton > Lissotriton helveticus. The sequence continues at coordinate 387,598,815 of NC_136061.1, read as the reverse complement.
CCTATATAGGTTTTATAGGAACTACACAACACTGCTGTCACCTGCAAAGGCCATGGCTGTTGGAATGGACTAGAGTGGAGTAAAGTGGATTGGCAGAGAGTGGAGTGGAATAGAGTGGCGTAGGGGAGAGTGGATTGGAGTAGGCTGGTTTAGAGTGGAGTCAAGTAGAGTGCCGTGAAGTGGTGTGGTGTAGAGTGGAGTGTCGTAGAGTGGCATAGAGTGGAGTAGAATGTCATAGACTGAAGTATGCATCACGTGGTAGCGCACTGCCATTACAAATAAGATATTTTCAATTGAAATGACCATTACATTTGCAGAGACAGACAGTTTTATGGATAAAATTATACAGCGCACAAACGATAATGTGCTCCAATGGCCTCACCTAGTGTATTGATTTGTTTTGATTGTATTGAAATATTTGTTTCCACCACACTTCAGAACTACTGATATATTTATGTAATATTTGCACAGTTCATTTACAGACATTTAAATTTTGTTGTGTGGTAGAAAACAAGCCTTTCCTTTCACACATAAATCCCCTCATGTTGAAGGCAGAGAAAGAAAAGTAAACTCCAAACTCCTTCAGAAGACAGAACCTGACATTTCACCTCTGTCTTTTAATGCACAGAAATGTGACAAGATAAGAACACAATTTAAAGGCCTGTTTGCAGATAGTGAGCACTCGAAGAAGAATACAAGGAGGGAATCAAAGATGTGGTATACAGGCTACACTCCATGGGGGGGACAAAGACATGCTGGACAGCCAAAAACAAATAAAGACAGCAAATAGAAAGCAAGCAAATGTTAGTTACAAACCACAAAGCCAATGGTAAGTAATGGACGGAATGCATTCCTAGTTCAGCTTTTAGATTGTCCCCAAGAAGTCTTTGACAACCAGGGCTGTCTGGTAGGCTTCACCTAAAAAACAAGGAAGTCCATCTTATGCTTCACCCTCTCACCAGGGCCCCTACTTCACAAAACAAAAGTAAATGTGTTAAATAGAAAGTTTAGTAAGGTTGCCTTGGAGAGGCTATATGGCAGTTAAAGACATCTCCTTCTCTTTTGGGGGTGGAGGGCCTTTCTATATTGGCATTTATTTTTTCGTTAGTAAAACAAAACATGCAGATTCATGGCTGCTTCAAAGCGTTCCTTGTGGCCCATTTCAGCACTAGTCCTTGGAAAAGCTTCATTAAATGATAATGCCATGGTGTACGCCTCACAATCTTCGACAAAATTTGGATGCCTCCATCCGCCCCTTGTCTTGTTCAAGCTCATCACTGAAAAATCACAATTAGAAAGCATTTGGGAGCGCATATTAAATCCAGTTTTAGGTCTCGCCTAAGTAGCACGCATGCGCTGTCTCTCCGAGACATCCAGTAATCCATCAGTGGTGAAACTCCGCCTAATGCCTTTTTATTGGCTTGGTCGCTTGTCAGCTTAAATCTTTTTCTTTTGACCGGTTAATCTGTCTTTTAGTTCCTCCTTTATTTTTTTGGGAGCCGCCTGCTGATTTCCGCCAAAGAGGCCTCGCTCAGCAGACTGCAGGTAGTCCAGAAAAAGGCGGCACGATTGGTCCTCAATGCTCGTCCTAGGACTGCCTCCCGCCCTCTTCTTATGCAGCTGTATTGGCTTCCTATCCACCAACGGGTAAGATTCAGAATCTGCTGCATTATCCACAAGTCGCTGTTTAATTTAGGTCCCCCCCTTACCTTTCGGAGCAATTTACACCGTATCTGCCTTCCAGATCTCTTCGCTCGGGTTCCAAACATCTTCTCATGGTGCCTCGAGTAAGGAAGGCTAGATTAGGAGGAAGGACTCTCTCCCACCTCGGTCCTTGATATTGGAATGAGCTCCCCATCATTGTGAGACAATGCTTTGATCATCTACAATTCAGGAAGTTGCTTAAGACCACTCTTTTTTGCTCCTGATTCAGCTGAAGCGGCAACACATCCTCGCGGTCCGTCCCAAGCGCGGAGATACTCCTTCGGGGGTCATTTCAAGCGCTAAACAAGTAATTAAATAATTAAATGCAGCACCGCCTAACTACTGTAAACCAACTACTAGTGTGCTGAAGTATTTGTCTTGGAACTATTTTTCGTTTTTGGTGTCGTTCTTAATTTGCTCGTGCATGGATTTTTTGTTTTTTGGGGTGACCAGTGAGTTTTAATGTTTGCATTTGTGTTGTGATGGTTTTAGCACTGATTAGCATTATGCCCCCACATGCTCTTCACAATCAGTTTAAGGGAAACAGGCCCCTGGTACCGCAAATCCCTTCCGTGCATGGTGAGTTTTAATGTTTGCATTTGTGTTGCGATGATTTTAGCACTGATTAGCATTATGCCCCCACATGCTTTCCACAATCAGTTTAAGGGAAACAGGTCCCCGGGACCACAAATGCCTTCCGTGCAGGTACGGGTTGTTGTTGTCATCAGGTGAGGGGGCCCGTTAGCGATCAAGCTGCACGGGAGTAGCAAGGCAGCACCTTCGTGTTGGTGACCTGTGAGCTTTAAGTGTTGAATTTGTAATAAATAATGTTCCGTGAATCATATTAGGTGTCAGCTTTAGGGGGCACATATTGTTTTAATCATACCACTAGTGTGGGGAAGTATTTGGCTTTGAATTTTTTTCGTTTTTGGTGTTGGTGTCTTTCTTAATTTGCTCGTACATGGAATTGTTTTTTGGGGTGATCTGTGGGTTTTAATGTTTGCATTTGTGTTGTGATGATTTTAGCACTGATTAGCATTATGTCCCCACATGCTCTCCACAAACAGATTAAGGGAAACAGGCCTCCAATATTGCAAATCGAGGCAGCTCCTTCGTGTTGGTGACTTATGAGCTTTTAGTGTTGAATTTGTAACAAAATATTCCAGGAATCTTATCTGGCGGCAGCTTTAGGTATTTGCGTTTGCTTTTGTGTCACTGGGCATACAAAAAAACCTTACAATTCACTGCGCTCAACCCTTCGAAACAAAATGCAGTGTGCCAGCCAGAATGCTGTAATAAAAGTAAAGCAAACATGTGAACAGTTTCTGCGCTTCATATTTTAATTTTTCTCTGCCAATCAGCATGCAGTAATAACAGAACAATGCCTAGGCACACACGTCTGCAATGTACGTCTGTGATGTTGGTGTACTACTCGACCTGCAGTAACCAGGTAATGCGCGCCATTCTGCTCTTTACACGGCCCCTTGTACTGGTCACTATGCAGTAATCTTGGTAGACTGCACACGCGATATACCCACGTTTTGCATGCCACATGTTCATTTTGTGTATAAGTCAGCTTGCAGTCACTATGAAAGGGATGTAGCATAGTGGTAAGCGCTGCTTACTTTGCACGGGGACATCATCCTGGCTTCTGCTCAAAGTCGTGTGATTCTGTACCACTCAGCACCACCTAAACACCAGCACAACACCAAAGTATCACACAGAACATTATCAGCATCCCTCTCACACATCAGTATCAATAAACAGAACCACAGCATCACTCAGCAACACCTCAACATCACTAAACACCACCTCAGCATCACTCTGCAACACATCGGCACCAGCACAGCAGCAGATAAACACCACCACAGGACCACTTAAGCACCAACACAGCACAACATCGTCAATGCACCACTAACAGTGCAGCACCAAAACTGCAAAAGCACAGCACCACCTCAGCTACAGTTCACCAACACCTCAACATCAACACAGTACAGCACAACACAACACCATCGCAGCATCAGCCCAGCTCTACCCAGCATCAATGCACCAACACCAATGCGGCCAAAATTCAAAAGCAAATCAGGACCAACACAACACCACTTCAGCAACAGTGCTGCACCACCTCAGCATCTGCGATGCTCCACATCAGCATCACTACAACACCAGCAATGCAGCCCCACATCAGCACCTGCACAGTCATACCACAGCAGCAATTCAGCATCAACAAAGCACAACTTCAACATAAGTGATGCACTACATCAGCATAAACTAAAACAACATCAACACAAAGCCAGCTCAACATTACAAAACAACACAGCTGCACAGCAGCCACACTACTCTACAACATAGCTTAAAACAAAGGCTAAACCAAACCATCTGGCTAATCACGTATAAGGTCCTAAAGGTGAGCCTTATTGGCTATACCAATGCTTCTTTAATGTGAAAGCATCTAATGCTGGGCATTAATCGTTGTCTAAGTCCTTATTTTTGTCAGACAAGGCAGCTGCGGTACGTGCATGGTGGAGATGCTGCACTTTTTGCAGGATCACACAGGATAGTTAATTGGGTACAGGGCTGTAAATGGAAAAAAATGCCCCAGGATCGCCTAAATTGGGGATTAAGGTGTGAAAGAAGAAAGGAGGCAGAGTTATGAAGAGCAGATTCTGACAGACAAATTATACACTTATTTTTCAAAGAAACATGCCTCAAAGAAGTTGACAAGACGGATGTGAGAGGTATGCTTTATGTTCACATGTGAACTAGCAGTATCCCAGTTCAAGCAACATTTATAGAACGTTTTAGCTCCAATATACTGACTCAAGTGGTAGCAGGAATCACAGATTGAATGAAAATAAAATGAATGGTAGCATATGTCTATTGTTCAGAATGCCTGACTCCCTTAGTACCACAGATTATGAATGGTATGAGATGTAAGTTATCTTAGGGAAATACTACTCGGATGAAAAAGTTGAATAGTAGAAGGTTAGTGACCAAACAGCATAATCTTCACTTTCAGGATATATTGCTAAAGTGTTCTGAAAGAAATTTGCCACAGGAAGTCAACCTTCAAAAAGTTAGTAATGGGATGTTGGGCAACCCTAATCTTATTAACTAGAAAAATATAATCTCCTGATAAAGGGAATCATGGCCAGATCTACATTGTTTTTCGGGGGGGAGGGGGCGTGGCTTGGCGCCTGGGGAGAATGGCGGCACTGGGGTGAGGCGCTCCGGAGTGGCGGCAGTCTCCGGGATCTCAGCATACTTTTCGCCGCGAAGGAGATGAATCCTGCTACCTGAACATCATGGGCACATCTTAATGTCTTTCATATTTCCAAAGTCGCCGCTGCAGAAGAATTATTTTCGGCCGTAAGTCCGGTCGCGGCTCCGTATTGGCCACAACCGCCATTTTGTTTTTACCGCGTGACGCGCGTCTCTTCAAAATACCTGTCTTGGCGCTCCCTTTCGGCATTTCTACCTGCCTGCTCTCTGAAAATGCCCAAAACTGTGTTTTCTGCTGTCTTTATGCTGGAATTGGTCTTTTTTAGTATCCTTCTGCTCTAATCACCATCTACTAAAGCATATACACTGCTCAATGTGAGGAAGCCATTTTGTGTCACATCAAAGACTACTACGATGTTTCCTCATACTGTTGCTTCCTTAATTTGAATTATAATTCCTGTTTATCATTGCTTCAGTTTTACCAGGATTAGGAGGCTCATGTTTTCTGTGCTGGACCTACAATTTCAAATGCTGCACATTAACTGTTGACTCGCACTTTCACCTACCTATTTCCTCTTCATGTGCAGCATGATTATTTTGCTTTTGTTGCTCAAATCCTCTCAGTGCACAGCCTCAATTTTTTCTGTCCTCTCCCTCCGCCAGTACTTTTAATATACTTCAATATTTGCAATACCTGACAGTATATTTACCTATCCGTGATTGCATGAAGAGACTCCTTTCATCTGTTGCTGGTTTGTCTTTCTCTTTCACGGACACTCAATCTCTTCAACAATTTTTGCCTCACGGAATTGTTCTTCTTGTGCTTTGTCGGAGGGAATTGCTGTGAGTGCTCCTTATGGGCAGAATAAAAAAGATACATTCTTCTACTTCTATACCAAAGCATATCTTTGTTAAAAACTCGATGATTTTCTCTGAGTTCTCTAGGTTTGAGGATTCTCAGGTGTCTTCCCCTCCAGATCAGCAGACAACAATGGATTCCTCTTCTACAGTCTCAGGGAAAACGAACACCAAACGGCTAAAAAAAGACCCCCTTCTCCACCCAAGTCAATGTCGCCAGTTTCTATGGAGATTCTGTTGGAGGAAATTAGGGCTCTGCGTCCCTTTATGGAAGAAACCAATGCCAAACTGCAAACATTGACAGATAACTAGTCTCAACTGGAGACGAGGGTCTCATCAGTGGAACAAAGCGTCTCATCCTTCAAAGAAACATGCGTCACCGTATCTCATTTGCATTCACAGGTCTACTCTCTCCAATGGCAAGTGGAGGATCTTGAGAATCGTAACAGACGTAATAATCTTTGTATCTACAGCCTGGGAGAGGGCATTGAAGGGAATGACCCTCTTACCTTTTTCAAATCTTTTCTCCCCAAAATACCACACCTGCCGGATGACACGATGCTCAACATCCAACGTGCGCACCGATTGGGCCGAGTTCCTTCTCCTTCTTCAACTACGCAGAAAACAAGAGGAGTCAATTTGTACTTTTTAGAGTTTACAGATCTACTGAAGGTGTTATTGGCTGTCAAAGCTTCTCCGCGAATCATATGGCCAGGCTCGTCTTTATTCTTTGCGCAGGACTATGCCAAGGCCACTACAAACCGACACAAAGCCCTTCTGGATATGAGAGCTGATCTACGGTTAATAGGGGCCCGGTATGGCCTCTTCCACCCATGCCTCTTCAAAGTTACGTACAACAACAGAACAACAACATACAAGGATCCTGTGCGTCTCCGGAGTTTCATAAACTCCTGTAAAACAACCAATATGGATTCTTCAGGTCCTTCTTCTTCATTCCATACTTGAGATCGTATTATTTTTCTTAGATGGACATCTCCAGCCTTTGTTCTTCTTCATGTGGTTATTACTTCATGTTCTGAAGTCCCTGGTTCTTTAAACATTTGTTGTATTTATTAGAATTACTGAGTCATAGGTTTTATTTTGTAAACACATTTACTGTCATTATCCGTCAATTGTGTCAATGTTTTCTCCAGCAGTTTCTTCTAACTTTATTACTTTTTGTCTCCATAGATTATGTACCCTTGTTTCGTGGTGTCTTCCTGACCACCCGTCTGGCTGACCCTGGATGTCTCACCTACTCCAAGTGGTTCCTCCCCCTCCTCTTGTCCTCCTGGTTGTGCTTCCTTGATTTCCCCTTTTTGTAGGTATGTTCTCCCTCTATTTGCTTATCATATTCATGCTCCCAAATGTTCTCCTACTTCCCTTCTTATTTTCTCTTCTTCTTCTATTTTCGGGTGTCGTTTTCTTTTTGCCTTCTTTTAGTCTTTTTCACTTTACTATCTTCTCTGGTTTTTATACTCATTTTCATTTATATTGCGATATTCACTTTCCCATTATTTCTTATTTTTCCCCATTTTTCATCTATCACTGTCGTCTGAATGACTTGGGCATTCTTCTTGCTTTTTCTTTCATTTCTCTGGATCGATGTGTTTCTAATATTCCATGTCATTAAGAATTATTACTTGGAACGTTAAGGGTTTGAATTCCCCCATTAAGAGACAAAGAATCCTGTCTCATCTAGCCAAGCTAAATGGTAATTTTGCATTCCTACAAGAAACTCTCCTCTCAGATATTGAATCATTAAAATTGAAGAGAGGTTGGGTAGGTGAAGTTTTCTATTCTCCAGGTGATGGCAAACGTAATGGAGTGATGATATTATGTCTTAAATCCCTTACATACTCTTTGTTATCTCAAGAATCTGATACGAATGGTAGATGGTTAAATGTTAAATTATCTCTCAAGGGTGTTCCAATCTCTCTTCTGAATGTATATGCCCCTATATGCGGTGAACCTTCTTTTTGGTCCACGTTAGCCAAACATATCACTCAATCTATTGATGATAATTTTATTCTAGCAGGTGACTGCAATCAAATTTTCTATCCTTTCATTGACAGGTTATCTAAAGTCACTTTTGTTCCTAATAAAACCCATAAGTCCTGTGTTCAGGCGATCACGCAACATAAACCTAATCCGACTACCAAAGAATTTACCTTCTACTGCCCATCCCATCACTCTCAATCCAGGATTGATTATATTTTTGTCTCTCACAATATTGCACAAACTCTCACTAATGCAGAGATTGGCCCCATTTTGTTATCAGATCATGCCCCTGTCTCAATAAATATTGATATCTTACCTAAAGCTACAGGTCCTAAAAGATGGCATTTCAATAATACTCTTCTTCTGGATTCGAAGTTCACAGATTCTTTTACTAGTTTCTTTGATGAGTTCTTTGAGATCAATCAAACCCACTCCATGCCCTCTTCCACCTTGTGGGATGCCTTTAAGGCCGTGGCAAGAGATTTTATAATTGGCTTTGTTGCAAAAAAATGAAAAATTGCTCGCAAATTCACTGGGGATCTTCTTCAGAAAATTAAGAGATTGGAACACTCCTATTATACTTCACATTCCAAAGATTGCCTAACAGGCCTCATTAATGCCAAGATGCAATTCAACAGAAATCTACAGAAGACGCTTCATTATTTTTGTTAAAATCGAGTACAAAATTTTATGGGGGTAAAAATGTAGAGGGGAAAATTTTGGCTAATTATTTAAAAGTTAAACACAATAAGTTGAATATTGAGTTTGTTTACGATTCAAATTCTGATTTGAAACACAAAGATGCTGATAGTTTAAATGAATTTTCTCTTTTTTTGCAAAGCGCTATATACCTCTGAAACTCAACCCACTACCCAATCCTTATCGCATTTCTTTTCTACCATTCATAAACCCCAACACTTTCCTCTCGATCTCTATTCCCTGGAATTAGACTTACCACAGCAGGAATTATTTAAAGCCCTCCAACACCTTAAAAAGGACAAAGCACCAGGACCAGATGGTTTCACGGTCTAATTTTACCTCCATTTTTCTAAACTTATCTTGCCTAAGTTGTACTCCCTTATAAACTCTTTCATCGCATTAGGCAGTTCCTCTGGCTCCTTTTCTGAAGCTCATATATGCCTTATACCCAAAGAAGGAAAGGACCCTTAGCACTGCAAAAATTATAGGCCCATCTCCTTGGTTAATATTGATTACAAAATTTTTGCAAAAGCATTAGCGATACGATTGGATTCCTATTTACCAGGCTTGTTGGGCAAGGAACAATCCGGGTTTGTTAAAGGGCGATTTATAACTGATAATACCAGACTTCTTTTTAACATTTTATCCAAATCCTCACATTTCAAACAATCTCTTGTAGCGATTGCACTAGACGCTGAAAAGGCGTTTGATAGAGTTGAATGGCTTTATTTGTTTTATGCCCTCAAGTGGTTTGGTTTTGGCCCTAAATTTATTTCTTTAATTTCCCTTCTTTACTCTAACCCTCGTGCAGTGGTTTGTGCCAATGGTTTAGTGTCCCCATTTTTTAATTTGGGAAGAGGTGTATGTCAAGGATGCCCTCTATCCCCTTTCCTTTTTAAACTGGCTTTGGAACCTTTTCTTTCTAAATTGCGTCAGAATTCTAACATGAATGGTTTTCAATCACTACACTCCCACGTCAAACTCGCGGCATACCCCCATGATATCTTACTCTTCTTATCCAAACCAAGTGACTCAATCCCTGCCTTTCTAGCTGAGGTACATGAATACTCCAAAATTTCAGGATACAAATTTAACAATGACAAATGAGAGATTCTACCTTTAACAAAATACACTTTTAAATCAGATTTCAGTGCCTCCAATTTTATTTGGAGTTCTACTCATACTAAATATCTGGGACTGTATTTTACCTCTTCAATTTCAGACACAGTATCACTTTGTATGAATAAGTGTATTCAAAAGATTTCGGAATTGACTGTCAGATGGCATCCTCTTTATTTATCTTGGTGGGGTCGCCTTGATACCATAAAGATGATGTTATCTCCTATAATTATATACACTATCTCTTATATCCCGGTTCCCATTCCCACTAAATCTTTTAAGAAGATTAACTTCATTCTTTCTTCCTTTTTATGGAATAATAAGAAGTCCCAAATGTCTCTCCTTAGGTTAATACGTCCCAAATCGGACGGCGGAGTTAATTTTCCGGATTTTCCAGCTTATCAGAAGGCATTCCTTTTACGTCAGGCCTCCCTTTGGTTACGAGATCTCACAGACGACTGTCCTCTATAGACTACAATTGAACGTCTTTTCCTGTCGCCTTTTACCTTCGCTGAATACCTTTCCTTTTCACGTAAACCACAACCATTATCCACTCCCATAATCAAATTAACATCTAAACTACTTTTATCTTCCTCCTCCTCTACTTACAATACTGTAGATGACTTTCTTAATTCCACCATTTGGCACAACAAAAATGTACTCATCAAGAACAAACCAATCCACTGGAGGACTTGGCGTCAGAAGGCGTTAATTTGGATACATCAGTTATTTTCACAGTCAAATTTCATACCTTTCTCATCACTCAGTCAATTATTTAGTTTACCTACCTCCTTCATTCACAAATACCTCTTGCTTAAAGAAGCGGTGATGGCTACCTATACCCAGTTATCTAGTACACATACCTCTCTTAATACTTCCAAATCTGCATCACAATTACATAACTTCTTGAAAACTACATCCAAGGCTTCCATCATATATAGGCATCCCCATAGTACTAACACTGCTCGGCCAAAATCCAAAATAGAAGAGTTGTGGGAACGCGACCTTGCTACAAGTGTCCTTGTGGAATAATATATGGGTCAAAATTCGTAAATCATCCAGAGCAGCTAATATAACGCAGACATTTTTTTTTTATATAACAGACTCGTATTCACACCGCATGATTTAAGCAAAAAATTTACTACAGTGCCAGATGTTTGTTGGACATGCTCTTCCCCGAATGCAGATTTGTTTCATATGTTATTTGCTTGTCCTATTGTATATAATTTTTGGAAACAAGTATGGTCCCAAATCAACTTGATTTTCCGAACTACACTTTGTAAATGTAAATATAAATTTTTCTTTTACTAATGTTTTTTTGGGAAGCCTTTCTTCTTGTTGGGAAAATGTTACGCTTAATGTTAAAATCATTGATTTGTTAATAGCAGTTGCGTTTCAGCAAATTACAGCTAATTGGAAAGACTTCTCTAAAATCTCTTGTAGAGCTTGGTGGCACAATGTTTGCCATAATCATAGGTTGGATACTTCCTTTGCATATCCTATACACATGGCAGCGAAACGCCTAGATTTGTGGTCACCTGTTACGATGTATCTTGATGTTTGTGCTAGTCATTCTTTTCGGCTGCAACCCAATCAGCAAGAAGCTTCAAAACCTCCTTGAGTCCCCTAAACATTCTTCAATTCTCCGGTATTCTACTGTTTCTTCATGATTGAGATATGTCGCTTTACTTGTTTTACTTTACGCCCAATTCATACAATATTACTGAAGTAGTTTCTGGACTGATTTTTTTTTTTTTTTATGTATGATTTGTTTTGATGTTTTGTACTTTGTATTGAGACCCTTATTTCTATTAATACAACTTTTTTGAACTTAAATTGTTTTCGAACAAAACCTGTAGACATGATATAGCCCCATGACATATTCACGGGGAAAATATACATGGCTTAATTCAAGTTGACAGAGTAGTTATTTGTAGCCCGAGCATTGGTATATCAAAGACTCTAGCAAGTTTACAGTGAGTAGCATAGTTAGCCACTACATACCACCGAAGGGAAGTGGTGCAGTGGTATCTGTGGGTCTGAACGAATGTTCTGCTTACCATGCAATATAGGCTGGTATAATACACTTTGATGAGTGTAATGCCATTTCCTCAGAGGTCAACAGTGATGCCCTGTTAGTATCATTCAAGATGTTCATCAGTATGGCAAACAGGCCTATCACTCAGTTAATAATTAAAGACGCATTTCTTAAGGCTGTTGGTGACTAAGATCCATGAGGTTCTGCTGATGTAGCTCACTCAGGACTCTTTCCCAGATACAACACAGCAGAATTATGTAGTTTGTAATGATAAATCAACAGAATGCATTACACGTTACCCATGGCGGGGACAGTGTTTTATAACAGACTATGTATCTGTGGAACTGTCTTTGTTTTTACGTTAAGCACTGTAAAGCATTGATAGAGGGGAGACACTATATTTAACTCTTTGGAATATAAATGAGACATGAGCTAGGTTAATTCTATGCGTATTTATCCTGTTATTCAAATATACTGTTTGGCTTATACAGATCAAATCTATTAAAGACTGAGGTCTACTGGCCATTTGGAAATTGGTAGAGTCAGACTGCTTCTACTGTAAACGACAACAGTGTCATATACATATATGGAAGGGACTTGCACCCAAGTTTTGTAGTTTAGTTAGTCCGATGAAGTAGAAAGCAATTGGCTGGATTTGAGTTTAATAAAGCTGCACTAGTACAGCACTTGTCTTCCACTGCAGAGGCCAAAAGTGCTTTCATAATGGTTGAATAGCAGTTACTCTGTTAGTTCTGTATTGTTCGAATGTTGGTTAAGGTGTGGCTCATGTTTCGGTGTTAAGTGTGTTATGTTTGAAGGTATGCTTCAATGATACCACTGCTGGCAGGTAGTAGTACTTCATTTATTTAATGAGGGGAAGAGCAAAAGAGTGTGATTTGCATATGCACACTAGTATGTTTGAGGAAACAGTCAGGTCTGTATTGCTTTTCAGAAATCTAGGCAATTGCTGATTATCCATATAGTTGTTAAGGCTCAGTACACCCATCCGCACCCTACCACTGGCAGATAAATGTCTTCCATTGTACGGGCACATCAGGAGGGCGGTTAGTGCCATGGAGCCCTGATGTGGTAAAGCCTCTCAATCCTCGTCACTGGAGGTTATGGCCGTGCTGAAGATCAACTGCTTTGGTTTCCATAGTATGAGGGCACTGTGAGGGAGAAAAGGGTATTTCTTCCTCTCCAGTGCCAAAAGTGGCACAGCACAACACACACATATGAAGTCACATCTCCTTCCTCTACACTTTCTATTGACAGCCAATAAACAAACAGGAAGGAAGGATCATGTAGTAATGACCAACATCAGCACTAGCATATGTGCTGATAAAGAGACATCTAATTGCAAATTCCTCCTTCTGAAGAATTGTGCTTGTGTCTGGTGTTAGCTAAGACCTTTTGATTTTTAAGTCTAGCGTTAGTCAAGGCCTTTTGATTTTATTAAAGTATGTATAATATACGTACAAATATAAACCTTTCAGCCACCTCTCTTCATCCATAGGTCTGTTATAGTATTATTCACTTTTTGCCTCCACCCACTATAGCATACAGCCTGGGGCAGTGGGCCAGCCTACTTAAACCACTGGTTAACTTCACTTTGAGTGACTGCATTTTGCTCTCTCACAAGGAGCATAACCACACAGAAGCTAGTTTTCTTCTGTGTCAGTGTTTTAGTTTTTACTTTACAATTACTTTAGCGTGACCTTTGTGGTAAGTGCCTGATGTGATAACAAAACACTTCTGATGCACATTTTATCTTTATCGGATCCTATCTCCTGCCAGTGCTGTTGTAAATAGCTTTTGGAGTATTTAGAAATTCTACCTGCTGCTATTTCACAGCATTCCATATTGTTTCCATTTGAAACTGTTCTGTATTAAGCTATACTCTTTGTATTTTTTCATTCTCTCCTTCTTTCTTTCTATTCTTTCTTTCTCTTTCCTTCTTTTTTTCTCTTTCTCGTTCCTTTTTACCTTCTTTCATTTTTGTCTTCTTTCTTTTGTTTCTTCCTTCCTACTTTCTTTTTAGGTCTGTGTTAGGCAAAACTTTAAGTTTTACTAAAATGATGTGTATAACATACTTACTTATAGGGGTTTCAGCCAGACTTCATCCTTTAGTCTGTGGTTGGCGTCAGTCACATATTTCTTCCACCCACTCCAAGATGCATTAAGGGGCAATGTATCAGCCCACTTCAGCCACTGGCTGACTTCATTTTTTTGTTTAAATTTCTTTTATTCATTTTTTGGTTTAAGAAGAGGTATTACATATGTGCATCAATCAATTACGAGCAGACTCGGAAAAATAGACATTGTAGTTCAAAGTCAATTAAGCATTATTACACATTCACATTCACTAATAGTTTCTGGAGTCAGCCTTATCGTAAATTCTACTGCCGGGTAACGTGATAAAAAAGAATTGTGTCTTGCTGGCAGTGCTGTCAGTTCCCATGTCACCGTCTATATAGGGGTTATTCCTATTGATCCCACATCACTTGGGCTAAATTCATATAGAACAACAGTGTGTATAGTGATGAAGGAACACATTTCTCAATTAATTTAACCTCTTAGATTATATTAATTAATCATAGGTGCTTTAACATACTTTTAGCATATTTATTTAGAAAATTCCAAACAGGGTTACACTTAACTCCTTCCACATAATTTTTAGATTTTACTTCGTGTCGAACATAACATTTATATACATGAAAAAAACACAAAACAATACATATACTTGACTTTGAACATACATAAACATGTGCCATACAAATATTATTACTTTTACTCCTCTTCCTGTTAATTAATCAAAAAGTGGCTGTGTTATGTAATTTCCATAGTCAAGTATAGGAGAAGTCTATACGAGTCACAACTTTGAGGTAGACAGTTCTCTCTCCCTCATATATCAATTTATGCACCAAGAGCCCTTAATCTATTTTTCTATTTATACAGAAGAGTCCTCCAATGTAACTGACAGTTACATTGTAGGAATCTTCTCTTGCTCTATATGTCAGTTCCCATGTCTGCATGCAACATGTTAGGTGTGGGCGAGGAAGGGCATGCGAGGCAGGTAGGGGATGGGGAGGGGAAAAATGGGGCAGGGTATGAACGTTAGAAACTTTTGCCCAACTTAGCTCTCTATCGTTCCCCAGTGCTTCCGCTCCACCTACAGTTTTAATCTGCGGTGATATTCACCTTTCCCGTCAGATGTTATGAGTCCTGGCTACGTGTGTGAGGTTCTAGGATAATGGGCCGTCTGGCAGCCCAGCTATTGGGCCCTATAGGCTTCACCGCATGTCGTTACCGGTGCTTCATCAGTGCTTGTGGCAGGCGCATGGAGTACCTCATTTGTTTGCTCGGCATTGCTGAGGTCCAGGAGGACTGTATCCCATGCGGTTGCCATTGGGAGTCTGCAAAGCCCTTGGGTGTCCTCACGATGTAGGGCTCTGCTCTCCGCCTGCGCCCAAGTCGTCAACGAGCGAAACCATGCTATTGTGGGCGGGGGCTCCCATTGCTTCTAGCATCTAGTAATCAAGGGTTTAGTTGCAAGTAGCCTTTGGTCTATAAACTTAGATGTTACTTTGTGGTTTTTGGATCTCTGATAGAGACCCAGGTGTCGGCCGTGTTGTCAGGCGGCGGAGGGGACTCCAGTGGGGCTGTGTCCCCCCTGCTCGTTGTGTATTGGCCCTGGTCTTATTGGGCCCACAAACTCTTGGCCCGCCCGTGTGAGTGGACTTGCCTGCTCTGCCTTCTGGGTCGAGGGCACGGGGATAGGGTCATTCAGCCGCGCTCATCGAGAGGCATGGGGGGCTTCCATCCTAAGTCCCCACACAGACTTACTTAACTATTCACAGGAGGCCGTGTGTCACCCTCTTTGGCGGCCCGCATTGGTCCCTGGCCCTTCCTTTGCTGGCCGTCTGGGCACCTCTGTATCGGCTGCATTAATCGAGCAGCGGAGGGCCTTGGAGGGGCGTGAGGGGCTTTCATCCTGAGTCCCCCCCCCATCCCCAGACTTACTTAACTATTCCCGGGGGGCCCTGTGTATCTCCCCCTTCGGTGGCCCGCAATTGCTCCCTGGCCCTGCCTTTGCTAGCTGGCTGGGCAATGCTGCTGGCCACATTAATCGAGCGGCGGAGGGCTTTGGAGGGGCTGTCGCCTCCACCTCGGGTGGCTCCCACCTCCTGCACCTTGCCGCAGTGTCCATTGCCCCCTGCGTTGCGTGAGCTTTGAAGCCTTTAGCGGGATCCGTCTGCCTTCCTGAGTGGCGCCATGGGCCGAACCGGACCTGCCAAGACACTGGCCTCCCAGACCAAGATGAACCGCTTCACCACCACAGACAGTGGGGCGACGGGGGAAACTGCGGTCGGGGACGCACCTCCGGCAACAAACCTGTCCACTATCCTCCAAGCTATCCACACCTCACAGTCCTCAGTGGAGGGCAAGATCGCAGAGGTCCGGGTAGACTTGACCATAGACCTCTGCAACGCCACAGCACGGATTACGGACTCTGAATCCCGCTTATCATCGGTAGAGGATGACGTTCAACAACTTAAAGGGCAGGTGGCGCGCCTCCAGTCACACACCCAGGAGCTGCATCTGCGGGCTGAGGATGCGGAAAACAGATCCCGCCGTAATAACGTCCGCCTGGTGGGGTTCCAGGAGGGGATGGAGCAGGGCTGCCCCACCGAATTCATAGAGAAATGGTTGAGATCCTGGCTCTCGGAGGGCTCTTGATTCCTGTGGTTTGCTATAGAATGAGCTCACTGCTCCCTTGCACCGACGCCACCGTTGGGAGCACCGCCCTGACCAGTCATAATGAGAATCCTTAACTACAAAGACCGAGACTCCATCCTGGCTGAAGCCCGCAAGCAGCAATGCCTTCCTTACGAAAACAATTCGATTATGATCTTTCCGGATTACACCTGGGAGGTCCAGGGTCAACGTCGCTCGTTCAGTGAGGTCAAGCAGAAACTAAGAGCCCTCAACATCCAGTACCGGCTCCGCTTCCCTGCGAGTCTCCGAATGGTGTACGCCAATAAAACCTTATTTTTTGACTCTCCGGCAGATGGATGGGCTTGGGCCACGGAAGAGCGCCCCCTTCGGCCTAAATGTCAGATTCCCCTGCAGGAGGGAGCGGAGGGCGGCTCCACTCGCACCAGGCCTCCAGACCCTAAGCCCCGGCGTGACCGTTTCGGGAGGTGCTGCGGGCGCAGGAGGGCCCGCTCTGACTCCCTGTTGAATCCCTCCCAACTGTCTGGACCATCACGTGGGGACCTTCCTTCCGAATGCGCGACGCTCCGGTTCCTCT
Source organism: Lissotriton helveticus (assembly GCF_964261635.1). Lineage (NCBI taxonomy): Eukaryota > Metazoa > Chordata > Amphibia > Caudata > Salamandridae > Lissotriton > Lissotriton helveticus. Next base: position 387,581,860 of record NC_136061.1, on the reverse strand, counting down.
GATCCTTCGGCCCGTGGGGGGCTTCGCCCGCCTCCTCCATTCCTGACCCCCCAGATACTGACCTCTCTCGCAGACCAACTCTTCTCACCAATCCGGCCTGAACACGTCTCTGCCCGCCGGGCCTGGCTCCGCGGCCGGAGGCATGTGCCAGCTTCCTTCTGCTCTCTTTCTTATTGGACTTATATATGAACATCCTGCAATGAGGAGGGGTCTTCCACGCTTCGCACATTCCCAAGCACTTTAGTTTGGTCCTATGTTGTTACCACTGTTAGGGCGACAGATGCTTCTGTTTCTGAAGTATAGGGTGGAGGCGGGGTGGGGCTAGGGTGGGGGTGGGGCTAGGGTTGCGGGACCGTTGTCCCGAGTTTCTTTTGTTATCTTTTTTGCTGCCTCCTTGTAACATCACACCAGCACTCGCAGGAAGTCACATTTTGCACATCAGGGGACATGGTACCTGACTTCTGGACTCCCAATCCCCCATATCCGGGATAGTTTATCAGGATGGCTGATGTACTACAACAAGGGGTATCTTTACACTTTCTGTCCTGGAATGTCAATGGTCTACTTGACCGCCTCAAGCGTACTGTGGTACTTCGCTATGTGCAGCGTCTCGGGCCAAGGTCCTACTGCTGCAAACGACACACCTATTGGGTAATCACTGCCCCTTTTTAACACGCTATGGGTATGACAGGGTCTGGCACTCGGGCTTTGCGCAGGAATCCCGTGGGGTTGTGATCCTGGTACAACGCTCCCTTCCTTTCATGGCAACACGTGTCATTCATGACGACCAGGGCACCTTCCTGGCCCTGTCCGGCCCTCTAAATGGCATACCCCGTAATTTGGTGTCATTATACTCCCCTCCAGCGCAGCTGGTTGGGACCCTTGGCGCTGCCGTTGGTTTCATGTTCTCTCTGCCCCCGGGCTCCACCTCCGGTTCCTCTGATCCTTCGGCCCGTGGGGGGCTTCGCCCGCCTCCTCCATTCCTGACCCCCCAGATACTGACCTCTCTCGCAGCCCAACTCTTCTCACCAATCCGGCCTGAACACGTCTCTGCCCGCCGGGCCTGGCTCCGCGGCCGGAGGCATGTGCCAGCTTCCTTCTGCTCTCTTTCTTATTGGACTTATATATGAACATCCTGCAATGAGGAGGGGTCTTCCACGCTTCGCACATTCCCAAGCACTTTAGTTTGGTCCTATGTTGTTACCACTGTTAGGGCGACAGATGCTTCTGTTTCTGAAGTATAGGGTGGAGGCGGGGTGGGGCTAGGGTGGGGGTGGGGCTAGGGTTGCGGTACCGTTGTCCCGAGTTTCTTTTGTTATCTTTTTTGCTGCCTCCTTGTAACATCACACCAGCACTCGCAGGAAGTCACATTTTGCACATCAGGGGACATGGTACCTGACTTCTGGACTCCCAATCCCCCATCTCCGGGATAGTTTATCAGGATGGCTGATGTACTACAACAAGGGGTATCTTTACACTTTCTGTCCTGGAATGTCAATGGTCTACTTGACCGCCTCAAGCGTACTGTGGTACTTCGCTATGTGCAGCGTCTCGGGCGAAGGTCCTACTGCTGCAAACGACACACCTATTGGGTAATCACTGCCCCTTTTTAACACGCTATGGGTATGACAGGGTCTGGCACTCGGGCTTTGCGCACGAATCCCGTGGGGTTGTGATCCTGGTACAACGCTCCCTTCCTTTCATGGCAACACGTGTCATTCATGACCACCAGTGCACCTTCCTGGCCCTGTCCGGCCCTCTAAATGGCATACCCCTTAATTTGGTGTCATTATACTCCCCTCCAGCGCAGCTGGTTGGGACCCTTGGCGCTGCCGTTGGTTTCATGTTCTCTCTGCCCCCGGGCTCCACCTTCTTGGGGGGTGACTTCAACGCAGTTCCTTCCCTGGATCTGGACACGGCTGGGATCTCCTCCCACGGCAGACTGGCGCATGCGAAGCACCTAACAAGCTGGGCCGAATCCCTAGGTCTTTGTGATGCATGGCGTATGTGACACCCTTGATCCAGACAATTCACTCACACTTCAGTCGCACACCACACACGCACGTATAGAAATCATTTACATTCCCTCGACCAACTACCTTAGGCACCAGGATGTCGCAATCCTCCCGCAGGGTTTATCCGACCATTCTCCGGTGATGCTCACTGTGGGTGCCCCTCCTGCCTCAATGCGTCAGACTTGGAGGTTGAATGCGTGATTCCTCCAGGACAAGGAATTCCAGAAAGTGGTAGGACGTGAACTCCAACATTACTTACAGACCAATGAGGGATCGATGTTGTCGCCGGGTACCCTGTGGGAGGCTGACAAGGCCACGATCCGTGGAGTTGGCAAGGGGCAACTCAAAACAGAGCGGCGTGTGCAGCTGGGCCAGCTCACTTCACGCGAGGCACAGTCCTTACGCCATAGACCCGGTGTCTTTACCCGCACAATGTAACATATGCCATCAACCACTTCCTAAAATTACCTTTACCACTAACAAAATGCTGAACCTTAAAATGGCATTACTCAACTGCAGGTCTATGCCTAAACATAAAACTGAAATTCACGACTTGCTGACTAATGAAGATCTGGACACCATGTTTCTTACTGAAACATGGTTAGATGAAGCTTCCTCCCCGGAGATCTTAGAGGCTATACCGAACAACTATTGCCTTCTGAGAATCGACCGTCAAAGACAACGGGGGGGAGGATTGGCAATGATTTGCAAAAAAGAACTAGAGTGTACATTAACCGAACTAAAAATCACGGACAGTGAGTGCGGCAGTTTCACCATAAAATTAGACGCTACCAACACAATCACGGGCTTACTTATATATAGACCTCCTGGAGCAGCGCTAGCCTTCTGTAACCAACTTATTGAACTGGCTACTCAGCTGGCCATCAGACATAAAAATATTATCATACTTGGCGACCTCAATATCCATCTAGAGGATAGCCTCTCCAAGGAAGCTCAACTCTTACTGAATGCTCTTAATGCGGTTGATCTCAAACTTCTTTCCACTTTACCCACTCACCAACAAGGGCATTTATTAGATCCTATATTCACTAACTGGGAAGGCGTTCAGACTTCACCACCTATCCCATTAATATGGTCTGACCCCAGTATGGTGCCATTCAAGATAGCCAGAAAATTTATCACCAATACTCATGCTAAAATGCCTCCTTACAGACGCCGTAATTTTCAAAAATGCACCCCTGAACTGCTGTTACAGGAACTTGCTGAACATCTTCCTTTAACAGGAAATTCCCTACAGGAAATATGGGATAACTTTGAATCGCGGCTAACCAAAGTGTTAGACAAAATTGCTCCATGGACTACCAAACCTCCAGCTCGACAAACTAAAAATGCCCCCTGGTTCTCTGAAAAACTTAAAAATGCAAAAGCCCTATGCAAATCTATAGAACGAAAGTGGAGGAAATACTATACTCCTGAACTCAAAGAAAACTACAGAAGCGAGTTGAAAAAATACCAAAAATTGGTAAGACTAGAGAAAAGTTTCTACTACAAAAGCAGAATCGTGGAATCTAAAAACCCCACAAAGGAGCTATTCGGTATCTACAGAGAAATTACTATCTCCTCTCGCCTGGATACTAAAGACACCTACTCCACAGAGATATGCGACCAGATAGCTGATTTCTTCGTGGAAAAGGTAGAAAAAATTCACGCCACTTTTCCTAGCAGCACCAGGATAGATATAAACAAGGTAGATAACCCAGATTCCGCCTCCCACAAACCCCTTTTTACTAACTTCAGGACCCCCAACAAACAGGAATTAATGAAAATTATAAATGGTATTTGTTCAGGCTCCCCCATGGATGCCTGCCCCCCGGAACAGTACAAAGCAGTCATGGAAAACTTATTACTGGATCAAATAAGCAATATGATCACTCTATCGTTCCAGGAAGGCCATGTCCTGAAAAACTGGAAATCTGCCCAGGTAATACCATTAAAAAAGAAACCTAATATTCCAATTACTCAGCTCCAAAATTTAAGGCCAATTTCGCTTCTCCCTTTCTGTGCCAAAATCATAGAAAAGGTGGCCAATCTCCAACTCATGGCGTTTTTAGAGAAGGAATCGCTCCTCCACCCCTCTCAATCAGGGTTTAGATCGGGACACTCAACCGAATCAGCTGTTCTGTATTCTACCGAACAGATTCGGAAGATGGTGGATGAGGGAGAGACAGCAGCGTTGGTCCTACTAGACTTGAGTGCAGCGTTTGATAGCGTGCTGCACTCAACTCTGCTGTCTCGGCTCTCAGACATGGGAGTAAAAGGCCCAGCTCTCACCTGGTTCCAGTCATACCTCACTGACAGAACTTTCCAACTTCACTGCCCACCCTTTAAGTCATCGCCTCGCAGTGTTAGCCATGGGGTTCCACAGGGCTCTAGTTTGAGCCCTACTTTATTCAACATCTACATGGAACCCCTAGCACACATTGCGGAGGAATTTGGGGTGGGCATTGGCAGTTACGCTGACGACACCCAGTTGGTGTTCAAGATAACGCCAGACAGTAGAGACTTAGCCTCCAACTTCTCTAACTGTATGCTAACGATAGCGACATGGATGAACACCAACTGTCTCCGTTTAAACGGAGATAAAACCGAGGTATTGATAGTAGGGAAAGAGACTTCTGTCTGGTCCCATGCATGGTGGCCTAGCGAACTAGGAGAACTACCTTTGCCTGTGGAGAAAGTGAAAAATCTCGGAGTCATGCTTGACGCCGACCTCTCAGGCAAAGCCCAGGTGAATAAAGTGACAAGCAAATGCTATAGCACCTTAAAAGTACTTCGTAAAGTACTTGACCTTCTGCCGACCGATGCGAGAAAAACCATAGTCCATGCCTTAATATCCCCTCACTTGGACTATGGCAATGTTCTCATACTTGGTCTAAATCAGAAGGGTCTGCACCAGCTACAATGCATACAGAATTCAGCAGCACGACTGGTGCTCGGTCTCCCTCGGAGATCATCCACCAAACATGCGCTTGCCAAGCTTCATTGGCTCCCTATCAAAGAGAGAATCATATTCAAGACTCTCTGCTATGCACATCGCATTGCTCAAGACAAAGGCCCAAGCTATCTGAGAGGTCTCATCACCATCCATCGGCCAATTAGAGACCTAAGATCGGCGGGCATGATGCTATTTAAAACCCCCCGCATCACAAAAGCTAAAATGGGGGGAAAATCCTTTCGCTATCTAGCCACTAAGTTTTGGAATGCTCTGCCAATCCAACTGCGAATGGAGCCATCTGAAATGTGTTTCAGAGCTAAACTTAAAACTCACCTATTCCCCAAAAACTAACTTTATCTCCTTCGGTTCTTGTTCTTCCCGATGGGTTGCATTTTGCAGTCAGCGCGGGGACACACAGTTTTGTGAAGCCAGGCGCTCAATAAATGCTTATTATTAATATTATTATTATTATTATTGAACAGTCCACCGCCCTGAACCCGACGCCTCAGACGTGAGACTCCTTTCCCACATACGCGAAGAGATTCAACAATTGTTGATGGATGCGGCTAAACTCCTCTGGCGCTCCTCTAGCGCTAGGGTGTACGGATGGGGAGATAAGAACGGCTCCCTTCTCAACAGACTGGCCACAAACACCCGGGCGAACCGTATAATCCCCAAAATCAGGATGGCTCGATATGTAATTCCTCAGCCGACATGGCCCAGGCCTTTGCTCTGTATTATCGCCAGCTCTATATGGCCCGGACTCCCTCCCTGTCTTTCTCAGACGTGTTGCGAGCTGGAGACAGTCAACTCCCCCACCTGGATTTGGCAGTTCAGGTGGACCTGGACCGCCCCATCACCCATGAAGAGATTGGGGAGGCGATTGCCCTTGTCTCGTCCAGCAAGACGCCGGATCCGGACGGCCTCCCCCAAGAATACTACGCTCTGTTCCGTGAGACGTTGAATCCACACCTTGCCCAGCTATTTAATGAGGTAGTGGAGTAGGGTTCCTTTCCTCCGGAGACTGATGTGGCCACCATTGTGGTCCTTCCTAAATCTCAGCCACCCTCACCTCGGTGCGCGGACTATCATCCTATCTCACTTATTAACAAAGAGCTAAAACTGTATGCCACGATACGCGCTCAGCACCTTAAACCCCATTTACATGCGCTGGTCCATCCTGACCAATGCGGGTTCATGTCATCACGTGGTACCCGACACTGTTTGCGGAGACTTCACTCAGCCCTGGCCCACCGCAATTTACTCACCCCCTACTTCACACTCCGCCTGGTAGATTTTGAGAAAGCCTTTAATTCAGTAGACTGGGGGTTTTTGGACGATGTCCCTGCAGAGATGGGTTTCAGACCCCGCTTTCGTGGTCTCGTCTGCGTACTGTGTGCTCATCCGAGGGCTCGCGTCCTGGTGAACGGGGTTCTCTCTGAACCCTTCCAGATACTGCAGGGGAACAAGGCACGGCTGCCCCCACTCTCCCCTGCTCTTTGCGCTGGTGATGGAGCCCCTGGCGGTCCTGATACGCTCTAGCGAACAGGTGCGGAGCTGGGAATGCCCAATGCAGAAGCAGACAAAATCGCCCTCTACGCGGACGATGTCCTGATTTATCTGGCGGACCCGTGAGTTTGGGCCCCCACTGCCTCCGGATCCTCCGGTCTTTTGAGCAAGCCTCCGGCCTCTGGCTTAATCCAGATAAATCGGTCTTGGTCCCCCACCACATCTCCAGAGATTGCTTTGAGTGGCAGTCCACCATACCGCTCTGCCGCCAGTCATTTAAGTATTTAGGAATATGGGTGACTTTACTCCCAGAACTCAGCTGGGCTCTTAATGTCTCTTCCCAAGTGAAGCGGGCTAAGGCAGATCTGTCGAAATGGCAGCCACTGCCTCTGAATTCCATGGGAACAGTCGCTCTTTTTAAGATGATGATTCTTCCCAGATTCCTATACATGCTACATTTTCCGAGAGCGTGGTTCCTGGAGCTTGACAGCCTGGCTTCCAAGTTCCTTTGGGGGATGGGCAGGTCTTGATTGGCCCTGGACGTCTGTCAAATCCCTTCCTTTGATGGGGGTCTAGGGATGACCCATTTATACCTATATTACCTGGCTACACGCTTGCTCGCGCTGCATGACTGCTTTAACGGGGGATGGTCTGATCCAGCATACAGGTTGGAACTGAGTGAGTTGGATTGTCAAACCTCCAATCGACGATGTATGGGGCACCTGTCCCGTCTCAGTTTCCGGAAGTGACTCATTCGGCGTTCCAGGCCTGGCGGGCCGCACTCCGCCACACCAAATGGAGCCCGCACACTGACCCAATGCACACCGTTGTGGCAGGGTACCTGGCTCAGGGAAGTCAATGGGCTACAGGGCTTCCGGTTGTGGGACCTAATAGGTATTTCACAGCTGGACGACGTTTGGGTGGGTGAACACATGCGCTCCTTTCAGGAACTTCAGACTAGATATTCCCTACATCACTCACAGTTTTATCGATACTCACAGCTGCGCCACGCCCTTCAGGTGTAACTCTTGACTGGTACACGTCTCCCGGACCACAGCCCGCCGGATCATGCTGGGGGACCTGGGAAGGGTGGGCATCTTCCGCATCAACCGGACGCTCATTAACAATACCCCTACCTCACTTGATCGGCTGCGGACCCAATGGGAGGAATGGGTGGGCTCCCTGGAGGAGGAAGACTGGCGCGATGCCCTTATGGCACCCAGGACATTCACGGCCTCTGCCAGATTGCGTATGATACAGCTTTACTTCTTACATGTTGCCTATTTGACACCAGCACGTCTGCACCGCGCGGGGTTCCAGCTGACCCCCACCTGCACGAGGTGTGGTCACGAACCAGCTGACTTTCTCCATATGGTGTGGTCATGCCCACGCTTGGCGCAATTCTGGAGACACTGATGAGGAACTCACTGAGGTACTGGGGTGGGAGATCCCTCACGACCCGATGCGATCTTGGGCATCACCGACGGGTTGGATGGGTGCAAAAATTAAAAATTATTTTATACTACAGCAATGGTGGTGACCAAGAGGGATATGACTTCTGTCTGGAAAAGTCCTGACTCTCCCCCTGTGGGGAAATGGTGGGCCAGGGTCGACTGGTCGTCACACAGGAGAAAACATGTATGCAGCGCGTGGTTGCCCCAAGAAGTATCGTAGGATTTGGGGGAAGTGGTTGGGGGCCTTGGTTTAGTTTCGTGGGGGGATACTCCAGAAGTCCTCCTTTTGACCCTGCATATAATTTACCTTTGGATTGTCCAGATCATCGCATACATCCTTTGGTTATCATAGCATCTTGATGATTGGCTGGTATTTTTGATAAATTCAATAAAAATTTGTTTATCAAAAAAGAAATATAAAATCTGTGCTTTTGGGTTAAACAAATGTAAGATATCCAGAAATGTACATCAGGAGAAGAGGTTTGAATTAAGACCAAGATTAATTGTCAAATGATTTTATGCAGTTTGTGCTCTTCTCTGCCTGTGTGATTTGATGTACATAGGCAGTGCAATATGATCATTGAAATAAGAATATTGTAAAACATGAATGCGATTACAAATATAGATGTGAGTTATACCGTGGTAACATATTTTTGCGAGATGCGTGGTAGTGATGTTATGAGCTGAAAAGTAGTAGGTTTGTACAGAGGAAGTGAGAAAGAGAGCTCGAAAACTCTGATGATGCACGGACCCATGACTAACTTTGAAAATGCAAACTAAGATTCTAAAAGTTAGAGTTGGGGAACAACATTGGGCACACAGCTGGGACATACTGGCTTACATCCCAAAAAAGTGCCTAGGAACCCTAGATTTAATTTCACCCAATTTAATTACTTAAGCCAACCATACCTTTCTCCTAAACATATAGGCTAAATGGACCCTGGTACCGGAGATTACTTCCTGAGATGTGAGCCACATAAGGTGTGAGAGTGCCCCCAAATAGCGGAAACTGGTATCTCTAGGGTCTGAGTTGTGGAAAGAAGTCTAAGGTGCACACCAGAGCCATGCCTCTTGCCATTCTGCCTCTTCTGCCCACAGCAAAACAAAAGTATAGACCCACAAACACTAACTTTGCCTATGTCCTGGCCAAGAGGAGGATAGCCATAGCGTGGAAGGCACCTGGTGCCAAGGCACAGAAGGAACGAGGCATCTAAAAAGGAGGAAAACGACTGAGGGTAAGCACTAACTTGCAGTGACAACGGGAGGGGGTGGGGGGGTTAAAATCAACAAATGGGACACTTTGCTGTTATTCCTATCCAACCAAAAACAAGAGACCACCTACACCACTGCCTGCAATCCCCTGGCGTACGTACTGAGTGGAGGAGCAATAGCCTTCAGCGATCCGCGACAACCCGGAGGGGGGACCCGTTCTCCACGAGTATCAACATCATGGCGGGCAAAGGCACCAGGAGTGGATCTACCCAGGTCAGGCTGGAAAAATTTGCCTACAACCAACACGGACAGTCACAGCACAATGGACGCAACTCCACGGGTGCCACCCCGGCGGCGGAAGGGTCCGCAAAAATAACGTTGGAGGACATTATGAACACCCTTACGGAAGTCAAGTCAACTGTGGGCTCAATTTCCTCTGAAGTCACGCTCCTGCGTGCGGACTTTCACAAAATGGCTGAAAGAGTGTCCCAAGTGGAGGTAGTCACGAAATCATTGGTAGAGGACACGTCCGAACTACAGATTGCCATGGAACGCATAGAAAAAGTCACCAAACTCCTGCAAGACAAGTTGGACGACCAAGAAGGGCGTTCACGACGGAACAACGTGCGCATCCTTGGTCTTCCGGAGTCGGAAGGGAAAGGGGCCATGGACCTCTACGTCGAGGACCTCATCAAGAACGAATTGAAACCTAAAGGACTATCCCATTTCTTTTCGGTGGAGAGGGCACACAGGGTTCCGGGCGGGCCCCCTAAACAGGGAGCGGCGCCGAGGCCTGTGTTGGCGAGACTCTTCAATTTTAGAGACAGGGATGCAATCCTGCAGGCGGCAAGGGTCTCCCCACCTGTCAAGATTCAAAATGCGACCTTATCCTTCTTCCCGGACTACACGGCAGAGGTGGCCAGACGCCGCAAATCATTCACGGAGGTAAAGAGGGCACTGCGAGACAGGGAATTGCCGTACTCCATGCTGTTTCCCGCCAAGCTACGGGTGGTGGCTGATGGAAAGACGTGGTTCTTCGATAAACCTGAGACTGCTCACGACTGGCTGGAGGGCTGGCGACAGGTGGGTCAACGTCATCGTCCACGCAAAGATCGGACTACTCACCGCAGCAACTCGCCATTGGACGGCCATTCTGACCCTCCGCCTCGCCGCGACGACACGGCGGCAACGGAGTCCGACTCGACACAAGATCCGCTAACCCAGGGCGACCAACACTGATCTGAGAATTGATGGTCAATGAGATGGCCTGGGGGTGCCGCGCCGGGCCTTGGACTTGATGCCGCTGAGTAGGGTGGGCACATTTAGTGCCTGAAGGGGCCTCACCAACCCCACGAGCAAGTAAGATAGTTGGGGAAGGACTAAAGCACTCTGCGATGTTGGGGAGACGGGCGGGTTTCAGTCCGTGGAGCAGGGGAGCAGGGAGGGGGGATAGGGTTCAAGTTGTATTGTTTGTGTTTTTGGTTCTGGTCATCACTCACTTCACACGTCCTGCAGCCACCCTAGATCGTGGCATACTCCTCGTCCTCATCGCGACAGTCACCGACACGTTGCTACTGACGATCTCACAACGGTCTCATGGCTAACTCACTTCAGACTCAACCCGCTGGGAATGCCACAGTAACGGTGGGGGTGCCCCCTCTGCGCATGCTAACTTGGAATGTCAGGGGATTGGGGGACAAAATAAAGAGGGGCCTGGTACTGCAGGCTATCAAACGGCAGAGCCCAGATGTGGTTCTGCTCCAAGAAACGCACCTTACGGGATCGACTTGCAAAGCGCTTGATCGGCGCGGATATAAGATGGCGACACATGCAGATTTCACTTCGGGTTCCAGGGGGACGGGGATACTGCTGAAGAAGTCATCACCCTTTATACTCACAAAACATGTAGCGGACGACCAGGGACGCTTCGCGGCGATACATGGCCAGTGGGAGGGTAGACCGCTTAATGTGGTTTCGGTATACATCCCCCCGGCACTACACTCCGTGACATTACCTGCACTGGGAAAATTCCTGCTGGACCTCCCTGAGGGTGACACAATCATTGGGGGGGACCTGAATGCCATCGTAGACTCAGCGTTAGACGCCTTTCCCACTAGGACCCGCTCAAGAGGACCTGCTCCCCTTCCTGAATTTTTAGAGGCATTAGGCGTTGTGGATATATGGCGACATTTACACCCCGCAGCGACCCAATACACCTTCTACTCCGCAGTCCACAATAGCCTATCTCGCATTGACTACTTTCTGTTCCTGGGGGAGGGTCTGGGCACAGTGGACACGATCGACATTCTACCCAGGGGCATATCTGACCACTCACCAATCGTTCTCACCCTTACTACTAGAGAACGGAAATGCGCCAGGATCTACCCCATTTACCCGAATTATCTAAGGGTCCCTAAAATAAGACGGAAATTGAAAATGGCAACGACACACTACTTTGCGGAGAACAGTGGGTCAGTGACCTCCCCATCGATTCTATGGGAAGCCTACAAGACCGTCCTGAGAGGGGCTGCGATAGCAGCCATTACGGGACACAAGCGTGATTCCCGGAAGGAGCTCACGGAGCTCGAATTGGCACTCCACGATGCCAACTCGGCGCACATGGCAGACCCTTCCCCGGCCACGACACACGCTTTACAGTTACGACAGCAGCAGTATCAAACACACCTTAGAACGACTGAGAAGGGTTACATTGCAAACACTAAACATAGAATTTATGAAGTTGGCGACAAGGCGGGGAAAATGCTGGCGTGGTTGGATAGGAGGGAGGGAGGCGCGAGAGGGATTCAGAGGATCGTTAGCAGCGACGGCCAAGTGATCACACACCCAGAAGACATAGTGCGCGCTTTAGCACGTCATTTTCACACCATATATACACCTGATCGGGACATCACTGCACAAATGGCGGCGGTGTCGCTGGCAGACATTGTTCTCCCCGGCATACCACCAGAGGCTGCACGAGACTTAGAGGCAGATCCTTCGGAGGAGGAAATTCAGTTAGCGATTCATTCACTACAATCAGGGAAGGCACTGGGACCTAATGGGCTTCCGGTGGAATGGTACAAATCGATGGCCTCAGAACTTAGTGGTCCCTTACTGGATATGTATCTGGACAGTAGGGAACGGGCTGAACTGCCGCTAGACCAACGCACGGCCACAATCGTAGCCATACCTAAACCGGGTAAACCCCCAGACGACTGTACCTCATATCGCCCAATATCATTATTAAATACGGAAGCCAAAGTACTGGCTAAACTTCTGGCCAACCGCCTGATGCCGCACCTGAGTACCCTGATCCACCCCGACCAATCAGGCTTTATGCCCCACAGGAGCACGGCGCTGAACCTTAGGAGAGTACATGGGGTGCTGGCACGGTCACACCTACTCACTGAAAAGGCGGTGATCCTTTCCCTCGATGCAAAAATGGCTTTTGACCTAGTAGAGTGGGAATACCTCTTCGAGGTGCTCACGCGTATGGGCTTTGGGTCGAAATATATAGCCTGGATACGGCTACTTTATACTAAACCAGTGGCACAGGTGGTGTCTAATGGCCACATCTCGCCGGCGTTCCCGTTGGGCAGGGGTACCAGACAGGGGTGCCCCCTGTCACCCCTGCTCTTCGCACTGGTACTCGAACCTTTAGCAATTCTGATCAGAAATACGCCCTTATTTAGAGGCATTCAGTGGCAGGAGGGATGGGAAGACAAGGTCTCCCTCTATGCCGACGATATGCTCATTTACATGGTAGACCCTGATAACGGCATCCCAGCTCTGCTGGACATTTGTAACATGCATGGGGAGACGTCGGGCTATACCCTGAACTGGTCAAAATCGATGATCTACACGTTGAGGGGTCCGGCACCGAACCTGCCGGATGATTGCCCTCTAGCGGCGCCGGTGACCTCCTTCAAGTACCTAGGCATTATCATTGTACAATCTGAGACAGATTTCTTCACTAGCAACCTGAGACCACCTCTGGACCGCCTGCGCGCTGACGTTAAGCACTGGGCGACCTTACCCCTCACCCTCCTGGGGCGCGCAGCCTTATTTAAGATGATGGCACTCCCCAGATTTCTTTACATCTTGGAAAGCACCCCACATCTTGTCCCTCCACGTTACTTCAAACAGATTGCGGCATTGGTCTCCAATCTCCTTTGGAGCAATGGTGCAGCGCGAATAGCCTACGACAAATTGGTAAAAAGTTGGTATGAGGGGGGCATCGCACTTCCCAACGTTCAAGTATATTACTGGGCAGCTCAGCTTAAAATAATTAACCAATGGGTCCACGCACCGAGAAACGACCCTGCATACAGGGCCAATTGGGCACAATTAGGGACAGACTCCATGCTATCGGTACTGTATAATAAACCACAGCTTAAACATCTACACGGCCCGACACGACACACAGCGGCCCTTTGGCACATAGCGCAGGCACGGCTGGGCTGGACGGGGAAAATTACCAAGATGACGCCACTGGGGGACACGAAATCACTGGGAAACCTTAGAACATGCAAGGGGTTCGCACAATGGGACCTGATAGGTATCTCCACGGTGGGGGACCTCTGGGACAATGACACAGTGCTCCCATTCTCACAACTGCAACAACAGTATGACCTCAGACCCACTGAAACATTTCGCTATGTCCAAATTAGACATGCACTGCTCCAAGCGATCCCGCAGGGCACTGATCTGCCGGACTCCTCGCCACTTGAGGACAGGCTGTTAACGGAATACATGCAACAGAGCGCCACGTCCCTCACCTACAAAAAACTAATAAACAACTTACAGGACCCCACGACAAAACTTAAGGAACGGTGGGAGGGGGAGATAGGAATGATGGATGAAACGGAATGGAATGAGGCCTTGGCTTCTCCAAGTGAAGTAGGCATTTCGGCCAAATTTAGACTAGTACAACTGAAAATTTTACATCGCATCTACTACACCAGGACTCTACTCCACAAAATACACAGAGCACCCACTCCCTTTTGCTTGAGAGGTTGCGGGGAAGAAGGGACACTATTTCACACACTCTGGGACTGCCCCAAAATTCAGGGGTACTGGACACGGATAATGCGCACCATATCCCAGACACTTAAGGTCTCCACTCTGCCAGACCCGCGTAAGTGCCTTTTAAACATATGGGACCCCAATGACCTGAACAGATATGGTATCATCTGGGCCACACTTGCTATGACAGTGGCGAAACATGATATTGCACAGAAATGGGGAGCTCCAGATGTGCCCACTGCAGACAGATGGGCTGAGCACATGGACATCCTGATGGTCACGGAAAGAACTGTGTATGTCCTTCGAGCTGCACCCCGCAAATGGAACAAGGTGTGGACAGGGTGGAATGTTTACAGGGGGGAAATCTGTGAACCCTTACCGGAGGGAGATGACCTAGACTCCGAGGAGGAGGAGGAGTGATGGTTGAGGCTATAGGGTTCTGATTCTCTGTACTAATTGTGGCGACGTGTTGGGATGACTGCACCGAGATAAGACAATTGGGCGGTGAGGCCTGTTAGGAGGAGGAGACGTGTGCAACATAAATAAAAGTGATGACACTGAGTTGGGGTGTGGGGGGGGAATGTTTCTTGAAAGTTACAAGACAGTTTCACAGGTTGGGCATCGTGGCACGATTACTTAGCATGTTAAGCAATACTGGTAACATGTGTCTGATGAATAGAAATGCATATGCAGGGTTTAGACAGACAGAATGTGATTATGATGTAACAGGTATGCCACCACAAATGATGCCGGTTTGGTATTGTATAAACGTAATTATGCCGATTATCTGTATTGATCTCACTGACTACGATGCCTTTATATTAATAAAAGAATTTAAAAAAAAACAACAAAAAAAAAAAAAAACAAGAGACCACCACAAACACTCACTGACACCCACCAGAATGCATGGAAACATAAGTCAGAATGCATCTACATCTACTTATGGAGATTCACCACAGCAGTCTCTAAATGCACAAGTTCACCACCTGGTAGGTCCAATGGACACTGGGTCAGTAGTCGACCCGCTTAAATACACCAACTCAGCACAACCGTCTGGGAGATGCACGATGAACACATGGCCACCACTCGAGGGTCAGACCTACTCAAGGGTGTCTATTTCACTTGATGCGAAAAGGGCACAGCAAACGCATAAACCTCCGATTTGTAGGAATAGGTTTACCTGGTCCCTTAAGTTTCTTCAAACTTACAAAAGTGTGACACACTCTTAGCTATAGTAACTATGACTGTATGATATCATGAATGCTCTTTAAGCATTCGATTGTGTAACATGCAGTTACTAATCATTACAAAGTAAGAAAACAATAAAGATAATGATTTTGGAGAAAAATAGGGCCTGGCAGTTTGAATACAGAAGTAGGCTTGCATGTGTTCCTTTGGTATGGACTTACTGGGGAAATGAGTTACCCATTTGTACAAAGTGAAAGTTAGAATGACACCCATGAGTTTAATAGTACTGTCAGATGCATGAAGAGAGTGACTTATGGTACTCAGATAACATTTAACCTGCAGAGGCTGATATGATCTGGATCTGGTGGCTCAGTGGATTAATGCGTCCACTACAGGAGTCTGTGTTTGACCTTATGGTCACATGGTCAAATCCCAGTGGCTCCACCAAGTCTTTCATGCTTCTGAAGTTTGCAAAAAGCGTACTATTGGGTAACAATGAACACCTGTTATTCAGCATCAAGATCCCTAATGTGTGCTTTACAAATACGTATGTTATGAGCGTAATGTGTTTGTCCGTAAGACCAGGATCAGTATTCACATTCTAGGGTTTAGTGTAATGCATGTTGTGTTTAATGACCCATTTCAGGTTTAATTGAAACCATTTTCATGCACTTATCAGGCATGATGAAACGTGTGCATATGAGTGAGGATATAGAAAATATGGAGTATGATGGACTTTGAATGTGTGAAGAAATCATGCATAGAAGAAGCAGAATTAAATGTACTCCATTCCACCTTTTGGGCAACTAGATTGATTCAGGATGGTCACATTCACTTGGCTAGTTTGAATCGTAACTTAGTTACATATGTATGCAAGTATGTGTGAGTGCATGTGCATGCATCTTAGGTTTTAAATGAATGTCTACCTATCGTGGAGAAGTGTGGTTCAATGGTTAGAGCGGCAGACCCTGATGCAGAGGTCTAGCCCGGGACCAGGGTTCAATTCCCCGCCTCAGTGATTCTGCGCTCAAAATTCCACGGACCTGATAATTCTCGCCTCGGTGCCTATTCCAATCATGGAGTCCCACTCTGCAACTCTGGGCAATAGCTTGCTTAATCTCCACAACGGCCCCCACAATGCTAAGGATGCCTGGCCTCCACCTTGGGGGTGCCCAGGAGTGGACACCTCACAGGGAAAGCCAGGATGGGTTCCACAGTGGTATTCGTACAAGCGCCTTGAGACCCTTGCGGGTGAGTAGTGCGCTATACAAGTATCAATTTACATTACATCGTTTGCCCTGTATTTTGGAGGGCCAGACAGTGGCAGGCTACTGCATGTCTCTTTTTCCACTCATTTCGATCTGAACCAAAAGTGGAGTAATCGGTTTCACCATTACCACAGCACCACCCTCTCAAGCTGACCCCATACTGTTTCCACTTGACAACCATATATTTAACAGCTGGGTTCCTTTATCGCCCACTTGATATCCTTGCACCATTCTCCTACACAATTTTATTTAACCCAAGTATGACCATTCCACTGCCACGACAGAGTGATTCCACATACTAAACGTTAAACAATCTTCCCCTTTCTTGTCCTTCAATTCCTTAATCAGATCTTAGTAATTAGCAATGGCTTTTTGGTCCCGTACCTCGGTTTCCTTTTCCATCTTTGTTTAAAGGCATCCACTTTGCCACACAAACCACGTTTTACGTTCACAGACGAGCTGCCATTTCCTGCTTCTCGCTTCAGTTTGGCACGCGCTTGACTAAAAAACAAGGTTTGATTAACCCCTTCGCTGCGGCGGCTATTCCGCCGCAGCACTAGGGGGAGGCGGGGCCGCGCGGCGGTCCCGTGCTCGTGACGGAACCGCTCCGTCACGGCCCTTGGGTGAGCTGTGCTTGTGACGGAACGGTTCCGTCACGGACCCGCCCGCCCGCCCATTAGAACGTCAGCGCAGGCGCGGATTTCACGCCGCGCAGGCACGGCGAGTGGGCCGTGACAGAACCGTTCCGTCACCAGCACAGCCCACCCGAGGCTCGTGACGCGCAGGGCTGCCACTATATACCTTACCCTATGTTCTCACTGCATGCTTTCCCGCAATTTGCACTTAGAAGACTTCCACCTATTACATAAAGCTGAACCTCTGAGCCCTCCTGCACCAATTTTTACCGACCCTGCTCCCCTCCACCGGATCTGACGCCCTGATATTCTCCTGGAAATACGCTCCCTCTGACTTCATCATGGCCCTGAAAATGCACTTCATCTGAGAGAGCACACTGTCCTCTTGTTGCAGAGAACCACCTTTGCAGAAAGTATACTGGCTCGGTATTGGAACTGCACCATTTGCATTATGCTATAAGCGCCTGCAGGAAATGCCTATTTCATTTAGTGAATTTAATACGTTGTACTATTCTACTGGTGGAAGAACTTCGGCCAGTGGATTCGGCTCTGGATAGAATATTTCATTGAGCATTATGACGATATTCATTTGGCATCAAGGCTGTCAGGCTCCAAAGGTGCTTTGCTAACTGTCTTCAATGCCTGTCATATGCATGTCCATCATACACGCGTAAGCATCACGATAAACTGATATAGATTGCATTGACCTGTGTTTGTTACAGTGTACTTCATCTTTGGTAGAAATGCCTCACCTTATATAATTAAACAGTAACCACGTCTAGAGTTGACCAGGGTTTTAACCATTAAGAGTACATCTGTGCCTGGGGTGAGATGTGTATGTGCCTCACCACATTGTCTATCTGAGGTTTAAGCTGCTGATGCTGTCCGTGAGAAAACCTAGTAAATTCTCAAGGATCTCAAGACCTGTCAGAGTGCACCAAGAGTTCTGGATGGAGGAGGTTGGAAATGATGAGTAGGAACTCCATCCGGAGAGCAGCGCTCGGTGTCAGAGGAGAGCTCATCAGGCTGTAGTACTTGTAAGAGCTCTGCAAGGTGTCCATGTGGGCCCAGAACCTGTAGTAAGGGGTTAGATTAGTCAGGTGTCAGTCAGTGTAGAACCAGAGCCAGCAGTATGAGATGATGTCAGGCGATTATATGTGAATATGAGGTTTACATCCTGCACCACTGGTTTAATGTTAGTTTGTATAGGTCAGTGACACACTACTGCTGATGGACCTCCAATAGTATTCTTAGGCTGTTTATTATCCCTTCACCCCTGCACCCCTCTCTTGATTCTCCACCAATGGCACCTCCATAAGCATGTGAATAACATGAGAGGCATGCACATTGATTGCTGTTTCCATATCTTTCTACCATTGCAGGGTTAGAGGTGTTGTGACATCTGGAACTGGACAGTAATGGCGGACAGGGGCAACACTGCAAACCTTACCCCAAGAGCAATAACCACAGCCTCTGTGCCTAATACAGCACGCAAAGACACCAAGACGTCAGCGATGGCAGTGACCAAAGTCCTGGGTAAGTATTCCACACTGGCACCCTGGCTTTAGCCGTAGCGATACCTCCAGGCTGCATGCTTTACATTGGCACGGACCTTAGTCATACAAGTGAACAAAGCCCAGGGCCAGATGGAGACCATATGAATGTCCTTCAGTCACCTTCTATTCCTTTAGTATGGTAAACAGTGGGTCCTTAAGGCGGTCCTTGTGCTTGTTGAATTACTTACAACTGTAAATATATAGGTGTACCGTACCAAAATGCTGCATTGTGATTGGCTTTACTTAATAAACATCTAACAAAAAGACTAACTTCAAGAATCTGAGACAAGTCCCATTACAGCCACAACTCACATGGAATTATGTCTTGTTTCGATAAAATGTGTTTGTTAGGATCAGTGTGTTAATAAATAACTAGAGAGCAAATCTACTTAACATACTGTTTCAACACTGAAGACATTGTGTGGGGGAAACCGCTGTACAATCATCTGCTTTCCTGTGAAGCAGAATGACTATATTGATAGAAGTGTTCTGAAAATAAAGAAAAAAACAAAAATTATTGGATTATTTCCAATGATTAGTCGTACATATTTAAAGTGTTTTCAGTCCTTCAAACTTGCTTCAAAGGGAGTAAACCATAAGTTTTCATCATGTTTTAAAATACCTGCCTCAATGTCCAGATAAGCATATGTTGGCTTTTTAAACTTGCTACATCCGCTGCTGCCTCCTTGCACTTTTATCCTGACGCGGCAGCAACAGCACAGCTTTTTCAAGGCTTGGGGCCTCATCATGAGTTTGGCTGTCTGATAAACAGCCAAACTCTCGATGGTGGTGCAACTACCGCCGCACCAGTGGTTCGACCGCCCTATTACAAGTAGGGCGGTCAGACCGCAATGGGACCACAGCTGCCACCAGGGTTCCACAACCTGGTGGTCTTGCAGTGGTCCTGAGGCCACAATATGCTTAACAGGGTTCCTGGCTCACTTTGCACGGCAGGTGAGGCCGTTGTGAAAAGTTTGGCGGGGAGGAAACAAAGGGGCCCCTGCAGGGCCCCCTTGGGCCTCCGGACCTGCGGATACATGCAGAGGGGTACTTGGTGTGCACCCTGTATGCATGTACCCCAAAATAAAAATGTTGTCTATTGTCCAACGGGCCCTGTATGGGTTGGGTCCGCTCTATCTTCAGAAGCGCTTTGTCTTTTACAAACCTTCTAGGCAACTGCGTTTCTCTGACCAGTTCTTAATACAGAACCCTCGTTTCAATCGCCACAGGCTGGGCGGGTGTTCTTTCACCCGCAAAGCAGGCCTAGCTTGGAATGCGCTTCCGTTGGCCCTTAGGAGGGTGTTGGATCCGGTAGCTTTTAAGAAGAAATTACAAATTCTGCTTTTCTGAGGTTTTCTTATTTAGATGGGAGTGTGGTAGGCTTACAGGAACTAGCGCCGGGATACTTTGAGTAGCTGTGCGCTCTACAAATTTAATATAACATAACAGTTCCTGTAGGGCATGGACTTGACAGTCCATGCCTTGCTGGAACTTCCTTTGGTGTTCCCATTGTGGTGCGTTTTTTATAGGCACTGCTGTGGGACCACCACAGAACCGCCAGCCACTGACGCAATACATCAAACCCTGGTGGGCGGTGCTCACACAGGTATGGTGGTGCGGGAGAAGGTGGTCCTGCTCCTGCACCACCAAACTCATAATAAGGACCTTAAACACCTTCTTTACAGAAAAAAAATAACTCAATAAGACAAACTGACCTTGATTAATACACGACTTGTTGTTGTGCTGCTTTTACTTGCACAAGCTCACAATTTTTTTCTCTCCATCCACCATCCCCGAAGAAAAGAGTGAATAAGAAAATGGTAAAATGTGAAGAAGGAGGGGGGGATAAGTGACCTCTTTCAAGCATTAATTCTTTGTTACAGTTTACTCCCCAACCTCGTGCAATCAACATACTGACAGTGGGGAGTTTTGCGTGGTGGACACCTATATTTATAACACTTGCCAGAATCTTAAACTTATTCAACCATCTGCTTTCAGGTGTTTGAAATTAGTCCTCCTGGGAACGGTTGTGCTACCACCACACGCGAAACCATGTAAGCCTTACTGATGCATACTCTCAGTCTTTCAGGAAACCATAGTGTTGCTATTATGTCCATCTCGGAAAGGTCCTTACAGATCTTCTGAAGTTGCTGTCTTTTCTGTAGTGTCAGCGCATTAAGGTCAAGAAAAAGGAAAAGGTGTTTGCCCTCCATTTGAAATGTGTTTCTGAAGGCTGCCATCTTTCCCAAGCCTGCATGTCTGAGCTTTGGGTCCCCGAGGGTGGCAATGATGCTTCTACCCTTTGTATTGGTAACGTCCTGAATGTCATAGATGGAAGCCTGTAAGCCTTACACACACTACATCATCTTCATCTCCTGAAAGTGTTAAATGGTCTTGAAAAAGTATGCGTTACCTGCAGGAGCACCAGTTGGATGTGCAAAGAAAAACGTTTTAAACAGAGGAAATTAGCTTCCTACCTGTGTCAAAATTCTACTACATTAAAAGGGAGATTGAAAAGTCATTCTTTGTCTTCCAAAATAGTCAGATTTTAAAATGTAGGAGATATGAAATAATAAAAAGAGCAGTCTCAGGAAACAGAAAGGAGATTTTGGATGTAGATGGAGAGCTTTATCTTTAACTATGGGGCCGATTAGGATTGCGGTTTTTCCGCATCCTCTGGGCCGGCGGAAGTGTCCGCCGGCCCGGAGGATGCGGAGCCTTAAAAGACCCCCTGCCAGATTAGGATGGCTGGGGGGTCAGGAAGACCGTCCGCCGCTTTTCCGCCGCGGTCACCTTACGACCGCGGTGGAAAAGCTCTAACATGTCTGGCGGTGTCTATCAGACACCGCCAGGCATATTAGGATGTCTTCAGTTCTATGCCTTTCCACGGCGGCATATCCGCCGTGGAAAGGCATACAGACTTTTGTTTGGGGGCCCGTTGCGGGCCCCCAGGGGTGAAGGGGTGGTGGTGGTTGCACATGGGGGGTACCTTTGCGTTCACGAAGCGGCAGGCACCACACGGTGACTGCCGCTTCGTGCATGCAAAGGTAAACTTGCATTTTTCTAACTTTGCGGCGGGTGCTGCTTCAAGCAGCACCCGCCGCAATGTTAAAAATACAGGATGTGACTGCCAGGGTGGCGGTCACATCCTAATTTGCACGGAGGGACTGCCGCTGCCCCTGCGGACGGTACCTCCACCTCTGACGCAGGTCCGTCCGCCATCCTAATAGGGACCTATGTTTGGTCTTTTTTAAACGTTATCATGCCATGAATGATATGGCAAAATGTTGAAAGCGCGCCAGTGGTGAAGTCTCAGAATCCCAATTAAGTGTTTTCAAATGATGATTTAATCCAAGCCAAAGACTCATAAAACCTCTCTGCAACTCCCAGCATTCAATGCCCACAAATCACAACATTCCAGAAACCCAAAACTATGACATAGATATATTCCAAAATGACAGTACATTAAAGAGAAAAGAAGAAATGCAAATTACATTCCATATTGTAATAAACATATAACAAACCGGCACAGTTTTGAAAAACAAGGTTTCAAATCTGCAGTGAGAATAAAAAGTATATGTAAACTCATAATTTGGCTCCTTCATGTCTCCACTCCAATAAAAAAAATGGTTAATTCCACAGCTCTCGTTTGTGCAACATAGCCTCTTTGCGTGCTTTACATCTGTAATGAACACAGATGCTTGTATTCTAGATTTCAATTGAACTCTGTGGTGATCTTATTGTTTAACAATGTAGAATCCCTTAAAATTGCTACTGTGGAAAATGAATGCTTTACTCAAGATGTCAGATATGTCAGTTTGTTTTCATCAGAGATGTACAAGGAACATTTCAGGAATTAACAAATATAATTTTTACTTTGTGGACTACTAGTCATAGTTTCCTTGAAAATAATCACAAGAAGACATTATTTTCTATGACAATCACAGGAGGCGTTGAACATTTCTGTTGTGAAATCCCTTTTTGAGGATCAATCAGCAGTGCCCCGCTGCATAACAAAACATCTTCCAACAACAGATGAAGTGAGATCTCTTTAAAGTGTTTATCTGCAAGCACACTTGAAAAAAGTTGCTCCCGTATGGCACTAGTGCTGCTTTCTCAGATAAAAAAAAAATGGGTATATTCTTATTGAGAAGTACATGTCAGTTTATTAACAATGCATTAAAAAAAGAAATATAAACAAATCAAATTATGGCCACACCCATACTATGAAATGTTAACTTCTCAGGTTTCTAAATATAAAAAAGATAATACAGATATCAAAAGATACAATAGTTGGAAAGGAAGACATAGGAAAGGTGGACTAGGGAGGATATTATAAAGTTAGTATACAATATGTAGTAAACCATGTATTATAGACAGTTGGAAGATAGTATCGATAATATCATACAAATATAATATTTAAAGTGTAGATATTCCCACTAACTCAACAATTTCCAACAGGTGAACAGTAAGTCCTAATTCAAATGACAGTGTTACTGGCTAAAGCATCAACAGTCCTAATGATAACATCAACAGCATGAATAGAAATAATGATGGTAATGAATTAATAAGGAAATTAAAAAAAGAAGTAATTCCCTTATTGTAGTTCCTAATTAGAAGAAAAATCTGAAATATTACCAGAAATAGAATATCAGCTAGAAGGGGGTTCCAAATTTGGAGGAAGGTTCCAACATTGTCCTGCAATCTATAAATGAGTTTTTCATATGAGGCTATTTTATACATTTCAATAAGCCATTCATCGTGTATAGGGCATTGTGGTGTTCTCCAATGTCTTAATATACACATTTTTCCTTCAGTGAGTTCAATAGCTATTAATCGTCTTGTATGGTTTGGGAGATTTGGGAGATCAGCAACATCATGTAATAGAACTCATTTTTCCGTTAAAGGAATGAACACTTGTATAGCTCTGTGTAGAGAGGCAGTATGGAAGACCAATATTCCTTCAAAATTGGGCATTGAAATATATCGCAGTCCTCCTGTGGGCACCTCCAACAGGTAGATTGGTGTAGTATACCTGCTGACTTGAGTTTTTGTTAGGACCAGTACCAGTTATGAAGAATTTTGAAAAGAGTAAATTTCATTATGGCCTCTCTGATTTACTTATTCATGTTCATAATAACATCCTCCCATTCCTCATCGAAATAAGCTACAGTAATTAACCCTTGCCATTTGACATGAAGTTGTGCTAATAAGAGGTATGAGTGTAATGTACGCACTATGAGATTATAAAATCCAGAGACTGTGCCTTTTAATTTCCCCCAAATTTTTAAGTATTGTTGCTTTCTCAGCTTTAAAAAAATGTACTTCCCAATGTTTGCCTGCAACCCGAAGATGTGCTCAGGAAACCAATCAGGCCTTCCAGTCACATCCATGTGCTTGGTCTCTGAGACCCCGGGGGAAACTCTACTTCTCCTGGGGTCCAAGTACTTACAGAAAGGCAAATTTGCTGTGAAAGATCAGTGCTTTCCCAAGGAATTTCCTGTGGTGATAAAGTCGGCCAACAGTCTCTTTCCTGCACTTATATATAAAGGAATTCAGGATGTACCTCCTTAGGCAGTTTTATCTTTCTTTCTTTCCGCACCAGTGATCCCTTCCATGGAAAACTCTTGCCTTTCCTCACTAATTCACATTATTGATTGAGAGAAATGTACAGTGCAGTTAGAAAATGCATCCTTCAAGAACTTCCATCTGACTGGTGGATCCAAACAGCAGCCAGCAGCAGCCAAGGCGAGCAATGTGAACCAAACAGCAGCCAGCAGTAGCCAAGGCGAGCAATGTTTGCTAATTTTAAAATACAAACTTTGTTCATTGTCCCAGGTTCTACTCTAATAAGCACTAGTAATAACTACTTGTTTGAAGCAAAAATTATTATTATGAGTCCATAGACCGATGTGTGAAGACAGATGCCTGATCTCTGCCACACATCCTAGTCCCATTTACTAAATGTAGTCTTGGGCTTGACATTACCAACAAGTGCGACATCGCCAGGTAAAGCGCAACTGTAATCTTCTCTTGGTATGTACCTATTAGTCATAATTTGTTTGCATTTCTAAATAAAGCCAATAACAGAGCCACAGTTTTGGATGTTTGTATCCGTTCCGTCATGCAGGGGTCTTATCTGAACAGAAGTAACACTTTTGTAGTTACTGTACTGTCAGTAGATACTAAAACAGTTGACTTGAAAGGGACCCCCTGAGATCACTGAGAATTGAAAGGGCCTCTTTCCGTGATGCAGGAACATCAGTTGTTGCAATGTCTGAAGCCCAGGGAATGTCACATGTATCCTAGGGTCTCGGATTTACGTCACTTGGAGAATCTCGCTCTCTGTATGTCAAACTCTTTTGAGTGTTCAATGGTCAGTTAATGCTCAGGAACGGCTTTGGTGCAGCACTTTTGAAGACATTCTAATTTGCCACTATCTCTGGTTATGTTCAATCTGCCCAAAATATGTTCATAGTAAAATAAAAAATATTGCATTTCCATCCTCAGCTGGTCTGTCTGTTGTATGGACAGTATATATGCCCATAGTCACCGCCTGTTACAGAGAGCATCTATGTACTGTGCTCATTACCCGATCTCTGCTTCAGTGCTGCCGGTAAACTGTGTCCTGCACATGTGAATTGATGAAGTTTAAATGAGTTCTTATTTAAAAGAGGTGATAATATTTTAGTGTGTCCTTAATTGATCATCATCATCCTCACCTCCATTAATCAGTCAATATTGACCATGAAAGCACAATGAAATCACATGTAAAAATGTTACACTTCAATATAATAATACAAAATATCACGATTAAACTAAAATATTTCGCCCTCCTTAAAATAGGAAATGATACAAACGGCCCTACTAAATTGTTTGCACCCAAATTTCACATTGCCTATAGGAATCCATTATGCCAACCAAATCTATACCAAGCCATCAAGGCGAACCTGCATCAAAGTAAAAAACAGGAATCACAGTGCATATTTCTTCCTTAATCTCAGTGCTAATATTCAGGACTGAAAAACACATCAGAGGAGACTCAAGACGCTGTAAATAGTGCAAGCCCTCTTTATGAGCATTAAAAGATCCTTTGCTGAGTGTAGGGAGAAGGAACGATATTCTAAAACAAGCATACAAGGTGCAAAATAGCATAAAGTGCTTAGTTGACTGGTGTGACCTGCCATCGCATGGGCAACTGGGTAGTGACGTGAACCATGGTGCCAGCAATAGGGAAGGCCACTCGGTAATGAATTGTATTCACTCTTACCCTTGTAAGATAAAATCAAAGTTCTGGTGCCTTTGTCCTAAATTAATAATACATTTTGTAGGAACTGGTAAGTGTGTTTAATAGAGTCAGTTGTCTTTAAAGTAGCAGCAGATCAAGTGCTTCTTCTAAGGTTCTTCGTATTCCCAATAGTTTGGAGAGGGCGGCTAATTTCTGAGAGGATTGAGTAAAGTTTTCTCCTCTGTTGGCTTGAGTGAGTTCTTTAGTAATGCACAGGTGCCAAACAAAGCACGCCTTTCTCTGGATCAGACTGTAATTTAAATTATTTTCCTCTAGGTTTCCTTTGAGCTCAACTTGTTTGATGAATCCGTTGTGTGGAGGGTTTTTCTTGGGTTGTAATGTGGATGGGGTCCACAGGGAGGTTTCTGGGTAATTTAAGTAAGAGTCTCACTGTTAGAAATGGGATTACTGGTTGACTAGGGTGTGAGCCATGGTCAAGCACCAATCGCAATCCTGGTCAGGGTAAGGCACAAGCAAACCCCAAATTAACCTGTGCTCAGCCCGCTGGTAGTTTGGCACAGAACTTACTGACTTAATTTAGATGAAATGTGAAAGGTATTCGTGCAACACTTCAAAGAGTATAACAGTGAAAACGCCACACAAAAAAATCCCACACCATGACAAAAATCCAATCAGTAGAACCAGGGTTATGAATATTTTAAAGAATAAACTGTAAATTGGTGCCTAAAAGCAGAAAGTGCCAACCGTGGTCCATCGCAACCAATCTGGTTTCGATGGACCTGGTCAAAGTCAAAAGTTCAAGCTGACCGCAATGGAACACGGGTTGGATACAGTCCCAGATTAGTCCAGCTGAAGGTTTATCTTCTCAAATTATGTGCCAAGAGTCCCGTTCGTATAGGAGAGAGATGCAGGTAGCAAGGAGAGCATTGTTGGCGGTAGTCGGTGAGGCATAAGAAACAGGCCGGGAATTGCAGAAGGGTGGGCTTGAGCCTCGTTTTGGTGGTCCTCCGCGGATATCAATGCTTACTGTGCAATGCAATGGGCTGGTGTTGGCTTTCGCGGATTTTCGGTGCGAGCGGTGCGGTTCCGGTGCAAATTAATTAGCCCATTTGCAGTTGCGAAGAGCCCAAAAGCTTTAATTAAGAGCCATCTGATCCACTCCTAGGGTCCAGTACTTGAGGGGCACCACTTGGAAGATGGGTCCAGGAGCTGTAGGGACGTATTTTATGTCCATGAAGCTCAGATCGAGAGGCCTGCAGAATAGCCCTGTGAATCACTCTGGGGTCCTGGGCTCAAGATGGGTTGCAGCTCCAGTTCTTCTTCACCAGGCACGAGGGCAGCAGGTCAGCACAACAGGGCAGCAGTTCCTTTAGAGCAGCAGCCCAGTAGAGTGGCAATCCTTGTAGCAGCACATCATTCCATCTTCCTGGCAGAGTATCCACTGGTCCCGAAGTGTACAGCAGAGTTGGTGTCTGAGGTCCCATTTTTATACACTGGTGCCCTGGTTGTGGAAGGTGGGAGACACTTCTAGACAGGGCCTAACCTAGTGGTGACTTGTATGTATTAAAAAGGAAGGTTTGAGCTTGACAAAAGGTTTAATTTGCCAGGTTAAAATGTCAGTTTAAACTGCAGACACAGGCCAAGAAATGACAGGCCTGAGATGTTTAAAGGGCTACTTAAGTGGGTGGCACAACCAGTGCTGTAGGTCCACTAGTAGCATTTATTTCACAGGCCGTGCGCACAATTTGTGCCACTTTATTAGGGACTTATAAGTAAATAAACAATGCAAATTGGTTATAAGCCAATTCTACCATGTTTTACGGAGAGAGCACAAGCACTTTAGCACTGGTTCTAAAGTCAACAAAAAGATTTCATCAAAAAGTAGGAGGAAGGTAAAAAGTTTGGGGTGACCCTCCAAAAAGCGCCAGGTCCAACACTCAGTTTTGGTGGAAAATAATCTATTTGCTAACTCACCTGATATCCCAAGAAGCTGAGGCCCTCTCCTTTCACAAATAGGGAAACCCAGATACTTGCAACCCAAGTTGTTCTAATTACCATCCCATAGGCAAAGTGCTACTTTATGATCTCTCTTGGAAACAAAAATACAGAGTAAGCCACTTCCCCTTTACCATTTAAAGTGTAGGCAAAAAGCAGCAATTCCACAATGCCAAAGTACCTCATGGGCAGCCCCTTTTCACACCACCTCCTGAAACCTAAGACTTTAGTCTAGGGCAAAAAACAATGTATGTAGACACCCACATACTTTCTACATCTCAGCACACACATTTCTGGTCATCACATGCCTTATCCTGTCCGGCATGTCTGAGGTTTTTCTGGGGCTCAGGTCAGCAAACTCACAGCAGCCAGTCATCTGATACAATATACTATTATTAACTATTTTAGATGCCTCAACATTAGCAAACAGAGGAGGCTTGTGTTAAGATCTATAAATAGTGTAGAAGGAGTGTAGGGCTCTGAAGAAGCAAAGGGCTTGACATTAATTACCTTGGGCGCTTCTGATGGGCCTATCTATTGCCTCCTCATCTGAGAATACATAAATCCCAATCCCAATATAGGAGAGAACTAAAGATCTGGATTTTTGGGGCCCTGGATGCACTATTGGGCTTGTGCATCAAAAATCGGTATTCCATGTCCTTATTAGCGAAAAAGAAGGAATCGCTAATAAGGACATGCAAACCGCGACGCATCAAGAGATTCGGTTATAATTACCGAATCGGTAAAATTCGGTATTCTACAGCGAAAGTACGATAGCGAGACACCATTAGCAAATACCGAATTAGCAAATACCGAATCGGTATTTGCGAAATCGGTAATTGCGAATTCGGTAAAAAGACGCGATGCATCGGAAGCAGGCTGATGACATCACAACCAGGAAGTAGGACAGCCCATGCTCCATTCAGTGCCCGAGGAGCTCAGAGGAGGAGGCAGAGCACAGGAGCTGAGGAGCTAGACTGAACCAACAGCAACCAGGACCAGGCAAGCAGTTTAAGATGGAGAAGGAGGCCCCCCCAGCAGGGAAAGGACACACCCAGGAAGAGAAAGCGCAAGTTCTCTGATAAGGAACTTGAAATACTGATTGAGGGTGTCACCAGCAATAATGATAAACTGTTTGGGAAGCTGTCCCTGAAGGTGCCTGAGGCAGAAAAAAGAAAGATGTGGCTGCGCATCAAGGACAAGGTCAATGCTTGCGGAGTCACCCACCGCAGCATTGAAGACTTAAAAAAACGCTGGTATGACCTGTGTAAAAGGGCTAAGGAGAGGATTGCTCAGAGGGTCAAGGATGCAGCAGGCACAGGTGGGGGCACATCCAATGTGACACCGAACACAGCCCTGGAGGACCTAGTGGAGTCAACAATAGAACCTGAAGCTGTTGTGGGGGTCACACAACTGGACACCTCTGGTGCTGCGGAAGGAGGACAAGGTAAGATGCATGGCAGCGTAGAAATGCAGCGTGTTGTCAATCCCTGCCCACTCCCCCATGCCAGACCCAGTGCACATGTAGCCATGCCTAAAACACATACCCTCACCATCGTGTTGCACCATGGGAGTTGTAGTCAATACATGAATGAGTGCATGTCTGACCCCAGAGGTGAATGAAATGAAAACAGCAGCAAAGGGCCAAATGTCTGTCCAAATATGTACTTTACATAGACAAAATAATGCAATATCCACATACAATAACTAAATATTAACTATGCACTGTTTCACACACAGATGCATCCCCCATGGAATCAGACGACAGTGGCCGCCTCGTCATCTCTGAGACACCAGTGGTGACCGATGCGGAGTGCTCACAGGGACATGAAGCCATTTCCTCCCCTTCACCACCACCGCGGACACCACCTCCACCACCGCCATCCATGCGGACAAAGACACCACCACCACCACCGCCATCCATGCGGACAAAAACACCACCTCCACCACCACCACCAGTGCGGACAACTCCGCAGAGCCTCAGGGCAGATGTTCCCTCCCTGCACGAGATGGGGACGGAGCAGAGTACAGCAGCCCAAAATGTCCCACGGCAGGCTGTCGTCACTCCAACCACCCAAACAGCAGCACGTCATCGTGTCAGACAGAGGGCCGTGCCCCTGGGTAGGGCTGCAGCAAGACCAGTGGATCCGGCCGATGGGTACGGAGTAGTTGAGACCCGGATGCTGCGTGTCCAGCGCCTGCAGGGGAGACACATGGGTGCAATGAAACTCAAACATAACACAAACCAGATAGGGGAGGGTCTGAGGGATAGTTTTATGACCCAACAATACTAATATCCCAAAACCATATGCACAACACAAGATAGTAAGGGGTCAAAACAAAAATTCTAACTGAATTAGATCTCTACAACACCTGAACGGAACAAGAAGACAGACAGGAAAAACAGGCAAGAAATACAGGAGTGTCAATTAAATCACACCTAGGGTCTCCTGTCACTAGGGGAGAATTCCCATCAGTCACCACTCGGATCCGCCCTTCATCATCTGGGATCCTGCACCCTCTGAGCCACAGATGTATAGACCCACAGTGGATTGGCAGATGTCTAAATGCCTAATCCTACATGTGGCGGACCAACAAGAGGGAGAACATAGGTTTTTTGGTGGTGACTTGAAGCAGTGCTATAAGTGCAAAAAAAGTGAAGTGCACGGTGAATAGTGAAAAACTGGTTATAAAATTAGGTAAAGAAGCAAAGGGGAAATTTATTAGAGTTCGCTTCTTCCCCAAATATTAAAAGAAAGGAGTGCGTGGTGGTTTAAACAAATATCCACCGTTGGCAAATAGGGTCGACATGTTTCTGCAGACTTATCAGATCAAACAGTATCCAGCTGCTTCCTCAGGACCAAATTACGCTACTGCTTGTGCAAAGAATTAGTGGGAAAACAAAAAAAGTAAATGGATATCACCTGTAAAGTAGCGATACCATCTTTCTCCTGGCTGATAGTATTCATATGTCAAAAGCAGGTCCATTCAGAAAACGTATATGTAGAGAAAGAAAACAGAAGAAAAATCAACATTTCTAAGTGCAGATCACAATGTAAGTGCACAAAACCAGACAACCTTTTATCGTAATCAGTGCTTGTCAGATGTGGTCGCCAAAATGTGCGTCTAACACATCCCTATTTACAACACCAAATGTGTAATTACTCACTTACCTAACTGGCAGGAGAGAAAGACCCACCTCACCTGGCTACAGCGCAGGTAAAGCGAGGCACCGCTCTAAAGTAGCGAAAAAACACAAGTAAAATGAAAGGGAACCATTAGGACATCACAGTCATCACGCTATTCAAGCAGAAGACCTCACACACAAATCATGTATTTTAAAACCAAGTGTGTATCGTGCTTTTAATCTGACCATAATAAATCTTAATCAGGCCAGTAAGAGCCCCACTCATGACAATTGTCGATGGTAAAGAACTGGTTTACAGGGGAGCCCAAACCGGGCTCTAAATTGCACAAATGAAAGGACCTGCACGTTATGCAGATTACACTGGTGCTGGAAAACACACAGTAAATGAAACGTACACTGCGCATAAAAGTAACATTGCATGGAACTCAGAACTGCCTTCACAGCCTCTTCTCAGAGAAGCGGAGAGCAAGGAGCCGCAAGCGTGCAACAACTAAGAGTAATCGCGCCTGTCTTAAGGGAGTCTCTCGAAGGAAGGAGCAAAGACTGCCCTGCGAGTCACAACGGAGACCCGTCATGGATTGTGACCTCGGGGCTTAAAGAGTAAACATCCCAGATACTGCCCTCATATTAAAGAACAGACGCGGTCTCAGCCTACCTGACCGTCGGTACCCCGGGCGTCCCTCTGGGCTGACGTGGGAGGTACCGACGCAGTGTTCAGTTTGTTGTTTTAATCCGGCAGGAATGAGCCAGCGCCGCATGTCGATGACGTCAGTCATGACGTCAGTCTGAGTGCGCACAGCTAGGCATTATGGGGATTGGAGTCTTATTCCCAATTATGCTATTGAAAGACTGCCCGAATGTATTTATATAATAACGGTCGCCCTGCTAGCATACAGAACGATAAGAAGTTGGCAGTCATACTGCGCTAAATTAAAACAATGGAAAAAGAAGTGTCCAAAGTACATATATAACAATTCACAAAATATAGACAGAATTTTGCATACAGCGCTCAGTTGCAAAAAATGTGATAAAGATAAGAACCCCAGCAGTTAGCCAAGCGAGTGTCTTAAAACATGTACAATGATGGTAGCGCTAATGGTGTACATAAAAAAGGTGTGTTGGTGAACATAAACCACTATTTGGGGAAATTGACCAAAGAGTGTCCAATACACAAGAGCATCACTCCACCAGGTGGCAAAGGAATGTTGCGCATGGCGATCAGTTGAAAAGGATATATTTCAAATATGTACCAAACTACCAGAGATCTTACTAGGTGGCAGTAGAATAACAAGGGGGAAGATTGGTCAGTGCTATTACTATACAATGTGCCCAGATAAGGGCCTAGCTGAGATAACTCAGAGGTCACAGAAACACGTCCCTTTCATCATAATGACATCCATGGGATCGGTTCGTTGAGACCTATTTTATCTGATCGAAGTTTGTACACCCATTTTTGCTCTTTGCCAAATAGGAACCCACTGATGTCTGTGATGTGTGATGGAATCATAGGTCAGCAGAGCATCCCTCGTAATGAACCTAAGCTCTCACACCTTGTCTGATATTGAAGAACAGGTACTCAATAGAGGACTTGGGTTTGTTTCAACTAACAAAACAGACCCCTTCCTCGCTAATATTGAGATGAACAAATTCTTTCGCAAGATTAGATTGCACTTCTTGTTTGCCAATAAAGATGGTCTGGCGAATGATCTTAACCCTGATTCTACTGATGACAATACTGGCCTACGGAAACCGTCCAGGTTCAATCCTACTACAATAGGCTTACCTGCTAAGGTATCAGCCTTTGAAGAAGCTGTAGACCATGATCTACAGCTTCTTTTGCAACAACACCACAAACCTTTCATCAACCTCAGTAGAAATGAACAACTAGCACTTAATGGACTAGCAAACAACCCAGCTGTCGTGATTAAGCCGGCAGATAAAGGGGGTGCCGTAGTTCTCCTGGACACGGACACCTATCGGGAGGAATGTTTGCGGCAATTAAATGACAACAAATTTTACCGCAAATTGGCTTGTGACCCTACCCCTAGACTTACCACCATTATTGGCACGATTGTTGAAGAAGCCTTGGCAGAGGGTTGGCTCACGGTCAAAGAGTCACAATTTTTATGTGCCACTAATCCAGTCATTCCATATTTCTATGTGCTGCCCAAGGTCCATAAACCCCAGAGGCCACCGCCAGGGCGCCCTATAATCTCGGGCATAGGCTCATTGCTTGAGCCTTTATCTACGTTTGTGGATTGTTTCTTGCAACCTTTGGTCTTAGAGATGCCTACTTATCTAAAAGACACCAAAACAGTGCTCAGAATCCTCCCTGAAGTGAGTTATGACGCCGAACAAGACCTCTTGGTCTCGTTCGACGTAGAAAGCCTCTACACTTCCATACCTCAAACTGAAACTCTAGAGGTAATAGAGGGCCTTCTTGAAACCCGAGATCTTAAATCCATCACACCTGTCGGGTTGATCATGAATTTAGCGACTTTGGCTATGACCGAAAACTTTTTTGCTTTCGAGGACTCCCTGTACCTACAGATTAGCGGGACCAGCATGGGCAGCGTTTTTGCCCCGAGTCTCGCGAATTTGTATGTACATCATTTTGAGCAACTACACGTGCTCACTCCAACCAACCCATTTAAGAACAATGTGCGTCTATGGAAGCGTTACATTGATGACGTGCTGGTGGTTTGGCGTGGCACTATTGAGAACTTGAACAGATTCCACGTGTGGTTAAATGAGCGGAATCCTTTTCTCAAATTTACCATGGAATTTAGTGCAGAAGAGTTATCTTTTTTGGATCTGTTGGTTACATCTACTCCGTCAGGTTTACACACTGAAATATATCGGAAACCGACAGCAAGGAATTCCCTTTTGAGCTATCAGAGCTTTCATCCCAAAGCCCTGCTTGATAATCTGCCATACGGGCAATTTCTTCGTATCCAACGAAATTGCTCGACCAGGCCGGCTTTTGAGGTACATGCTTCGAACCTTGAGAAACAGTTGGTGGAAAAGAAGTACCCCAAAAAACTTGTTAAAGCAGCCAAAAAGCGTGCTTTAAACAATAACAGGGATGGTCTTCTCGAACTTCTGCCTCCAAAAGAAGCACCGAAGAGAATAACTTATGTTAACACCTTCAGTACTAAGTCAAACCTGATTCAGAAAATAGTGAAAAAGCACTGGGCCATCCTGAACACAGGGGGAGATACTGTCACTCTACCCCCTCCCCTCTTTGCTTTTAAACGAGGACGGAATGTAAAGGATCAGTTGGTCCACACGAGACCTAAGACCATGAATCCCCGCACCATAGGAACCCTCTGGGACATGCCAGCTGTCACGGGACACCATCCCTGTGGCAACTGTGTGGCATGTCCATTTACAACCAAATCGACACAGATTGACATTGGTACAGGGCGCCCCTGGGAGCAGCGCCGTTTCACTAATTGTAACAGTCAAAATGTCATCTATTTAATCACATGTCCCTGCAATATGCAGTATGTAGGGATGACTGCACGCAAAGTGAAACTGAGGATTTCTGAGCACAGGAGCTCCATCCGGTGCTCCAAACAGGCTACCAGACTAACAGCTCACTACATAGAGGTTGGCCATTCTCCTTCGGAACTCAAGTGGACAATCATTGAACAACCTATGATTCCATCACAGACATCAGTGGGTTCCTATTTGGCAAAGAGCAAAAATGGGTGTACAAACTTCGATCAGATAAAATAGGTCTCAACGAACCGATCCCATGGATGTCATTATGATGAAAGGGACGTGTTTCTGTGACCTCTGAGTTATCTCAGCTAGGCCCTTATCTGGGCACATTGTATAGTAATAGCACTGACCAATCTTCCCCCTTGTTATTCTACTGCCACCTAGTAAGATCTCTGGTAGTTTGGTACATATTTGAAATATATCCTTTTCAACTGATCGCCATGCGCAACATTCCTTTGCCACCTGGTGGAGTGATGCTCTTGTGTATTGGACACTCTTTGGTCAATTTCCCCAAATAGTGGTTTATGTTCACCAACACACCTTTTTTATGTACACCATTAGCGCTACCATCATTGTACATGTTTTAAGACACTCGCTTGGCTAACTGCTGGGGTTCTTATCTTTATCAAATTTTTTGCAACTGAGCGCTGTATGCAAAATTCTGTCTATATTTTGTGAATTGTTATATATGTACTTTGGACACTTCTTTTTCCATTGTTTTAATTTAGCGCAGTATGACTGCCAACTTCTTATCGTTCTGTATGCTAGCAGGGCGACCGTTATTATATAAATAAATTCGGGCAGTATTTCAATAGCATAATTGGGAATAAGACTCCAATCCCCATAATGCCTAGCTGTGCGCACTCAGACTGACGTCATGACTGACGTCATCGACATGCGGCGCTGGCTCATTCCTGCCGGATTAAAACAACAAACTGAACACCGCGTCGGTACCTCCCACGTCAGCCCAGAGGGACGCCCGGGGTACCGACGGTCAGGTAGGCTGAGACCGCGTCTGTTCTTTAATATGAGGGCAGTATCTGGGATGTTTACTCTTTAAGCCCCGAGGTCACAATCCATGACGGGTCTCCGTTGTGACTCGCAGGGCAGTCTTTGCTCCTTCCTTCGAGAGACTCCCTTAAGACAGGCGCGATTACTCTTAGTTGTTGCACGCTTGCGCCTCCTTGCTCTCCGCTTCTCTGAGAAGAGGCTGTGAAGGCAGTTCTGAGTTCCATGCAATGTTACTTTTATGCGCAGTGTACGTTTCATTTACTGTGTGTTTTCCAGCACCAGTGTAATCTGCATAACGTGCAGGTCCTTTCATTTGTGCAATTTAGAGCCCGGTTTGGGCTCCCCTGTAAACCAGTTCTTTACCATCGACAATTGTCATGAGTGGGGCTCTTACTGGCCTGATTAAGATTTATTATGGTCAGATTAAAAGCACGATACACACTTGGTTTTAAAATACATGATTTGTGTGTGAGGTCTTCTGCTTGAATAGCGTGATGACTGTGATGTCCTAATGGTTCCCTTTCATTTTACTTGTGTTTTTTCGCTACTTTAGAGCGGTGCCTCGCTTTACCTGCGCTGTAGCCAGGTGAGGTGGGTCTTTCTCTCCTGCCAGTTAGGTAAGTGAGTAATTACACATTTGGTGTTGTAAATAGGGATGTGTTAGACGCACATTTTGGCGACCACATCTGACAAGCACTGATTACGATAAAAGGTTGTCTGGTTTTGTGCACTTACATTGTGATCTGCACTTAGAAATGTTGATTTTTCTTCTGTTTTCTTTCTCTACATATACGTTTTCTGAATGGACCTGCTTTTGACATATGAATACTATCAGCCAGGAGAAAGATGGTATCGCTACTTTACAGGTGATATCCATTTACTTTTTTTGTTTTCCCACTAATTCTTTGCACAAGCAGTAGCGTAATTTGGTCCTGAGGAAGCAGCTGGATACTGTTTGATCTGATAAGTCTGCAGAAACATGTCGACCCTATTTTCCAACGGTGGATATTTGTTTAAACCACCACGCACTCCTTTCTTTTAATATTTGGGGAAGAAGCGAACTCTAATAAATTTCCCCTTTGCTTCTTTACCTAATTTTATAACCAGTTTTTCACTATTCACCGTGCACTTCACTTTTTTTGCACTTATAGCACTGCTTCAAGTCACCACCAAAAAACCTATGTTCTCCCTCTTGTTGGTCCGCCACATGTAGGATTAGGCATTTAGACATCTGCCAATCCACTGTGGGTCTATACATCTGTGGCTCAGAGGGTGCAGGATCCCAGATGATGAAGGGCGGATCCGAGTGGTGACTGATGGGAATTCTCCCCTAGTGACAGGAGACCCTAGGTGTGATTTAATTGACACTCCTGTATTTCTTGCCTGTTTTTCCTGTCTGTCTTCTTGTTCCGTTCAGGTGTTGTAGAGATCTAATTCAGTTAGAATTTTTGTTTTGACCCCTTACTATCTTGTGTTGTGCAATGAAACTCACCATGACAAAACTGTCTAACAGATTAGGAAAAATGACTGACGCTGTGCGTGAGCTCACCACAGCCGTAGCTGCGGGCAACAATGACATCAAGCTTTGCCTGCAGGAACTGACACGTGCTGTAGTCACAGGCCAACAAAGGGAGCGCCGGAGGCACAGGCAGTTCATGCTCGCTACAAGTTCCACCAATAGGGCCATCACTAAGCTGTGCAACAGCACAGCTGTGCTATCCCGCAGGTCCGTGTCCCTGCAAGTGGACCTAGGGCATTATTGTGGGGATGTGGCAAGGGCCGTCGAGAGAGTGACCACTGCAGTGGAGCATCTGCAGTCTGGAACTGCCAGTGTCAGCAGTGTGGGAGTGGATGAGGGGAGTGAGGCAGCCTCCAGTGTGAGCAGCGTCTCCCTGCCGGAGACCAGCGGGAGGAGGCGCAGTGTGCGCGGCGCAACAGCCACTGACACTCATCGTGGAGATGCGGAGGAGTCACAGGACAGGAGACTGGGGTTATGTGACAAACGCAAGTAGACATGTGGCAATGTCTCACTATCCATGGTGACGTAACCATGGGCCAACTATAGTGCCACAAGCAGCACCCGTGTTGACAAGTGACTATTTTAGTTTAGCTTTTACTGCAGCTGCATCATGTTTGTGTTACATATTTCTGCACCAGTCAGGTGTTCATGACCATTAAACCCTTGCAAACCAGATCATGTTGTCAAGGCTCTCTCTTACCTGTCTCAGAAATGATGCCGGGTGATGTATGTCCACCTCCGTTGCCGTTCTGCTGTGTTGGGCACATGTGCCTGTTGGTGTTGGGGGGGGGTTGCTGTGCACGTAGTTCATCCTCTCCGTCCACCTCTATAGGTATCCACCTACGGGTGGGGCGATGTTGTGCAGGATGGCACAGACAGCTATCATCTGGCAGCAGGTCACTGGGTCGTACTGCAAGGCACCTCCTGTCTTGTGCAGTATTCGGAAGCGACTCTTGAGGATGCCGAATGTACGCTCCACCACATTCCTTGTGCTGATGTGTGCTCTGTTGTAGCGCTGCTCTTGAGGTGTTGCTGGGTTGAGGTAGGGAGTGAGTAGACACTCACGCAATGCGTAAGCGCTGTCACCTGCAGGATGGGGTGAGAATGGTCATCAGCATGAATGCAATGATACATGTGGGGATGGAGTAAACGATGATGCATCAATATGTACCTAGTAGGTGTCCCTCTCCAAATTCACCGTTAATCAGGCGCCTGTGGATGCCACTGTGATGGAAGATGTAAGCGTCGTGTGTGCTCCCTGGGAATTGGGCTACAAGGTCCGTAATGATGTACTTAGCATTGCACACGACCTGCACATTTATAGAATGATATGACTTTCGGTTGCGGAATATGTATTCGATGGCTGAGGGAGGACAGATGGGGACATGCGTGTAGTCAACACACCCTATCACATGGGGGAATTGTGCCACCTGGTAGAACTCCCGTTTGGTGCGGGTCAGCTGCTGGGGGGTTGTGGGGAAGGTGATGTGGCGATGTATGAATGTCAGCATGGCCTCTAGTAACCGGTGGAAGAAGCGTGATAATGCGCTTTGCGACACGCCTCCGGTCTCTGCTATTACCCCCTGGAAGCTTCCAGACGCCAGCAGGTGCAGGCTGCATAGGACCTGGACATGGGCTGGTATGGCGTTGGTCCTACGGGTCTGGTGCTGCAGTAATGGTTCCAGATCTGCTATTAGACGCATGATCATGGCACGGTTGAGTCTGTACTTATCGTACACCTATTCCTCTGTCTGCCCCAGCAATGTGATGCGCACCCTGAAGACCCTGTCCTGGATCATCCTCCTGCGCTGAGCCTGGAAGTTGATCCTCCTCCTCCTAGCAAGCACGTAGGGGGCAGCCATTTTGGAAGACTTGTGGGGTTTCCAGGTGCATTTGTGAAGGGTTACTGATTGTCAGCACCTGGTAAAAAAATTTTTTTTTTTTCATTCCTTCAAATAACTTTACCTCCAGTTTGAGATTCCCCTTATTTTGCTCATGCTAAATAGCGATTTTGGCATTTTTTGGTATTAGCAATTTTTCATGCATTCCATTGCGATTCTTTATTAGCGATTCGGTATTTCCGAGGTCAGCTTTGGTGTTCGTTATTTCCGATTGTCTGATTTGCGATTCGGTAATTTACCGAGGGGATTGTTTTAGCGATTCTTTATTTTTTACCGATTTGGGGTTGATGCATTGCATTTTCTGGTTTTGCATTTGGTATCGGCCTGTTTTACCGATTCGGTATTTTACCGGGAGGTATTTTGCTTGATGCATCTGCCAGTATGTCTTTGTTTAATCTAAAAACTTCTGCACAGCCGCTCACCTTCATAACAGCGCCATGATCTTATCTTGTCTTAAAAGGAATTTATAAAGCGCACGTTCACCCAGAGGTTTTATGGCGCTGATCAGGCCGGAGTCACACCAAGGGAAGTCACCCGAGAGCTTGCTCGTATAACCAAGTTTTAAGAATTCTTCTGAACGCCAGGAGATTATTGCTCATCCGGATTGGTAATGGCAGGGAATTACAGAATATTGGGGCGAGATAAGAGAACCTACACCCCACCTGGCATCTGAGCTTGAAAGTAGGGATAGTCAAGAGCTGAAGATGGGCAGATCGCAGGTTACGAGAAGGTAGATGCGTAGCTATTCTGCAGCTAATACATTTTGGGCTATTTTGTGCAAAGCTTTAAAGACAATGCACCCAGTCTTGAAAGCAATGCGTTGAGCCATAGGAAGCCAATGAAGTTTATTCAACATAGGTCTAGCAGATAGCCATGTAGGTTGCTTATGTATTAACCTAGCGGCCTGATTTTGTACCAGTTGAAGACGCTTGATTAGGCCCAGAGGGAGACCAAGGTAGATGGAATTTGAAAAGTCTAAGTGTGACAGGACCAAGGCAATCACAACCTGTATCTCAGCAGAGTGGGTGAGCAGGTGGGCAATCTTCCTGATCCTGCGCACCTGAAATAGGCAGGATGACACCACTGCACCCACTTGGCCTCTACGAGAGAGGTTGGCGTTGATGATGACCCCCAGGCTTTTTACCGATGAAGAAGGATGAGGGGAGGGGCCCAGTTCCACAGGCCAATAGTGAGGGCCCCAGGCAAGTTCACTCTTCCCGGGTAGGATTAGTTCAGTCTTGCCTGGGTTCAGTTTCAGATGGTTGCGGTCCATCCAGCTCTGAATATGGAGCATGGTAGTTTGAAATTGAAGAATGGAACGGTGGAACTGTCCAAGGTAAAAACCAGCTGGAGGTAATCCGCATAGTTAAAGGTGGTAACCATCATATCTTTTAAAGAGTGGATCAAAGGCCGGAGATACAGGTTGAAAAGGAGAGGCGAAATGGAAGAGCCCTGTGGGACTCCACATGAGATAACCTGTTTAGGAGCGATGAAAGGAGTGAGACGGACAGCTTGCGTTCTGCCCTCAAGAAAATATCTGATCCAGTTATAGGCAGTGCCCAGGATGCCGGCCTGTTTGACACGGTCCAACAAGATTTTATGGTCGACCGTGTCAAAGGCGGCCGACAGATCTAATAATACTAACGCCTGGGCAACACCTCTATCGGCATTAGCTCTCATGGTGTCCAGCAGAGTCAGAATTACAGCCTCAGTGGAGTGAGCAGGCCTAAAACCTGCCTGATGTGGCTCTAGGTATTCTGACTGTTCTATAAAATTGGATAGGCACTTAGTCAGATCTTGGACAAAAAGGGGAGAAGAGAGATGGGCCGATAATTAGAAAGGTTCGTAGGGTCAGCCCCAGGTTTTTTAAGTAGGGGGACAATTATGGCATTCTTAAAGGCAGAAGGGACCCTGCCCTGCGTCAGTGACTCGTTGAGGAAAGGTAACACACTATGATGTAAATGGGAAAGAACATCTCATAATATAAGGGGGACAGCAGTCATTAGGGGAGCCGGATTTGACACGAGTCAATAAATCTGAGAGTGTCAAAGGGCTGAGGAGAGGGACATTTTCCAGAGTAGAGGCATTAATTGCCAGATTGTCCGTCGATTCTCTAAGCAGTGTAGTTGAAATACTTTGATGACTGAGATCTTCTCCAGGAAGAAATTGTTTAGGGAATCACATAGATCTTGAGTGGGAGATTGTTTTGGAAGGATCCTTTCAGAGTTGCAGAGGTCATTAACTATCAAAGAAAATTTCCTTCGACTTATTCTGGGAGTCTAATATTCTTCGTGAGGATGCTCCTTTCGGAGTGGCAGATACGCGCTTTCCAAATAACAATTTCCATTCCATTTCCATTTCCATTCCTTTCTCATATTTAATCCACTGGCAAGCCTTTTCTCACTCTGGATCACAATGGGTTTTGCTGGTAGCAAAATAAACCTTTGATGCTCTTCTAAATGCTCTCACACTAGGAGTGCAGGCTGGCCCCTGCTGTGAGAGTTACAGAACTCTCAGGCTGCTTGCAGGGGGCAGCTCACGCTAATGGCCGAAATTATGGACAAAAGGAGTCCGTGAAAGACTTGTTCACGGACAGCAGACAAGAGGCCCAAATTACAGGCAGTCCGTGAAATTTACGGACGGTTGGTCACTCTAGTACCATTACCTACATGACTACAGAGTACTCTGTGCTGAGGGGTCAACAGAGGTGACTGTTCCTTCTGGGTTTCCTACCTTCCTTCATGGTGATTCATTTTCAAGGACATGCATGTCACACTTTTGGTCGTGACTGTCTTACTAAATGTGGCCCTGGGGCACCCAGGATGTTGACTGCTTTATTGTGGGCCCTCTGCTGCCTGCTTTCGTAGGTGAGCGAAGACTGTCCTTCTGTGGGCTGCACCACCCATCTACTGCATAGGAGGCGTAACATGGTAGCTGATGGTATTCATGCGCTGAACGCCACCCACCACGAAGGTGTGTGCTCTCAGCATCGAGTGGCTTGCCTTCTCGTCACAGTTTGATCGGGCTGGTGAGGTTTCTGTGCTGTTCTTTTGTTTATTGAATACCTGTGGAGGTGGCGATGGCTTCAATACAGTACTTGGCCCTCTTGTTGTGGAGAGTTACCCATCTGCGCAGGCATTGCGTTGAAAAGACTCTGTTGAGAGACTTGAGAACTATTTTGCTGCCGTTGCTGTAGACAACTATAGACTATGGGCATATTATCAACAGGCAGTGATAATTATCGCTAAGCGCGATTTTAAATATCGCTGGCTATCGCTGGATTACG
Organism: Lissotriton helveticus; assembly: GCF_964261635.1. Lineage (NCBI taxonomy): Eukaryota > Metazoa > Chordata > Amphibia > Caudata > Salamandridae > Lissotriton > Lissotriton helveticus. The sequence continues at coordinate 387,539,426 of NC_136061.1, read as the reverse complement.
TCGCCGAGTTAGCACGTTATCATCAACGCTTAACTCCAAAGTGATAAAAAAATCCAGCGATAGTGGCGAAATGCCTGAATATCTCTGGAAATCCAGCGATAAAAAAGCAGCGATAGGGAAATCGTTGATAAAAGCCATGGTGGACTTATCCTGACAATCCACCTCCCATTGACAAGATGGCTAAGTCAGGTTTCAATCAGGCGTTCAAATACCAGCGATAATTGCGGTTAGCGCTACTTTTATTATCACTATGCGGGTCCTGGGCCGGATTGATAATTGAGGGAAGTTGTGTTGGCGACAGTTTTCATGTTATTTCAGTGAGGAACGCCTACTTTGCATATTATTAGCGATAAATATCGCTGACATGCAAAGCGGCAGGATAAACGGCAGCTTTCACAAGGATACTAGCGCTAACCCATGTTAGCGAGTCCTTGGTGATAGTGTGAATGGAAAATCGCTGCTTTCCCGGGGATAAGTGCTGGAAAAGCGGCAAAACTTTCCTTGATAATATGCTCCCACGTCCCATGCTCCTGCACTTAGGCGGTGCTACTATTCACAAACTGGCAAAGTCAGTAGTGGAGGATGGCCCACAATTTACATATACTAATCTGAAATGAGCCCTCACTGCGTATTTTGAACCGCTTGCGAATCCTGACTATCAACGGTTACTCCTAGACTAGGCCAGACAGCTCCCCGAAGAGTCAGTTGACACTTTCTACGCTCGCCAAAAAGAACTTGCAAGTACCTGCACATTGCCTGACGTAGATGATGAAATTTGTGCAAAGTTTATGCAGGGCTGTACAATCTTTGAAACTGAGGGAAAATATTTTCCAGGTTCCAGGTATGTCCATGGTGCATATGCTCATGATGGGGAGATCAAATGATCTGTCAAAGGTGCGTGCAGCAGACATGGAAGCATCTCTACAGTGACAAGTAAAAACAGAGCCCGTCAATGTGGTGGCAGGTGTGGGGGCTGACAAGAAAGTCCTGTCCCAAGCCTGCTGTGAGTGCTGGAGTGTGTTACACATGCAGGGATCCCTATTCTCATCATGGGTCATGCCCTGCTCAGGGGAACGATGCTCTGCCAGCAACAAACTAAACCATTTTTCTAAAGTGTGCTGTTCCTCTGCACTGCCAAAGACACAGAAATCTAAGGCAATAAATGTCATGTGGACCCCTGTGGCCTAAGATGACAAAGAGGACATGGATGATGATGACGTGGAAGGGGCAATACACGTCAAACATGCCATGCTGCCCGGAGAATGTCCCCGTGGTGCATACCAAAATGCACAGTCCTTTTGTCGGGCCACCAACACCAGGCCCTAATTGACACAGAAGCGTCCATAAACATTCATGCACAGTCTTTGCTGAAAACACTCCCAACACAGCCTGTCCTGCACCCCACACCCACACAAGTATTTGCTAATGGGTTGACCACACCGCTTCCACTGGCTAGGATTTTTATTACAGAGATCATGCTCTGTGTATGAATCAGAGAGTGTGAGACACCATTTCTCACGTTGGTGAACCATCTGCACTCCAAGAGAAGGCTGCAGAAGCCTTGCAGCTGCGCCATGTGCAGAATGACAATATGTCAAGGAACAGATGAGCCAAAATGCGGCAGTTTCAAATTAGTGACAAGGTGCTTGTCACAAACCGATGTCCGGGCAGCAAGTTTCGGTTGCCGTTTGAGATCGAGCTGTGGAGAGTGAGCACTGTTAAAGAAACCATGGTCACTACCCGGAGGCGAGCGGAGACTGTTACAAGGAATGTGTCCCACTTCAAACTGTACAAGAAGCCAGAGTCAAGCCCAGAGATCCCTCAAGGTGCATCTCCCACTGTTGAATGTGGATGCGAGGATGATGATGAGAGACTCCTGTTTTGTGATGTTTCCTCCTCTCTTCTGCCATCAGTATGATTTTGACCGCAGGGGCGGCTCTAGGCTCATGGCGGCCCTGGGCAGGGAGCGTAGGTAGGGGGCCCCGGAAGAGGGGGTCCGGGAAGAGTGGAGCGCGGAGGCCAGTGAAGAGTGGGGTGTCAGGGTGTTTGGAAGTGGAACAGAGCCGGAGGCTGCCAAATCCCTGCCAGGGGCCGCCACGCAAATATGTATCCATCCTCAGAGGATTATTATATTAAGGCTATATATTGGCGTGGTGGCCCCTGCAGTTGGGTGGCCCGGTGCAGGTGCACAGCTTGCACATGCCTAAGGCCGCCCCTGTTGACCGTCATACCAGACCGATAGATTATTCTGAGTCCAAGGAGGGTGGGGGAAGAAGTCCTAGTGGTGTAGATCATTCTCGGTTGTTTTCTCCTTCTCATGTTGATCAGGAAGGCAGGGAGCATTGGTCCCAGTAGACAAGCGATTGGAAGATATGATCTGCACCCTATACCCGTTGTCTCCCAGAGGTTCGAAACATTTTGTTTTGAGGTTAAGTGAAGCGGTTACATCACATACTGTATTACTGTATCTGATCATGCGTTTTTGTTATTTTAGCTGTTGTTGACTAAATCACCTGTGGGAGTTTTGCGCATATTTGATGTTTGTTACTTGATTGCAAGACTGAGCATCACTGTTTGTTTTTATTTTATTCATATGTTTCTGTTTCATTTGTGTAAAGGAGGAATGTTATGTTGGGGGATGTGGAACATCCCACATAGTTCAGAAAGATAGGGGGGTTTATTAGGCAACCCAGCCACGCACAAGCTGAATTGTTTAGGCTCGTGACATGCGGGGCAAGAAAATAAAGAACCGGGGGCCCGGACTTCGTGGTCAGCGAAATACCACAGAGAGTGTGTCCGTCTGCTTCATTTCTGCACGCAGCGTTTTTAGGCTGGGCCGTAACACGTAGACACAACCATCAGTTTTACTCTTTATGTTAGCTTATACCGTATGGTCATGTTGCATCCTGGTGTCAGACTGTATCAAGAGGTAATGTCCCCTATGTCAATCTGGGTCAGACTATCTCATGGTGTCAGTCTGTATTTTGTTGGCAGCTTGTGTCAAGTGGCCACCTGTCTTCTATTGAACTGTATTTTTCAGTTAGCTCAGAGCCTGTAGTCTGTTGTCAGCCTTGACTCCCTGTTTATCCAGGTCTTCTTCTATTTTGCAGTCAGTCTGTATCTCGAGATAGCCTGTGTTATGTGATCAGCGTTTATTCTGTAAGGAGGCCACCTTGATCTCTCAGCTTCTGCATCTCTTAGGACCTGTCTACCATGGGTTAGTGATAGCCAACAGTTGTATGCGTACTAAGGGATGCTGAGTTTAAATCTGTGACTCACTTTGATGCCGTTTCTTTTCTCAGGTGACCACTTCACCGATCTACCATTCCAGTGGCTGTTCTTTCTTCTTCCTCTGGGAATGATCATCTCAATCCTCCTAACCCTCGCTCTCTGGAAAAGGTAACACATATCACTGCCTACTACAATCGGGAAACATCCTTTACGACACAACTTTTACCACGCAGTGCCTTTACAACGCAGGTTTTTTAACGCAAGTCATTACAACGAATTGCGCTGGGGGGCGCTCTAGGATAGGTAATAGTTTAATTTACTATCCAACACCTTCCCTACTATCCACGGGGACTGGAGTTGGAATAGTAAATTAAACTATTCACTATCCAGCACCCCCCCAACGCAAGTCGTTGTAACGACTTGCGTTGAAAAACTTGCGTTGTAAAAGCATGCGTGGTAAAAGCATGTGTTGTAACAACGTACATCCACTACAATCACTCCTCACTGTAAATCCCAAATGTCATCTCTGACATCTCCCTAACTGCGTCATGTTCATATCCAAAAGGCTGTCCTCTGGCCACTACTCCTCTCCTACTTCCCAAAAAACCTTACAGGTGCTGTCCTCCTCCTTACTGCATCTCAGATCTGATCAATACTGCACTCTGACCACCAAAACTCTCACCTTATCGTTTTTTCTGATAGTAACGTTGTTGGGATTTGGTATATAGCGGCAAGTGCTAAGAGGGGATTGCATGTAAAAATTGATTTTCTGACCTGCTGAGAAATTGCTTTTAAATTTGTTTTTAAAATTGTCACACCTACCTGTTAGATTTTGGAGCTGTGTTCAATACTCCGAGGGATGGCTATTTCCGCTTAGGTTAACGCTCTAGCTTGCAGCCACAAACGCACTACAGCCTCCCCACGTCATCACGCTCACTCTGCCTCATTAGGAACCGATAACGCGACCGTGCAGGAGCGCTTTTTCTGATAGTAATGTTGTTGGGATTTAGTATATAGCGGCAAGCGTTAAGAGGGGATTACATGTAAAAATTGATTTTCTACCCTGCTGAGAAAGTGCCTTAAAATTTGTTTTTAACAATGTCACACCTACCTGTTAGATTTCAGAGCTGTGTTCAATGCTCCTAGGGCTGGCTATTTCCACGTAGGTTAACGCTCTAGCTTGCAGCCACAAACGCGCTAGAGCCTCCCCACGTCATCACGCTCACTCGGCCTCATTAGGATCCAAGACGCATCCGCGCAGGAGCGTTTTTTCTGATAGTAACGTTGTTGGGATTTAGTATATAGCGGCAAGCGCTAAGAGGGGATTGCATGTAAAAATTGATTTTCTAACTTGCTGAGAAACTGTTTTTAAATTTGTTTTTAACATTGTCACACCTACCTGTTAGATTTCGGAGCTTTGTTCAATGCTCCTGGGGCTGGCTATTGCCTCTTATTTTAATGTTCTAGCTTGCAGCCACAAACGCCTAGAGCCTCTCCACGTCATCATGCTCACTCGGCCTCATTAGGAGCCGATGACGCGACCGCGCCACTGGCGCACCGAAGGCCTAAGGGAAGCACGTCTGCGCCCGTCTGTGCCCGTCTGCGCCCGTCCGGGACCAGGGACCCTGCTGGTTCCAATAATTTAAGGCTCTGCTACACACGTGAACAGATCATATACCTCAAAGAAGAACCCAAAGGTAAGTGCAAACACTCTATAAGTTGTGAGCACTATCCTTTACAACGTCCTAGCTGTGATTATAGAATCGGCTCTCCTCTACGTAAGTCTGACCTCTTAGTGGAGGAAAGGGAACTCAAAATGTTCTTACTTAATTGTCGCTCCCTCCCCAAACAGGCTGTGGAGACACACATCCTACTGGAAGAGGAAAACCCTGATATCCTATTCCTCACGGAAACTTGATTAGACAAAGACATGGATTATGCCATTATACAAACACTCCCACCTCACTATACGATACAGAGGCAAGACCGATTTGTCGGTAGGGGTGGGGGCATCCCATTATTTAAAAGAATGTTTTTAAATGCCCATTTCGAATAATTCCATTCCTAACTGTGAAAGTATCCTGTTTTCCATCTGGGAATCTCATGTTACTACCCTTTCGGGCATTTTACTTTACCGTCCCCCAGGCCCTGCTAGTCCATTTTGTCAGGCTATGCCTGAAATAGTAGCTAATTTGGCAAGTTCCCTGCCTAATTTTACGGTATTGCGAGATTTTAACATACACTTTGATAATGCTCAACTCGCCCAAATAGCAGACTTTGTTGAGGGGCTAGTGGCCTTTCAGTTCAATCAAAAAGTCCCAGGGCCAACACATAATAAAAATCATCTATTGGACCCCATTTTTCTTAAAAATTCAATCTTTGACGGCCTTTCAACCTATTCCATTACCCTGGTCCGATCACCTCTTGCTCCCATTCACGTGGGCTAGGCAGGAAATAAGTCCTCTGGCTAGGGAAATAAATAAACATATTCGGACCTGGTCTACACTTCCAAGGAACGCATGGGAGAATGAATTGGAAATCACAAGACCTATACCCCTTCCTAATCCTATAACTGCCAATGATACTTTCAATAGTTGGTTAGAGTCCTTGCTAAACACTAATCTCCAAAAAAAGAGATACAGATAAAAACTGGTACTAAGAGAAATCCCCGCTACTCCTTGGGACTCCGGAAGCTTAAGCAAGAATGTAAAGTATTGGAAAGGAAGTGGAGAAAAGACTTCTCATCTAGCAATAAAGCCAAATATAGAGAAGCTATTAAACATTATACATTAGAAATAAAATCCGCACAAAGCTGCTAATATCAAGTGAAAATAGCACCAGCGGTAAATTGTCCGCGCAAAATCTTCTTGAATGCTAAATCACTTCTGACTCCTTCTATCCCCTCACTGATCGCAGAGAACCCTCAATTCCGTTGTAATCAGCTAGCACAATTCTTCTCAGGGATGATACAAACTATCTATAAGTCCTTCCCTCTAGAAAGTGACAAGCAGCTGGTACTTCAAACTGATCCAATAAAGGAACAGGTCCTACTGAAGTAATTTCCCCTACTGAATCAGAATTCCTTAGTAGATATTTTAGCCCATCCTAAATCGGGGTCACCTTCTGACCCTGCTCCGCCTACTATTCTTTACAAGAACAGTAAGACCATTTCTTCAGTCTTAGTTGACCTGATTAAGGCCTCCTTTCTCACAGGAATTGTGCCTCCCTTGTGGAAACGGGCGATGGTCAAGGGTCTACTAAAGAGGCCCAACTTAGATCCAGAAGATTGGGCAAACTACTGACCTATCTCCCTGCTTCCTGGCATAAGTAAAATTGCCGAGAAGCATGTAAATTCTTCCCTATCGGGCTTCTTGGAAAATAATGACTCGCCCCACTCCCCACAAACAGGTTTTAGATCACAACAGGGCACTGAGACTGCTCTCCTGTTGGTGGTGGAGGAAACCAGGAAAATGCTTGACAACGGAGGCTGCGCTGCAATTATTTTATTATTTATTTAATTATTTATTTAAAGGTTTTATATAGCGCTACTGGACCCAGGAGTATCAGAGCGCTTTACAGACAGATAAGAAGAATACAAATCAAGAACACATAATAAACATAAGAACAAATAAACCACTAAAACAAAATAGAACATAGTTACAGAGTGAATAAAAACTGGCATGTGAACAAACATATCAGTTCGAAGAGGAGATTGAGGGAAGGGAGTAAATTAGGGGTAGGTAGGGGGGATGAGGGTGGATAAGAAGATAGGAGGGAAAAGGGTAGTGTGAGAGGGAGGGGAGGTAGTATGAAAAGAAGAGAGGCAGGGTGGGTTGAGGAGAATGAAATGAGGACTGAATCAGAATAGGGACTATTAGGTGCCCCAATATTTATTTAGAAGAAGTACCTTGAGTCTTTTTTTGAAGAGAGGGTAGGAGGGGTTGCAGCGAAGATCTTTGGGGAGCGAGTTCCAAATCGTAGGGGCATTACCAGAGAATGCACGTGATTGTGTCTTTGTACAATTGAGTCTCAGGGGGATGAGGATGAGGGCGTTGGTGCTTCTCAAGGACCTGGAGCACCCAGCTTTTTGCAGTTTGTTGGAGAGGTAAGAGGGAGTGTTCTGGTGAAGGGCTTTGTGAGTAATACATGCCAACTTGAAGGTGGATCTACCTTCAATTGGGAGCCAGTTAAGGTTTTTGAGGATAGGAGAAATGTGATCGAAGCGTTTACAATCGGAGATGAGTCTAGCAGCAAGGTTGAGGACAGATTTGATCGGGGTAAGGTGGACTTTAGGGGTGCCGGCAAGGGTGGCAATACCATAATCAAGTCTGGAAAGTACAAGAGATTGGACAACAATTTTGAAATCGTCTGCAGGGATGAAAGGTTTGATTTTTTTAAGGTGGAGAAGGGAGAAGAGAGCACTTTTTGCGGCATTTTTAATGTGTGGGATGAGAGTAAGATTGTTATCAATGCTGATGCCCAAGGATTTGACCGAGTTAGAAGTGGAGAGGGAGCAGTTGAGTGCATTGATGTCATTGATCCAGGATTGAATGGGCAGAGAGCAGTTTTTGGGGGTGAAAAGAATGACTTCAGTTTTTTGGGGATTCAATTTGAGATGGTTGAGATGGAACCAGGCTTGGCCTTTATTCAAGGTATCGTTGAGGAGATGAAAGTCATGACGGGATTTAATCTTGTAGTAAAGTTGTGTGTCGTCCGCATATAGGTGATAACTAATATTAGCTTGTTTAAGGATGAGGGTGAGTGGTTCCATGAATAAATTAAATAGGGTAGGAGAAAGGATAGAGCCTTGAGGGACCCCAAGTGAGACAGGTTGAGGTTTGGAGAGGCAGTGATTGACTTTAATTTGTTGGGATCTGTATAGGAGATAGGAAGAGAACCATTGGTGAACAGTGCCCTCAAACCCGAAGCGGTCTTTAAGAATATTAAGAAGGGTGGGATGGTGGACAGTGTCGGACGCCGCAGAGAGGTCAAGGAGGATAAGGAGGGAGGATTCACCTTTGTCAAGAGAGCGATGAATGTCATCAGTGATACTGAGCATGGCAGTTTCAGTGCTGCAACCTTTTCTAAAACCAGATTGGAAAACGTCGAGGAGATTGAAGGAAGTGATATGTTTGTCTAACTGGAAAAGTACACATTTTTTCAAGGGCTTTGGAGAGGAAGGGAAGATTAGAGATAGGGCGTAGGTTGTTCAGGTCATTAGGATCAGCGGTGGGGTTTTTAAGGATGGGAGAGATTTGACCAAGTTGAAGGGATGCTGGCACGCAACCCGTGGCGAGGGAGGAATTGATGATATTAGTCCAGATGGGGGCAATGATGTGTTTAAGTTCTTGGACAAACTGGGCGGGTAGGGGGTCATTGGTGTGAGAAGATGGTTTGAGTTTAGAGATGATATTGAGGACAGTAGATTCTGAAACTGGCTGAAATTCCGTCCAGGAGGCATTGTTTTTGGGAAAGGTGTCTTTAGCGATAGGGTCCGGTTGGAGTAGAATTGGTGGGGGTATAGAGGGGTCGTGACATGGAGGGGCAGATGTTGAGGTAGGAATGATAGGGGGGTGTTGTTGGCTGATGGTAGATTGGGATGGGAGAGGTGGAGAAGAGAGGGATAATTCAATAGAGTTGACTTTGTTCGAAAAGAAGTAGGCGATTTCTTCACATCTTTCGGTAGTGGCTGTTATTTTAGGGGGGCCAGAGGAGGTTTGTTTTTTAATAATGCTAAAGAGTTCTCTGGGCCGGTTTTTAGCCTGGTCAAGTTGTGTGCGGAAGAAAGAAGCTTTTGCAGAGAAGATGTGTTTCTTGTAATTGGCTCTGGCGTGTCTAAGGAGTGTCAGGTTATCAGGGGAGGGATGATTCCTCCAAGAGCGTTCCGATTGTCTGAGGGCCCGTCTTTCGTTATTAAGGTCAGAATTAAACCAGGATTTGGGATGATTTTTTTTTGTTGTTGTTTCATTTTGATTGGGGCAATTTGGTCAAGCGCTTGAAGGATAGAATTATTATAATGTTCAGTTAGGTCATTAGTGCTGCGCGAAGGGGGGGGGAGGAGAAAGCGAGATTTGATAGAGGATTCCAACTCACCGGGGGGAATAAGGTGAAGATTACGAGTAAGTTTCAAGGGTAAAGTGTCAGTAAGAGTGGAGAGGGGGATAGAGCAGTTCATAGTGAAGAGGATAAGGTGATGATCAGACCAGTCTACTGGAAGAATCTTTGAGAGAGAGGCCAGGTCCTTGCTAGTCATAATGGCATCAAGGGTGGCGCCTTTAGAGTGAGTAGGGGATTGGCAGAGTTGTGTCAGGTCAGTAATGTCCATGATCTCTTTAAGGAGGATGACTGATGGATCATCGTTATTATTCCAGTGAATGTTAAAGTTGCCAAGAAAGAGATTCTTGGAGTGAGTGAGTAAGGATTGAGTGATAAGATCAGACAGCTCAGTGCTAAAGGGGATGGGGTTACCGGGTGGGTGATAGATAGTATGTAGCCGAATGGTAGGGGAGTCAGTAGAAGTAAGATCAACACAAAGGTATTCAAAAGAGGTAGGGTCCTGTAGATGAACGTGAGTGAGATTCAGTTCATTTTTATGAATTAGGGCAAGGCCTCCACCAATTTGCTTTATTCTGTCTTTTCTAATGATGGAATAGCCAGGAGGAGTGAGCAGGTCAAGGATAGGAGTCGAGTGAGGGTTAAGCCAAGTTTCGGTAAGGAATGCAATATCAATGTTTTCGTTAAGAAGGATTTCAGCAATATCAGTCGCATGGCAGGAAGCGGATCGGCAGTTAATCAGCATGCAGCAGAGGGGTGCGGTGTCGGGGGATTGCGTGCTGGGATCAGGGAGGATAGAAGTTAGTTGTTGAGGGGGTCTAGGAGATATCGGGTGAAGGGGGAGACGACTCGTTCCTAGGAGGACAGGGATAGTAGATTGAGGGAACTGGGGACTGGAGGGCGGTGGGGGAAGGGGGGAGATGGGAGGGTTAATGGATAGGTTAATCTCCAAGGATGCTGGGTCTGTAAAATGTTGGGGAGTAGAAATCAAGGCATCCATAACGGGTAGGGGTGCATTGGTGGGTTCCATGGGTTTGGGTGAAGTCGGGGAGTTTGAAGGGAGGAGGGCGACAAGAGAAGAGTGCTCGATGATGTCTATAAGAGGGGAGTTGTTGCTGTGGGAAGTAGAGGGGGAGCTGATGAGTGATGATGCGCTTTTAAATGAAGGGGCAGATGTGCGTTTGTGATCCGAAGAGTGGGCTTTGGTAAGGAGAGAGACTTCAGATCTGAGGGAGGAGAGATCTAAAAGAAGGGACGAGAGGAGAAGTTCGATATTAAGGAGTGATAGTGAAAGGAGAGAGGAGTGGAGTGGATCAAGCGTTTTTAGGAGGGGTGAAGAGTAGGTGTTAGGATTAGGTAGAGGAAGGGAGGTGTAACCGGGGGGGGAAGGAAAAAAGGGTTATGAAGGGTTTGATCTTTCGTGGTAGGGAAAGGAGGGATCAAGGAGATAGGAGAGGTTGGGGAATTGGGTTTAAAAAGATCATTAGATAAAGGAAGGGGAGGGATAGAGCAGGATGAGGAAGTAGGTGTATTAAGGAGGATAGGAGGAGAGACCAAGGGCGTGTGAGAGGAAGTGGTCGGCGGGGGAGTTGTCAGAGTTGCAGTGGGATTATGGGGGGCGAGGACACTGAGGGGGGGGATGTATAGCATCCAAGAGGTGGGCGATACAGGAGTCGGCGGTATCGCGGTGGTACTGGGGGATTGAGAGGTGAAGGAGCGGGGGAGAAGTGTAGGGAGATGGGGATGAAAGAGGGATTGAGGGAGGTGGGAGAGGGGGAGTAGGGTTAGGGGTCAAGGATGGAGGGGGGAGGGGAGAGGAAAGAGGGGGGAAGGGGGAGAGGGAGCCATTGGTGACGGTTGGTGAGAGAGAAGCAGAGAGGTTGGGAGATTGCGAGATAAGAGGGTCGGAGCAGTTTATACAGTTAGGGGTATGAGTGGTTAGTATTGGTTGAGAGAGAGCCTCAGGGATCATGGAGGAGGAGGGGGAGACGGAAAAGAGAGAAAAGGGGGAGAATGGGTGTATGGAGTCAGAGCTGGTGGTAACGTGGTCAATTAAGGGGGACAGTTGCGGTTTGGAGTGGGTAACAGGGCTGGATGGAAGATTGGGTGAGTCAGAGAGGGGGGAACGTGAGGCTATGGGGAGTAGGGTGGGGGAGACCGTAAGGAGAGATGAGGGGGGGGGGAACAGGGCAGGATGGAAGATTGGGTGAGCCAGAGAGGGGGGAATGTGAGGCTATGGTGAGTAGGGTGGAGGAGACCGTAAGGGGAGATGAGGGGGAGCTTGGTGGTAGGGAGTCAGAGCTGGTGATAATGCAGTACGCTATGGGGGACAATTGTGGTAGAGTGAGGAGAACAAGGCTGGCTGGACGATTGGGTGAACCTGAGGGGAGGGGACATGAGGCTGGGGTGGGTAGGGAGTCGATGCTGGTACCAGTATTGAGAGTTCGAGTAGACAGTGTAGGTTGAGAGTAGATGACACTGTTAAGAGAGGTTGTAGGAAGATCGGAGAGACGAGTTAGAGAGGTAGGAGATAAAGGGACTGGGGGTAGCGTGGGTGGGAGGGGGGGTTCAAAGATTGATCAAGGGATTGGGATAAGACGCTAAAGTGGAGTTCGAAGATGTATAGGTGATTGTCAGACGATTGGATAAGAATTTTACCAGATTTGAAGATGGAAATGTCAATGTTTCCAGGAAAGGAATAGGAGGGGGAGGTGGAGAGTTTAACACCATAAGGAATATTACGGGAGTTAGAGATTGGGAGGTGTTGGAGAAATAAGCTTTTCCATTTAGAGGGGCGTTTGGAGAAGAAGATGTAGTTAGTGATTAAGGAGGAGTTGATTGAATTGTGGAAATCAGCAAATAGGGTTTCAGGGTGAAGGCTGAGGAGCTTGTGTTTGAAGTTTTTCTTGCCATGTTTGGTGAGATGGGAAGGGTAGAGGATAGACCAGGAATTGGGACCAATTTTCGAGATAGGATATACTGAGGAAGAAGGGGAAAGATAGCGGGAAAGCATGATCGGGAGGGAAAGTAGAGGGCGAGGAGGCGTACAGATTAAGCCAATAGATAGGACACCGCAGGAAAAGGAAAGGTGGAGATCTTATTATTAGATCTAAGCGCAGCCTTCGATACAGTCAACCATTCGCTCCTGATTAGCAGACTTCGAGATGTTGTAGTTAAAGGAATGGCACTGAAATGGCTGCAGTTTTTTTTAGAAGACAGAGTTTTTTCAGTTTTTGAGGAAGACACTATCTCCAAACAAGTACCCCTTACCTGCGGGGGTCCCCAGGGATCGGCATTAAACCCCACCCTGTTCAACGTCTACCTGAGTTCTCTGGCACATATAGTCATCCCTTTTGGGGTGCAGATCGTCATCCATGCAGACGATACTCAGCTAGTCATCTTACTGAACAAAAATGATAACTTAGGAGGAGCACTCACATCTTGTCTAGAAAAAGTGGCCAGCTGGATGGACACCTCATATTTGAAGCTCAATGGAGCTAAAACGGAAATTATGCTTCTTGGCAATGCAGCCCCCTTCAATATAGACTCCTGGTGACCCAACAGGCTAGCCCTCCCTCCCCACTCCGAAAAAGTCTATAAAAAGCTTAGGAGTCATACTAGAAGCCAATCTAGATTTTAAGGAGCAGGCACGGAAAGTGGCAGGTACCTGCAACGGCCTTCTGCGGGTGATCAGGAAAATTCTTTCCCTTCTACCTTTTTTGGCCAGAAGATTGTTAGTGCAAGCATTAGTCCTGTTGAGACTGGATTATGCAAATGCTATTTATCTCGGAGCTCCACTGTCCACCGCAAAAATACTACAGACGGTCCAAAATTGTGCAGCATGGCTGCTTTTAAATGTTACTAAATGATTTTCAGCCAAACCTGCTTTAGTCTCATTACACTGGCTTCCAATCCAGGAGAGGATTCAATTTAAAGCTATGTGCATTGCACATGAAGCACTGGCAGGAAAAGGATCCCCGTTGATTCAGGCTATGATTCTTTCCTACCAGCCAAAAAGAGTCCTTAAACAAACATGGTGCCCATGCACACTCTGATAATAAACATAAATATCGTAGTCGTTATTAACAGTCTTTGTAGAGACAAAGGTTAGTGAAAGACACAGAAAAACAGTATGCAACACGATTAATCCAGCGTTGATGTGGTGTCTTTAATTATTCAGACACAGAAGGACCAGCCGACATATGTTTCATCGTGTATGGCACATTCTGCCTACGACTCTTCAGGGCTGTACCGGACGGGTACAAATTGAAAGGTCGCTCTATCGGTGATACTTCCGACCCGACAGGGCCCAGGACCGGTGGAAAAGGACGTCTCGTCTGTATGGGGAGACTCTCAAGCGGAATTCAAATAAGTCTCTAGCTCAAATCATCAAACAAAGGCAAATGGTACGTGGCAATCAAGAATATAATAGTAAACAACAATCTCGGCAGAGTAAAAGCACGCGACTCCTAGTTGCGTAAGGCGGAGCGGGTTTTTGAGGACGGGTACGTCCAGAACAGAATCCTTGTGCGCGCCGGATAAGCCCAGGTGATGATTTGAGCTCGAGACTCATTTGAATTCCGCTTGAGAGTCTCCACATACAGACGAGACGTCCTTTTACACCGGTCCTGGGCCCTGTCGGGTCGGACGTATCACCGATAGAGCGACCTTTCAATTTGTACCCGTCCGGTACAGCCCTGAAGAGTCGTAGGCAGACTGTGCCATACACGACGAAACACTTGTCGGCTGGTCCTTCTGTGTCTGAATAATTAAAGACACCACATCAACGCTGGATTAATCGTGTTGCATACTGTTTTTTTTGTGTCTTTCACTAACCTTTGTCTCTACAAAGACTGTTAATAACGACTACGATATTTATGTTTATTATCAGAGTGTGCATGGGCACCGTGTTTGTTTAATTTTCCGGTACTGACTTCTGACAGTACTCCTCTGGGGGGTTATAGGGCTTATCCCCTCGCCCCTTTTTGCACATCATAAAGAAAGAAACCGTATATGTTGATTATTAGCGTTACTCTTAAGCTGTGCGCCACCTTCTAAAAACCCTTGCTCTGTCCCACACAAAAAGAGTCCTTAGATCAGAGGGTAAATATTTTTTAACAGTCCCAAAAATCAAACGAGCAAGAAGTGGAGGCCGCCTGTTTTCCAATAGTGTTGCCAAGTTTTGGAATCTTACACCCCTTCACATCTGCTCTCAATCTAATTACCAGCACTTACGTAAACAGTTAAAAACCTTTCTCTTTCCCTGATATTTTATGAATCTGGTTTAGGGTACTCCTTAGCGCTGGGGTGCCTTTGGGTAACCAGGCGCTTTACAAATGCTTCCTCATTCATTCATCCTGACATTCTACCTCCTTTCCACTGCACTAAATCGAATGTTTGGGCTCCTCTTATCCCTCCGATCAGCCAACATCTGACTGTCATGTTCGATACTTTCTCGTTGGTCTTGGTCTGATCTCTGGCCTCATTATTGTTCTCTGATCACCACAAATCTGACATTAAACCTGGTCTATCACTTGACATCTGAACTCTGCTCACTTCCAAATACCACTCTTTCGCAACCCCGCTTCTCAATGTTTGACCTTTCCACCCTGCAGTGACCTCAGACGCAACAGTATTTTCAGACATTAGGTACTTCATTCGTGAGGACTCTCTGCCACAGAGAGCAGATGTCCTGATTTGTGCTGTCTTTCAGATGCAGCCAACAGTCCCAGTCTTCCCAGTGGGTGCAGGACAGGAGGCGTCAAGAACAAGATCCGGAAATCCAAAGTCAACCAAAAATGAAGACACTGGTACGTCCTAAGCACGAGAGCCCATCCAGAATGCCACCCTTCAGTGAGATGCGCTCCTCAATGAGGAACTGGAGGCAGAACCGAAGCCTACAGGTATTCACTGTAATAACGTGGTCATCCCTCATTGCTGCCATGCAAATATCACTCACTAATTCTTCTGCCCTGTAACACATTTGTCTACTGTCATCTTCAGTAGACCAATATGAGTGTAATTTCATGCTCATATACTCAGCTTGTTCTGCAAATATATCAGACATGTCAAGTAACTGGTGAGAAATTACACTATTATGCACTCTTACCAATGTTTGTCATTCATTCATGCTGTTTGGTTGTATGTGATTTGACAGAAACCCCAAATCACAGAATGCCAATTCCAAGAAACCATGTAACCAATACTGTTTAATCAAATTTTTCAAGCTGAATGGCATTTACATTTTGGCATAAACCAAATTCAGAACGTCATTTTTTAATTTTAAATGACCTTTACATATTTTTTAAGGTGTACAGTCCTTTAAACTTGAAAATGTATATCCTCACCTTGGCAGTTGATGGTCTGGTCAGCTGTGAGGTTTACTGCTCTGCTGTCTTCTTCTATCTAACTTAATAAATATATCTTCATAACCTGAAGACGTGTCCTGCTGCCTACTTAATCCATTTACAACAGTATTCGGTTGCATTTTTTCTATAAAGTTTGCATAGTTCCTTCTTCCTCCCCATTCCACTCTATGACCTGTCACTGGGTGATGTTTCACTTTATTTTACCTGATTGCTGTTCAAGAGGAATACTCCCAAAATCGTCCCTGCTCTTTCCACTGCTTCTTCTTGCGTTCTTTCTCCCACCTTACTCTTATCCCATTACATTTGTGGGGTGGACATTTCCAGTCTCCCACTTTCACTTTGTCTACTAATTAACTTAACTTACCTGTCCTCACATATTCCTCCTTTTTGCTATTTTTTTTGGCAGAGATTCGTTTTGTTTTCTCATTCTGCTTCTTAACTCTTTCCCGCCCGCACCTCTGTCTACCATTGACTCCTTACCTTTCTTGTTTCTATTTTAATATTAAAACTATGGGCGAGATGTACGACCCTAAATTGCATGCGCAAACGGGTTAGCAATCCGTTTGCGCATGCAAAAACAACAAGCATTTGCAATGCAATAGGTCTCCTATTAGGAAAGTTTGAGCTATTGGTATTGTAAATGACAAATTTTTTATTTAGGTTTTGTTTTTGAAAATAGCGAAATTAATAGCTTTGTCATTTACCATGCCAATAGTTATAACTTTCGCAAATGTGACACCTATAGCATTTGTAATGCAATATGTGTTGTATTTACGTGACTTACATGTATTGATATTACAAATAACAATGGTTTTTAATTTTTTTTAATAATGAATACTTAAATAAAAGTTATTGTAATTTATAATGGCAATAGCTTAAACTTTTGTAAATAACATGTGTGAACATTATGTTCAGTGTATTTTATTGTGACGAAAATCCAAGAACATATGTCAAATATTAACATCTTTTTGTTACATTTGTAATAAAGCTTGAAACATTCAGATAACATATTTGAACCAGTTGTTGTTGAATGGTTGCACAGATATTTAAATACATTTCCTGTAATAGTGCAATGCTTGTGTAGTGTGTGCAGCGACGCTTCAGGTATGAATAAACTGAGCAGCGGTGCGAGGAGGTGTGCATTCCTTGCAAGTAAGTATGTTAGTGCATCGTGTATAGTAAAAAAAGGCCTAGAGGAGTACTGCTGCATGTCCTGCAATTAGGGCCAGTGAGTAGAACAACGAGATGAAGGAATGGGACGTGTACGGTCACAACAATAAACAACAAAACCATCCATGAACAAGGAACTGTAAATGCCATAGGAGTGGAAGAACAATATGTCATCACCCAAAAAACAGAACAACAAAGGTCAGTTGCGCCCAAAAAGGCTAAGAGGCCAAAAAGAAGAAGGGGATTTGTGACAAATATCTGTTTCGATAGGTGTGGAAAAGTTTAAACATAGTAATATTTAGAGGGGACATTATCTCTAATAACAGGGTCATTAGTAGATTTTCAGGAATCGGTGAACAGATGCAACGTATGAGCAGCAGAGCTCCGGATCTGCTTCAAAGGACAATGGGAATAAAAAGAACGAACATCAGCGTGTAGGGTTTGTGCCTACATACGGCTCTGCGTTATCACCTCTAGAGGCAGGACGAAGCAACCGCTAAGTCAGAGGGTGCCACTTATCGGAATAAAGGAGCTAATGCAGGAATAATTTCCCAATTCAGTCTGGCGCCTAGCACAATTCAAATAAGTGAGGAATCTGTGGTAAAAAGGATCCATCACAAAAGCAAACGATACAGTTTGCCCAACAACAGTTATTTGGAAATAATGATTTGCATTTCATTTTGAACTTTGAATTTGACACTACAAAATAAAGTTTCTAGACATAAAAGCCATTTAAAGTACACTGATTAATAGACACGAGCCGGATTGTAATAAAACGTACTTACAATGCCTGTTGCTCAGCAAAAACTCTCTCCGGGACCCCTGTTGACACGAATAGAACAGACAGCAGTGCAGGGAAAGGAGCTGTAACCGTGTTACTGCTGCCTGTGAGCGAAACCGAAACTTTCCGTGGGGCAGGACTTCCGTCTTCGGAAGCCTAGTACGCACGCGCCCACAGAGTTCCACGGAGAGAAGCAGTGCTGGAGACGCGGGGCTCCCATGCCCAGGGAGAGCCCCGTGGTGGCGGCTGAAGTCCGGAGTGGCGTTAAGTAGGTGGGGGCGCTCAGTGCACGTGTGTGTGTGTGTGTGTGTGTGTGTGCGCGCGTGTGTGTATGCGACGGCAGGGGGGTGGGGGGGTGTCTCTCCGTGCGTGTGGATGTGCTTGTGAATGTGTGTGCGCATGCATGCAGTGGGAGGTGTGCCTGTGTGTTTGCGCTTCCCAGAAGACAGCCACGGCGAGCGCGTTCGCGCGCGCGTGGCCTGCGCTGTTCACCTTTTGCGAAATGCACGCGGCCAGGTGCTGTCTCCTGGGAAGTAGAGTCAGCAACAATAGATCTCCTGGCGGACACAGCGCTGACGCGCTGTTAAACGCCAGGAGACCTAAAAAGGGGCATGTACAATTCCTATTTAGCAAGTCACAATTTTTTTGTGACTTGACAAATAGGAATTGCGACTTGCTATTAGAAAGAGGCGTTTCAAGGGCGTCCCTTCTTAATAGCGACTCTCTACCCCATGTATGAATGTTTTACGACCGTAATTGCGGTTGCAAAACACTTGCAATTTACCGCCCTCTTCAAGAGGGTGGTAATGCACTTGCAAATGGGCCTTTGCAAATGCAGGGGGAAATATTTTTTAGGGGCAGACACTGGTCCCAGGGACCACTACCTCCCCTTAAAAAATGAAACAAAAACGTTTCATTGTTTTTAATTCAGCCCGTTTTCCTTAATGAAAAACGAGTTGCATTTAAATAAAAAAATGCTTTATTTAAAAGCAGTCCCCGATATGGAGGCCTGCTGAGACCAGCAGGCCACCATCCCTGGGAGGGCTAGCCATTCCCAATGGGGTCGCTAATTGCGAGTGCCTCTTGAATATTGATGAGGTATGCAATTTGCGATCCCATTGAGAATCGCAAACAGTGTCTCAGACACTGTTGTACATGGCATTTTGCAACTCGCAATCAAGTGCAATTTGCAAGTTGCAAATTGTCATGGTCGTACATTTGGCCCTAAATTCCTTGTCCGAGATTCAATATGGTCCAACATTTTTTTCCTTCTAAATAGTTTATTTAAAGTCAATTAATTCTATTATTTGGAACTATTATGTTTTTTTAAAACAATTTTCTGCCAAATTGTGACTTTATTAATTTGTGTTTCTCCTAAATGAATTCCCAATGATTTGGTTTCTCAGAAATAGGTTTTTTAAAGTCTTATTTTTGCTATGAGCTTAGATACTACTTACATACTAGTCAGTTGCTGAAATCAAGGCTCCCGGTCAAAAAGAAACTTGCAGAAACCGGTTTGGATGACAAGTCTTCGTTGAAACAGTTTTCACGAATTTGTTTTTACCTTTAATGAGTGTTTCAGTGGTGTGTGTTAGAGTTCCCACCCAAGTACTCCACATTTGTCAATTTTTCAGGTTACTGTGTGTTAGACCTTACTTTATGAGAAAGTTACATTTTTGTACAATACTGTGAGGTGGGTGTGTGTGAGTATATGAGAGGTGCTCACCTAGTGGGCAGGTCCTGAGTGGGTGGCATTTTGGATTCCGCTGTGTCTTAAGATCAGGGAGTTGTGAGTGGATCAAGGAACTCAAACGTAGCAAATACGTGATCACCAGGTATGCAGCCTACACCATTTGCTTATTCTGTTGCATTTTCCTGTTGGTATAGATTGGCTGAGCAACTCTGAAAGGAACAAGTGCCACATGGGCAGTCTATCAGCATTATTGTGCGAGGGAAACCTCGATTAGCACAGATATTTGCTTTGACAGAATTCACTGGCTGAGTTTCTGCAGGAAAATTCCCTGCATATGGGCATCATTGTAGTCTGTCTTTATTTTGTTCCACATACAGTGTCAATGCATACTATGAAACTGGCTTTTACATGGTATTTCCGTCTGTGACAAAACTGCATATGGAAGAACATGTAATCATGTGGAATAATATTGCTGCATGGACTCGTTGTAATACCTTTCCTGCTGCTGTCTTGACACCGTTTGCTTCTTTCACAGAACCATTCGTACATAGCGCAGGACATGACCCTCCTGGAGATGATAAAGGATGGGAAGCATGGGCGCTTCTACAGGGCTCGGCTGAATCACGGCACCTGCAAGGGACACAAACTTGTCACATGCAAGGTCTTCAGAGAAGGTGGGTCCTGGAGTCTTAGCTGAGTGTAAGTCATGCACCAGGGGGGTCTGCACCACAGCAGCACATCTGTCATCCTTGCTCTTACAGTGGTTCTGTAGTCACTTTTCCTTCCCTTGGTGCTGTAAGATAGGGGTGTGGTTCTAACAGAATGCTACTTTAGGTTACATTGTACCCCACCCACCAGTGTTTTGAACCAGCGATTACAATTTTAGGCTCAAACAACTATGCAATGAAGATGGTCTTTATCTACAGGGGTATCGACAACAAGGCTGGAGTCAGAGGCCCTGATCTTGAGGAAGGTGGGGTATCATAAACACATCCTTCAGTTTCTGGACTCTAACACATCTCTGGGTGAGTGCAAAAGTCACCAAAACCTCCAACGTTTGCTCCACTTTCTATTGTCTTCTTCTTTGCCAAGCCATCTTTAACTATAGGCCTGTGGAACTCCCGTCTTACCTCTGTCCTTTTCTCTAAGTCTCAACGGTGGTACCTCTGGAGAGATCGTGAGCTGAGAATACAGTAGATGTACTCTAGATGTCTCTTACACCATTCATATATGACACTCTCATAGCATTGTCTGGTCTAATCAGGTCACCTCCTAGTAGGCTTCTAGTTCACCCACTTAGAGGTGTCATACCTCATACACTCAAGTGCTCACTAAGCTCGGGGTATTCTCCATCCATAGCTAAACCCAGCTCAACAAACACTCCAACCATCCATTGGCCCTCTATCCACCCCATTTGGTTCTCCACCCAGTGCACCAGGAGCTCATCCTAACTCCTCAGCCTCTTACTCACCACCCATTCTCTTTCTTTACCATCTTAGCCCTCCTTGAACCTGTGTCCTCTTCCACTTCTCCCATAACGCCCATCCTATTGGCTCTGTAGGCCTTTCCCTTCATCCTGCTGTTCTTGTATCTTGCCCTCTCCATCGCTTGCTCAATGGTCTCCTTTTTAGTTTCATTCTTCATCCTTTTCCTGTGGTCACATTCCATCCCGTGCTCCTTGGTTTTTCCCTGGCTTTGTTCAGTTAACATTCTCCCTCTGTAGGAGTGGTGTTTTCATGAAATGTGAATTTCTTTTTTTTCTAGAACCCTACATGTTGATTTTAGAAAACGTCTGCTACGGAACCCTGAAACATTTTTTCCATGCCAATCGAAGTCAATTGACCAGCAGTGAAAACCTACAAAGCCAGCTCACCATTGCAGCCTATCACCTTGCGCTCGCCATGGAGCACATCGCATCCAGAATGGTAACATTCCAGGGTGACTGCCAAAAGGAACACACCCAAAATGTGTTGCCAATGCTCAACATTGAACTGACATTGTGCCTCCCCCGCCCATAGAACATCAAGTGACTACCTAAACTGCTCAAAACCCAGACATGGGTTGACAGTCTGTGACTACTGAAACTGCTCAAGTCCCAGACAGTGGGTGACATTCTGTTACTACTGAAACTGCGCATGTCCCAGTGAGTGGGTGTTGTTGCCCATTGGTCTAACCATGCCATCCACTATTGCCAACCTGTAAAAGGTGTGCATGTGTCCCATATAATCTTTAAAAGCCAGGAAAGCGTCGTCATAGACCTGCAAAGTTCATGGGAGCCAGTTCACTTGAGCAAAGAGTCACAATTCTCTCTTTTAGCTACTGCGAGATTACTGGTCTGTAGTTGTAGATTTGCAAGTTCAAAAGTTGTAAGTCTAGAAGTACTTTTATTCGCATACTCTCAGATGTGCGGCCTGGAAACTTAGGACTGTCCATAAATTGCAAGAAAAATGCTGATAGAAATGGGTCAGGAAGTGCAGGGCCACCGAGATTATAATAGTACTTTTCTTCAAGAGACTAATCTCTTTCTCTCACAGGTACTGCACCGGGATCTGGCACTTCGCAATATTGTTGTTAGCTCATTCCCTTACGAATGCAAAGTCACAGAATTTGGATTGGCCAGAGACTTGTCCAGTAATCAGAGCATCTCAAAAGATCTAAAGGTGAGCAAAATTATGGAACTTAATAGAACTGTTCTGAAGCGAGAGAGCCATAGAGAGAGAGATAAGACTATGGCCCAGATGTATAAAAAAAATGTTTTGCGATTCCCTAATTGTGAATCTTTGCAATCGCAAAACGGCATGCATAAAAGTGTGTAGTACACTTTCTGTGATTCCTAAAGGGTCGCAAATGACCTACCTCATGAATATTAATGAGGTAGATCGCAATTTGCAACCCCCTTGGAATCGCAAAAATAACAGGGATGGTGGCCTGCTGAGATCAGCAGACCACCATGTCCGTGATTGCTTTTAAATGAAGCAATTTTTTTGGGGGGGGGAAAGCAGCCCATTTTCCATAAAGGAAAACGAGATGCTTTACAAAATGAAAAGATTTCTTTTCATTTTTTTAAGAGCAGGCAGTGGTCCGTGAGGCCAGCCTGCTCTTAAAAAATGTTTTTACAAACATTCACAAAGGGAAAGAGGTCATTTGGGGACCCCTTCCCATCCGGGAAGGGGTAAAATTTGAATGT
This sequence comes from Lissotriton helveticus, assembly GCF_964261635.1. Classification (NCBI taxonomy): domain Eukaryota; kingdom Metazoa; phylum Chordata; class Amphibia; order Caudata; family Salamandridae; genus Lissotriton; species Lissotriton helveticus. Next base: position 387,516,942 of record NC_136061.1, on the reverse strand, counting down.
TTTGCAACCGTATTTACGGAAAGAAAACATTTGTGCATACCATTAGGATTCGCTATTTGGAAGGGACGCCCTAAACATGCCCCTTCAAAATAGCCAATTGCAAACTCATTTTGCGATTCGGTAACAGGTTACCGAAGCGTAAAATTGGGTTTGATGCATCGCCAAAGCATTTTTTGCAATCACAAACAGGCCGATTCTGCGAGGAGAAAAATGCTTGATGCTTGATCTGGCCCTTTGTTTAGAAAATGTGAGTGCTGGGAGATGTGAAGACTGTTAGGGCCTCATAAGGAGTCTGGTGTAGTGGTTTCCTCAGGGAGATATCTTTCTGCCAGAGTACAATTTTCCCAGGTGTCTCCTGTGGCGGCTGGCATCTACGGGGGTGAGTGCGCTAAAAATATTATTAAAAAACTTACCTAATGCGACGTCCTCACTCCGGTACTCTTCTTTGCAGGTACCCGAACCGGATGCTGGAACTCCCATGCCCAATCCTAGAGCTTCTCACATGCAGCTTGTGAGCAGCGCTCTCATTGGAGGGAGCGGCCTCACTTGGCGCTCCACAGCATACTGGAGGCCTGCATTGACTCTCAACCCAGCTGTCTTAACACAGCTGGGTTGAGAGGTTTAAAGTGCACATGTGTGGCTGGCCATCGCAAGATGCCCGTCCAAAAACCCATGCACACTTTAAACAGTGCATTAGACAGCCCACTCTTCTCCTGTTGCTGTCAGTCAGCAGCAGTCCGCCACCATCCTGATGCTTGGAACGGGGATGAAAAATAAAATGGTAATGAACTACCATTATTTTTCATCTCTGGGGCTTTGGGGTAGAATTTAAGTGGGGCGATGCTCCTGTGCTCTAATGGAGGAACCACCCCTGATTGTCTCCAGTCCCAGAATATTCGTTCCACAAACAGTAGAGCGGATCACTCCAGGCCCTGGAGACACAGGCCCTGGACTCGCCACCGGAGTAGCAGAGCTACCTGGCAGCTGCTATGCCCAGCCCGACCCCTCTGCATTCCGCAGCATGGAGAAGCAGAACAATCTCCTCCCAGCTGAAGCTAAACACACTCTGCACTCTCCCCACCCTGCTTCCTGCACAAAATAAAAGGCCTCCCACACATATACCATCTTCTGAAATCAGGTGGTACATGATTGTGAACTTGGGCCCCTTATTGTGCCCAAAAAGGGGTAAAACATGTGTAATACTAGGCTACGTGTTATTCCCTATTATGGGAGAAATACCTTGTTAACTCCAGATATAGGTGCAGGGAACGTGTAATGGGCAGACATAATTCCCAAGTCTTAACATGCATCAGCTTTTTTAACCATGCGCCTAGATACCACAATTGGTTTGCATGGACGGTGTCTGGGACACATTTTTAGACAGAGTAATTTTGTATGGCTTTGTGAACAGAAGACCAACAATAAAATAGAGACGTGTCAAGTATAGTCCCTATAACTCTGACTATTATCATGAAAACACATTTGGTGTTGAGCTGCGTTGACTGAAGTCTTGATGGAAAGTCCCTCACCCATGCACTCAGGAGTACACCAGTGATGAAAAGCCCGTGCCAGTGGAATGAGTATCCCATATCACTATATTGGTTGCTGATGTGAGGTGCCTCCTATTCTTTTTACAGTATATTATCCACTGCTGTTCACTGCTGTCCAAGAATGCACCCGGCGTAACTCCGCTGAACCAGACAGTGGCTGGTCTCATACCCTTGTGGTTTGAAATAACGGGTACATGGTTCCACAACTGCATTATGTAAAGGGTGCTTGAAACCAAGGTTATTATGTCCACAGGTTATGTGAGTGGAGGCCACCCTGTCTCCTCCCTCTTGGCTCTTTTTCTTCTGTTGATGAACTGATAATGGCGGCCATAGTAATATGTGCAGGCAGGATAGAGCCATGATGCAGAGGGGGACTCCAATGGAGAAAGCAAAGGTGGGGAAGCTAAAGTAGTATATTTTCAAGGACTATATAGCAGCAGATGACAAAACACTTTATTAAAGACATGCACATGGGAATGGGGTCCCTTAGAACCCCCTTCCCTTATGTAAATGGATTACCACACAATCTTGGAAGTCCGTAACTTTTCAATGTTTTGCTACCAAATTTCAGTCACAGAGCATTGATACTTTGCATACGGGGATCGGTATTTGGAAGGGATGCTTAGAACACTCCCTGTCCAAATAGCGATTCAGTAATAGGTCAGAATCACATTTTAGAAGTTGGTAAAAGTTTACCAGGTCCTAAGATTTCCTTTGTATATTTGAAAAAGCGTTTTGTAGTTTCAAACTCAGAGTTTGAGAGTTTGCTATTGCTAAAAATGCTTAGTACAACTGGCCCCTAGTTCTCCAGTTTACATCTAGTGTATTGGAACCAGGTTTGAGGACTACATATAGAACATTGTGACTAATTACTTAGACCATAAATGGAATAATTGGGGCCTCTTCTCAAAGGAAAATATACAAGTGTATATTTACGCTTGAGCATATTTACTATTACACCTTAGTGTAACTCTACACTTGGTTGCTTTTGATCACTTAAGTGTAGATGTTCACCTTGACATAGACTTATATGCAGACTTGTATGTCGCCATTCCCTCGAATCAGGGTGAACGTAGATGGAGATCCCCACCACTGGGTCGGAGATTTCACTATATGGAAGTACAGGAAAAATTATTAGAGTGTATTATTAATTTTAAAACATCGATTACAAATATGTTAAGTGTCGTTTAATTTTACATATTCATTTTTGATCTAAAACTAATAAAATGAAATGTTGCAGCACATTAACTCAAATTAAATGTGTATTACATTATTAATTAAAAACATATTCATTTAAAATCATTAATTTATAAATAATAATTTTAGAAAATTCCCAACTTCACTAACATTTTTAATTAATATGTAGCCATTTTTGAAAAAAAGTTTTAATTAATTTCAATTATTTTAATTTGTTTAGTAAACATACATTATTGCATTTTAAAATAATAATGTAATAATTATATATAGTCTAAGTTCCGATATTATGTTAAATGTTATGTGAGTGCGTAATTATAAAAAATGCATCCTGGTGCTAAGTACTACCATGATAAAGTTACATTGACCAGCCAACATGTGTGTTTGCAGCGATTTCCTGAAGTAGTCAGTTGTAGACAGTTGATAACATAGAAGGGCATTTCACAACAAGGAGTCTGCTTATGAAAAAGAATATGCGTTCTGTTTGATCCTACACGTTTTGTAAGAGATCAGTAAACAAGTTGTTGTACAGCGCAAATTTTGGGCTGGGGTATGGATGGCAACCAGATCCCTGATAAATTCTTAGCATGTCCCATAGATAAACATATAACAAATACACATCACTTTTAATGTTCAGATCTTTTCAATGGGTAACTGACAAAAATATTGAGAGAGAGCAAAGCTCTTCATGGAAGATTTAGCATGACACTATCAGTCATATTTTGAATAATTTGATGTTTCTGCAAAATGTATTTGGTAGGACCAAGTAAAGTGTGTTACAATAATCAAGGTGGGATTTTACAGTTGCCAATATCACTGAAAATCTTTAAAGTGGGATTATTTTCTTAATAACTTCTAACGTAAAAAGCATGATAAAGACAGAGCATGTTAGCTTTAACTGCACCATGGCTGGTCTTAAGCCCAGCTGCGAAAGGAGAAGGGTTATGCGCGTGGCTAGATACCCCACCAGTGAAAAGAATCCTAGCTACAGAAATGTCAACAAAAGACATCCCGGCCTTGGGGAGAGAGGAAACTCCTTCACGGTGAGCCTTGACACCTTGTGGTGAAAGGCAGAAATTCCTGGAAGCCACAAAGCCGATCCAACCGCTTTTGACCAACACCATCACCATTGGGACATGGACTGTGAGGACCAGGTACGACACAGGCAGGACAGCCTAAGTGGCAGTGGAGATGAAAAATACAACTTTGCACTGCTTGCCATAAGCGAGACCAGATGGACACAGTCCAAAAAGAAAAGACTGGCTGCAGGAGGAATGCTGCTGTTTTCTGGACACGAGAAAGAGAATGCCCCACACACTCAGTGAGTAGCACTGATGCTAACGCCAACAGAGCTCTGATTGGATGGGAAGCACATGGTCCCAGAATCATCACAGCGACCTTCAGCACAAAGAAAAAGAGGATCAAAAAGAATGTTATCCAATGCTATGCACCTACAAATGACAGCAAAAAAGAGGAAAAAGAACTGTTTTACAACAGACTCCAGTCTATCCTGGAGAAATGCCTTGAACGAGACATAACCATACTGATGGGGGAACTAAATGCCAAGACTGGAAGTGACAACACTGGGTACGAAGAAGTCATAGGCAACCATGGCCATGGCGACATGAACGAGAATGGTGAAAGGCTTGCAGATCTCTGTGCCCTAAACAGTCTGGTGATAGGCGGTAGTGTATTCCCACACAAAATAAAACACAAAGCAACATGGGTGTCACCAGCTCATTCAACAGAGAATCAGATCAACCATGTCTGTATTGCCAAGAAGTTCCAGAGGTCACTGCAGGTTGTGAGAGGGATGAGAGGAGTATACATGGCAGTATCACCTGGTCGTGGCCAGGCTAAAGTTGAAGCTGAAGAAAGTATGGATGGAGCCGTCAAAACAACACCAGCGATATAACACCACCCTCCTCAAAGATGCACAGAAAGGGAGTGAATACTCAGTCACGCTCAGTAACAAGTTTCAAGTCCTGCAAGAACTAGAGGATGACAGAGACCCAGTAAAAATTCAGTGGGAGAAGATCAAAAAAATAGTGATATGAAACTGCCAGGATGTACTGGGTCCCAAGAAACACCAGCATACAGAATGGTTCTCCATGAAACAATCCACAACATCTAAGAGAGAAAAGAAAAGAAAGCTGCTGTCAACACCAGCTGAACAAGCGCAGAAAGAGCAAAAACTGAATACACCAAAACCAACAAGAAAGCTTAGAGAACCTTAAGAGCATACAGGTAAAGATTAATCGATTGGCTTGCCACAGAAGTCCAGGAAGCAGCAATCCATAGAAACTTGAAAGAACTCTATGACTTAACAAGGAAACTCTCTGGCAGCAAACTGGAAAGACCTGCTAAAGACATGGGGCCTTATTTATGAAAAGTGACGCATCGCTGAGTGAAAACAGCGATGCGTCACTTTTCACTGCGCTCTTCCTGCGACATGATTGATGCGTCATATTTATAATATGACACATCGTGTCGCAAGGAGTTACAGATACGTCAGTATTTCTGACATATCTGTAAGCGCAAAAGTCACGCATTGCTGGGGTGTGTCACAAAAGTGACGCAACTCCAGCAATGCGTCCTTTCACATGGGGAAAGCCCCATGTGAAAGGGCTTGCGTCAGTCTTACGCCTGCTGTGAGGCAGACGCAAGATTTTGACGCAACAGCGTCCTAAAAGTGACGCAGTGAAATCTCATAGATTTCACTGCGTTACTATTACGAGGCTTTTTGCGTGTGAACGCCCCCTTTGCATACATTATACCTGACGCAGGCATAATGTAGCGCAGGGGTTTACAAAGTGACGCATCTGCTTAGATGCGTCACTTTGTAAATAGTGCGCATCAGGAGGCAAGTTTTACGCCGCCGATGCGTCACAAAAAGTGACGCATCGGAAGCGCAAAACTCACGCAAGGCCTCATAAATGAGGCCCTTAGCTGGGAAGACAATCATGGGTAATGAAGACCAACAATGAAGATGGGTGGAGCACTTTCAAGAGCTGCTGAACCAGCCCGTTTCACAGTCTCCCAGCAGACATACAGCCAACTGACAAAGACTTGCCAATCAACTGCAGCAGACCAACCAAAGATTATGGCAAGCTATCAAACATCTGAGAAATGGGAAGGCAGCAGCACCTGACAAATGTTATATAGAGGCACTGAAGACAGACATTCAAACATCAGTAGACATGCTCTACTCCATGCTTGGCAGGATATGGATGAGGAAATGGTGCCACCAGACGTGAAGGGGGGATATCTCATCAAGATCCCCGAGAAAGCTGACCAGGGTAATTGCGCAACCAACAGAGGGATACCTCTTCTGTCAACTGTCAACTCTGTCAACTGTCAACTCCAAGCAAAGTGTTCAACAGAGTCATCCTGAACAGAAAGAAGCAACAAGTCGACGTTCAGTTGCAAGACCAGCAAGCCGGCTTCCATAAAAAATAGATCCTGCACAGACCACATTGCAACACTGCGCATTATCATATCATAGAGCATTCGATGGATGGAACTCCCTTCTCAATGTTAACTTCATCGTCTGTGAGAAGGCATTTGACAGCGTGGTCTGAGAGACAGGCCCGGACTGGCCATTGTGGGCACCGGGCAATCCCCCGGTCGGCCGCAAGGGTGGGGGCCGTTTTTGTTGCAGAGCCGTTTTTGCAGCATAGCTGCAAAATCGGCCCTGTAACAAAATCGGCTGAAAAGCGGCCCTGGCAAAGCGCTCGCCCCCCTTCCGCCCTGGGGGCCGGGGGCCGGCCGAGCACTTTGCCAGGGCACAAAATCTGAATTTGATCTCTACTATTCCAAACTATGCAACAACAACATTGGATTGGAATTTACATACAACACCAGCAAAAAAGAAATAGACTTCTTGGATCTGAAAGTTCATGTAGAGCATGACCGGATACAAACCACTCTATTCCGGAAAAAGACATCCACAAACAGTATCCTACATGGGACCAGCTTTCATCCGCAACCGCTACTTGCAAGCATCCCGTATGGCGAATTTATTCGTATGAAAAGAAACTGTTCAGATGAAAAGGATGCAGAAATCAAAATCGAGGAAACTACTGAAAGACTGAAACACGTGGATACAGTGAGAGAACTTTGGAAAAATGTAAAAAGAAAGCTGCTAAACAGAATAGAACAACAATACTCATTCCAAAACCAAAACCTAATGACTCTCAAGGCCCACCGCGCTTTGTAACAACATATAACAAAGAAAGCGGAATCATCAAAAGTAAAATCAAAAAATATTGGCACTTAATATCAGGGGACCCTGATATTGGAAAAATGGTAGGAACTGCACCAACGATAAGTTACAAAAAAAACCTCTTCTCTTAAAGACAAACTAGTGCACAGCCACTTCAAAGAGAAAAAAACCAACACCAAAAGCAATTGGCTCACAGATCAAAAAAATGGTTTAAAAAAATGCAACGCTTGCAAAGCATGCAAAATTGGCCAAAACAAAACAGCTTTCGAAGAAGCTGATGGTAGAAGTACCTCAATCTCTGGAAAAATAAACTGTTCATCCACACACGTAGTATATATCATACAATGTAAATGTGGATCTAAATACATTGGAAGTACAATTTTGCGCCCTGAAAAAACGCATTTTAGAACACATTAGAGCTGTTAAAAATAAAGACATGCATGTAACAAGAGGGAGAGAGAGGACTAGATAGCTAGTCCGTGTCCCCGAGGGTTTATATGTGATTAATCAAAGAGGACTAGCTTAAGTTGACCAAAGTGTTGCAGTACTCTAATTAGTTCTGTCACGGGCACCTTGTTGGTGTATTCATGAAGCCCTCACCCACCAACCTAGTTGGTGGCATGCTTCATCATCGGGCCCACCCAGTGACACCTAGTATGTCCCGGGTGTGCTACGACGCCTGATTACAGCGGAGCTGGTATATTGCTGAGAGTGCAGTGAGTGAGGTTGAGTGAGTTGTGATTTAAAACGGCTTGGTGGTGGTCCCAGTACCCGAGGGTAAATTAAATTTTAATAACTGGGCCGTCACCAGCGGTTAAAAGTAAGGCTACAGGATGCGTGAGGGTGGCGAGTAACTGCCCCCTGCGTCCTTCAGATGGTCGACATGTTTCAGCCAGTGCCTTAGAGTATTCTGGCTTTCCTCAGGACCGTTTTTTAAAAGGTGTGGTGAAATAAAACTTAGTGTTGTGGTACAGACTATGTGATACACTCACTAAGGCGTTTTTCTATATGTGAGACATAGGGTCATCCCCTTACCGCTTCCCTCCAGGAAGCCTTGGCTAATAACCCAAAGCGTAAGAACAATTTCTTGCGCCCTGCCACACTAAGTCAACTCCTTACAGTGTGATTTTCGTGTTTTAGCCACACCACGCTCCTAATTAGTCGCGTATTTTCACTCTGATGGCACCACCAGTACCATCACACCTAGCCGACTATAGTCCTCTCACCTTGCACTATAGATCCGGCCACCAAAGCATTGTTGACCATATGTCTAAATTGACTACTGACTCTCTCTATAAATGTTTTGTCCTTGTCATTAATGTTTGTTTGTACAGGTATGCATGAGAAGGGAATCCCCCTCTCACATATAGAAAAACGCCTTAGTGAGTGTATCACATAGTCTGTACCACAACACTAAGTTTTATTTCACCACACCTTTTAAAAAACGGTCCTGAGGAAAGCCAGAATACTCTAAGGCACTGGCTGAAACATGTCGACCATCTGAAGGACGCAGGGGGCAGTAACTCGCCACCCTCACGTGTCCTGTAGCCTTACTTTTAACCGCTGGTGACGGCCCAGTTATTAAAATTTAATTTACCCTCGGGTACTGGGACCACCACCAAGCCGTTTTAAATCACAACTCACTCAACCTCACTCACTGCACTCTCAGCAATATACCAGCTCCTCTGTAATCAGGCGTCGTAGCACACCCGGGACATACTAGGTGTCACTGGGTGGGCCCGATGATGAAGCATGTCACCAACTAGGTTGGTGGGTGAGGGCTTCATGAATACACCAACAAGGTGCCCGTGACAGAACTAATTAGAGTACTGCAACACTTTGGTCAACTTAAGCTAGTCCTCTTTGATTAAAAAGAAAGACATGTCATATGCTACAGCAAAACACATGGCAACCTGTCAAAAAAGTGACTGGAGAGCAATGTCTTACTATGGCATACATATTATTGATGTGGACGAACGTGGTGGCAATAGACAGCGCAAATTGAGACAGATTGAATCAAAGTTTATAATCAGACTCAAAACGAAAATGCCTAGAGGGATGAACTTTGACGAAGAACTTTATGTTCATCTAGAATAACAACAGAGAAATGTGATATGAACTGCAGAGGTTAAATGCAAATACATGGAATTGCTTTGGAAATTGGGTACTATACCAAAATATGAGCATATACATAGGAACGATGTTGAAATATGGTACTATACCATAACACCATTCATCAACGCGTAACTGTAGCGCATAATGATTGTATACTCATGATGTGATTATCGCAAAGTTAAGCGTTTAACACCAGAACATTACAATAGTATCTTACGCCAAAAATTATGTGCTTAAAAGATTGTATGTCAGAATCATGTGAAATTATTGCTACATATTTGAACTACTAGTCCCACAATGCACCTTAATAGCCAGGTGGGATAAATAGTAAACATAGTTGACTGCACACTTACCGTGAACAAAGCCTGTTCCCAGGCTGAAACGCGTTGGTCTGAGCTGGAGTAATAAACCCTTATGAAAAATTCAGAACCTTGTGTGCCACATTCCTTGTGAGAAAATTGAAACTCGGGCCAGGATCCGGCCCCCATGCAGAGCACCCACAATAGCGCGCTCGGAGTCAAGAGGATCACTTTGGAGAGTTATATATATATATATATATATACATGTGACCAAGCTCCGCCTGCGGAGCGAAACGCGTCAAGGAGAGCATTTGCTCTGCACTTGCTGTAATAAATTTCCACTGCGAACACAATTGATGGTGTGATGGCGCTTTACTTTAAAGCTTAATCTGTGTGAAGGAGAAGAGGTCTGCGCCTGTTGCGATACCGCTTCGATAGCGGTCAGGATTGCTCAAAGATATATATATAGAACAGGACGTAGAATGGGAGAATGATCTGATCATGATAACTATGGACATCTCAAGCTTATACACAAGTATCGGGCATAACGATGGGATAAAAGCAGTGAAAGCATTCCTAGACTTACGGTCTGCGAAATATTTGGAGCACAGCAAGATGATTTTGGATTTTCTATCATTTTGTTTGAACAATAACATTTTTGTTTTCCAGGACCAAAGGTATAGACAAACAAGGGGGACGGCGATGGGCACCTGCTTCGCCCCCAGCTACGCGAATTTATTCGTGGGTTGGTGGGAGAAGCAGGTGGCCTGGGCCGATGACAAGGCGGTATGGGTGGAAAAAGTGATCTGCTGGAAGAGATATATAGACGATCTCTTCCTTATTTGGAAGGGATCTGAATCCTCGGCTGAGGAGTATATAGCAGCCCTTAACATCAACGATTTGAACTTAAAATTTACCTATAGCATGAGCAAGCAAGAGGTTAACTTCCTTGACCTAAGGGTCTTCGTAGAGTCAGTTATGATCCAGACCGCCCTCTATAGGAAAGAGACAGCGGGAAATTCCGTCCTTCATGGACGTAGTAGCCATCCTGGAACCCTCATAAAAAGCATCCCTTATGGAGAGCTGTTGAGGATAAAACGCAACAGCTCCCTAGACAGAGACTTTGAGGTAGCAGCCGAGAGCAGTATTAAACGCTTTAAAGCACGCGGCTACTCCCAAAAGGTACTCAAACATGCAAAAGGAAGAGTAACAAACACTGACAGGGAAACTCTCCTGAAAGAGAAACAGAGCAAAGATAACAAAGGCGGAAATGGCATAATAAGACTAATTACTAACGATTCGGTGGCAGCGAAAAAAATTAGAGCCATTATGCTCAGGAACTGGGGTATTCTCAAATCAGATGCAGTCATAGGCAGGGACTTATCAGACCACCCAATGATAACCTTTAGGAAAACGAAGTCATTAAACGACAAGTTAGTACAAAGCCATCTGTCGAGAGTAAGACCCAAAGGAGAACTACAGGCCATGCATGGGTCATTCCCATGTGGGAAATGTAAGGCCTGCAGTACGAGTCACAGAGTATTATCCTATGAAGTGCCCCATAAAGAAACGAAGATCAGAATTCCGAAATTCATAACCTGCTCAACACCATTTGTTGTCTATTGTTTGAAGTGTCCTTGTGGACACCGCTATATAGGGAGCACTACCAAAGCAGTCAAACTAAGGATATTGGAACACCAACGTGCCATCGCGAATAAAGATGACAACTATCCGATGGCCCCTCACTTCGCAACACATTATAATAGCGACAGAACTCTCCTTAGTTTCTTTAATCTAGACTGCATTACACAAGATCTGAGAGAGGGTGACTATAAGCGTAGATTGAGACGTCTGGAGTCGAGATATATTATCGAACTCCAGACGAAATCACCAGGAGGTAGGAATTCAGGAGAAGAACTATTATCACACCTGTAAAGACTGAAGAATGATAGAAAAGTTTAGCTGCTGAAATACCTGAGTTTATCAGGGAAATGTCCTGAATATATTAATACAAGCAGAATGTTGGAAGACTATATGAATTTATACTTACAGTAAACTAGTATTAGGAAGTATGAGCCACTATGAAATGATTTAAGAGAATTGTTTTAGTGATTATAATAATTCTATAACTATGCCTATTTAGGGCTTTATGAATTTGCATACTTTGAGAATTTGTCTACTTCCTCTGCTTGAAGATTTTGGGTGACAACTGAAAATATCTGCCTGTACTAACTGTTTAACTGACAATGAATGAATTGAAATTTATGAATGCCCATTCAGGGCGTTAATATCTGTAATTAACATCTATTGATTGGTTTAGGCAGTACTATGCACCCAAACTGTTTAATATGGATTGTATTACTATTTGGTTTATTTTACCATTTAAAGATGGCGCTTATGATTTTGGACTTTGGTCCTCTTTTTATGTTTCCTATTTTGCCATTATTTACACTCGCCTCGCCAGTTGAAACTGACGAAGGCAAGTGCCGAAACGCGTTTTTCCTTTTGTGCAATAAACCTATTTGGTTTTACTTACTGCGAGTGTTGGTTTTGTCGACCTTGGTCTGGCAGAGGAGCTGTGAATATATATACATATATATATATATACGAGGGTTGCTCATACCATTAAAGACGCTTTTACGGGGAGAAGTGGCTGTGTGCAGTGTGCTGCTTACTTTTGGTCACCCCACGGAGCGTATATATATATATATATATATTTCACCACAATGCTGCCCCCTCTTCTCCAAACGGCACGCCGTAGACACAGATGTTGAAAGAAAGTGGTATTTATTTTCGACTTATGTCAAGACCCAACGCGTTTCGGGGACAAACCCTTGATCACGAGTAATGGTGTCTTTGTTTTTAGGGCATTTGAAACAAACAATCATGTGATTAACAAAACATAGTGAAAAGACTAGCAAAGAGTTAAAACACTACTATCTTTCTTCTAAAGTGAATTACTGTATATAAAGTGAAGTTGACACAAATGACATTGTAATTTTGTCAGGACTACACAGGTATGAAATCAAGTTAAATCAAATTTAAATGTGAGTGTTTCTTCAACAAAACTTTATTGACACTCACTATCCTTAGGTTAAGCTTCATCTAATCAGTGATTGAATTAGACGCTTTTCTCACCGAACTGATTACGCCCCTGGAGGCATTCAATCAATTATATATACATCATTATTGATCACATTTTTCACAAAAAATATCATTTTTGATCATATAATTAAACTTTCATGATTGAAATCATCGTCCAGCATAACCATGGTGTAAATCAAACAAAATCATTTAGGATTTTATCAAATGCAGTTGGTGCTATGTAGTCCCAGTGGGCTTTCCGTATCTACATTTACATTTCTCTTTTGTGGAGAAAGAACCAAGCTGGAGGATTATCAACCAACTTGCTGTTGCACTTAATCTCAAAACTTGCAAGCAGGCTCTGCTGGTCTTGAAAGTAAGGCATAAGCTTCATATTTTATTTAACTTCCTTCTATTCAATCAAACCTGTAGTCATATTACTAATAACAAATTAATAAACAAACAACAACATTTAAAATACTCAAAATATTCTACCTGCGAGGCAACGGACTTTGTTGTCCAGATCTATAGGGTGATGTTATGTACAATTCATAAAAAGTTGGATTCATAAAGTTTTTAAATCTTCATAATTCAACATCGTATTTTACGATTTTAGATAACTGAACCAAAGTTCTAGTATCAAGCAAAACTCAAAATTTGAGTCAGAAAACACAATGTCTGACATACATTCAGATAACAAACATATATGTGGAAAATGTGCTGTTCTCAATTTTTCATAAACTTTATCTGTAAACCTCATCACAGACCTTATCATAATACATTTAAAAAAAACCTCGGAGAGATAATCTGAGAGGGAATAAAACATACATAGATATTAGTGGTTGACTCCTGATTGGACATATTGGGCAATCATCCTAGATGTACTGATAATTCTTCATCGCAGTATGCCCTTCTGGGGCTATTGTTTGATATTGAATGATGAGTCTAGACTCCAGACGTCTCAGGTCTTGAACCCGGTTCCCACCTCTTATATTCACACCGAATGCATCCAAAAAGATGAAAGACAGTAATCTATCATCTTGGTTATGAAAAGTCTGGAAATGCCTGGCTACTGGATACTGCCTGTCACCTTTTCTTATTGCCCTAAGGTGTTCTAACACCCGTTTTTTTGCCTTGTGTAGTGTACTCCCTATATATGTTTTGTTACAGGGACATTGGAGGGCATACACTACATGATCGGAGTTACAAGAAAGGTGTTTTTGGATGACAAAATCTTTACATGACGGTGACAATGTGCATTCCTTACAGTTCTTACTGTACTTACATGCTTTGCAGTTTCGGCATGTGAAAAAGCCCTTAATGTTTGATTTTTTTTTTGTCTGATAGTTCTAAGGGCCTACATACTGTATCTTTAAGGGATCTTGCCTTTCTGTAAGTTATCTGAGGAAACGGCTCTATTTGAGGTGCCAGATCTTTATCTGTAGAGAGTACCTGCCAAAACCTCCCCAAACTTTGTCTCACTTGTTTGGACTGTTGGCTGTAAGTGGTTATGAATCTTATTTTTTGGTGATCAGTCTCAACTGGGCATGTATTCTTGGTGGCTAAGAGGTTAGATCTTTTTCTGTTCCTCACCTCAATTTTAGCTTTTCTAATGGTGTTTTTGGTGTAACCTCTTTCCAGAAATCTTTCTGTCATTAAGGTTTGCTCCCTAATGTAACCATCCTCCGTGCTGCAGTTACGCTTTGCACGGAGGAATTCACCTAGAGGAATACTTTGTATCAGACTTCTGGGATGGCAACTTCATGCATGTAGCAGGGAGTTCCCTGACGTTTCCTTACGAAACAATGTACTTTCTAGTTTGTTGTTGACAACTGTCAGTTTCAGATCAAGAAATTCAATGCATGCACTGGAAAAATGACTAGTGAATTTCAGATTAAAATCATTCACATTCAGTGTGCTAACAAAATTGTTCTTCTTTGCCATCCCACACAATGAAGATATCATCTACATACCGTGCCCATGTGACCACCTTCTTTCTACAAGTTTCCATTTTCATGACCACAGTTTCCTCCCAAAACCCTAGGTAGGGACCTGCAAACCAAGGTGCAAAGCAGGTCCCCATAGTTGTGCCGAGGGTTCGCCTGAAGATTTTTCCATCAAAGATGAAGAAGTTTTGTGTTAGGCAGCTTAGCATCGTGAATATATATATTACCTACTGGCGGTCGCCAGTAGGTATATATAGTTAGGATTTTTTCCCTATGGGATTTTTGAAAATTCTATGTCTAATAACTTTGGCGTTTGTGGACGGAATTGGATGAAATTTTCTGGAAAATGGAACATTTTGTTTCTGAGCAGCCCCTGAAAATTTGGGGGGGGGGGTTCGTCCAGGGGGGGCCGAGAAAAAAGGGGGGTCCCAAAACGTGTTTTTAACATTGAGTTTTCCATAGGGCGGTTGGCCTCACTTTTAGCCCGAACGGCTGAATGGATTTGCACGAAACTTGGCAAAATTGTAGGGACTGGTAGCCCGATGTGCCTTTTGTAGGTCTCAATATATGTGCTCCAGTGGATTTTGAGAAATTAACGTTTAAAAAAAGATATATATCTGTAACAGCGGACCGGGCAGCTCCCCGGTTCGCGGACCGGGGCGCGTACCAGAACTTCGTACCAGAACTTCGCGTAACGAAGCTGATTGGCTCTCCGGTGTCTGTCAACATTCTAAACAGTCCGGAGCGGCCGCCATCTTGTCTCTCGGTAGGATTGAGAGACAAGAGGAGGCCAAAACAAAGGGGGAAATAACCATAAGGGGGCATAGTAGATCCTCCCTGACCCCCTAGGTTTAATGTGGAGGCTTTAAAAGGGCCCCGCGGGGCAAAAAAAATAAATTTTTTTTTTGTTTTTTTTCGTGGGTAGCGCCCGGTCCGCGAACCGGGAAGCGTTCTGGGCAGCGTACTGCAATGAAAAATGAATGAGAGACTTTTCAAATGCAGTATGTTAATTGATTGTTGGTTTTGTTGATTATTTTTTATTTTTTTTAGTTTTTTAAGCAATTATTTATTATTGTGATTGTGGTTGAAAATTTAATAACATTTCTAACATTTAACTAGTTTATTAATTACATATAAAAATGATTAAAGACTCAAACAATTTTTTAATATTACATACAATTTTATTTTTCGGATTGTTTTTCAAAATTTAATAGAACGTCTAGCATTTGACTGTCCGATATGTCCTCTTGTTGAGTGAACATAAGTTCCCACATTTGACCGTCATCATAATGAAGTAAATGATCCACAGATTCTACACATTGAACTAATTCATGGTCCCGTGATTCATCCATGAAATCTGAGTCATCATTGTCCTCAATATCTTTTTCTGTGTTGTTCTCCAGAACAATTTCAAAGGAAACATTCTGCTCACCTTCCATTTTATTGCTGTAATTTGCATAAAAAATAAATATATCAGTAGTGATAGGGCACTGTTGGGTTTAGGTGAGTTTATAACAGAGAAGTAATCTATGGGCACTGTATGGTTTCAGGCGTGAAGTAGTACTATTAAAAAGTGCCTGTGAAGAAGCCTAAGTAAATTCATAATTATACCACAGAAACCTAAATCAATCCATAATTATAATAAAGAAGCCTTTCTCAATGTCTAACTCTTACAGAGGGATAGTATATAACTATCTGAAAATGTTTTCAAATTTATAAAATAATATCTCACCTTCTAAAAACAAGTTTAAGTTGTGAGTGAAAATGATCTTGCAATGTAATTCAGGAAGTAGTAGTCAAAATGGCTGTCTTTCTTTATATATATTCAGGTACATAACCAATCAAATGTCAGGTAAAAAAAGTAGAAAATGAAAGTAACATTTTAATTGGTTGTCAATTCCAACACTTCAGATGTGTTTTGAGAAGTAATTTACCTCAGGGTATTTAGAGAGGTCTACAGGCTAAATGGCTAAATGGAATTCCAATCAAATTTGTGAAAATGGTAGGGATTGGTATGTAGTATGAGCTAATCTATATTTGGTGAAATTGTCTCCAGTCGCTTTTCTGTAAACTACTTTCCCACCTTTTTTGATGGTGCGCTTCCCAGGGAGCGACCCGGTACGCGAACTGTTGAGCGCCCCGGTTGGCGAACCTTAAGCGTTACGGGAGTCTACCATTTTGTGTTTCGGTCGAATTAAGATACAAGATGGAGGACAAATAATGTTCAGAATGGGTAGAAGGGGGCACGGTAGACTTATTTTGACCCCCTAGGTTTTCTGAGGGTGGCTGAGGAGGCTTATATGTGCGAAAAAAAAACATTTTTAAAAAAAATGGCATGGGAGTCAAGAACATCGCAGAGTAGGGTTATAAGCTGGCCGGTGCTTGTTCTACATTGGCATGCAGCTCTCCCTTTGAAGACTAGATTCCTGTTTGTATTCCCCAGTCTAATATAAACAAGCATTTTTTATACTGCAATCAAAATAAAATAAAGCGGAACAGGACCGTAAATTACGTGTGACGTACATTGCATACAAACTGAGGATTCACGTGTGTTTGTCTATACACTCCAGCACCCGCTTACACATACAGTGGTACCTACACAGCAGCACACACACACTAACAAACATAGATAGATACACAGCACAGCGTGGGACACGCACACAAACACAGTGGCTCACACACGCACACTCACAGTAGGCCACATACAGTAACTCGCTGTACACACACGCGCACACACACGCAGTACATCACGCTCCACATACACAGGCACTCAAGGTTAAATGCACACGCATAAAGTGGCACAGACACAGAGTGAGTCACACACAACTGCAAGGTCAGTAATTGTCAGGTACAAACCCACTCGCAAACAGCGTGACTCACAAGCGCAGTAGTGCATACCCTCACACTGTTACATGCTTAAAGTGGCACACAGTCTAAGATGCAGTGACACATAGACTATTACTATGAAGCACACACACTTAGATAGACATACCTAGGCACGTGCACACGAGCACTCCTAATTTCAGATTTGGACGTAGCATTCGCTGCGTTTTGTAGTCTGAGAGGCATTTGAAACACACAACCACCTGCCTTTAGCTCATACACTCAGAAGGTGCCAGCACAGGGCTCCCTCCTATATCCGCCTTAATGCTCTCTTGTTCTGCCAATTAATTAGCCTCCGAGGGTGGGAGCGGTCGCTCTTGTGATCCCCCCGCCTGCCGGGAGGCTCGGGCACATTACAGACAGAATAGCAGTGGTCCCCACGCCACCAGCTGCCTAATAACTGAGCTGCCTGCAGCCCGGCAGAGCACAGCTGGGACCTGCCCCACCAGGCTCGGCACTAACAGCTCCCCTAATCAGCCGGGCCAGCCGGCCACTGCGAGCCGCTCTTTAGTGGGCAGATGGTGTGACTTTGGACACTTTTACCTGCGTTAAAGTATTGCATGCCTCCCTCGCCCCCCCTCACTCCCCTCAAACTATACACCCCTGCTTTCAAGTGGAGGCTGGAGGGCATCTTAATCATTCTAGAGACTAATTACAACTCTGATTTCTAGTGTTTATTTGGAAGGGGCACAGAAGTTGCAATTGTGTGTTGCATTATTTCTTATCAAGCACGTAGCAGCAAACACCTGGGTAGGTCAAATGCATGAGAGTATTTTTCTAGGGTTTATCCCAAGCTCAAGCATTTAAAAGTACTTTGAGATGTGATAAATGTCCAAGATCACACAGGGTGTGCCTGCAATGACACTGTAATTGTGCCCAGCTATCAGGTTTTACAATTTGCACTTCAGCCGCTGGATGGTAGGTAGGATTTGTAAAGTGTGCCCAGGATCACACAGTGTGGTCATGCAGCAGTTTAATTGTCTACTGGACCAATAAAACTAACATTGTCCAGTATACCAATCAAAATTGCTCTCCAAAGACACCAGGCAAAGCAGACGCTCCCTCAAACAGATCACCAAGCGCAATTTACCCTACTTACAGCCTAGCCTGTTCTCTGTCGAGACTTTAGCAATCTTTAGAGCACAAGATAAGATCTTTTCACATGGAAGAGTCAGACGTATTGCAATACTACTTAAGAAACAAGCATTGGCATAGACAATAGGTCTCGCCTTTGGGACCTTATACCTGTTTAGCCATGCAACAGTTGATGTTGCTGCACCAAGGATATTATGCTGCATAACTAAATACTTAGAAGGTCCCAAAGGCGAGACCTATTGGCTATGCCAATGCTTGTTTTTCTTTCACTTCGTTATCTATTTTGTTTTTCACAATTATACCCTCTTCTGTCTTTTTTTCGGTAAATAGATCTATTAAACAGTATCTCTTCTTTACTCCCTATAGCTGTCTTTCTTTTAACATCACTCTCTGTTTACTTTCCTTATACTTACACTTTTTAAAAAAAAAAAAAAATTTTTGGTTAGCTCCCGGTCCGCGTACCGGGAAGCTAACCCGGGAGCGAACCAAAAGAAATAGAGCTTGCCAGAGTGCTAAACATTGTAGCAATTTTTTTTGAAAGGGAAGGTAGTTCTGAAAAGAACTTTTTTTTAAATATTTTTGTTGTTTTATATATTTTTTTTTTTTTTGAACATTTTTTTTTTTTTTTGTATTTTTTGAACGATTTTATATTTTTTTTGGTTTTTTTGGGGGGGGGGGAAACAACAAAAAACAGGCGTTGAAAAGGGCTCAACAGGAGCAAAAAAAAATTACTGGGGGCGGTTAGGGCAATCATGGTGTTCATATGCAAGGTTGAGTGCATTGATGCTCATGTTGCCACAAGCTAATAATGCACGACAGTGCATACATAAATGTATCATATGCCCAAAATTTTGTTGGATATTTGGCACAGTTTCCCGTGCCTCCTCTGGTGTTAAAGAAACCGGTATTGTTGGTCTGGCCACAGGAGTTGGTCTAGGATTGTCCAGCATATCCCTTAATTCCGCCCGGCTGTAATTTAGGGGATGTTTCCTCGTCATGTGCCTATGCATGGTGTGATTACCATAACTGTATTTTTTGTCCGTCCCTCTGGACAATTGTTCCTTGCATATGAGGCAGGTGACATACCTCGCGTTGACTTTTTTTTGTCCACGAGGCATCGAAAAAAACTGCCAGATGAAACTGGCTTTCTTTCTGGAAACCCGGGGCAACTCTTCCAGGAATTGTGGTTCTTCTCCCTCCTCATCCATTTCTTCATCTTCCTCCTCAGTGTTGGTAATCACCTGGGGAGGTGGTCCTCTCTTCCCATGAGGAGGTGGAGGTGGTGGTGGGGGGCCACCAGCTGAAGCAACCAATGAAGCCATTTTCACACAAGCAAAATAGGTCTTCCAACAAGCAAAATAGGTCTTCCTCTCACAATGATGAAAGTCAGAGTGAGGAAAGAAGGAGGGGTTTTCATCATTTGGAAAAAACAATACTTCTCAACCAATGAAAAGTGTTATTTTTAGGTCACCTGACCTAGCCTTCCATAATTATGAAACTAAAAGTGAAATGAACCAATGAAAAGTTTTATTAACAAGTCACATGACCTCTCACGCTCATGTTACGCGCTGCGGAACGCTCCCCGGTTAGCTTCCGGGTTGCTCCGCTTCGCGCCTCGGTCCGCGCCCCGGGACACTTCCGGGTGCGCTAACGCGATACGTCACAAGACGCATTTCGCGGCAACGCGATACGTCGCGCTTTCGCGCCGCGGATCGCTTCCGGGGAGCTGCGTTTCGCGCCTCGGTCCGCGCCCCGGGGCACTTCCGGGTGCGCTAACGCAGTACGTCATAAGACGCATTACGCGGCAACGCGATACCGTCACTATGTTGATTTCTTACCGGTTCGCGGACCGGATCGCGGAATCAAATTGAGCTAACGGGAAGCTTCCCGGTTCGCGGACCGGGAGCGAAACAAAAAAAATATTTAAAAAAAATTATTAATAAACATATACAATATATTTTGGGATTTAAAGAAGAATAAATTTTACAGCTATAGATATTAGCTTTTAAAAAACCAATGAAATTCATTGAAAAAACCATAGGTTATAGACCATATATAGTTAGGAATTAGCATTTACAAAACCTTGAAAATTCACTGAAAAAACCATAGGTTATAGACCATATATAGTTAGGAATTAGCATTTAAAAAACCTTATTTTACTCACACAAAACCAATGAAATTCCATATATAGTTAGTTGTACTAACTATATATCGCGCACCCGCAATCCACTGCTGATCATGTCACATATTACATCATTCATGACATGGTCAGTGACATCACTGATGACATCACTGATGACATCTCAAATGACATCACTGATGACATCACTGATGACATCTCAAATGACATCACTGATGACATCACTGATGACATCTCAAATGACATCACTGATGACATCACTGATGACAACATCCAGTGACTGTATTTTTCTGTAAAGTTAAAATATGTCTTACATATTGAAGAATGAGTGGATGTATAAGTGTCTGGATGAAGGATTTAGTAGGTGCATGACTGACTGTATGAGTGAGTGGTTAAATGTGTCTCATTGAGTGCATGGGTTAGTGACTAAACTGTCTTAATTTGTGCATCATTATGTCTGTTGTTCTGTAAACTGCTGCATGTGTTGATCAGTAGCTATATGAGTAACTATATGGGTTATTGATTGGTTGCCCAAGCATTTGTATGGGAAACTGAGAGTGTGTGTGGGTGGCTGGGAAGGTGTATGACTCTGTGCATAATGTATGGGTTCAAAAGTGCATGTGGAAACAGCTGTATGGGTGGTTGACTGTGTGCATGACTGTATTGGTGAGTGAATGGATATCTCAGTGCTACATGTCAAAGTAAGTACATATGTAAAACACAGTACATGTGAGAGTTGACATATATAAATAACTGTGCATAAGAGCCAGTGAATGTGTGAGTGGCTGTATGGATCATTGTGCTCTTGTATCCAGGATTGTATAAGTGAGTAAATATGTTTAGTATATGTTTGAATAAGTAAGGTGTGTTTAACTGTATAGTTAAGGAAATGGAGGTGTGATTGATTGTTTGCATGACTGACTAGGTGTGTGTGTAACTTCATGGATGAGTGACAATCTGCGAGTCTGTGTTTACACTGAGTGTATCTAAGGTTATATTAGAGTCTGAAGAGGTTCATCGTATTATCACATGAATGATGTCATCAGTGATGTGATCAGTAATGTCAAATGAGATGTCATCAGTGATGTCATTTGAGATGTCATTTGAGATGTCATCAGTGATGTCATCAGTGATGTCATTAGTGATGTCATTTGAGATGTCATCAGTGATGTCATCAGTGATGTCATTTGAGCTGTCATCAGTGATGTCATCAGTGATGTCATTTGAGATGTCATCAGTGATGTCATTTGAGATGTCATCAGTGATGTCATCAGTGATGTCACTGACCATGTCATGAATGATGTAATATGTGACATGATCAGCAGTGGATTGCGGGTGCGCGATATATAGTTAGTACAACTAACTATATATGGAATTTCATTGGTTTTGTGTGAGTAAAATAAGGTTTTTTAAATGCTAATTCCTAACTATATATGGTCTATAACCTATGGCTTTTTCAGTGAATTTTCAAGGTTTTGTAAATGCTAATTCCTAACTATATATGGTCTATAACCTATGGTTTTTTCAATGAATATATATATAGATATATATATATATATATATATATATATATATATATTCACTGAAAAAACCATAGGTTATAGACCATATTTAGGGGCTCATTAGGATGGCGGACGGACTTGCGTCTGTCCACCACCCTAGAGGAGGAGGGACCGTCCGCAGGGGCAGCGGCGGTCCCTTCAGTGCAATTAGGATGTGACCCCCAGCCTGGCGGTCACATCCTCAATCTTTAACATTGCGGCGGGTGCAGCTTCAAGCTGCACCCGCCACAATGTTAAAAATGCATACATTGCATATGTATGCAGCAAGCAGCAGGCACCGCGCGGTGCCTGCCGCTTGCTGCATACATATGCAGGGGGGTACCATAGGTACCCCCCCATGTGCACCCCCCACCCCCCTTCACCCAGGGGGCCCGCAACGGGCCCCGCAGTGAAGCTCCGTATGCTTTTCCACGGCGGAAAATCCGCCGTGGAAAAGCATTTCTTTCAGGGCATCCTAATATGGCTGACGGTGTCTGATAGATACCGTCACCATATTAGTGCTTTTCCGCCGCGGTTGTAAGCCAAACGCGGCGGGAAAGCTGCGGACGGAAACCAGGACCCACCAGCCATCCTAATGTGGCGGTGGGTCTTTGGTGAGTCCGCTGCGGTTTTTCCGCATCCTCTGGGCCGGCGGTGGCTTCCGCCGGCCCGGAGGATGCGGAAAAACCGCTATCCTAATGAGCCCCATAGTTAGGAATTAGCATTTACAAAACCTTATTTTACTCACACAAAACCATTGAAATTCGCATATATAGTTAGTTGCACTAACTATATATCGCGCACCCGCAATCCACTGCTGATCATGTCACATATTACATCATTCATGACATGGTCAGTGACATCACTGATGACATCTCAAATGACATCACTGATGACAACATCCAGTGACTGTGTATTTCTGTAAAGTTAAAATATGTCTTACATATTGAAGAATGAGTGGATGTATAAGTGTCTTGATGAAGGATTTAGTAAGTGCATGACTGACTGTATGAGTGAGTGATTACATGTGTCTCACTGAGTGCATGGGTTTGTGACTAAAGTGTCTTAATTTGTGCATCATTATGTCTGTTGTTCTATAAAATTCTGCATGTGTTGATCAGTAGCTATATGAGTAACTATATGGGTTATTGATTGGTTGCCCAAGTATTTGTATGGGAGACTGAGTGTGTGTGTGGGTGGCTTGGAGGTGTATGACTCTGTGCATAGATGTGTGAGCAGTTGATTCACTAGATGTATGGGTTCAAAAGTGCATGTGGAAACAGCTGTATGGGCGGTTGACTGTGTGCATGAGTGTATTGGTGAGTGAATGTATATCTCAGTGCTCCATGTCAAAGTAAATACATATGTAAAACAAAGTACATGTGAGAGTTGACATATATAAATAACTGTGCATAAGAGCTAGTGAATGTGTGAGTGGCTGTATGGATCATTGTGAACTTGTATCAGGGATTGTATAAGAGAGTAAATATGTGTTAGTATATGTTTGAATAAGTAAGGTGTGTATAACTGTATAGTTGAGAAAATGGAGGTGTGATTGATTCTTTGCATGACTGAATAGGTGTGTGAGTAACTCCATGGATGAGTGACAGTCTGTGAGTGTCTATTTACACTGAGTGTATCTAAGGTTATATTAGAGTCTGAAGAGGTTCATCATATTATCACATGAATAATGTCATCAGTGATGTGCTCAGTAATGTCATCAGTGATGTCATTTGAGATGTCATCAGTGATGTCATCAGTGATGTCATTTGAGATGTCATCAGTGATGTCATCAGTGATGTCACTGACCATGTCATGAATGATGTAATATGTGACATGATCAGCAGTGGATTGCTGGTGCGCGATATATAGTTAGTGCAACTAACTATATATGCGAATTTCAATGGTTTTGTGTGAGTAAAATAAGGTTTTGTAAATGCTAATTCCTAACTATATATGGTCTATAACCTATGGTTTTTTCAGTGAATATATATATATATCAGAAGAAGGGTAGCCGAGCCCGGTTCCAAAGCAGAACACGTCCTTTATTTTCATTCAGCCACTCGAGTCCTAATGCATTTCAGCTTAATAAAGCCTTGATCACAGGTAGGAATCATTGCAATTAATTACGCAAGTGCTCAAATTAAAATGTCATGTGACCTTCATGCTGGCACTCCAAGTTCCAAGATGCACCGGTATTCACAGTGTAAACGTGGGCAATTTGGTATTAATGCTGCATAGCGTTCATAAGCCTACATTTGACACTCTTTACAAATTGCATCCAGGAATAAAGTGTTGAGTGCACAACTGCAATTTAATGAATTCCAACGTGGCAAAAGTAGCTTTGCAAGGGCGAGTTTTTTCAGAACAGTCCAAATGAGGTGTACCCTCACTTTTCTCCCTTTCTCATCTCTGCTGCCAGAAATACCACATATTTACAACAAGGGGTGGTGAGGGACAGAGTCTCTGAATTAAGCAGAATACTCTCACCCAGTCAAGAGATCAGGGCTAGATCCAACACCGTTTTTTAGCTCATTGCACCATCCCAGTTTCAGAACCTGGCTGTATGCAAATTAGTCTGTCCCTGGCCCAGTGCATCATGGGAACAGGGCAGACCAGACTACAAAAGCCAATTCTTACACTGGGAAGGAAACAAGCTTCCGGGTACCGGTTTCTGGCATTACAGCCGTCTTCGGCCCGGCTTGCTTGAATCCTGATGGTGCAATGAGCAAGGGACTCATATCTGAGTATACCCTTCCACGCTTAGGGTGGACAAAAATATTTACAACAAGGGGTGGTGAGGGACAGAGTCTCTGAATTAAGCAGAATACTTTCACCCAGTCAAGAGATCAGGGCTAGATCCAACACCGTTTTTTAGCTCATTGCACCATCCCAGTTTCAGAACCTGGCTGTATGCAAATTAGTCTGTCCCTGGCCCAGTGCATCATGGGAACAGGGCAGACCAGACTACAAAAGCCAATTCTTACACTGGGAAGGAAACAAGCTTCCGGGGACCGGTTTCTGGCATTACAGCCGTCTTCGGCCCGGCTTGCTTGAATCCTGATGGTGCAATGAGCAAGGGACTCATGTCTGAGTATACCCTTCCACGCTTAGGGTGGACAAAAATATTTACAACAAGGGGTGGTGAGGGACAGAGTCTCTGAATTAAGCAGAATACTCTCACCCAGTCAAGAGATCAGGGCTAGATCCAACACCGTTTTTTAGCTCATTGCACCATCCCAGTTTCAGAACCTGGCTGTATGCAAATTAGTCTGTCCCTGGCCCAGTGCATCATGGGAACAGGGCAGACCAGACTACAAAAGCCAATTCTTACACTGGGGAGGAAACAAGCTTCCGGGGACCGGTTTCTGGCATTACAGCCGTCTTCGGCCCGGCTTGCTTGAATCCTGATGGTGCAATGAGCAAGGGACTCATGTCTGAGTATACCCTTCCACGCTTAGGGTGGACAAAAATATTTACAACAAGGGGTGGTGAGGGACAGAGTCTCTGAATTAAGCAGAATACTCTCACCCAGTCAAGAGATCAGGGCTAGATCCAACACCGTTTTTTAGCTCATTGCACCATCCCAGTTTCAGAACCTGGCTGTATGCAAATTAGTCTGTCCCTGGCCCAGTGCATCATGGGAACAGGGCAGACCAGACTACAAAAGCCAATTCTTACACTGGGAAGGAAACAAGCTTCCGGGACCGGTTTCTGGCATTACAGCCGTCTTCGGCCCGGCTTGCTTGAATCCTGATGGTGCAATGAGCAAGGGACTCATGTCTGAGTATACCCTTCCACGCTTAGGGTGGACAAAAATATTTACAACAAGGGGTGGTGAGGGACAGAGTCTCTGAATTAAGCAGAATACTCTCACCCAGTCAAGAGATCAGGGCTAGATCCAACACCGTTTTTTAGCTCATTGCACCATCCCAGTTTCAGAACCTGGCTGTATGCAAATTAGTCTGTCCCTGGCCCAGTGCATCATGGGAACAGGGCAGACCAGACTACAAAAGCCAATTCTTACACTGGGAAGGAAACAAGCTTCCGGGGACCGGTTTCTGGCATTACAGCCGTCTTCGGCCCGGCTTGCTTGAATCCTGATGGTGCAATGAGCAAGGGACTCATGTCTGAGTATACCCTTCCACGCTTAGGGTGGACAAAAATATTTACAACAAGGGGTGGTGAGGGACAGAGTCTCTGAATTAAGCAGAATACTCTCACCCAGTCAAGAGATCAGGGCTAGATCCAACACCGTTTTTTAGCTCATTGCACCATCCCAGTTTCAGAACCTGGCTGTATGCAAATTAGTCTGTCCCTGGCCCAGTGCATCATGGGAACAGGGCAGACCAGACTACAAAAGCCAATTCTTACACTGGGAAGGAAACAAGCTTCCGGGGACCGGTTTCTGGCATTACAGCCGTCTTCGGCCCGGCTTGCTTGAATCCTGATGGTGCAATGAGCAAGGGACTCATGTCTGAGTATACCCTTCCACGCTTAGGGTGGACAAAAATATTTACAACAAGGGGTGGTGAGGGACAGAGTCTCTGAATTAAGCAGAATACTCTCACCCAGTCAAGAGATCAGGGCTAGATCCAACACCGTTTTTTAGCTCATTGCACCATCCCAGTTTCAGAACCTGGCTGTATGCAAATTAGTCTGTCCCTGGCCCAGTGCATTATGGGAACAGGGCAGACCAGACTACAAAAGCCAATTCTTACACAAAAGCAGAACACGTCCTTTATTTTCATTCAGCCACTCGAGTCCTAATGCATTTCAGCTTAATAAAGCCTTGATCACAGGTAGGAATCATTGCAATTAATTACGCAAGTGCTCAAATTAAAATGTCATGTGACCTTCATGCTGGCACTCCAAGTTCCAAGATGCACCGGTATTCACAGTGTAAACGTGGGCAATTTGGTATTAATGCTGCATAGCGTTCATAAGCCTACATTTGACACTCTTTACAAATTGCATCCAGGAATAAAGTGTCGAGTGCACAACTGCAATTTAATGAATTCCAACGTGGCAAAAGTAGCTTTGCAAGGGCGAGTTTTTTCAGAACTGTCCAAATGAGGTGTACCCTCACTTTTCTCCCTTTCTCACCTCTGCTGCCAGAAAATCCACGGCAGTCCAACTGGTTTGGCGCAGGGCGAGCGGGTCATGCCCCCAAAGGTGTGAGCACCACCAAACAAACAGACTCCATGCTGGGGGCCCCCGACCCTGCAGGGCGGCTCCGGCGGCAACAGGAATGGAGAGTCCTGTCATTTAACATCAGAAGAAGGGTAGCCGAGCCCGGTTCCAAAGCAGAACACGTCCTTTATTTTCATTCAGCCACTCGAGTCCTAATGCATTTCAGCTTAATAAAGCCTTGATCACAGGTAGGAATCATTGCGATTAATTACGCAAGTGCTCAAATTAAAATGTCATGTGACCTTCATGCTGGCACTCCAAGTTCCAAGATGCACCGGTATTCACAGTGTAAACGTGGGCAATTTGGTATTAATGCTGCATAGCGTTCATAAGCCTACATTTAACACTCTTTACAAATTGCATCCAGGAATAAAGTGTCGAGTGCACAACTGCAATTTAATATATTTTTTTTTTTCCCCAAGCACAAACAAACCAATGCGTTTTGGTCTCCACTGAGACCTTGCTCGCATGAGCAAGGTCTCAGTGGAGACCGAAACGTGTTGGTTTGTGTGTCCCAGGAGTATTTGAAACCTGTGAAAATAAAACATCAAAAATTTGAAAACCGAAGCCAGAGTGTGACCCTTTCTTTCCCTTCACAGAAGGGAAGTGCTTGAAAATTTACGGCGGCTGGGCCCGGTTGCGGGGTTACGCACAGCTGCAAGAGTGCCATGCCAGCGAAAGGAGCCAAAGGATGAGAAAAAAAGAATATATATATATCTATATATATATATATATATATTCATTGAAAAAACCATAGGTTATAGACCATATATAGTTAGGAATTAGCATTTACAAAACCTTGAAAATTCACTGAAAAAACCATAGGTTATAGACCATATATAGTTAGGAATTAGCATTTAAAAAACCTTATTTTACTCACACAAAACCAATGAAATTCCATATATAGTTAGTTGTACTAACTATATATCGCGCACCCGCAATCCACTGCTGATCATGTCACATATTACATCATTCATGACATGGTCAGTGACATCACTGATGACATCACTGATGACATCTCAAATGACATCACTGATGACATCACTGATGACATCTCAAATGACATCACTGATGACATCACTGATGACATCTCAAATGACATCACTGACTACGTTTCTGTGTGTTATGTACTGTGAAATTTGATGAGAGGGGTGGCAATCGGGTACAGAACTTGCGAAGACTAGAATCAAGAATGATTATCCAATATAAAACCATGGTCCCTAACGGTCATAATTGCGATGAAGAAATGTAAGTGCACTTAGGATGATTTACTTAAGTAACATAGTTTTATTGAGCTTTCTGTAGTTTATGTCCAGTAGGAGAACTGTTTGGGTAATGTAGAAAAATGTTAATATGTATTTAAGATGTATTGCCCATACTTGTTTTTAACTTCTATGTCCTTTACATGAGTTGTGAAGGGTACAAGGTAATTTTTAATTATGTATCACTGGTCATTATTTTATTATTATTCATCATTTTTTATTTTTTATTTTCTTTTAGGGATTACTTATATAAAATCTAATTTTGTTTGAATGGGAGTATCGGCTTTAAGATAGAAAAACATTGAGCAGACTTGGAACCGAAAACTGATTGACCAACACGCATGAATGGTTAAGCCCACTAGGGCAGCACTTTGCTTAGCTTTTCATATTTAGACCACAATACATTGTGTTAGCCCACATGGGCGAGTGACGTATTGAAGTGGCTGTCTGCAACTTATTAGATCGACACAATTGTTAATTCAAATGAATTCATGATTTAATTTGCCCACATGGGCGGTGATCTTATTTGGCTATTTAGTCTTATTTACAAAAAGCAATGAGCGATATGCAGGTCAAGTACACTGTTTCTTTGATGCATATGACATTCCAAGTCTGTTATTTATGTTTATGTCGTGGACCCGTTTTGGTTTCAGAAAGATATGATTATGTTTAATTGTATATCATGAAGACTGTTAATATGTGCTCCTTGACATTATGAAAATTCATTATTTCATTGTCCCTAATGTGAAACTTTCATTATTTTTATTAGTTTGCGTGGATAAACGCGCTAGTATTTTGTTTATGTTTATTTTCTCACAAGACCATGTGATTCTCACTATATTTGTGTTGATCCTACTACTCTCTCAACTACTCGTGACCAAGGGGAGGAGCCCCGAAACGCGTCGAGAGACATTGTTTTGTTTGCCATTTGCTGATTAAATATTCTGTGAACACGCTATCTTTGTGTCCGTGCTTCACGCTGTCCCTGGATTGCGAGGACGTTAGTGTGATTGCCTGAAATATATATATATATATACATATATATACATATGTATGTATATATATATATATATATATATATCTATATATATATATATATTCACAGAAAAAACCATAGGTTATAGACCATATATAGTTAGGAATTAGCATTTACAAAACCTTGAAAATTCACTGAAAAAACCATAGGTTATAGACCATATATAGTTAGGAATTAGCATTTAAAAAACCTTATTTTACTCACACAAAACCATTGAAATTCCATATATAGTTAGTTGCACTAACTATATATCGCGCACCCGCAATCCACTGCTGATCATGTCATATATTACATCATTCATGACATGGTCAGTGACATCACTGATGACATCACTGATGACATCTCAAATGACATCACTGATGACATCACTGATGACAACATCCAGTGACTGTATTTTTCTGTAAAGTTAAAATATGTCTTGAGTGGATGTATAAGTGTCTGGATGAAGGATTTAGTAGGTGCATGACTGACTGTATGAGTGAGTGATTAAATGTGTCTCACTGAATGCATGGGTTAGTGACTAAACTGTCTTAATTTGTGCATCATTATGTCTGTTGTTCTGTAAACTGCTGCATGTGTTGATCATTAGCTATACGAGAGGCTATATGTGTTATTAATTGGTTGCCCAAGTATTTCTATGGGAGATTGAGTTTGTGTGGGGGTGGCTGGAAGGTGTGAGACTCTATGCATAGATGTGTGAGCAGTTTATTCACTAGGTGTATGAGTTCAAGAGTGCATGTGGAAACAGCTACATGGGCAGTTGACTGTGTGCATGAGTGTATTGATGAGTGAATGGATATCTCAATGCTACATGTCATAGTAAGTACATATGTAAAACACAGTACATGTGAGAGTTGGCATATATAAATAACTGTGCATGAGAGCCACTGAATGAGTGAGTGGTTGTATCGATCATTGTGAACTTGTATCAGGGATTGTATAAGAGAGTAAATATGTGTTAGTATATGTTTCAATAAGTAAGGTGTGTTTAACTGTATAGTTGAAGAAATGGAGGTGAGATTGTTTCTTTGCATGACTGACTGGGTGTGTGAGTAACTCCATGGATGAGTGGCAGTGTGTGAGTGTCTGTATACACTGAGTGTATCTAAGGTTATATTAGAGTCTGAAGAGGTTTATCGTATTAGCACAAGAATGATGTCAAATGAGATGTCATCAGTGATGTCATCAGTGATGTCATTTGAGATGTCATCAGTGATGTCATCAGTGATGTCACTGACCATGTCATGAATGATGTAATATATGACATGATCAGCAGTGGATTGCGGGTGCGCGATATATAGTTAGTGCAACTAACTATATATGGAATTTCAATGGTTTTGTGTGAGTAAAATAAGGTTTTTTAAATGCTAATTCCTAACTATATAGGGTCTATAACCTATGGTTTTTTCAGTGAATTTTCAAGGTTTTGTAAATGCTAATTCCTAACTATATATGGTCTATAACCTATGGTTTTTTCTGTGAATTTCATTGGTTTTTTAACAGCTAATATCTGTAGCTGTAAAATGTATTCTTCTTTAAATCCAAAAATATATTTTATATGTTTATGAATAATTTTTTTTTTTTAATATTTTTTTTTCTTCGTTCCCGCTTCGCGAATCGGGAAGCTTCCCGTTAGCTGACCTTGATGCCGCGAAATAGACCGCGAGCCGGTAAACGTTTCTTTACCGCAACTGCCGCGTTAGAAAACAACATCGTGACGCCTCCCGTCCGCATGACGTTTCGCGTTGTCGCGTGATACGTCATATGACGTGCTACGTTAGCGAACTCGTACGCTTACCGAGTCGCAAAGCACAGGTTTCTGGAAGCAAACCGGGAGGCCCTGCAAAGCGCGTAACGTAAACACAGCAGGTCATGTGACTTGGTAATAACACTTTTCATTGGTTCATTTCACTTTCGGTTTCCTAATGATGTAAGACTAGGTCATATGATCTAAAATGAACACTTTTCATTGGTTGAGAACTATTTTTTTTCCCAAATGGTGAAAATCCCTCCTTCTTTCCTCACTCTGACTTTCATCATTGTGAGAGAAAGACCCTTTGTTACCAGTGAGCAATGGCTTCTTTACTAGCTTCAGCTGGTGCTTCCCCACCACCTCCACCACATCCAAGGAAGAGTGGACCACCTGCTAAAGTTATAATTCAGCAAGAAGAGGAAGAAGAGGAACAGGACGACCTAGATAATCTCCCTATTATGGCCAGAAGATCTGTTGTACCGGAAGTAACGGGACCAGAGGGCAGGGAGATGGTGCCAAATATACAAACGAGATTTCGTGAAGTAAAACAAGTCTGCGTACATTGCAGTGGAATCATTTGCTACGCAGAAAGTAGCATCACTCTGATCAACAGAGCTATTAACAATCATGCTCATGTTTGTCCGAAACTCCCCAAACAATAAATTCTTTTTTTTGTTTTCTTCCTCCTGTTGAGCCCTTTACAATGAATCGTTTTCGTTGCCCCCTCCGAAAAAAAAACAAAAAAAATATAAAACTGTTCAGAAAAATTCAAAAAAAGTAAAAAAATGTTCAGAAAAATAATAAAAAAAATATAAAACAACAAAAACAATTTAAAAAAAAGTTCTTTTCAGAACTACCTCCCCGTTATAAAAAAATTGGTACAATATTTGCAACTGTGCCAACCTCTATTTCTCTTAGTTCGCTTCCCAGTTCGCTCCCCGGTACGCGAACCGGAAGCGAACCAAAAAAATTTTTTTTTTAAAAAGAACAGTAAGTATAAGGGAAGGAAACAGACAGTTATGTTAAAAGAAAGACAGCTATAGGGGAGTAAACTAGAGATACTATTACCCGTAATCCACTGCTGATGATGTCACATATTACATCATTCATGACATGCTCAATGACATCATCAGCAGAGGATTGCGGGTAACAGTATCCCTAGTTTATTCCCTATAGCTGTGTTTCTTTTAACATAACTGTCTGTTTCCTTCCCTTATACTTACTGTTCTTTTAAAAAAATTTTTTTTAGATCTGTCAGAAACAGTGAAAGTAATGAAATATAAAAGACTACGTAGAATATGAGCACTGTATGCAACAACTTTGACACTGACAGAAGCCTCACCTTCTCCATGCCTCCTACACAGTTCTACATGTACATCATAAATGCAAACAGAACAGAATTAATTATACATGTTAAATGGTTTATTTTTGCTGTTCTCAGAATGTATCAAATTTCACTAAAACAGTGACTTGAAGGTATTCATCATATAACAGCGGGGAAAAAAAAACACAATCAAAATGATTGTGTTTAAAAAACCCATACATTACAAATCAGAATTCAGAACTCCTTAAAGTTAACTTACTTTCCATGACGGCCAAGGATGTCCTATGAACAGCTTACACTCTGTTGTGCTGTTATTACTTTCAACCCGCCACTTTCTGAAAGAAAACCTCCATCGTTTTCAAAAACATGTTACATACAATAAATGACTTCTCGCTCTCTACCACACGATTCCACAAGGCCAAATCGTGTCAGAGCCATGTATAACTCTTGGATTTCTTGTAAGCCAATCCCGTCTTTTCGCATTTCCGCAACTTTCAGAATTAAAATGTTGAAGATCATTTACACAATCCTGGACTAGTAATATCTTCCCCTTCTTGCTCAATCATGTTCTACATTTCCTATCACACTGATACTGCTTACTATGAAGCAGACTTACACTACCTTTATGACTAGTACAATTATTTAATTCTCTACATCACTTTTAATCACAAAGCAATGTAAAACAGTAGACAGCATTGCAGACTTACATTCCCTCTACTCCATGTTTTGATTCGCTGCTTCAATTAGCTTATAAAAAGAAATAGTTTTTCTGAACTCATTCAAAGTGCACGTATTTCTCAATAACGTCCAGTGTTATGGTAAAAAGTTATGTCTCTGTACTACACTTATCCTCAAGGCCAAATAGTGTAGGAGCCATGAGAACTTCTTGAAATTCCTCAGAGCACATCCCGAGATTCTTTCCCTAAAATTTTGGTTTTAAAAACACCAGGTAAGAGTTTTTAAGGTCATATGGCAATTTTTTTTTGAAAATTAAAACAGAATCATTGCAGAATGACCAGCCATTTCTACACTTTAAATAAGCTGTATAATGTCCTGATGTTATTGAAGGACCATCATGATATATAATTGCTACAGTTACAAAAGTCCTTCCTGATATTGACAACTGTGAAGCCACAAAATTTTTAATTAAAGTTGTCAATTTTGTTCCATCAGGCCTACATCGTTGGAACATTAAAATGACATACTGGCCATATGTTCGTATAAATAATGTGGACATCATTTCAGATTTACATTGGCTACACTCCATGTTGTGATCAGCTGCTTTTACTAGCTTATTAAAAGAGACTGATTTACTGTCTGGCAAAGTTAAATATATAAATCTTTCTGAGTCTACACTAGTAGTAGCTGATACCCTACAGTTCTCGCAGTCATGCTGCCATTGATAAGAAAGCCCAAACAGGTGATCTACATCTACACCTTCATCATGCAATACATCAAGCATATACATTAAAAACTCCTGACAATCTTGCTGACTATTTTGAGAGAATTGTGTTTGGCCTGAACATCTGTCTAACAGATTTCGAATTTCAGACACACTTTCTATGTTTGTTCTATCAGTGCTACATTTCTCTAACACAGAATTTAACAAACTGCAAAATCTTTGATCCGAATTGACCACAATCTGTTCTTTTAAAGTTTCTAGAGAAAAGACAACATTAACCACTACATTAGCATAGCAGTTGACACCAGAACTGTTTTCAAATTGAAAACCAACAACATCTTCAACAGA
Source organism: Lissotriton helveticus (assembly GCF_964261635.1). Classification (NCBI taxonomy): domain Eukaryota; kingdom Metazoa; phylum Chordata; class Amphibia; order Caudata; family Salamandridae; genus Lissotriton; species Lissotriton helveticus. The sequence continues at coordinate 387,482,552 of NC_136061.1, read as the reverse complement.
ATCCTTTTTGTTTCTGCTTATAATTTCAGGTTCATCAACTTTTCGTCTTTTTGCTACAACCTCCCCAGTATTGGTCACATTTCTTCGTTTCCGGCCTACCACACGTTTCTCAAACAAAGGATACTGAGGCAAATGTGGCGCATACTCTCTTCTCAACCTATTGTATTCCTTAACACAATCTAGATCCGCACAAATGTTTGTGACATCACACTCAATCAAGTACAATCCCGATAAAGTCCTAACTCGTGACAATGCCACATATGCCATACCCTCCTTGAACACAGAACTGCCAATATTCACCAATGCACAGTCTACACTTAAACCTTGCGATTTATGGATTGTCACCGCATATGCCAAGCAAACAGGAAACTGCTTACGACGAACATATAAGTCTTTTACAAGCAAAAATCTAGCAGAACAACGAGCAATTAGCTGTACTTCCTCAATGCCATCAAATTTAATTTTTAAAAATTCAATTCCATCTCTATTTCTGTATTTCACAAAATCAACAACATTACCCATTGATCCATTTACCAGACCTCTTTCAACATGTAAATTCCTTCTTAAAATTATACGGCAGTTCAAGCACACATTCAGAGTCTTTTCAAAACCCGCAGTTTTAGATATACTCTTCTCTAATGAATCCAATTTTGTTTTCAGATTCTCAGACAAAATAATTGTTGATCCCATATGCTCTACTCTGTCAATAGCTTCCAATTTCACAATCTCTTGCTTTTCTAAATGCAACATTTTGTTGTTGAATTTGGCACATTCTGCAAGAGTTGGCATCAAACATATTCCAGATTTTTTCTCAGTAACTTTCTGAAAAATATTCTCAGGCACAACATCTTCGTCTGGATATAAATTTGTCAGTAATCGTGCATGTAAAGCTTCTTTCCCATGCTCGGTCACTTTTCCAATTCTAACATCTTGTAGAATAGTCTTGTAAACTTCATCCTTTGCCTGACGCATATTTTCATGCAGTTCAGCATAATTGAAGTTTAACCATATATTGACGTTGCCAATACTCCCTAAGCACTTCCTGGTATCTTCATGCGTGAGCATTTTGAACACAGGTTGCCCTTTCACTGGTGTCAGCTGCAGAAGATCTCCAAAAACAATGATGTGTTTGCCACCAAATAACACATCATACTCTGTTTTGAGAACTTCTTGCATTCTCAAATGCACAAAGGCAAGCATGACATTGGAAACCATGCTTACTTCGTCAATGATAAGAAGTTTCATTTTCCTCAAGACTCTTGAAACTTCAAAACAAGCATCTCCAGATAGCTTGTGATATTCTAATTTGTTGTCATGCTCCACTGGCAGCATCAGTAAACGATGTAAAGTAATCCCTTTAATGTTATGTGCTGCCAGTCCAGTTGGAGCGGTGACAACACAAGACAGCGATGACTCTGTCCTTTCCTGCAAATAACATGAAATTGCTTTAATAAGGAAACTTTTTCCAGTTCCCGCTTCTCCACTCACGTACAGTCGGACAGGCTTCAACGACGTACATGAGCACTCTTTCTTGTCATGACTTAATCCATGATCAATTTGCATGGTAAGTTCGTCATATATTTTCCTCTGCTCAACGTTGAGTTGTCTTTCCAACTCTTCTAAGTTAACCGCATCCTCCTGAGCATGTGCCATGGCTCTTTCCACTTCATTCATAGCAGTGGCAGCTTCATTTTCGATAAGAGGTCCTCCTAGTGGATCCTGACTCAATGAAGCAGAACTCTGACTGTCCTGAGAACTGTCTCTGGCAATCTCGGCTGCAATCGTTGCTTCCTGCTCAATTTCCACATTCAACATTTCTACATATTTGGGAAAAGCAGGACATTCTATGGTCTCCTTGGCAGCATTGAAAGAGTCTTCGTAACAGAGGAAATCTCCAAGCAGTTCCTCTTCTGCACGCCAAGGCTTAAAAAGTTGCAAAAGTGCTAAATAGAAAAACTCCTTTTTTTCAGGAGATTCGCCACTCAATTTTCGATGGTTTATCAAGTGGCATTTTCTTTGCTTGACCAGACATCCCTCACTTCCTATTACAGCATACACTCCTTTCTCAGTATCTTCTTTGATGTTCCTCTTGAATATGTAATTTTGCAGAACCTCATACAGACAAACATTCTCGAGGTGACTGCTTCGATTTGGATAATATGTATCCAACATGTTGCTCTTCAAAATGTCGGTACTGTTTGGCTCCTTTTCCGCCAAATACTCAATTTCCCGCACAGGTTTCAGAACTCGATTACGCGTTGCAGCAAGACCAACACTCGCCCAAACGATACTCCTGGACTTGGCATAGAGACTTGCTGAAGACAACCGGTCAGAACATTCGTAAGCTCCGATTTCTCGATGCGACAACATCTTCAGACTGAAACTGTACAACTTCTTGCTGAGGCTCTTTTCATGGCAAATGTCCTCCCACATATCCTTCAATTCTGTCTTCTCTTTTTTGGTGATGTAAGATGTCACATACCTAGCCACAGCCATACAGTTATCAGCCACAAACTGTATATCCATGTTAGCATTCCACATGGACAAAATCACCGGGTTGTAGTCGTTGATGTACTTAGACTCTTCGTTCCTCTTCAAATTGTATGTGTTTTTAGGTGATTTCTTCATCACATTATGTCGCAGCGAAGACATCAAACTGTTCACTCTTCCTTTAGAAATCACCGATCGTGGAAAGCCGAAACGACATTTGGTGTAGAACTTGTCTTTGTTCCGGAATTTACGACGACAGTACTTTCCACATCGATGGCTTTGGAAACGTAGAACTTTTTCTCTTAGGCTTTTTTTCTCCTTTGCGTTTGGAACAGCACACGTAGAATACTGTTCTATGAAACTCATCACTGAGTCGTCTGCATCCGTTCCAAATTTAGGTGCATCCTTGATCCACAGCAACATATGTATATGAGGAGCACCTCTTGCTTGGTACTCCTTCCTCCAGAAGAAATCCAACACCTCTCCAAGAGGTGGATTCTTCTTATTCATGATGAAAGACATCATACCTTCAAATCTATGATTGAAGTACCTACATACATTGACTGGATCCAAAGAGCACAGTTCTCCGGGTGTCTTGAATTCGATGTTTTCTACGTTAGCATTTGCCTCTCGTAGAAATTCAAGTAAGTCTTCCCAGCCATACTCAGCACAGCTCAAAGTGAGGAACCATGTGGGAGTTCCTAAGTTCCTCAGCATACATTTTAAATCACCATGACGACGGTACCAGTACTCATTAGTACCACGCTGACACGCCATGAGATTAATCAGGTGAGAATCCAAAATACTGTCTTGGACATTGACTTTATCCATAAAGTCACTTGCCGAGATGTTTTGCATGTGTATACCACTTTTCAAGATGTGGTTCACTGCATATGACAGTCCAGACAGATCGCTTTCAAACAGGAGATGAAACAAATAAGGAATGCATTGTCGAAACCTAGGATCTCCTGCATACAATCGCAAAGTCCGGTATTCAGAAGCAGGAATTTGATGAGGTCGCTCATCATATCTTCCTCCCTGACCTGTTGGAAAAAGCTGTGGGAAACACCGAGCTTCCAAACTTTCCTCCCAAACACTAATGGGACTCCCTTTCGCTTGTTTCATTTGAAACAACTCAATAGCATTCCCCATGACTTCCTTGGAATGCAAAGGATGAACACTATAATGTTCATATATTTCTTCACTAGTAGAGGGTTCTACTTTCTCAATTTGACCAGCACACAAATCGCTATCCTCTTCCTCACTTACTTCCTCTTCTGCAACATATACATTTTTATAGTATTTATTATATTTTTTCAAATACAATGTTGCCCTTTTGACTTTCCTAACATCTACTAAATCTTGCCATATTTTCTTATTCTTTGTCGGAACCCCATTAACTAAGATAACCAGAGGTTCCTCTTCCACTTTTTCTACTCCAATTGTGTTAATGTTTTTCTTCAAATCTAGAGGCAAATAAACAACTCTTCCCTTTAATCCTCTCTGTAAATCTGATGGAGGCAATTTCCCTGTCTTTGGCTCCATTCTTACAATAGCCTGAAAGGGATGGATACTTTGAATCAAAATAGATTCATAAGTATTTAAATCCTTCAATTCAGAAGGAATTTCAACCAATTCCAGATTATTATGAACTGCTCTAGCAGGCATCTGGTTTTGATTTAATTTGTTACAACAATAAGTACACACACGTTGATCCAATCCCAAATCAAAACAATTTTCTACCATCAAGTATGTTGTAAAATCCTTCCATTCACTATTATTTTCCCTTTCACTTTTTCCATATAAATCCACTAACTTAGTCTGATTCTTATAATAAGTGCGTCGACAACACACACAAGTGAAATTTGGCCTCTCACTTGATTTCACCTCAAACGTCGCAATTTCCCTCTGGAAATTATCTGTACTGGAAACCTGTACACTATCTTCCACATTACTCTCTTCTTCTTGGTCAATTTCAACATTCTCCTCTTTACTTCCAAAGTAACAAAACTCAATTTCTTCACATATATTCTTCACATCTATTTCAGAACCATGCAAAAGAGCAGCGCATAATTGTTTAAGCATAATTGCTGGACTCTTAGCATAATACAACATTCTAACTAATTTCCTCACTTTATTATGATGCACTGCTAGCATCCTGAAATGATGAAAAACACTCTGGCATACTCTCCTGGAAAGACAAGCCAGTGAATGACCATGCAAACCTATCACTTCTCTCACTCTGCAAGGATCTAATTCTTGCAACAACTTCATTTTCTGCTTCAAACTTTTCTTACTAAATGACCGTATAAAATCACAAAGCAAATTGATGGAATCCTGTCGTACACTGCAAATACTACTACACTTCCAGGTGTACACAGGACCCTTAGGACGTCTCCCTAAAACCTCATTACCTAACACCTCTTCTATCTCTGTTCTCACAAGTTTTTCTTTTTCAACTGGACAACCATCTTTCACTTCATAAGCTTGACCACTGGTGTCAACTGCATGCACCAAATCATTATCCTGGAAATAACTCTCCTCATTAAAAAATGCCTCAGAGCTTGAACTATGCATCCATTCTCCAGAAAAAACTTCACAAAAATTACTACGATTAACTATTCTCTTCCATCTACTATTTCTTTTGAAATCATAAATTACCTTGTTTAGCTTCCTAATTCTATTGATTGTCAAAATAAATAACTTACGTTTAATTTCAAATGCCTGATCAATAACTTTCTCAACTATTTTTTTTCTCTTATAAAAAACCACTTTCTGCTGACCTTTCTTAATATTTTTTAACAAATTCCCAATTATCCTGTTGCGGAACATTCGTTTACGAATATCCCTAAACTGTTGTTTCCTTCTACTTTCATGCATAGAGTTATCTCTTACTCTAGCAGTAACATTTCTCATTGGCCTTTCCTTACCATTTGAATTCATTCTCCTTTTCTGGAGTGAAACATTTTCTGTAGTAATATTTTTTTTACTACACATATTTCTTATGACTGTTTTTCGACTCTTACCCGGTGCTTTCTTGGTGACTTGACAAATCTTTTTGTTAGAGGACTGCTGCAATATTCCATGCTCCTGCTGTCTTTGACGTTTTCCAGCCTTTCTTACTCTTTCTTTGCTAGGCATCCTAAAATCTTGAAATAATCTGCAGTTGAATCTGTGGTAAAATATAATAAAAAATGTTATTAACCACTATTACCCAACAGTAAATTAATAACAGTCATCAAAAACTTAACACACTACTTAAGTATATAATATACTGAAGCCTATCTCCAATTTTTCACTGAACAGGACTCATCTCTTCTTAACCTTGGATAAACCTCACCTACTCTGTGTCCCCTGCACATAATTAAATGTAAAGGGGCAGATTTATATTAACTAGCACATCCCCAGGGATGCACCAGTTAACGTGCACCGCTGCTCTGCCACCCACGGTGTGCCGCATTTACAATCAGATAGGACAAAGCTACATCAAAACCCTGCGCCTGCTTGAAGCAGGCATAGATCTTGACGCAGGTAGGCTGAAAGCTAAAGCAACAACTAAGTGTCGTGTGCAGAAGTTACAAAAAAGGAAAAATGGCGTTTAAACCAGTAATGAGACCATGCTAACGTAATACAGAGTAAAAATATCCAGGATCTACATCAGTTTGGGGTTCACGAACCTGGCAGGTACAAGGCACTGAGGCTTTCCACCGTGCATGTCTCATCCCAAAACATATGTTGTTTGTGAATGAAACAATTTCCCAGACCAAATGCTTTGGATTGGCTACTTCTAAAAAATTAAACACCCCTACTATCCCGGAGTTAGAGGAATACGATGGTTGGAGTAATTTTACTCGTTGTCTATTAAAGATTTACAGGCCCTACTCCGTAATTCTTCCTTTAACATTTCCAGTATAAATCCAAAAGGTTGACTGCTTTGGCAACGTGCCTTATCCACGGTTTAATAACGCTGCCTTTTGCTTTATATAAGTTTTCAAATTGTATGAAATATATACCAATAGGTCGTTATTAACCTTTAGGTAGTGGTTTTCTTCATCAAGTCTGGTCGCTTCCATACACATACAGATTTTCAAAGATGATCAAGAACTTTATCTGAATGGAGAGGAATGCACTGAGACGCCAGATCATTCACTAATGTGTAGGCACAGACAGTTACACGGTTCATGCAACAAACACCGACCAAATATGGCTTGCGTGTTGCAAGGCACGCCAGTTCCTGCTATCATCCCCACGTTCAAGTTCTTGGAAAATGGTAGTTATTTGATGCTCAATAATGAAGATTGTTCTGGGTTAATTAAAAGTATTCATTTTATCGTAACAGTAAATGAACGGGTTATTTGCTGCAGAAATGTTCTATTTCCTCCCACACATGAACATAGGGAGTTTTCAATCTGGCCACAAATACCAACCTTGGGAGCACATTTCAACAGCATGGCAAGAATAAGAGCTCTTTTGTCTCAGAGAGAGGTGGCCTTGAGTTCGGCCCGTGAAACTTTCGTGCTTCACATAGCGAACACCCGTACAGAGGTGCAGACCCTTTTAAATACAGATTCGACTTTGCATTTCAGCAAGATTACCCATTCATTTCCATGCAGCAGGAGGCCCATAGGAATGAAGGTGCAATTTGCGATTAGCAATTACCTCATCGCAAATTACGAATTTTTCCGACGGTGCAGGGGTATCTCAAGAACACCCTGCTGCACCCCTGAAAAAAAAAATTGGGGTCATATGGCGCACATAAATTTTGAAAACATTCCTTTACCTCAAAAACGATTTTCAACTCATAATTTGAAAACACTGCACATGGGGAAATGACTTAAAATGTCCTTAAGACACATAAAAGCATTTTTTGATTGCCTTTGCAGCATGTTTCAGTCACCTTTAACATGCCTATGTAACGGAAACATTCAAAATCTAAATTTGCCATGCACAGGTGGGAGCATATTTACAAGCAATTTGCTCCACAGACAAACTTCTTACATTGAAATGGGAAAAATAACATCAGAGACTCTCAATTACCTTATAAAGAAGCAGACACCATTATGTCCTTCTCATCAATATTAAAACCATTGCTTTTTCTCAAAAACGATTTACAAGTCATAATTTGAAAACACTCCACAGCTCCTATGCACATAAAAGCCCTGTCAGTACTAATACTTCACATTTTCTCCAATTACAATTTCTCAAAGAAACAAAATCTATTTGTGAAACACTTGAGACAAAGCAACATTTGAAAAACACAACTTTCTTCATAATTTTCTCCTTAAAGCACACTATTTTCTATCTAAATTAAAGAAATTTTTTCTCACCTTAGCAAATACTTTGAGTTTCAAAACAGTCTCAGAAACACACCAATTTGTCTTCAGCAGAGCAAAAGGTATGCACTCCAGAGTCTGCAGCTATCAAAAGCACAGAAATGCTGTAATTCCTCACACAGATCTCTCATGTCACCCAATCAAAACTCTTCCCTCACTTTTTTTCAAAGCAAAACCCTTCCCCCCTCTGCCCCCTCTCTGCTTTTTCTGCATAGCAACCACCTCTTGCAAGACCTCTCACACAACAATGTTGCAATTGAACTCTGAACTCTCAGTGCACCTCCATATCCAAAGCATTCTTTCATTTAATGATTTTTTCTTCGCCACTCAAAATACATCTTTCAACGAACTCATCCATGCACACTAACTTTCTGTTTTCAGCAATCAAAATCCACCAATCACTCTTACTGCTTCATTAACACAGAAACTCCTCAGTTTTTTTCATTTTACACTCTCATTTTTTCAACTGCCATTTCATTGCCACACTTCATCTGACTGCAGGAGAACCTTCTCTCGCCATGTTTTCTGTCTGGATTGTTGGACATAGCTACATCTATTGGGCTCAAAGGTACGCTGAAAACAGGAATTTACCTAACCTCAATTTACAAGATGTAGAAATTAAGTGGTTTGGCCACAGAGGATTAAAATGTCACCAATTGATACCATTGGTGAAAACCTTTATGCATTTGCCAAAACCTGACCTGTTAATTGTGCACTGTGGAGGTAATGATTTGGGCACTTTGACTGGGGTAGGTCTGGAAATGCTTTTAAAGGACACCTTTGAGCAATTGATGGCACTTTTTCCTCAGACTGCCTTGGTATATTCAAATATATGCCAAAGACAGAAATGGAGGTGGTCGAACCAATTTTGTCCACAAATTGAGAAATCGAGGAAGCATGTAAACAAATCTGTTTCAGCTTACATGAGAGACCATGGAATGGGCTCCCTGTACAACAATAACTTGCGTTACTACATGCAAGATATCTACAGAGGAGATGGAGTTCACTTCTCAGATGAGGGCAACAGAGTTTTCACTCTGAATTTAAGAATGTGCATTGGTACCTACTTATAAGTACCTAAATGTACCATAAACCCAAAAGCTCTTCTCAGAGCTACCCTACATCTGATCACTCACAATTATTATTGTACTCTAACTTTTTTCACTAATTTTCAAGAAAGTACGCTCCCCAGAACGCTTCCCGGTTCGCGAACCGAGCGCACTCCACGCAAAAAAACTAAAAAAACGGTATATATTTTTTTGCCCTGCGAGAACCTTTCAAAGCCTCCACATCAAACCTAGGGGGTCAGGGACGATCTACTATGCCCCCTTATGGTCATTTGCCCCTTCGCTTTGGCCTCCTCTTGTCTCTCGATCCTACCGAGAGACAAGATGGCGGCCGCTACGGACTGTTTGGAATGTTTACAGACGCCGAAAAACCAATCAGCTTCGCAAACCTCCGTAACGCGAAAAGTACGCGAAGCGGAGCGCTGTTACAGATATATATCTTTTTTTGAACGTTAATTTCTCAAAATCCACTGGAGCACATATATTGAGACCTAGCAAAGGCACATCGGGCTACCAGTCCCTACAATTTTGCCAAGTTTCGTGCAAATCCATTCAGCCGTTCGATTATTATTATTATTATTTTTTTTGCCCCGCGGGGCCCTTTTAAAACCTCCACATCAAACCTAGGGGGTCAGCGAGGATCTACTATTCCCCCTTATGGTCATTTGCCCCTTCGCTTTCGCCTCCTCTTGTCTCTCGATCCTACCGAGAGACAAGATGGCGGCCGCTACGGACTGTTTGGAATGTTGACAGACGCCGGAGAACCAATCAGCTTCGCTTCACAAAGCTCCGTTGCGCGAAAAGTACGCGTCCTGGGCCGCTGCCCGGTCCGCTGTTACAGATATATATCTTTTTTTAAACGTTAATTTCTCAAAATCCACTGGAGCACATATATTGAGACCTACAAAAGGCACATCGGGCTACCAGTCCCTACAATTTTGCCAAGTTTCGTGCAAATCCATTCAGCCGTTCGGGCTAAAAGTGAGGCCAACCGCCCTATGGAAATTAACATGGGAAAAACGCGTTTTGGGACCCCCCTTTTTTCTCGGCCCCCCCTTGACGAACCCCCCCCAAATTTTCAAAGGCTGCTCAGAAACAAAATGTGCCATTTTCCTGAAAATTTCAGCCAATTCCGTCCACAAACGGCAAAGTTATTAGACATAGAATTTTCAAAAAACCCATAGAGAAAAAATCCTAACTATATATACCTACTGGCGACCGCCAGTAGGTAATATATATATATATATATATATATATATATATATATATATATATATATATATATATATATATATATATATATATATATATATATATATATATATATGACAAACGAAGAAGCACCAGACTTGGAGAGCCCTACGCCAAGTGTTAATGTTCATTTCATGCCAGGCAGTCCCGCTGTCACTCACTTCAAGTTCAGAGATTAATTAGCCAGCATTTCCTAACGCGTTTCAAGCGTCCATGCGCCCTTGTTCACAGGTGTTGGCCGATGGGTGTGAGCAGCAATACGCCTTCAAACATCCCTAAATAGTCCCGCCCAGCTGGGCGTGTCAGCATAGTGCATGCTGGGATATGAAGTCTATTGACAAGGTGTGTACCTGTGGCCGCCGTCACTCCATCAAATTCAATACCACAGTGGGTTTCTGTACCTGTTACGAGTGGCTGCAGGGCTGTGATTATCCCTTCGGCAGGAAAACACAAGGCTCCATCTGCGTCTGTAATCACCACGCTGGACCCGCTAGTCAGCGGTGGGGCACCTCCGCGACCCCGGCAGGCCGCAATTATATGACAAACGAAGAAGCACCAGACTTTGAGAGCCCTACGCCAAGTGTTAATGTTCATTTCATGCCAGGCAGTCCCGCTGTCACTCACTTCAAGTTCAGAGATTAATTAGCCAGCATTTCCTAACGCGTTTCAAGCGTCCATGCGCCCTTGTTCACAGGTGTTGGCCGATGGGTGTGAGCAGCAATACGCCTTCAAACATCCCTAAATAGTCCCGCCCAGCTGGGCGTGTCAGCATAGTGCATGCTGGGATATGAAGTCTATTGACAAGGTGTGTACCTGTGGCCGCCGTCACTCCATCAAATTCAATACCACAGTGGGTTTCTGTACCTGTTACGAGGGGCTGCAGGGCTGTGATTATCCCTTCGGCAGGAAAACACAAGGCTCCATCTGCGTCTGTAATCACCATGCTGGACCCGCTAGTCAGCGGTGGGGCACCTCCGCGACCCCGGCAGGCCGCAATTATATGACAAACGAAGAAGCACCAGACTTGGAGAGCCCTACGCCAAGTGTTAATGTTCATTTCATGCCAGGCAGTCCCGCTGTCACTCACTTCAAGTTCAGAGATTAATTAGCCAGCATTTCCTAACGCGTTTCAAGCGTCCATGCGCCCTTGTTCACAGGTGTTGGCCGATGGGTGTGAGCAGCAATACGCCTTCAAACATCCCTAAATAGTCCCGCCCAGCTGGGCGTGTCAGCATAGTGCATGCTGGGATATGAAGTCTATTGACAAGGTGTGTACCTGTGGCCGCCGTCACTCCATCAAATTCAATACCACAGTGGGTTTCTGTACCTGTTACGAGTGGCTGCAGGGCTGTGATTATCCCTTCGGCAGGAAAACACAAGGCTCCATCTGCGTCTGTAATCACCACGCTGGACCCGCTAGTCAGCGGTGGGGCACCTCCGCGACCCCGGCAGGCCGCAATTATATGACAAACGAAGAAGCACCAGACTTGGAGAGCCCTACGCCAAGTGTTAATGTTCATTTCATGCCAGGCAGTCCCGCTGTCACTCACTTCAAGTTCAGAGATTAATTAGCCAGCATTTCCTAACGCGTTTCAAGCGTCCATGCGCCCTTGTTCACAGGTGTTGGCCGATGGGTGTGAGCAGCAATACGCCTTCAAACATCCCTAAATAGTCCCGCCCAGCTGGGCGTGTCAGCATAGTGCATGCTGGGATATGAAGTCTATTGACAAGGTGTGTACCTGTGGCCGCCGTCACTCCATCAAATTCAATACCACAGTGGGTTTCTGTACCTGTTACGAGTGGCTGCAGGGCTGTGATTATCCCTTCGGCAGGAAAACACAAGGCTCCATCTGCGTCTGTAATCACCACGCTGGACCCGCTAGTCAGCGGTGGGGCACCTCCGCGACCCCGGCAGGCCGCAATTATATGACAAACGAAGAAGCACCAGACTTGGAGAGCCCTACGCCAAGTGTTAATGTTCATTTCATGCCAGGCAGTCCCGCTGTCACTCACTTCCAGTTCAGAGATTAATTAGCCAGCATTTCCTAACGCGTTTCAAGCGTCCATGCGCCCTTGTTAACAGGTGTTGGCCGATGGGTGTGAGCAGCAATACGCCTTCAAACATCCCTAAATAGTCCCGCCCAGCTGGGCGTGTCAGCATAGTGCATGCTGGGATATGAAGTCTATTGACAAGGTGTGTACCTGTGGCCGCCGTCACTCCATCAAATTCAATACCACAGTGGGTTTCTGTACCTGTTACGAGTGGCTGCAGGGCTGTGATTATCCCTTCGGCAGGAAAACACAAGGCTCCATCTGCGTCTGTAATCACCACGCTGGACCCGCTAGTCAGCGGTGGGGCACCTCCGCGACCCCGGCAGGCCGCAATTATATGACAAACGAAGAAGCACCAGACTTGGAGAGCCCTACGCCAAGTGTTAATGTTCATTTCATGCCAGGCAGTCCCGCTGTCACTCACTTCAAGTTCAGAGATTAATTAGCCAGCATTTCCTAACGCGTTTCAAGCGTCCATGCGCCCTTGTTCACAGGTGTTGGCCGATGGGTGTGAGCAGCAATACGCCTTCAAACATCCCTAAATAGTCCCGCCCAGCTGGGCGTGTCAGCATAGTGCATGCTGGGATATGAAGTCTATTGACAAGGTGTGTACCTGTGGCCGCCGTCACTCCATCAAATTCAATACCACAGTGGGTTTCTGTACCTGTTACGAGTGGCTGCAGGGCTGTGATTATCCCTTCGGCAGGAAAACACAAGGCTCCATCTGCGTCTGTAATCACCACGCTGGACCCGCTAGTCAGCGGTGGGGCACCTCCGCGACCCCGGCAGGCCGCAATTATATGACAAACGAAGAAGCACCAGACTTGGAGAGCCCTACGCCAAGTGTTAATGTTCATTTCATGCCAGGCAGTCCCGCTGTCACTCACTTCAAGTTCAGAGATTAATTAGCCAGCATTTCCTAACGCGTTTCAAGCGTCCATGCGCCCTTGTTCACAGGTGTTGGCCGATGGGTGTGAGCAGCAATACGCCTTCAAACATCCCTAAATAGTCCCGCCCAGCTGGGCGTGTCAGCATAGTGCATGCTGGGATATGAAGTCTATTGACAAGGTGTGTACCTGTGGCCGCCGTCACTCCATCAAATTCAATACCACAGTGGGTTTCTGTACCTGTTACGAGTGGCTGCAGGGCTGTGATTATCCCTTCGGCAGGAAAACACAAGGCTCCATCTGCGTCTGTAATCACCACGCTGGACCCGCTAGTCAGCGGTGGGGCACCTCCGCGACCCCGGCAGGCCGCAATTATATGACAAACGAAGAAGCACCAGACTTGGAGAGCCCTACGCCAAGTGTTAATGTTCATTTCATGCCAGGCAGTCCCGCTGTCACTCACTTCAAGTTCAGAGATTAATTAGCCAGCATTTCCTAACGCGTTTCAAGCGTCCATGCGCCCTTGTTCACAGGTGTTGGCCGATGGGTGTGAGCAGCAATACGCCTTCAAACATCCCTAAATAGTCCCGCCCAGCTGGGCGTGTCAGCATAGTGCATGCTGGGATATGAAGTCTATTGACAAGGTGTGTACCTGTGGCCGCCGTCACTCCATCAAATTCAATACCACAGTGGGTTTCTGTACCTGTTACGAGTGGCTGCAGGGCTGTGATTATCCCTTCGGCAGGAAAACACAAGGCTCCATCTGCGTCTGTAATCACCACGCTGGACCCGCTAGTCAGCGGTGGGGCACCTCCGCGACCCCGGCAGGCCGCAATTATATGACAAATGAAGAAGCACCAGACTTGGAGAGCCCTACGCCAAGTGTTAATGTTCATTTCATGCCAGGCAGTCCCGCTGTCACTCACTTCAAGTTCAGATATTAATTAGCCAGCATTTCCTAACGCGTTTCAAGCGTCCATGCGCCCTTGTTCACAGGTGTTGGCCGATGGGTGTGAGCAGCAATACGCCTTCAAACATCCCTAAATAGTCCCGCCCAGCTGGGCGTGTCAGCATAGTGCATGCTGGGATATGAAGTCTATTGACAAGGTGTGTACCTGTGGCCGCCGTCACTCCATCAAATTCAATACCACAGTGGGTTTCTGTACCTGTTACGAGTGGCTGCAGGGCTGTGATTATCCCTTCGGCAGGAAAACACAAGGCTCCATCTGCGTCTGTAATCACCACGCTGGACCCGCTAGTCAGCGGTGGGGCACCTCCGCGACCCCGGCAGGCCGCAATTATATGACAAACGAAGAAGCACCAGACTTGGAGAGCCCTACGCCAAGTGTTAATGTTCATTTCATGCCAGGCAGTCCCGCTGTCACTCACTTCAAGTTCAGAGATTAATTAGCCAGCATTTCCTAACGCGTTTCAAGCGTCCATGCGCCCTTGTTCACAGGTGTTGGCCGATGGGTGTGAGCAGCAATACGCCTTCAAACATCCCTAAATAGTCCCGCCCAGCTGGGCGTGTCAGCATAGTGCATGCTGGGATATGAAGTCTATTGACAAGGTGTGTACCTGTGGCCGCCGTCACTCCATCAAATTCAATACCACAGTGGGTTTCTGTACCTGTTACGAGTGGCTGCAGGGCTGTGATTATCCCTTCGGCAGGAAAACACAAGGCTCCATCTGCGTCTGTAATCACCACGCTGGACCCGCTAGTCAGCGGTGGGGCACCTCCGCGACCCCGGCAGGCCGCAATTATATGATAAACGAAGAAGCACCAGACTTGGAGAGCCCTACGCCAAGTGTTAATGTTCATTTCATGCCAGGCAGTCCCGCTGTCACTCACTTCAAGTTCAGAGATTAATTAGCCAGCATTTCCTAACGCGTTTCAAGCGTCCATGCGCCCTTGTTCACAGGTGTTGGCCGATGGGTGTGAGCAGCAATACGCCTTCAAACATCCCTAAATAGTCCCGCCCAGCTGGGCGTGTCAGCATAGTGCATGCTGGGATATGAAGTCTATTGACAAGGTGTGTACCTGTGGCCGCCGTCACTCCATCAAATTCAATACCACAGTGGGTTTCTGTACCTGTTACGAGTGGCTGCAGGGCTGTGATTATCCCTTCGGCAGGAAAACACAAGGCTCCATCTGCGTCTGTAATCACCACGCTGGACCCGCTAGTCAGCGGTGGGGCACCTCCGCGACCCCGGCAGGCTGCAATTATATGACAAACGAAGAAGCACCAGACTTGGAGAGCCCTACGCCAAGTGTTAATGTTCATTTCATGCCAGGCAGTCCCGCTGTCACTCACTTCAAGTTCAGAGATTAATTAGCCAGCATTTCCTAACGCGTTTCAAGCGTCCATGCGCCCTTGTTCACAGGTGTTGGCCGATGGGTGTGAGCAGCAATACGCCTTCAAACATCCCTAAATAGTCCCGCCCAGCTGGGCGTGTCAGCATAGTGCATGCTGGGATATGAAGTCTATTGACAAGGTGTGTACCTGTGGCCGCCGTCACTCCATCAAATTCAATACCACAGTGGGTTTCTGTACCTGTTACGAGTGGCTGCAGGGCTGTGATTATCCCTTCGGCAGGAAAACACAAGGCTCCATCTGCGTCTGTAATCACCACGCTGGACCCGAAGCATAGTATTTTCTCGGCGTGGATGGCACTGTGCTAATCCTATGCTTAAAAACTTTGATAGAAAACAGACATTTGAGGTGAGCAGATCTAGAGTGTCGCTGGTGTTGAGAGTGCTCTAACAGGAGCTGCTTTCCACCTAAACTGGAGAACTAGCCAGAGTCCTCTCCTTCTTTTTTGCATAATTTATGCATCACTCTATGCCTCAAAGGGTATTGGTATGTTATGTATATATATATATATATATATATATATATGTATGTATATATATATATATATATATATATATATATATATATATATATATATATATATATATATATTTGTGAATAATATATATATATTCGGGGTGGGGAACTCACGGATCAGAGACCCATTCATAATGGAGTCCTTCAAAGATGTTTCCTTGCCTCAACCCTATTCTCTCTGTACTTAAACGATGTGGCACTTCACCTTGAAGATAATATGAATGATGCACTCTGATTAGCAGGCACTAAGGTTCCCCTCCGGGGGCCTCATTTATGAGAAATGACGCATCCCTGCGTGAAACCAGTGATGCGTCACTTCTCAGTGCGCACTCCTTGCGACATACCTGATGCATCATATTTAATGTATGACGCATCATGTCGCAAGGAGTTACAGATACGTCAGTATTTCTGACGTATCTGTAAGCGCAAAAGTGATGCATCGCTGGAGTGTGTCACAAAAGTGACGCAACTCCAGCAATGTGTTGTTTCACATGGGGCAAGCCCCATGTGAAAGGGCCTGCGTCAGTCTTACGCCTGCTGTGAGGCAGGCGCAAGATTTTGACGTAACAGCGTCCTAGAAGTGACGCAGTGAAATCTCATAGATTTCACTGCGTCACTTCTATGAGGCTTTTTGCGGGGGAAAGCCCCCCCTGCATACATTATACCTGACGCAGGTATGATGTAGCGCAGGGGTTTGCAAAGTGACGCATATGCTTAGATGCGTCACTTTGTAAACAGTGCGCAACAGGAGGCATGTTTTACGCCTCCAATGCGTCACAAAAAGTGACGCATTGGAAGCGCAAAACTGACGCAAGGCCTCATAAATGAGGCCCCTGATATCTTCAGACCACACCCTATTAATATCAAAAACCCAGAGAGGTCTGCATTGCTTAATCAACAAACTCGCTCCCTTTTTGTGGTGATCCTGGACTGGTGATCAATCATAAGAAGACTACAGTTATGGTCACATAAGTCTTTTAGAAGTTCTATTTTTCCGGAGGACAGACCACTAGATGGTGCCAGCAAGTTGTACTTGCCTGGGGATCAATCTCACCAAATCAATGTCCTGGGCCTTGCCGGTCATCTGTACCTTATCCAGCCTGTAGCATCCATCTTAAAAATGCATCAGGCCTCTCAAGATAGTCAGAGATCTCCCGCTCTGAAAGTCTATAGGGAAAGTGCATTTTATGGGGCTGAAGTGTGGGGCAAATCTTATCTGACCACATTGGGGATGGCTAAGAATACCTTTATAAGAGCCCTCACGCATCTGCCAAAAAATACCCCATTGATTCCCCTCAGACGTTACCTGGGCCTCAAGTCCATTTGTCATAAAGCCCAACTCAGACCTTTGCTATTTTTGAGAAGACTTAGATATACTGCAGCGTTGGAGGGCTACTACCTTTCTTTTCAGGGCGTAGCTTCGCATAATAAGTCTAGCAATATCAAATGGCTCTCTGTTGTCAAACATATGCTGCATAAGATAGGCTGTGGTGAATTTTGGTCTTTATGCCCTGTTTCAAAGTAATTATCAAAGACATCCCTCAAAAAGACCTTTTGAGAATATACATGGGCTGAAGAAATCAGACGCGTCTCTGAGGGATCCCTCGCGGATATATTTTTAGATTTCAAGATTGATATGACCTTTGAGCCTCTCCTAGATTATATAACCCCAATAGCTGCTAAGAGCAATACCTTATATTTCACTATTGCACTCTCCCACTACAGACGCTCTGAGCAAAATGTAACACAAGTGGTACTGTGACTACTACATGTCCATCATGTCAGAAGGCAGAGGAATCTCTAGCACGCTTTATATTCTTTTGTCCATCATATGTGCACCCTAGTCTAGGCTGGATTATCCCACTATATATGCAACTCGGATCGCTGCAGCATCGGGCGCTCTACTTCTACTGTGCACTGAATCCAGTCAGGCTATTGTCTTTGCAGTTTCAAAATACTTATACTGGAAGTGGTGCATTAGAACGAAAGCATTGGTCTGAAATTCTGGATAGAATAGAGGCCAGTGTTTTTATCTAATAACGCGGCGAATTTTGACTGCCTTTTTGAACCCTTTAACTTTATTGGTTTTGGATATAACGATCATACTTTTTTTTTAAGGCTCATTTTTATAGATGATAATATGATTGGATTTTAAGGCTATTGTTCCTTTTTAAATATGCCTCTCTTTTTAACTCTTTATAAATGAAGGACTTTTTACCCTTTCAAAGGCCATTCTCTGGTTTGAATCTGTGACATGTTTTATAAGGCCTCATGGAGATACCTATAGTTACGCTTTGTTTTATGTATATTTGTTATGTTTGCTGCGTACTTTTATGGTTGTAAAATACAGAATAGAGTATTTGATGATGATGATATATATATATATATATACATATATACATATATATATATATATATATATTTATATATATATATATATATATATATATATATATATATATATATATATATATATATATATATATATATATAACCTACTGGCGCTTGCCAGTAGATAGTTCTGACCCAATTTCCATAGGAAGAGCGTTTTTTCATTTGCCAGTAACTCTGGTGCCATTTGACAAATCTTGACGAAAGTTTGAACACTGTTAAGACACTCACTTCAGCTGCTATTTTGAAAGTTTTGGGGTGATCTATCAAGTGGGGGCGAGAACCAGGGGGGCTTAAAAGTGCACTTTTCCCTTGTTAATTGCCATACGACCTTTAGACATGGCTACAACCCCTCCTGCTGAATGGAATTTCACCACATTTGGAAGGAATGTAGATATTGGTCCAAGGAAGTGCCTTTTTGTGAGTTGGTGTTAATCCGTTTAGTAGTTGTAGAGTTATTTTAAGGTTTTTATGATATTCAACTCTGGATGCAGAGGATCCGCGACCCGTCGAGTTCACATGCTGAGATCTGATTGGCTTCCAACACTTCAAACCAGGAAGTGTTGATAGCCATCTTGTAATTCAATTGAACCCAGTCACAGGAAAAAAAAAATTTAAAAAGAAAAGGGGGGCAAGGTTGAAACACCCTGGCCCCCTTGTCCTCTTGGAGGAGTCCCTCAGGGAATCCGCAGGAGCAAAAAAGCATTTTTTTAAAAGAGAATTTGGTGGGAGTCGCACTGGATCCACGAATCCTGCCCAGAAAATGTTTAAAAATGAAATGCGGGATCCCGCTCCTCTGTAGTAATAAACCACCGGGTGGGCCAGGTCCCGGGTGTAGTTTTTATAGTAATGCGGGGGCTGCCCATATGGCACCCACAGCGCCCCGGGGACCGCCACCTTACCAGGGCAAACATGTGTAAACTGATATGGGGGTCCCGCACAGCCGCCCGCAGCACCTGGGACCGCCATCTCCCTGGGGCTATTGATTAAAATGAATGCGGGGGAGACCAGTATGGCCTCCCCGCAGCCCCGGGGACCGCAACATTTTCGGGGCAATCATTAATGGAAATGCAGGGGGTTCACTAGGCCCCCCCTCAAGCCTCGAGCACTGCCACCTCCCAGAGGCAATAAACAATCATTAGAAATGCTGGGCAGGCGCTGCCCCCCCAGCCCCAGTGACCACGACCTTCCCGGGGCAATCACTAATAGAAATACAGGAGGCCCGCTAGACTCGACCACAGTCCTGGGGATCACCACCTCCCCGAGTCTCAAATCATATATATATATATATATATATATATATATATATATATATATATATATATATATATATATATATATATATATATATATATACAGGGGTCTGTTGCAGGTCTCCAGCCCCACGGACCACCACCTCACTGGGGTAATCACTAATAGAAATGTGGGGGACCCGCTAGCCCCCCTGCAGCCTTGGGGACCCTCACCTCCCCGGGGCTCAAATCATATATATGCAGGGGACCAACTCCTGCCCGGGGGAAATTTGAACAAAGGAGTGGGGCTGCTTGCCCCCCCCCCTCCCATAGAGCCCTAAAAGGCCCTGGGGGCTGCCACCCTCCAGGGCTGGCTCCAGCAATGTTCTGTGGTGCCCAATCCTGGAACATTGCAGTTTGCTATGGCTTGGTGGGAGCACCGCTCCGGTCAAGCTATAGCATACAGTGCTCCGCTTTGAGCAAGTAAGAGCATTTTGCTCTTGCTTGCTCAAAACAGAGTACAATTTGCTTTTACACACAGGGAGCTGCATGTTAGCAGCTGATTATGTGTAAAAGCAATGCCAGCTCCCACAGGGAGCTCGCAAGGACCCCCACTACAGTCTGCACCCCGGGGCATGGGGTCCTGGGGCTGAAATCGGGCCAGGAGGGAGACCGCGGGGTAGCTCTCCCACTACTTAGAAAGAAACCGGGCCCCGTAGGATAGGGACAAAATTTGCCTTAGAGCAGGCCCACTCGGCCGCTCCCTATAAATTTTATAATACAAATAATTCCAGGCCCCGTGAAGTGGGATCCCTAGCGCCGAAATCGACCTGGGGAGGAGGCCACGTGCCCCCCCTCACCCTTTGAAAAAAGGCAAGGCCCTGGGGTCCTTGTGGGCCAAAAAGGACACCCTCCCTTAAAAAAATATAAGCAAAAAAAGGAGAAAAAGACTGGTAAGTCTCCTGGGGATACGGTCCCTGCACCACCACTCTGAAAATGCGCCTCCTGGCACAGTGGGGGATGGGGCATGAAGTCCCCTTGGGTGCTGAGGGTCAGTGGGGTCCAGGAACCCCTTCTGTTACATACAGAAAGTCCCAGACAGTGGGACAGCTGACAGGACTTGGAGGCTATGCCCCCTTTCTCCACCACTCTGCAAACGTGCCCCCTGGCTCACTGCAGGTCGAGGAATTAATTCCACTTTTCTCCTGAGGGCCTCAGGACTAAAGTAGACTTCTTCCACCAGCCAATAGTGCAACAGGAGGCACGTTTGCAGATTGGAGGAGAAAAGGGGCATGGCCTCTGATGACGTCTCAGTAATCCAGCTATGTGAGTCTAACTGGAGGTAACAGGAGGGGTGGTTGGCCCCCAAGGAGCCTAGGGAACTACATTGCCAACTAGTAGTGCACCAGGAGGCGTGTTTGCAGAGTGGTGGAGAAAGGAGAGGTAGCCACCAAAAACCTCTCAACAAACCCACTGTCTATGACTTACAGCAGGTGGCAGGAGGGGTAGTTGGCCCCCAAGAACCCTCAATAGCCAAGGGGACTTCATCCCCTCATAGTAGTGCCCCAGGACATGCGTTTGCAGAGTGATGGAGAAAGGGGGCATGACTTTCGACAACCTCTCAGCAATCCTGCTGTGCAGCACTTGATGGAGGTAACAGGAGAGGTAGTTGGCCCTCAAGACATCCTGGGGGGGGTTGCAACTACCCCTCCTGTTACCTCCAGTAAGTCCCACGCAGTGGGATTCCTAATAGGTCTTCGGAGGCCATGCCCCCTTTCTCCACCACTCTGCAAACGTGGCTCCTGGCACACTACTGGTTAGGAGATAAAGTCTACTTTACTCCTGAGGAACCTTGGGGGCCAAGAAGCCCTCCTGGTACCGCCTGTACGTCCTACACAGCGGGATTCCTGAGACCTAGTCAGAGGCCTTGCCCACTTTCTCCCCCACTCTGTAAACTTGACTACTACTTTAAAAAAACATAGAAATTCACTGAAAAAAAACAAAGGTTACAGGGACGTTATAGGTAGGAATTAGCATTTAAAAAACCGTAGCAATTCACACAAAAAAAACAAAGGTTACAGGGACGTTATAGTTAGGAAATTAGATTTTTACAACTTAGAAGTTCACTAAAAAAACAAAGGTTACAGGGACATTATAGTTAGGCTCAGGTTTCACTCATACAAAACCAGTGAAGTTCAGCAGTTATAGTTAGCTGAGCTAACTATAACTCGCACCACCATGCAATGTACTGCTTATGACCTCACATATTAAATACCTCATGACATGATCGGTGACATCACTGATGACATCTCAGATGACATTTGACATTACTGATGACATCAGCCAGAGAATCACTGACTCACCCACTCTCACCCCATAGAACCTTTCATACACCCACTACCACACAACCATTCACAAACCTTATTTACAGGCCCATACCAGTACTTACACAGCCACTCACTGATTCATAGATCTATGCACACATATGCTCACTAACCCATACAGCCACTCAAACAACCACTCAGTCACTAATACAGCCACTGACATATCCACTCATACATCGAGTCTGTCACCCATAGAGCTACTCACACACCTATTCACTCACCCATACAGTCAATCACACAGCCACTTAACTCACCCATACAGACACACACACCCACTCACTTACTCATACAGATACCAACACGTACTCTCTCACCTATACAGTCACTGACACAAGCACTCACTTACCAATACAGCCACTCTCACATTCAGCTGCTCACGATACAGTCACTCATATACCCCATCACTCACCTATACTGCCTTGTACATACCAGTTACTCACCCATATACCACTGACACATCCACTTATGCACTCACACAGCCATGCACACATTCATTCGCCCATATAGCCCACCTCACACACGCACTCACTAACCCATGCAGCCACTGACACTCATACAGGCAGTCTCACACTCCCTCACCCACCCACACAGACACTCAGACAACCATACAGGTATGCAGACAACCAATCACTCAGCAATACAGTCACTCATGTACCCACTCACACACCCATACAGCCACTTAGACACCAACTGACTGATTTAACACTGATAAACTTTTTTTTAATGCTCAAAGTCACTGGATGATGTCACCAGTAATGTCATTTGAGATGTCATCAGTGATGCCATTGACCATGTTATGAGTGATGTAATATGTGAGGTCGTGAAGTGCATTCCGGGGGGTGCGAGTTATAGTTAGCTCAGCTAACTGTAACTGCTGAATTTAACTGGTTTTGTACGAGTAAAACCTGAGCCTAACTATTACATAGCTGTAACCTTTGATTTTTGGCTTGCTAATACCGTTTGTGTTGTATGATTAATGTTCCCAAAACTGTCCAAAAAAGTCAATTTTTTTGTTTAGCATCTTTATGAAAGGTTTTGGGGTGATCCATTAAGCGGGGTCGAGAAAAAGGGTACTGGAATCCCAAATGCACTTACACAGTTTTTTCATTAATGATGTTGGTTCAGTTGTCATCAGTAATATATTAATGCTGTTACAGACCACGTTGTGAGTGTGGTCATTTTTTTAACGTAAAGTAAGATATAATTACAATTCCGAACTATAACATCACTTTAACCTTTGGTATTTTCAGTGAATTTCTAGTTTTTGTTTAATGTAAAGTAATATTTTATTACCATATGTACAACCTAATCCACGCCACACACAGCCTTTAAACATGCGGGTGTGGGGTTGGCGGCAGCGCCTGACTTCAACTCAGGCCCTGTGTCCATTCCACCCCCCACATTCAGCCAACCCCCGCCATGTACAGCCATTGGCCGTGCATAATGTGGGGTTAGCCGCAGGGCCTGGCCTCTGGTGTTGGTGCTGGTGGGGGGTAGCTCACATTGCAGTAGTCTAGTCACCCCATGACAAGACATCCCTTCATATTGATCAGTCAACTGGTTTGCAGGAGTTGGCGATTCTTAGGATCATGTAGTGCTGCGTATTGAGACTCTTAACTAGTGCAGAGATTAGAGGGGCAAATGAGAAATTGTTTTTGAAGATGATCCTCTGAGTCAATCAATCAATCAACAGGATTTTGTATAATGCAGCTACTCGCCTGTGAGTGTCTCAAGCCGCTGAGGGGGGCTGATGACCCGTCTGGGCATGGAGGTTCAGTCGAAGAGCCAGGTCTTGAGATCCTCAGTGACGGGGATTGCCTGGAGTGGAGGAGCAGGGTGTTCCAGGTCTTGGCGGCGAGGTTGGAGACGGATCTTCTTCTGGCTCTGGTCTTGTGAATCCGTAGCACGGTGGCAGGGGCAAGTTAGGTGGAGCAAAGTTGTCTGGTGGGTACGTGGAATGAGAAGCAGTTGTTCAGATATGCTGTCTTTACTTTTTGAGACTCAGTGGAAGCCACTTGACAAATGGGCCAGTTAAAAAGAAGTGAGGCAGTGTCTACCCCTGCTAGAGTTAGGGTATTAGTTTTTCCTCCATTTAGACAAAGTAAGTGCTCCCCATCCAATGTTGTCTAAAGTGTTAGTGGCTGGCCCATGGCATCATTTTCTATGCGGATGTAGATTTAGATGTCATGACAAAGGAGCTGGTACTAACTGAATTTAACAAAATAACCGAACAAAGAAGCCATGAAGGAAGATCCTAGTGACATTCAAGGGAGGAATGTGTCAATCAAATGCATACTTGCAAGGTATGATCACAGAGTTGAAAATTAATCCAAAACAGGGCCCTTCAGGATACATCTAACCAGTCTTTCAGTCTGGATAACAAATATAGCATGGTCTACAATGTCATAGATCACAACAAAAGGAAAAATGAAAAGTGCATCTTGTTGGCATTCATCAGTGCTGATTAGGAGCTCTTCTAAAGAAAGGCAGAAGCCATCATTCTCAAGGTT
Organism: Lissotriton helveticus; assembly: GCF_964261635.1. NCBI lineage: Eukaryota > Metazoa > Chordata > Amphibia > Caudata > Salamandridae > Lissotriton > Lissotriton helveticus. Next base: position 387,458,064 of record NC_136061.1, on the reverse strand, counting down.
CAGAATTCTGATTTGAAGGACATGTAACAGGTCATATTGTTTCACATTCTATTGTAGGTTTGTGATTACTCTTTCAGGCGATTTCTGGGCACATAGATTGGTAGATGGCCAGTCATAGAGGTGATGCTGTTGTGTTTTTTAATCGAGCTGATTGTGTTTTTTAATTAGCCAGGGACTATGCCAGCTGTAAGAGAATAGTTTTCCATGTTGTTCATGTTGGCTACAAGACAAGAGAAGAACTAGTTCAATGTAAAGCTGAAGGTGAAGGTCCTGACAGATAACAAACTAGTGGCTTCCTGGGGAATGAAAGATGGAGGAGGAGCAGCCTTGAGGTGATCACGAGTGGGTGCAGGCACTCTTTTAACTTGATTCAGTCCATGCAAAAAATGCTCCAGTCCTGTGTCCTGTGACAGGGTATCCTACAAACCTGGAGAAGGAGGGGCCTCATATACTAAGCATTTTTAAAGACGCAAATCCTGCAAATTGCTTCTTTATTGGCTTTGGACAGCAAGAATTCAAGTCGCTAAATACACAGGACAATTGTGAGTCGCTAAATACTTTCTGGCTCTCAAAATGTCCTACGTGATTTGTTAGGAGGAGGATGCATGAAAGGAACACCCACCTTCTTCTGCCAACCCACAATGGAATGTATCAATGGTTTTGCAACTGCAATTGCAATTACAAACTCATCTGATATCCGCTTCCTAAATGGGATGGCACCACATTTGAAATGTGGAAGCTATCCCCTTGGGACAGCTTCCATCTTGTGAATGTGTGTGCTTAGTATCAAGGGTCCCAGATAGTGGTCCGGGGGAGCACTGCATGCTACTCACGATGTAATTCTTTGAATGGCAACTACTATTTTTGAAAGGAGCCCCTATCCTTTTAAATGTAGGGGGGTGTTTTAGGAAATATCGGCACTCAGTGAATGCCAATGTAAGTCTACTGTCCCTTCATTCGCCGTCATTCATAGTGTCTGACAGAGGACTCCTTCTTCATAAATAAACAAACTGGGGGGTTTGAGAGGCCCTGTGAATGGGTATTTACAGTGTGGCTGCATTCCACATCAGTTGCATCCCATAATGTATGTGGGCTTGAGTCTGGCTGGTGTGCAAAAAAAAGGCACTGGTGTGAGACTCCTCGTTTGTATATCAGGCTGTAGGAGTACAATACTTTTTATACTGAGTAACTTGAACTTTCATGCTTATATGAATTAAATAATGTAGTACTTACTACACCCAATCACCCATTACAGCAGCTAGTATCTATTTATTTTACTCTCAATTCATGAATGTTTTAGGCAAAGGATTGAACAATGAGGCTCTTCGAGGAAGACCGTATCACTAAAGGAAGTAATTCCTCTCAAGAGTTGGGATCCACAGGGAAGCAACGGTGGAGCAAAAAGCAAAGGTTGAGACTGCGTAGCTCCTGTGATCACATAGGGACATGATTGCACAGGGACATTTGGAGCGCAAGTTAGTCCCGGGCTCCATTCCTGCTCTTTGTGTTTTGTGTTTCTAACACTTAGATGTTAAGGGCTCACGTCTTTCTTCTCTTCCAACAGTTTGAAGTACCCCTGCGGTGGTACCCACCTGAATATTTTCGGGATCGAGCATACTATTTTCAGAGCGAGGTGTGGTCCTTCGGCATATTGCTTTGGGAGCTGGAAACACTAGGTAAGGAGTCCTTATCGACAAGTAACATTTCAAGAGTACCTTAACAACCATCTGCAGAGGTATACCTGCTCTTGCTCTACACACCATGTTTATGTAGTTCATACTGTACCCCCATCTCTTTGAGAACCTCTACAAAGTCATCCCTTCAATATACTGCTTTCCTGTCCCTTTTATATGCCACTTGCTGCCACTTCCCTGTCCCTGTCCCTTTATTTACCGCCCATTCCTTTCATATATCCCTCTCCATCTCCGCAGTCTACGTCTTCACCACTATTATAAATAACTCTCTCCTCCAACTGTCTCCTTCACTGTACCGATCTATATCTTTCCATCCTTTTTGTAAACGCATTCTCTCCACCTTGTCACTCTTCATATGACATCTTCTTCCACACCTTTACTCCTCCAATGTACTTCTTCCATTCCAGCTCTCTTCCTCTTCAGGTTACACCGCCCAACCACCACACCACTTCAATGAGTACTGCACTCTATTTACCTCCTGGTACTCAAAGTACACATAAGTCCAGCTCTGAGCTGCTTTATCATCCCACACACAATTCTCTCCGATCCCCATCTCTTCAACATACCCCTCCAACCACCTTTCCACCTATAATGGACTCTGTAGACTTGGTGAAATGAATCCCCATTGAGAAAGTAGTCACTGAGATGTCTGTTGAATGCCGAATTTACTTATTACTAGAGTATGTTGGTATGTTTTCTCTTTTTGTTTGTTTCCATCACCTAGACTCTGCTAAGACTCTACTATCAGCAAAGATGGTACCTACTTTATTACCCTCTGTGCTGGTCAAAATTAGGTGGGTGCATTATCTCTGGCATGCCTTCATCTTCTGCTTCCTATTATACGTATACCACATGTGTCCAGATTTTTTAAAAACATACCCCTGTGCTTTCCTAGGTAGGTATTGTCCATACAAGAGAACTTCTCTGAGTACAAACTCTGAAAGCAATTTTCCGTGAACTTCTGTAAATAATGTAATGTTTGAATATGATCTCAGTACAAACATATTTGTCTGTCACTACTTACATTAGAAGCACTGTGACATTATCTTGTTTCATCCTTTACTTTGGGTACCTAAACAGTAGTGAGTCAGCCTGGACTTTGCCAGCTCCACTGGTGTCAGACTTCATCCATGGCTTTGGTTTCCTACCTGAAGTGAGTCAGTCTGGAGAATGCCGACTCCTCTGGTGTCTTCCTTCATCCTTTGCTTTTGGTGCCTACTTAAAGTGAGTCAGTCTGTACTATGCTGACTCCTCTGTTATCTTTCTTCATCATTTGCTTTGGGTGCCTACCTGAAGTGAGTCAGCTGTACTATGATGGCTCCTCTGTTATCTTTCTTCATCATTTGCTTTGGGTGCCTACCTGAAGTGAGTCGGTCTGTACTATGCTGGCTCCTCCCTCAACACCACTCCCCCACCCCACAACAGGATCTTTTACCCTTTCCAGGACCTTCTCCCCTCCCATTCTCAGACCCCACTATCACATTTGCACCCCGTCACCCCTAGCCCACACTCCTCCCCCAACTTCCCTCCCCCTCCTACCACCAACCCCCTCACTAATCCCACCAACCCCCTCACTAATCCCACCAACCCCCTCACTAATCCCACCACACCCCTCCCCCCACTCCAGTACCCTTGACACTTATTTACCCTCAGCTTCCATCCCCAACTACAACACCATTCCTAATTCCACGCTGGACAAGATTATGTCCACCCTCCTCCAAATCAAAGAGGACCTTCACACCTTCAAAGAGTTACTCTCTATGCAACCCAGACACCCCTTACCCACCACTACTTCCTCTCCTAACAAGTCCCTCACCCATCCTACTCACTCTCTCACACAAAACTCCCCACACTGGACCTCAATCCCCGCTCGTAATTCCTCCACCCGCACTCGACGTACCATCAATCCACTCTCGGAATACGACATACGCTCCCTCCTTCGCTCCTATGACCCCGTTCTCCTGAACCACATAGCCACCACATACCTTTCCATCCCCACTATTCACTCCAACCCCCTTAGGCCCCCCACTCACAACAATAGAAGCTCCGTCCCCAATAACCTTAAAAAAGTCCCCCTCACTCTAGAAACCTCTTCCTCCATTATCACCCCACAGCTCAAGTGCACACTACTCAACTGCAGATCTGCCCCTATACACCCCTCCGACATAGCTGACCTCATCAAAGCACTGGACCTTGACCTGATCATTCTCACTGACACCTGGTTAACAGAATCTTCAGCGCCAATCATTGATATTCTAGTTCCCCCCAATTATCACATCATTAGACTGGACAGGACTGGCAAGACAGGCGGTGGAATCGCATGCATTAACAGGAGCAACCTCTCAGTTACTAGAACCACTTGCCCTACACTTACCTCCTGTGAATACATCTGCCTCGATGTCATCAGCGAGGGCAAACCTGTATGCTCTCTACACATTATTTACCATCCACCTGGGGACAGCCTCACCTTCACCCAACAACTCATGGACACGATCACAACCAACTCCGGTCGTCAAAACACTCAAATATTCCTTGGTGACTTCAACCTCCATTGGAATGACCATAATGACGCGTTGGTAAATAGTCTCAAAAACTTCCTCAACGCTCTTGACCTCACCCAAATCTGCAACAGCCCCACTCATGACAAAGGCTCTATCCTCGACCTACTCATCTCCAAAGAGGATTCTACCCAACTTGGGTCAATCCAACCCTGTGACTGGTCTGAACACCACATTATCACATTCTTCATCAATGAAAATGTTAAACTCAACCCGGTTCAATCCACCAAACCTAAGGTCTGGAAAAGAGACCTGAAGAAATTCAACCCCAACTCATTACCTTCCCCCAGCTGCAATCTTCTCCTTCCCCCTACTGGTGCCTCAGACGTTCAAGCTCTCACCGACCATTACCTTAACTCTATGTCCTCAATAATCAATGAGGTCGCCCCTTGCAACTTAAGAGAGTCTCCGCTAAGAACTCTAAACCTTGGTACGATGGTAGGCTCAACGAAGATAGACGAGCCATGCGACTGGCAGAGAGCAACTGGAGATCAGCCCCCTCGGCTTTGCACCTTAAAGCTCTTAAGAAAAAGAGAAACGCCTACTTTAGGAAAATCAAACGCTCAAAATCAGATTTCTTTAGCCACCAGCTCGACCAAGCAAAAAACCGGCCAAGAAAACTGTTTGAGCTAATCAAAACACAATCCAAGGAACAACCCCAACAATCACATAGCACAACAAGCGTTATACCGTCTTGTGAAAAATTCTCTGCTTTCTTTAATCTAAAGACAGACAGCATCAGGAATGATCTCCTCAATGACCTAAGCCTTTACTCTATCCCCCACAGCATAACACCCCCTGAACCAAAAAACAATGCCACATGGTCGTCCTTTGACACCTACTCAGAAGAAACAATTGGCAAACTGATCAGTACTTTGAAACCTTCTAATCACCTCACTGACCCCCTTCCTGCTAACGCTGTAAAGGACTTTATCCCACTGCTCCTCCCACTATGGACCAAAATTATTAACAGTTCACTTCAACAAGGACTCATCCCCGACTCCCTCAAAGTGGGACAAGTTTCGCCTATACTCAAGAAACCCACAGCAGACCCTACTGACCTAAACAATTACCGTACTATTTCCAATATTCCCACCCTGGCCAAACTGCTGGAAAAATGTGTATAACTTCAATTGACAAAACACATTGAGCAGTTTGACCTCCTCAACCCTCATCAATCAGGCCACAGGACAGGACGCAGGACACAGTACGCAAACAGCCATGACACACATAATTGATGACGCCCTCCAAATCTTAGATCAGAACGATACCTGCCTCCTCATCCTACTTGATCTCTCATCAGCCTTTGACACCGTCTAACACGAGAACTTACTCGAGCTGTTAAATATCAGAATGGGTCTATCAGGGACTGTACTTAAGTGGTTTACCACCTTTCTGTATAACCGGTCTCAGAAATTCAAGAGCAACAACTCGATGTCCTCACCTATTCCTGTAACATTAGGCGTCCCACAAGGATCTTCCTTATCCCCAACATTGTTCAACCTAGTCATGGAGCCACTCACCACTTTGCTGCAAGCATCTAATGTACACTTTCACATGTACGCTGACGACACCCAACTCTACCTCAAAATACAATCCCCCAAAGATATCAAACTTCTCAATTCAACGCTTAGGAACACCCAGACGTGGCTGGCCGAGAATCACCTCAAGCTTAATGCTTTGAAAACTGAGGCCCAGATGTAGGTAAAATAGATTTACCGATTTTTAATTACCGAATTTTACCGATTTGGTAATTAAAAATCGGTAAATCTAAGGGGTGGATATGTAGGTATTCCAGATGTTCTGGAATACCGATTCTGAAGAATTCGGTATTTACCGATTCGGTAAATACCGAATCGGTAATGCCCATTCATTCCTATGGGCTTTGAAGCCCATAGGAATGAATGGGCATTACCGATTCGGTATTTACCGAATCGGAAAATACCGATTTGCACAAGGGTGCAGGGGGTGTCACTTTGACACCCTCTGGCACCCCCAAAACAGGCTCGGGTGCCATGTGGCAGGCATACATGCCCTAAGGGCAGGTCTGCCTGTCACATGGCATAGGTGTGCATGCACACATGTGCATGCACACCGGAATCGGTATTTTACCATCAAATTGGATTTGATGGTAAAATACCGATTCTGTAAGGCCTCTGGGACTCTGAAGAGTCCCACCTACATCTCGGTGCCTCAGAATCGGTAAATTTACCGAATTTTTATTTTACCGAATCGGTAAAAGTACCGAATCGGTAATTTTACCGATTCGTTAAAATAATGCCCCCTACATACCTGTAACCCATATACCGGTCGGTAACGGCCGAAAATACCGATTTTCGGCCGTTACCGACTGACCTACATCTGGCCCTGAGTTCCTTCTCATTTTACCCCCGCTAAAATCTCTACCACTCAAACCTGGCTTAAACACCTAACTGCACTCAATGTCCAACCGACCATCGTGGACTCTGCGAAATCCTTAGGCATAACCCTTGATGCCAATCTCAATATGCAACATCATATCAGCAAGTCAACTAAGGGAGCTAATTTCCAAATCAATACTTTGAGGAAACTTAAACCCTTCCTGCCAGCTAAGGACTTCCAAACTGCAGTACAAGGCCTAGTCATTCCTCGGATAGACTATTGAAGCGTCGCCCTCTGCGGACTCCCCCTATCAACAACTGTACCCCTAAGAGCCTCTTTGAACGCTGCAGCGAGACTTATCACTGGATCAAAAAAACGCTCACACATTTCACCTGACTTAAAATCACTGAACTGGCTGCCTTATGAAGCTAGAATCCATCTAAAAATCGCCTGCATGACACACAGGGCTGTACACCACAACTCGCCTAGCTACCTTACTCAGAAGCTGACAATCTCAGGTGGCTCAAGAGCCACTAGAAGCATAAAAAATCTTCTTCTGAAACCTCAAAGATTCCGGAAGGAAAAAACTTATAAACGCTCCTTTTCAGGAATGGCACCCCGATCTGGAATGCACTCCCTCCAGAAACCAGACTTATCTCCTCCACTGCATTTTTCAAGAAGGAAGTAAAAGCTATCCTCATGGCTAAATTCTCCTGAACATTTACTTTGGATTTTTTTTTTTAGACTCTTCACTTATACTTTTACTTCTTGTCTTGTCTGATCTACTATGCTCCTTCTTTTACCTATCCCATTTTGTTATCCATTTATAACCTACAGCTACTCTGTGTACAAAAAGATTGTTAAACATTTGCTTGTTTTTCTTATCCCTGAATTTGTAAAGCGCTCTGATATCCGCAAGGGTCTTGTTCGTGCTATATAAAACTTTCAAAATAAAATAAATAAATAAAAAATCATTTGCTTTGGGTGCCTACCTGAAGTGAGTCAGTCTGGACTTTACGGACTCTTTTGGTATATTGCTTTATCCTTTACTTTAGTGCCTACCTGATGTGAGTCAGTCTGGACCTTCCCGGATCCCTTGGTATATTGCTTCATCCTTTACTTTGGTGTCTACCTGAAGTGAGTCAGTCGGTACTTTCCCGCCTCCTCTGGTATCTTGTTTCATCCATGCCTATGACTGCTCACCTCAAGTGAGTCTGTATGTACTATGCTGGCTCCTCTGATATCTTGCTTCATCCTTTACTCCGGTGCCTATCTGAAGTGAGTCAGTTTGGACTTTCAGGGCTCCTCTGATATCTTGCTTCATCCTTTACTTTGGTGCCTACCTGAAGTGAGTCAGTCTGTACTTTCCCGCCTCCTCTGGTATCTTGTTTCATCCATGCCTATGGCTGCTTACCTGAAGTGAGTCTGTCTGGACTATGCTGGCTCCTCTGATATCTTGCTTCATCCTTTACTTCGGTGCCTACCTGAAGTGAGTCAGTTTGGACTTTCAGGGCTCCTCTGATATCTTGCTTCATCCTTTACTTTGGTGCCTACCTGAAGTGAGTCTGTCTGGACTATGCTGGCTACTCTGATATCTTGCTTCATCCTTTACTTTGGTGCCTACCTGAAGTAAGTCAGTCTGTACTTTCCCGCCTCCTCTGGTATCTTGTTTCATCCATGCCTATGACTGCTCACCTCAAGTGAGTCTGTATGTACTATGCTGGCTCCTCTGATATCTTGCTTCGTTCTTTACTTCGGTGCCTACCTGAAGTGAGTCAGTTTGGACTTTCAGGGCTCCTCTGATATCTTGCTTCATCCTTTACTTTGGTGCCTACCTGAAGTGAGTCAGTCTGTACTTTCCCGTCTCCTCTGGTATCTTGTTTCATCCATGCCTATGGCTGCTTACCTGAAGTGAGTCTGTCTGGACTATGCTGGCTCCTCTGATATCTTGCTTCATCCTTTACTTCGGTGCCTACCTGAAGTGAGTCAATTTGGACTTTCAGGGCTCCTCTGATATCTTGCTTCATCCTTTACTTTGGTGCCTACCTGAAGTGAGTCTGTCTGGACTATGCTGGCTACTCTGATATCTTGCTTCATCCTTTACTTTGGTGCCTACCTGAAGTGAGTCAGTCTGGACTTTCCCGGCTCCTCTAGTATCTTGTTTCATCCATGCCTATGGCTGCTCACCTCAAGTGAGTCTGTATGTACTATGCTGGCTCCTCTGATATCTTGCTTCGTTCTTTACTTCGGTGCCTACCTGAAGTGAGTCAGTTTGGACTTTCAGGGCTCCTCTGATATCTTGCTTCATCCTTTACTTTGGTGCCTACCTGAAGTGAGTCTGTCTGAACTATGCTGGCTACTCTGATATCTTGCTTCATCCTTTACTTTGGTGCCTACCTGACGTGAGTCATTCTGGACTTTCCCGGCTCCTCTGTTGTTTTGTTTCATCCATGGCTCTGGCTGCTTACCTAAAGTGAGTCTGTTTGGAGTATGGCGGCTCTGGTATCTTTCTTCATCCTTTGTTTTGGCTGCCGACCCGAAGTGAGTCAGCCTGGCCTATGGCTTCTCCTATGGTATTTTGCTTCATCTGTGGCTTTGACTATCTACCTGAAGAGAGCCAGCCTCGACAATGCCAGCTTCTGTGGTATCCTGCTTGATCCTTTGCTTTGGCACCATACCTGATGCGAGTCACTCTGGACTATACCTACTCCTCTGGTATGCCTATTTTCCATCAATAATGATTCCTTCTTTCTCCTCTGTGTTCATGGGGGTCCTAGTGTGCATGAGTCACCTGCTCAATTGTCTGCTTAGCTGTTTGCTCTTTGCTCAGAAGCTTCTGTCCACCTTTTGTTTGACTGAAAATTCGTATTGTAGGGGATGACTTTAGGACTAACTGGGGAGCCATCCTCTTTCAGAGGTTAAGAGAAAGAGACTGAAAGAGGCCTCATCTTGACACAAAGAAACTCTGGCACAAGTCCCAGAAGGTAGATATTAGAGGTTTAGTGGGCACGGCGCACAGCCAAAGTTACTGGAGGAGTGTTTATAAAGCGATATTGAGATTCAAATAATTTTCAGGTGCTCCAGCAGGTGACGTAACTGTCCGAGTACGCCAAAGAAACTGTTATGGGGTTGAGTGCATTACCACAAGTGTAAATGCATCCCTGCAAGTGGGCACTCTGTCGTGGTTCGTCGTAATTAAACGTCCGACTCCCAGTACATATGTTTAAAGGGTATTTATTAGGTTTCAAATGTTCAAATTATATTTGTGGGTTTTAAACTGATGGATTCTCAATTTGATAAACGTTCACATGTTATCATAATGCGTGGTTGATGATGAAACCAAAATTAGCCTTGCGGGCTCCGATGCATTTCGGGCCGGTTGGCCCTTTGTCAAGGAGCGCTGCAAAAGAATGCAGAAATTACGAACTCATCAATAAACAGTGTTCCTTAATAAAATCTCACAAAGTGACATGATTTCCATTGTGATGCATGCAAGTTGGGACAATGTGCAATGTCATGCTTGGCAGAGGGGTGAAATGATCGGCCATGGGTTACGAGCTGGTGGAAGAAAGGATTAGGGAGTGGCGGTCAGTGAGGAACCGGTTAAGAGAAGCGGGTTTAACAAAAAATCCTATGCGCGTGAGAGGGACTGGGTTAGGTGTTGGAAAGGACGTGTGATTCTGCTGGTGTAAAAAAGCGGTCATAAGGTGCTCGGTGTGTGGGATTACAGTGATTAATACGATGTGCCATAATACAACGGAAAAGGAAAAGTGTAAAGGGTTGCCTCGTACCAGACGAGACTTACGTATAAGGTTGCGCGCCCAGGGTTGGGAGCCTGAAAAATAACAAAAAGACGTTAAACGGTGGTTACACGGAAAAAAGATCTGCAGCGTGAGGGCGCTGCCACGCGGTGTTTCGCAAAAGGTGAAACAGACTTACGGTAAAAGTCGATTATCGTCGTTTCGAAGCGGGGTCTTCTCGAGGCGTGTGTGAGGGTTGAGCGGAGTTCAAGAAAAACTCAGTGAAGATACAAACAGGATGCTGGGAAGGTTCCGGTTAAAAAAAAGGGGGTGGCCACAACTGAGAAAATCAAAGACGGACTGGGGAAATGGTCGCGATGAGGGCGGCCATCTGAGAAAGGGGTAAGGTGGATGAAGTTCGATGTGATGGTGGGTTAGTAGGAAACAGTTCTACATACAAGTGTGAACCAATACAGATAACAATGCGTATGACATGTGCCAGAAGGCACTATAGAAAGCTGCTTAGTTCTAAACGATCATTAAGACCATTCGGCTTCATAGCTTGAAGTCTATAAATCCAGGATGTTTCTCTTTGGAGAAGTGTTTTCTTCATGTCTCTTCCTTCCATTGTCGGTACAATTTCTAGGACAAGGAATTTCAATTGAGCGATGTTGTGCTTGGCTTCAATAAAGTGGACAGCAATGTTGGATTTGACGTTCTTTGTTCTGATGTTTGATTTGTGTTCATTCATTCGGATTTTTATCTTCCTGGTTGTTTTGCCTACATAAATCATGCCACATGGACATTTTAGCAGGTAAATCAAATTGCTTGAATCGCAAGTAGCGTCAACCTTCAGTTTTATTTTGAATCCTCTCATGGGGTGGTTGATGGAAGTTCCTTTGATTACATTGTTACAATTATTGCAGTGGTGACACGGGCGGGTGCCAGTGTAAGTGCGTTGGTCCAAGATTCTTTTTGATAAAGTTTCTTTGATGTTCTCCGCTCTGGTGTAGGCGAAGATGGGTGTTTCTTTGAATAGGTCACCGAAATCCGGTTCTGAGGATAAAATGCTCCAATGTCTCATTATGATACTTCTGTATGTGTGACTGGACGTGGAGTATCTGCTAACATGTACTGTCCTGTTGTTGGTCTTCTTACCGGTGCCTTTCAGGGCTTCTGTTCGTGGAATGGAAGCTGCATGTATCTTGGCTTCATCAATGATCTCTTTGGGGTATCCTCTCTTCAAAAACCTCTTTGCCATAGTTTCCATTTGAAGATTACTGGTTACAGGATCAGATACGATGCGTTTTATCCTCAACATTTGACTAAAAGGAAGGTGTTTCTTTAGGGAATTCTGGTGGAAGCTGGTGTAGTGCAGTGTGTTGTTGCGATCCGTGCTTTTGCGGTATAAATCCGTTTGTAATCCAAGGTTGGTTGATTTTATAAGTACATCGAGGAAGGTTATTTCTTCACTGCTGAAGTTCCAAGTCAATTCAATCCGGTTATCTTTGCAGTTCAACGCTTTGAGAGCGGTTTCTAAGTTGTCACGTGAGTCTTTCCAAACAAAGAAAAGTTCGTCAATGTAACGCACGTAGAGTTTAAGGTTGTCTGTCCAATTGCTATCAGAATAGATGTAGTTGGATTCAAATTCACCCATATAAATGTTGGCGTAGGTCGGTGCTGCGCAATTTCCCATTGCCATCCCGGACATTTGTAGATACCATTGCTGATTGTGTGAGAAATAGCTGTGGTATAGAGTGAAAATCATCAGTTCAAGGAGGAAGGTTTGAAGTGGTTCCGCAATGTCACTATATAATAGGGCTTTCTCCACTGCCTCAATACCACGGCCATGGGGAATGGAGGTGTAGAGGCTTTTAACGTCAGATGTGCATAGGATTATTTGTTCATTTTCGCTGATGGATATCTGAGCTAGTTTGGTGAGAAATTCGGTGGTATCCTTAATGTGGCTCTTGAGGTTGGTAACAATCGGTTGAAGGTATCGATCAATGAATTTGCCGATCGGTGCATGTATTGACCCTCTTGTGGAGACAATCGGGCGGAAGGGTGGATCTCTTAGGTTTTTGTGGATCTTTGGCAACATGGTGATGGTTGGGCTTCTTGGGTGTTCCACTAGCAGGAATCTTTTCGTTCTGTCATCGATGATGTGATCATCGAAAGCTTTTGTAACCAATGTAGATAGGTCAGCTTTAAATTGGCTAGTGGGGTTCCCACTTAATGGCATGTAAGTGTCCGGGTCCATGATGTGTTCCATTACTCTCTTGTCATATAAAGTGGTGTTAAAAATGACTAGAGCCCCTCCTTTGTCGGCTTTCAGGCATTTGATTGAGGTGTTGTTTGCGATCCTCCTTAAGGTATCCTTGTCTTTGGTAGTTAGGTTTTGTGTGTGTGTTTTCCGAAAGTTTATTTTGGAAATGTCTTGCTTTACTAGCGTTTTGAAAGTGTCTATGCTCTTGTGGCTGCACGGAGGCATGTAAGTACTCGATGGTCTCAAGCCTAAGAGTAAATCTGGTTTGGTGTTGGTTGATGGTTCCATCACATTTTCAAAAAAGTGTCTCAAGCGTAATTTCCGAGTAAGTTTGAATATGCTGACTTCTAGCTCTAAAAGATTGGTGTTGCTGGTCGGGATGAATGACATCCCCTTCTGGAGCACTTTAGTTTCGTAATCAGTAAGTTGGGTGTCTGAAATGTTAATGACTAGCGATTCTTCCTCCCTTTCGGTTTGGTTCTTGAGGACGGTTGGATGTCTTCTATTACTTTTTCCTGTCGTTTTTTTTGCCCCGCCTGGGTTGTCGGTTGCGTCTGGGCCTGACTCTAAAAAAGGATCTGGGACGATGGAACACCCTTTTTTTTAACCGGAACCTTCGCAGCATCCCGTTTGTATCTTCACAGAGTTTTTCTTGAACTCCGCTCAACCCTCACACACGCCTCGAGAAGACCCCGCTTCGAAACGACGATAATCGACTTTTACCGTAAGTCTGTTTCACCTTTTGCGAAACACCGCGTGGCAGCGCCCTCACGCTGCAGATCTTTTTTCCGTGTAACCACCGTTTAACGTCTTTTTGTTATTTTTCAGGCTCCCAACCCTGGGCGCGCAACCTTATACGTAAGTCTCGTCTGGTACGAGGCAACCCTTTACACTTTTCCGTTTCCGTTGTATTATGGCACATCGTATTAATCACTGTAATCCCACACACCGAGCACCTTATGACTGCTTTTTTACACCAGCAGAATCACACGTCCTTTCCAACACCTAACCCAGTCCCCCTCACGCGCATAGGATTTTTTATTAAACCCGCTTCTCTTAACCGGTTCCTCACTGACCGCCACTCCCTAATCCTTTCTTCCACCAGCTCGTAACCCATGGCAGATCATTTCACCCCTCTGCCAAGCCGTGACATTGCACATTGTCCCAACTTGCATGCATCACAATGGAAATCATGTCACTTTGTGAGATTTTATTAAGGAACACTGTTTATTGATGAGTTCGTAATTTGTGCATTCTTTTGCAGCGCTCCTTGACAAAGGGCCAACCGGCCCGAAATGCATCTGAGCCCGCAAGGCTAATTTTGGTTTCATCATCAACCATGCCATTATGATAACATGTGAACGTTTATCAAACTGAGAATCCCATCAGTTTTAAAACCCACAAATATAATTTGAACATTTGAAACCTAATAAATACCCTT